>NC_140938.1:137580023-138213357 GCF_014529385.1 Adiantum capillus-veneris
AGGCACATTGCAGAGGTTGCACGTGCATTGATGAATGAGAAGAACATGCCTCATCATTTCTGGGCTGAAGCTGTAAATACAGTTGTGTACATTATGAACAGGACACCTACAGCTGTGGTGCATGATGTAACGCCTGAGGAAAAGTTTACAGGTACAAAGCCTGTTTTGGCACACTTGAAAGTGTTTGGCTTCATAGCTTACGTGCATGTACCAGATGAGTTGCGTAGGAAATTGGATCCTAAAGCAGAGAAATGTATTCTTGTGGGATATTCCCTTGAACAAAAGGGGTATAGGTGCTACAATCCTACTACACGAGAATTATGAGTGAGCAGAGATGTAGTCTTTGATGAGATGAGCAGCTGCTACAGTAATTCACATGGCACTATTGGGGCTGATGTGAAAGATGATGTGGTTGTACAAAATGTGAGGCCACAATCACAGGTTTTGAGTGGACCACAAGAGTCCTCTTCTCGTGGCTCTGTTGAGAAGACATGGAATGGTAGACTACGTACGCAGGTTACTCCACCAGTAGGTATAGGGAATGTATCACAAAAAGGAAAGGAAAAGGTTGATGAACCTCCCTTTATTGCTGATGCATCATCATGGTTTTCACATGTAGACATGGATTTAGATGGTTCTGAACAAAGTCTTGATGAGGAATTTGGAATTCCGGCTGTCAGGACACCTGGTGTAAGGAAAGTACAAGAAGATGCTAGAGGGCAAAGGAGTGACCCACGACCGCGCAGATCTAACAGAGTCAGAAATCCAGTTCAAAAATTGACTTATGATGGGTATCTAGCGCATCACCAAGCCTACATGGCTAAGGTGATATAGGATGTGGAGCCCACATGTTTTGAGGATGCAGTTGGAAATGTGCATTGGGATGATGCAATGAATGAAGAGATGGTTGCATTGGAAGCAAATGACACATGGGAGTTGGTGCCATTGCCAAGTGGCAAGAAAGCTATTGGCTGTAAATGGGTGTATAAAACTAAGCATAAGGCTGATGGTAACATTGAGCATCACAAGGCAAGGCTGGTCGCAAAGGGTTATGCACAGACGTATGTCATAGACTATGAGGAGACCTTTGCTCCAGTGGCAAAGATGACGACTGTGAGAGCTGCTGTCATAGCAGTGGCTGCATCTAGAGGATGGATTATGCATCAAATGGATGTAAAGAATGCCTTCTTGAATGGTGAGTTGCAAGAGGAAGTGTATATGGATCAGCCACCTGGTTATGTCGATCCAGGTTACCCAGATTATGTATGCAGACTTCTCAAAGCTTTGTATGGTTTGAAGCAGGGCTCTAGAGCATGGTATGACAGGATTGCCAAGTATCTTGTCAGTATTGGGTTTAGGAGAGCTCATGCTGATCATTCACTCTATGTACTTGAGAGTGATGTGGGGATTGTGGTCATTACCATATATGTAGATGACCTTATTATTGTGGGTGACAATGCTATGGAGATTGACCATGTGAAGGGTCTTCTCAAACAGGAGTTTGAAATGAAAGATTTGGGCGAGTTGCGCTACTTTCTTGGCATTGAGGTGATCAGGACTCCAGAGGGTGTATGGCTGTCACAGAGACAATATGCTTTGGACATGTTGTCAAAGTATGGTATGGCTGATTGTAAGCCAATTTCTATTCCCTTTGATGTGAATGCAAAGCTGAGTGCAGAAAAGGGTGATGTTGTTGAGGATGTCAAGATGTACAGGAAGATTGTGGGTAGTCTAATCTACTTGACTATCACGAGGCCAGACTTGAGCTACACAGTAGGCTTGGAGAGTCAGTTCATGCAGCTTTCGAGGAACCCACATTCGGATGGAGTACGACGCACACTTCGGTATGTGCAAGGGACTCTTGACTACGCATTTTTCTATGCAGCAGATGCGCCATTAGCATTGTATGGGTATACATATGCAGATTGGGCAGGTAGCATTGTTGATAGGAGATCTACGAGTGGCTTCATGTTCTCTTTTGGGATTGTTGCTCTTACTTTGAGCAGCAAAAAGCAGCCTACGGTTGCTTTATAGAGGAGAGAGGCCAAGTACAGAGGTGCAGTAGTTGCGGCGTGCGAGGTAGCTTGGATACGCACATTACTTGAGGACTTGGGAGTGCAGGTGGACCAGCAGATTGTCATCCATTGTGACAACCTTAGCAGCATGCAGTTGGCTAGGAACCTAGTGTTCTATGCCAGGACCAAGCACGTAGAGGTCCATTACCACTACGTTCGAGAGCGAGTGTTGGCAGGCGACATCGACTTGGTCTACGTCAGCACAGAGGAGCAGAAAGCGGATATCTTTACCGAGGCCCTCGGAGCTGAGAAGCTTCGACGTTTTCGGACTATGCTTGGACTCTGCGCCATGCAGAGCTCGAGGGGGAGTGTTGAGATGTCGAGCTCTACATCTTGAGCTGGCATCCACTACGGGTCTTGACCGCTTACGACATTTACTCACTGGCGCGTTAGGTGACCGACACGGAGGATCTCTGCCAGTGATTCTACAGCTGGACTACACTTATGGTTCCAGCCTAGTATGCTTCTAGTGAGTTCACACTTAGTGACCGCATGTACATATGTGCTACTTTTCAGTTTTAGCACTTAGTCCTTTTGTACTCTCTTTTCTGTGAGAAGAAGAAGAAGCTTTCCATCTCTGTGTGCTTTGTGCTTGTCTTGTGTAGCTCTCTTGCATCCTCTTTCTTTACATAGGGTAAGTAGAAACTACCACCATAAAAATTGGGCTAAAAGAGTAGGGAAAAATTTGCTCAAAGCCATATTTGGGTAAGAAAGACCATAACTCTAAAAATTGGAAAACTAGATGGTAAGAGCCTAAAATCTGATCAAACCTCAAAAAGTTCGTGTCAAGGATATCAAAAAACTCACTAGAAGCAACCCGATAAGTTTCACCGAGTTTTGTGGTCGAACATGGACTGTGATCCATGTACCCTAAAGATAGTTTGAGCAAGAATTGAGACCATCTAATAAATACTGCTTCCAGGTAACAAAAGCCCAAATTTGGGGTCATATTGAAACCAAAAAGACACTCAAATCAAAGAGATTGGAAATAATCACCAAAAGCATTTGGGGTTTTTCAACTTTTATTGATCCAAATCAAAACATTTTGGGGATTAGCATCAAAATAACACTAACAACCAAGCTTTTGGTCAAAATGAGGTCAAACATGGATCACAATCCGTGTACATCATCATAATTTTGGTTGAAATTTGAGCAATAGATAGCTGAGAATTTTTGAAACACTTTTCTCAAAAGGCACATTGGCAATAAAGTTGAAAACACTAGTCAAAATAGCCAAATTCACAAAATAGTAAAAATCGCCAAAGCAGACTCAAAGATTGCCAAAAAGTGATCCAAATCCAAAAAGATTTTGGGCGTAGGCATTAGCATGCCCAATTTCAAGTCCAAAAGTGATGAAACACGGATCCCAATCCGTGTATCCATGTGAGTTTTCGGCAGAGATGTATCAGCTTGTAGCAAAGACCATTATGAGAAATACTTCCCAAAGCAAGATTACCAAAAGAATCCAAAAATGGGTCAAAAGGACCAAAAACTCTTCTAAGATAAAAACTACCAAGACAAACCTAGGGTTTGACTTTTGATTGACCTAATCAAGTACAAATCACACAAAAATAATCTAGCTAGGATCAGGGTATCAATAGCAATTTGTGTGTCAATTTTTATCACATTCTACTACTGAGGTACATGGATCATGATCCATGTTATTGAAACCAAATTTGTACTATAGCTAGAGCTAGTCTTAAGGATCCTAATGGTGTTTTCAAAATTGAATTTGGACTTCATTTGACTATTCACGAGCAAAATTGGATTTTGTGCGAAAAGCACAGTTGTTTTGGTCATTTCCATTTTGACTATAACAAAGCGGCTGTAAACTCATAGCCACCAAGTGTCTGCTGTATAGGATACAAGGGCTAGAGCCTTGTTGCTTTAAGTGATTACATGCCAAGGATTTGGAAGCAACCAAAGAGGTAACAGGTGAAGGTTTTGCAAGAGTTCTCTTTTTTTAATGTATTTGAGATCAGGTAGGATATAGAAAAGTAGAAACCTAATTTAGAAGACCATGTTATCTATAATTTTACCCCTGCAAAGAGCTAAAGGAATGGTCTGCAATCTGGAAACTAAGTTAACATGTACTAATTTGGACCCGATGGAGCCCAAACTTGACAAGTGGCCTTGTATTATGTTGTTCTAACACTGTACAAGCTCAAAAGTAAAAAATCTAGTCTCTGAGTCTCAGCAATAAATAATCATGATTATTTACTTTTCTCAGTTTTTTACACTTTCTCGGCTTGTTTTACCAATTAATCACCTTATTGTGGTCTCAGGACAAGTTTCATTGAGTTTGAACAAGATTTCTCCAAGTTATCAACTGTTTAGTGTACGCAGACTCAATTTTCAAAAATCTAGCTTAAGTTTCACTTTTGTGATCCAAATTTGATGTGTGGAGTCTACTTGATATGCTTGACCTTGTGGTATACTCAATTGTGCAAAAATGTTCAATTCTAAAGCAGATGTAAATAATCGTGATTATTTACTTCTGGCTTTTTTTTTCAACTTTTTGCCAAAATGTTGATACAAACTGATTAAGCAACTCAACTTAATCTCCCTAGCCAAGTTTCATTAAGTTTGGATAAATTATGCTCAATTTGTCAGTAGTTTTGTGTCTGAAGGTGACTTTTCAAATTTGGACACAATTTCCACTTTAATGATCCAAAGCTTACCAAATTTGATATATGTGCTCAATACAACATGATAAAACTTGTGGTATGCTTAGTTGGTCAAAAAAGTTGAAAATTAGGACAAAAGTAAGTAAATAATCACGATTATTTACTTCTGGCAAATTTTTACATATTTTTGGTCATCTGAGCATATACACTTGTTTTACAATAAAATATAAGCCTCTGAGTCAAGTTTCACTAAGTTTGAGCAAGATTTATCAAGTCACACTCAAGTTCTTAACAATTAGTACATATTTAGTTTTTCTCAAGGTTTTGGTCTGTTTCATGATGTCCATAGATGCCTGCACTTCTTTATTTTTGTTGGTCTTGGTAGTGCGGCAATTATTTGTATCTTTTCTTGATTAGTGAAAATCCTTTTTTTGGACATGATGTGGCCCAAAAGTTTACCTTGTCTTACCATGAAGACACATTTCTTAGGGTTTGAGAAAATACGATAAGTTCTTCACTTTTCCAAGACTTTCCCTAGATTCATTATGTGATCACTTCTCAGGTGAGAATGAACACAAAGATCATCCATGTATATCTTAAAAATTGTCTGAGATATTCCTTGAATGGATGACTCGTTAGTCTTTGAAAAGTGGCAGGTGCATTGGTCAAGCGGAAAGGCATTACCTTGTATGTAAATATGCCCCACTCTGTTGGAAAATCTGTCTTATGTTGATCTTCTGCTTTGATGGTTAACTGGTTGTAACCTTAGAAACCATCTAGGAAAGTATAGGCCTCCTTCCCTGCAACTCTCTCAATAACATAGTGGATAGTTGTCCCTGATGGTGGTAGTATTTACCTATTTGAGGTTTACACATACATGCAATTTGTCATTCTTTTTGGGTACTACCACAATCCACGATCAAACTTCCTCCAAAGCTCGTTTCAATTCATTATACTTGTTTTTGTGCTCGGTTTTGGACAACTTCATTTCTTTTTCAAAAATGCTCTCCGTCAATGGTTTTTCTTTGTTCTTCTTTTTCATTTTTGTTTTGTTTGAGTCAGGTTTCATGTACCTCTTCAATATCCCATCTTTAAGGAAATTGGTTGCTTCAACCAACCTTAAGTATTGTGTTTTGTCGATTAACAGAGGTACTGAGTATTCTTTCGTCTTGTTTCATTTGTTCGTGCGTTTATTCCAATATCTATGTTATCTTCAAGGATTTTAGTTCGGAAAATCATAGTAGATCACTTGTCGATTCTTCCATTTAATGTTCTGATTTGAGCTACTAAAAATCTCGTCGTCTATGTTGTCCTCTAACAGCTTATCCGTGGAGTGCTGGAATGCTTCTTCGTCCATTTGGTCAAGGTCCCTTATTGAGATCTCATCCACTATGCATCGATATTCTTCCGTCTTGTTTCAGTTGTTCGTGCGTTTATTCCAATATCTATGTTGTCTTCAAGGATTTAGGTTCGGAAAATCATAGTAGATCACTTGTCGATTCTTCCGTTTAATGTTTTGATTTGAGCTACTAAAAAGTTCGTCGTCTATGTTGTTCTCTAACAGCTTATCTGTGGAGTCCTAGAATGCTTCTCCATCCGTTTGGTCAAGGTCCCTTACTGAGATCTCATCCACTACGCATCGACAATCTGCAACTTCTTCTCTATCAAGGACTTTCAATTTTGATTTTGGATTTAGGCTGACACTCATCATCTAGAATGGAATGATATCATATCCTTCCTTGCCACAAAATTTGTTCAGGGTCACCTCATTCACGCATACATCAAGAGTGGCCAGTATATCTGCTACCATTCAAAAGGGCTCTGGTACATATGCCTCGTCTTGTGTTGACCTATCACAAATGCAATCCTCTTTTTTAATATGTCCAATTGTGAGCTTTGTTTTGTAGCCAAGCCGGTATTTCTCCTTCTTGGTCAGTTGTGGAGTTTAGTTCCTTTCCTAGGGTTTGTTCCACATCTCTATAGCTATGGTCCATGAAACTGATCTTCGTAGTGGTATCCTTGTTTCTTATGTAGATGTAGTCATAACCCCAATCTTGTACAATTTTGAGCTGACACATAAATAGTCTACCTAATATGATATCAAAATTGCTGCTCTCATCGAAGTTCATAATGGCAAACATGTGTTTATATACAATTCCGCAAGAGGTTACTATGATTTTCTCCAAAATGCCAAAAGGTCTCTGTAGATACCCATCTGCTAATTGAATTTTCATTCTAGTTTGCTAAAGAGAAAGTTTTTCCCATTTTTTCCACATTGCTCTATGGGCTATGGTTATTCTAGCTCCACTATCCGATATTGCTATTGACTTCACGTCTTTGTACTCCATTGGCAAAATAATATTTTCTTCTTCTCCTTCACTATAATCTCCTACCTTTTTCACTGGCACTTGCTCATGTTTAGCCTCTTTTGAGATCTGGGTATTTGTTAAGTATGGAGCCTGATTTACCACTGTAATTTTCTGTGGTAAAAGCGCACATTTGTAAGGCCCCCATTATGAGGAGAAGCCATCGTGCGTGAAGGAAAATCACTCATCGGAAACCAAAATTTTCACAGACAAGAATCAGGGGCAACTTTAAAGGCCTCGGGGGCGGAGGCCCCCTGAGACTTTTTTTTTCTTTCGCCGGAATATTATGGCTGGACGGCGGCCGGAAAGTGGTCGGTAAACAACAGGTCGGTTGGCCAGTGGCCGATAGTCAATGGCCGATGGCCGGTGGTCGGAAGTCAATGGCCGGTGGCCGGTGGTCGGAAGTAAATGGCCGGTGGCCGGTGGCGGAAGTCAATGGCCGGTGGCCGAATTCAAAAGCGGACTTGTCTTCTCAAGCGCGGCCACACATGGGCGGATTGGAGGGTCCAATTTAGACTTCTTCGCACAAGGGCGGCTACACATGGCTGTCTCTCATAAGAGAGGGCAGCCCTTTTGGCCTATAAAAGGAGGCCATTTCTACACACATTTCATAGTGTGAAGTTGATGCAACAAGGTGAGTGTGAGGTGGTGAGAGTGAAGCAAGGCGAGAGCTCCATTAAGGGTATAATCCCATTGTAAACTACTTCTTGTTTTGAAGTACTAAAGCCATTGAGTGACTGCTTTCCCGTGGACGTAGCCCACATTGGGTGAACCACGTATATCGTGTGTACTCTCTCTCTCTCTCTCTCTCTCTCTCTCTACTCTATAATCTCGTGTATATAAATCTGTCTCTCTCCATTAAGTAATCTACTCAATTATCTATTTAGCTATGTCTTATTTCCTAACAACTGGTATCAGAGCAAGGTTTGCTCGTAGCTAAATTATCTCAAGGAAAGGATTCCTTGAATTGAGTGGGAGTTATGGCGGAGGAAGGGAAGCTCAAGATTGAGAAGTTCAACGGCAAAAACTACCAACATTGGAAGATGCAGATTGAAGACTATCTCTACCAGAAGGACCTCTATTTGCCACTAGGCGGTCTTGCAAAGAAGCCCGCAACAATGGCAGATGAAGCATGGATTGTCCTTGATCGAAAGGCCCTGGGAACAATCCGGTTAAGCTTGGCGTCAACGGTGGCCTTCAATGTTTCGGAGATGAAGACGACGGAGGACTTGATGAAGTCACTTGGACGACTTCTGCGAGAAACCATCGGCATCCAATAAGGTATTTCTTATGAAGCGCTTGTTCAATCTAAAGATGACAGAGAATGGTTCAGTTGCAGAACACCTAAATGACTTTAACACAAACATAAGTCAACTTCGATCAGTGAAAATCAATTTCGATGACGAAGTGCGAGCTCTCCTTACACTATCATCTCTACCGGATAGTTGGGACATCCTTGTGATGGCTGTAAGTAATTCTATCTCTGGCACAAATACTCTTAAGTTTGATGATGTTGTGGGTGTTCTCCTAAGCGAGGAAATGCGAAGGAGAATCACAGGAGAATCATCAAGTGCTGCACTATCAGTGGAAACAAGAGGAAGGCTTAAGGAGAGGTTCAAAAACCAAAAGGGTCGTGATCGCTCAAGGCGGAGCAAGTCACGCACAAAGTCAGTTCTTGAATGTTGGAACTGCGGTAAGAAGGGCCACGTCAAGAAGGATTGCTGGTCCAAGAAGAAGAAGGATACAGAGTCTCAAGACAACAAGCCAACATCGGAGGCCAATGTGGCAGGTAAAGTAGAGCAAGATGCTCTAATTCTCTCATTAGACAATGTGTCTAATTCTTGGATAGTAGATTCCGGGGCTTCATTCCATGCGACACCACACAAGAAACATTTCCAAGACTACACCAAAGGTAATTTTGGGTATGTATACTTGGGAGATGATGAAGCTTGTGAGATTGTCGGCAAAGGTACAGTTTCTGTCAAAACTGCTAACGGAAATGATTGGAAGCTTAAAGATAGACATGTTCCTTCTCTTCGCAAAAATTTGATCTCTACAGGACAATTGGACGATGAAGGTCACAACATTGCATTCGGAAACAAACGGTGGAAGATCTCAAAGGGATCTTTGGTGGTTGCCAAGGGTGAAAAAGTCGGTACACTTTACTTGTGTACTGTTAGCACGCAACCTTCAGCTTGTGCAGCAACTACAGAAGTTGACAGTGCGGTGTGGCACTACCGACTTGGGCATATGAGAGCCAAAGGAATGCAAATCCTTCAAACAAAGAAGCTTCTACCAGGTTTGAAAGAAGTGGACTTAGAGTTCTGTGAAGATTGTGTTTATGGTAAACAAAAGAGGGTAAAATTTCAAAAATCAGGAAATGAAAGAAAAAATAAAAAACTTGAGTTGGTTCATTCTGATGTTTGGGGTCCTGCAAGTACACCATCACTTGGTGGCTCATTGTACTATGTAACATTCATAGACGATGCGACTAGAAAAACATGGGTTTATGTCATGAAGAATAAATCCGATGTATTTTCCATATTTCAAAGGTGGAAAGCCTTTGTGGAGAATGAAACAGGTACCAAGGTTAAATGCCTCGGATCCGACAATGGAGGCGAATATTGCAGCCAAGCTTTTGAAAGCTTTTGTGCTAGCAATGGCATTCGGAGGCAAAGGACAACCCCAAGGACACCTCAACAAAATGGGATTTCGGAAAGGATGAATAGGACAATCATGGAACGAGCACGAAGCATGCGGCTACATGCAGGCCTACCGCTTGAGCTTTGGGCGGAAGCTGTAAGTACGTCTGTATACTTAATCAATTGGTCACCCTCAACGACATTGGATGGGGGAGTTCCAGAAGAGGCATGGACAGGTAAACCGGTGAATTATGCATTTTTCAAAGTGTTTGGGTGTGAGGCTTTCATGCACATAGATAGAAGCCTAAGATCAAAGCTAGATGCAAAGTCCAAAAAGTGTTTCTTCATTGGCTATGGAGAAGGAGACTTTGGGTATCGCCTATGGAATCCTGAAGATGGTAAAATCTTAAGGAGTAGGGATGTAATTTTTAACGAACAAAATATGTACAAAGATTACTTGGAAAGAAAACAAACAAAAGAAACAGGTGATGAGTACATGGAGCTTGAGGACGGTGAACACTACTGCAAACGGTGACAATGTGCAACAACGTCAACCGAATGAGGAGCCTCAACCTATTCCCCGAAGATCTACAAGAGCAAGTAGACCTCCAGAAAGGTTTGTTCCTTCCTTCAACCATCTCTTGATCTCAGATTCTGGAGAGCCGGAATCATATGAAGAAGCTATGCAACATGAATCCAAAGAAGAATGGACGAAGAGCATGCAAGTGGAGATGGACTCACTACATCGCAACCAAACATGGGAGTTGGTTGAGTTGCCTAAAGGTAAGCGGGCACTTCAAAACAAATGGGTGTACAAGCTAAAGGAAGAAGAAGGTGGGAAGAAAAGGTACAAGCCTAGGCTTGTGGTAAAAGGTTTTTCTCAAAAGAAAGGTATTGACTTCAATGAAATATTTTCTCATGTTGTAAAAATGAACTCAATTAGGCTTATCTTAAGCCTTGTGGCTGCTCATGATCTAAATCTCGAGCAAATGGATGTAAATACGGCATTCCCTCACGGTGACTTAGAGGAGGAAAACTACATGCTTCAACCAAAGGGGTATGAAGTAAAAGGTAAGGAGAAAATGGTTTGCAGATTAAAGAAGAGCTTGTATGATTTAAAGCAAGCATCAAGACAATGGTACTTGAAGTTTGATCGATGGATGTTGGATCATGGATTCACAAGATGCAACTCAGATCACTGTGTCTACACGGAGAATTTGGGAGATGGAAAATTCATCATCCTAATGTTGTATGTTGATGACATGTTGATTGCAAGTGCTAACATGCAGGACATCAAAGACCTAAAAGAGGAGCTGTCCAAATCTTTTTCAATGAAAGATTTAGGTGTTGCAAAGAGGATACTTGGTATGAAAATATCAAGGGACAGGACGAAGAAGACAATAAAGCTATCTCAAGAGAATTACATCAAGAAGTTACTAGAAAGGTTTGCAATGCAAAATGCAAAACCAGTTTCTACACCTTTGGCTGGGCATTTTAAACTAACGAAGGATATGTGTCCAAAGACACAAGAGGAGATAGCCTATATGTCTAAAGTTCCATATGCTGTAGCGGTAGGTTCTCTAATGTATGCTATGGTCTGGACAAGGCCAGACATTGCACATGCAGTGGGAGTTGTGAGTAGGTTCATGGACAACCCAGGTAAAGAGCATTGGCAAGCTGTGAAGTGGATACTTAGGTATCTAAAAGGGACAACAACAAATGCTTTGTATTTTGGAGGAACTGATATTTTTCTAGAAGGGTATGCTGATGCAGATATGGCAGGTGACAAAGATACTCGAAGGAGCACTACTGGCTATGTGTTCACGGTTGGAGGCACAGCAGTAAGCTGGGCTTCAAAGCTGCAGAAAGTGGTTTCACTTTCTACCACGGAAGAAGAGTATGTAGCAATGACGGAGGCAAGCAAAGAAATTCTATGGCTTCACAGATTCTTAGAAGAGCTTGGATTCAAACAAGACAATTGTGTCTTGTACAGTGATAGCCAAAGCGCTATCCATCTTGCAAAGAACTCAGCCTTTCATTCAAGGACAAAGCACATTGAGGTGAGATATCACTTCATATGCACTCTTTTGGAAGAGGGACAACTAAAGCTAGGAAAGGTGCATACAAGTGAAAATCCTATTACATGTTTACAAAGGTGGTCAACAAGGAGAAGTTGAGCTTTTGCTTATCTTCAATCGGCATTCAAGGATAAGAAGCCAGAATGGAAAGCAGTCAACAGTTTGGTTTGGAGATCAGTCTCCAAGTGGGAGATTGTTAAGTATGGAGCCTGATTTACCCTTGTAATTTTCTGTGGTAAAAGCGCACATTTGTAAGGGCCCCATTATGAGGAGAACCATGGCCTCGGGGGCGGAGGCCCCTGAGACTTTTTTTTTCTTTCGCCAGAATATTATGGCCGGACGGCGGCCGGAAAGTGGTCGGAAGACAACCGGTCGGTTGGCCGGTGGCCGATGGCCGGTGGTCGGAAGTCAATGGCCGATGGCCGGTGGTCGGAATTCAATGGCCGGTGGCCGGTGGCCAAATTCAAAAGCGGACTTGTCTTCTCAAGGGCGGCCACACATGGGAGGATTGGAGGGTCCGATTTGGACTTATTCGCACAAGGGCGGCTACACATGGCTGTCTCTCATAAGAGAGGGCAGCCCTTTTGGCCTATAAAAGGAGGCCATTTCTACACACATTTCATAGTGTGAAGTTGATGCAACAAGGTGAGTGTGAGGTGGTGAGAGTGAAGCAAGGCGGGAGCTCCATTAAGGGTATAATCTCTTTGTAAACTACTTCTTGTTTTGAAGTACTAAAGCCATTGAGTGGCTGCTTTCCCGTGGACATAGCCCACATTGGGTGAACCACGTATATCGTGTGTACTCTCTCTCTCTCTCTCTCTCTCTCTACTCTATAATCTCGTGTATATAAATCTGTCTCTCTCCATTAATTAATCTACTCAATTATCTATTTAGCTACGTCTTATTTCCTAACAGTATTTAGTGTTTTTGGAGAAGCATTTAGTGGCAGAATTAGCAGCCCTATTTTCCCACTTCGGCATTACTGATGGCTTTGCTACATTGCCTTTTTCCTTAAGATCTCTTTCCATCCTCAACTTTTCCTTTGTTTGCAGTAATTTAGTTTCCAAAGCTTTTTTTTCTTTCTGTATTTTGTCTTTTATCTTGTCTCATTTTGGCTTCAGGATTTCCTAGGGGTTTTGACAGACAAATTTTCTATATATGTTGCTAGCTGGGGCATTCCTTGCAGCCTCATGTGCTTGGGCTCTCGTTATTCCATTTATCGCAATGGTTGGTTCTATTCTTGATCCACTTGAGCTTGACATGATTCCAATTTTGTTTATGGTTGCTTTCCTTTTGTTATCAGGGTTTTTTGGATAATGTGGAATGAGATGGTCATTCGCACACCCCTCATAGAACCCAAAAAGTTTGATGTGTTCTCCTTTGTGTGGACAAATCCTTGCCTAATGATCACCACACATTCATAGCATGGTCCTATAGGTGGTGGAGAAGCTTGTGGAGCCCCCATCGGTTGTCCTATTCTAGGAGATATCCCCTAGGTTTGTAGTTCTGGTTTGCCATGAACATGAGCATATTTTCATCGACCAAGTAATGGTTTTTTGTTGGTTGTGCTATGTATGAGGGATATGGCATCTCTTTAGGAACCATGCATGGAATTTGTCCTTCCTAAGCATATGCATTCCCGTCAAACCCTCTCTCATAGGTATTGTCTAAATCTTCTCTATATGAAACTACCTGGATCATACTCTAATTGTGTTATTACCGAACAAAGTACAATGAAAATGTTCAATATGTGCCCATCAGGCCACAAGGACAACCCATGTATAGATATCAGCCTAATATGTCCCCAACACAAAGACCACCGATGGGTATAGAAAGAACACAACCAGTGTTGGGTCAACAACCCCCATATTCTAGACATAATGTAGTGCCTGTAAAGTACATGCATTTAGAAGGAGTCATAGATGAACAAGCACTGTGCTTGTTACACCTTATGTAGAGCCTAACCCATCTACAATAATGATAGAAGGGAAGTGGCATAATTCACATCCACCTCCAATGGAAGAACCTGTGACTTATACTACACTAGAGTTTACACCGATGTACTATGTAGCTAATTAAGGTGTTAGACCTCCTATGGTAAGACCCATGATTAAGACAAGGACTCAAAATATCCATAATTGTGGTGCAAATGATCATTGGAAAAATGAATGTCCAGAACCTGACAAGAAATTAAGCGAATTGACGCTTTTGTACACAATGTTGCAAAAAGGGTGGACACTTCCCTGAAGACAGTCCAAAAAATCCGTTAAACAAGGGAAAAGTAGTGGTGAATGTCATCCAAGTGATGCCTATTAGCTCTTTAGAGAGTGAATCTATTGTTCCAACCAAGGTAATCACTAGAGCCCAAGATAAGAAAAAGAAACATAACTCCTTAGAGGAGTCATAGAATACTAAAATTTCCTCTCAAAAGACCAAGGAAAAAAGAAGTCAAAAGTATGAGATGAGAAAATAGAAACAAAAGGACAAAATTGAGGAAAAAGACAATAAACTATTCCATGAAAGAGTGAAAGAAACTGGGAGTGAAATCAAAGAAACCACAATGAAATCTGGAGGATCAATCTTGGTATACACAATTTTTGAGCCAATCAATGCAGCCTTGGAAGCTTTCCAAGTGGGACTTAAAGTAGGCCAAAACATGGAAAACAAATGGAAAAACTATCCTTCTGCAGATATGGAAGTAGCTAAGCTTGAAGCTTATCAAAATTTGGTAGTAATTACTCAAGAAATGATGAAAAAATAAAAACCCAACTTGAGAGCATAGCCAAACCTAAGGAGATTGTGGTAGAAGCCAATAAAGAGAAACCCCAAGTGGTGGTAGAACCCTACCTTGAAACTAAAGATCCAGAACTCATAGCACCTGACAGTGAAGACGCTTTAGATGGAATTATGTTTGTGGAAGAAGACCGGCCGGGACATTTATGGAAAAAACTAAGGGAGATTCATGATGGGAGCATAACTTTGAATTCATCTCCTATAGAGGAAGTTTGGTTAGACCATTTACCTCCTAGTATGGACAATAATATCCAATCCTTGTATGGGGATTGCATCTTTGAAGCATCAAGAATGTCTAAACCAATGACTCTAAAAATACTACCCTCTTACTTAGGACACAACGAAGATGAATTTATAGTGTGTAAAACCACTCAGATAAAAAGAGTGGAACAAACCCTGGAGGTCCATTCAATCATGTGAACAAACATTCAATGCACTCTCACTTCAGGTGAACTGTTAAAAATTAGACCATACTTATGGAATGATTTACAAAAAACTCTAGAGAAGGTGGGGAGAACATGGCTAATCACAAAAAAATTGGGAAAATTGAAACACGAGTTGGATAACAAGGAGATTAGATCCATCCCTATGAACAAAGTTGGAGAATACTACGAGGGGGAAGAAGTAAACACAACCCTTCCTATGAGATATAATGATGTGGAATCCATGGAAATATTGGACAATGGAGCTGGCATAGCCATAGCCACAAAAGCAGTATGGGAATCAGGGGGAAAACTAGCCATTAGACAAACTCGAATGAAATTACAACTGGTGGATGGACACATAGAAAACCCCCTAGGACTGCTCAAAAAAGTGATAGTTAATTCTTGTGGAATGGATTATCAACATACTTTTGCGATAGTGGACTTTGGAAAGAAACTTAACTATAAAATCATCTTGGGAAGACCATTCATGCAGTAAGTACAACTCATTCAGGATCGGCGAAACAATTACCTGTACTTGAAGCAAGTGGGATCAATCCCAAGGGTTAATTTGAAATATCACACTTATAGAGATGTAATGAAAACACCCATTCAAGAATTTGACTCAGTCTCTTCAGCTGAATCAAAGCTTCTGTCTTGGTTAAACAAAGATGCACCTATTTGGATGTGTGGAGCCTCAAAAAACGGGGGTTTAAAATGAAAAGAATGTATCTTAGAAATAGATTGCACAAAGGAAGCATATATACCTAAACCCTCTCAGGAGCATTTGTTTGAGCCATTTGAATGGACTCAAATTTTGGCAATAATGGATGTGTGTGAATATGTCTATGCCTACTCAATTTTGCAATGAGGATGGTTATGACATAATTCCCATACAAATGATCTCAAGCATTTACATTAAAGATGAAGTGTAGGAACCCCAAGGACTTACTGAAAGCT
Organism: Adiantum capillus-veneris; assembly: GCF_014529385.1. NCBI lineage: Eukaryota > Viridiplantae > Streptophyta > Polypodiopsida > Polypodiales > Pteridaceae > Adiantum > Adiantum capillus-veneris. The sequence goes on from NC_140938.1 coordinate 137,595,987, forward strand.
CAACAAGTCTTTTTAGACCTCTATTATGATGCTACTGATGAGTTTGAAGAACATTTAGCTACATCTGATGATTTTAGGTCAGAAAAAGAACATGCTAGAGCATAACTACTCTTAAAAGGAGGGGAGAGAAAGTTTTTTGACTTCCAAGCCAAAAAATAAGAAGACAAAAATGGTATAGAAGAAAAAGGGACACAAAAAACTTGAAATCTAGATCTATGCCATTAGTTTCTAGCAGAACACAGTTTTTGATGCAGATAGATGCACATGATTGTGTCAAAGAAAAAATCACGGTAGATATCCTTCAGACAACAAACAAGGAACGTCAAAGAAATCACGCAAAATGAGAAAGGAAACTCAATCAAAACTTAAACACCAGGATGATGATTCATCCACGACACGCGTTGAACGAAAGAAGAAATATGAAGAGTTGAAGGAAGTTCTAAAGGAGATGTATACCACTAAAATGGAAACAACTGAGGAAGAGAGTAAAGATGTAATGAGTGTTCCATCCCATTGCAATAAATATACTCTCCAAGAGCGAAAGATCATAGTCGAAGAACCTATTAGGGAACTAAGAAAACAGGGTGAGTCCTATGAAGGACCTGAAAATGCAAAGAAGATAGATCTATCCAAACCAAGAGAAGAACCTAGACCTTACTACATTGCCAAAAACTTAATAGAAGAAGAAGAAGAGCTTTTGCTAAGCTTACTGAAAGAATACCAAGATATCTTTGCTAGGTCTTATAAAGATCTCAAGGGTGTTGATCTAGAAATATGTCAACATATTATACCTATGAGAGATGATTATACCTATGAGAGATGATGCGAAACCAAGTAGACAAAGGCCATATACTTAGAATGAAACCTTTTTCAGGAAGATCAAAGAAGAGATAGAAAACCTCAAGGAAGCTGAATTCATCTATGAAATTGAACACACAGATTGGATGTCTCTGATTGTGGTGGTACCCAAGAAAAATGGGAAATTCAGAGTGTGTGTCAATCTCAAAAAAGTGAATGCAACCACCATTAGAGATAACTACACTCTTCCAATCACCGAGCATGTTTTAGAGCAAGGTGCAAGAAAAGAAGCTTACAGCTTTTTAGATGGATTTTCAGGGTACAATCAGCTTTTGGTTGATTCCAAAGATCAACGTAAAACTGCCTTTGCAATTGAATGGGGTATTTTTGCCTATAGGGTTATGCCTTTTGGGTTAACTAATGCTCCTACCACCTTTCAAAGATTGACGAGCCATGTTTTCAAAGAATATCTCAAGAATTTCTTGGAAGGATATATGGATGATCTATGTGTACATTTGTTAATCTGAGCTGATCATTTTGAACAGCTCAAAACGTTTTTCGAGAAATGTAGCCTTTATAGGATTTCCTTAAATGTTGAAAAGTACACATTTATGGGCAGACAAGGAAAATTTCTTGGACATATAGTGTCTAAAAATGGCATAGCGACCAATATGGATAAAATTCATATTATTACTAAATTTCCTAGACCAACCAATGCCAAAGGGGTTCAAGCTTTCATTGATCATTGTGTATATTAGAGACAATTCATTTACATGTATGCTATAATTGCAAAACCCATGTATAGCCTGATTACACTCTTTATATGGACTGATGAATGTAAAGAATCCTTCATGAAGCTTAAACAAACTCTCAATTCAGCCCCAATATTGAAGGAGCTAGATTGGAATAAAATATTCCATATATATGTGGATGCTTCCAGTTTTGCCATTGGATGTATATTAGCTCAACCAGGAGACAGAAAAATTGATTTTTCTATTTCCTATGCTAGTAGACAGTTGAATGTGGCAGAGAAGAATTATACAACCACTAAAAGGGAAGGATTAGGGATGATCAATGCTGTAAAAAATTATAGACATTACCTACTAGCCAACAAATTTTTGTTCTTTGTGGACCACCAAGCTTTATTGTACTTGGTCAACAAGTGCAACACAGGAAGAATAGTGAGATGATTCATCATTCTTTTGGAATTTGATCTTATTGTAGTTCTAAAAAAGGGCACCACACGCCAAAGAGCAGATAATTTATCAAGGATTATTTCAAGAGAACACCAAAAGGGGTAGACGATGATCTACCAGATGCATATCTATTCTCCGTAGAAATGATACCCCGTTGGTCAAAAGATATGGCTTCATTGATGACTATAGCTCAAGTGGATCCTCAAATACCACTTCCTATTACACCCAAATTAACTAGATAATTGATTATGTATCAAATACTAGCTAGAAGGCTATACAAAGAAATCGGGATGGAACATAGATGGTAAGCACAATCAAGTGGCCGATGCACTTTCACGACGACCCAAAGTTAATGCGGTGTCTATAGCTACTCACACTGATCTATCCACTATGATAGATGAGTATGCTACTGACCCTGACTTTAGAGACATAATGTCAGCCCTTTCTTTGGGCAAGAAAGAGGAACCATTCACCTTGCAGGATGGTTATCTTCTCCACGGCAATAGGCTATGTGTTACCCATTCCCTTCGTGATAAAGTTATGTATGAATCCCATGCTCCTCCATATGGGGGCATAGAGGTATTCAACCTACTCTCCGAGGAGTAGAGACGTACTTCCATTGGACTACCATGAAAGTGGACATACAAGAGTATGTTTCAAAATGTGTAGTATGCCAAAAGACCAAGTATGATAGAGGGAAGCAACCTGGATTACTCCAGCCATTGCCTATTCCAAATTCACCATGGGAGAGTATATCCATGGATTTCATCTTTGGATTACCCAAGTCTATCCATGGGAATATAGGAATATGGACAATAGTCGACAGGTTTAGCAAGCAAGCACATTTTATTCCTGTCAAAAAGACTATTAAGGCACATCAAATGGCAACTCTCTTCATATCTCAGATTTTCAAGCACCATGGATTACCCACATCCATCATGTCAGATAGAGATCCTAGAATGACCAGTAATTTCTAGAAAGGTCTCTTTGAAAATCTAGGAACAAGATTGAATTTATCTTCGGCCTATCACCCACAAATGGATGGCCAAAGTGAGATAGCCAATCTTACGATACTCGATCTACTAAAGACTTATGTTACAGAAGTAGATCAACGCTCACAATGGGAAAAGTACTTACCTCTTGTAGAGTATGCCTACAATAATACTGTACATACTTCTACAGGAAAAGCACCTTTTGAGATCATTGAGGGAAGACCTAAAAGTCCCTTGCTACTCAAAGTACATGGAAAGATCTTCGCCGCTGATGAGTATAGCCGTGACCTACAAGAATCTTTTCAAAAGATTAAGGAGACTATATCCATCTCTCAAAAAAGGCAAAAAGCTGCTGCTGATAAGCACAGAAGAGCCTTAATGTTCAAAGAAAATGATTGGGTCTTACTCAAGTTTCCTAAGGCTCGATTAAGGCAAACGACAGGCAAAAATCCTACGGGCCATCAAAAGTATTATGCTAAACTAGCAAAAAGATACTATGGTCCTTTCCAAATTTTGAAGCCCATCAATGAGACGGTTTATCAACTCAAATTGCCAAACCATTGGCTCATACACAATGTCTTTCATGTAAGCCTACTTAAGCTCTACAAAGGAGAGCCACCAACTGAACCAATTATTGAAGACCCTCCCGAAGTTGAAGACCAAGAAGAGGTGCTACAACCCGAAGCTGTTCTTCGGCATGAAGACAAGGTACTACGACATGGTAAGATTATCCAATGGTATCTTATTAAGTTCAAAAATTATCCTTTTGAAGATGCTAGATGGATGCAAGGAATACAGCTTAAGGATAGTATGAACTCTGTCAATGCTTACAATGCTACATTAGAGTAAGAAAATGTACAAATTTCTTTTAAATGACTCATGTTTTTGTCTTATAAGACTAGTCCTCTTTTTAATTGTGCACAAAATTAACTAGTATTCATGCTTAGAATCATTTTTGTGATGACGACGTCTCTCAAACACCAAGTAGAATTTGTCACTCTACTTTGGGAGAATGAAATGGACTAAAGAGAAAACATGCTTGTGGTAGCTACGTCTCCCAAGCACCAAATTGATTAGGCATCCATCTTGGAAAGATGTCATAGGGTAAAAAGGGATCCTCTACCCGCTAAGTAAAATTGACTAATGACTAAGGCTTTATCTCTTCTACCTCATAGTCGAGGACGACTATGATTTCAAGAGAGAGGTAATGTCATAAAATCTAATATCTGACCAACCCAAATGATTTTCTCATATTAAACTGATCATTTAATGTGGGAGAATAAACGGGAACAAGGGTTAAGATATAGATGTTCCTATAGATCTATTTAAGCACGGGTCCAGTGGTAAAGGGGCCGAAATGAGAAAAGGTCTATCAAAGAGAAAGGTTAACTAATGGAGCAAAAGACCTTACGGTTGTCTTTATTAAAGCCTCCAAAGGTAAGTGTTAAAAGCTTTAAGACATAGTCTTTAAAATTTTACTCTTTATCACTAAAGTCCAAGCAGGCAAGGGGGCAGCTTGCTTAAGCTGAAGGGGATAGGGGAGCACCACAGACGGAGAGTGAGAGAGACAAGGAGACACACGACACACATATATGGGTGGGGAGACTCCAAAGAGTGAGCAGCCCCCTATACACTTATGCTATGTATAAGGTATAGAAGTCAATGGGTGCCCAGACTCTGGGCGGCCGGGCAAGGCACGGACGCCTATACCCCAACAACCTCCCACTTAAAGGCGATTGTGCCTTTAAGCAAGGGAGCCTAGTCTAAAGACTACAAAAGGCAAGAGAAAACCACTCTCAACCGATGCCCACTGGCTGGCTGTGATCGTGTGCATCCGGCTATCCTGCTCCCGTGTAAGTCCATACACCACCAGACGTACCGCACACGTACTGCAAGTATGTACACAATACCTGCATATCTCCCTCGTGCACTATGCCATCATCAGTCAACAAATGACTGACAACCCCAACTGCAAATGCTTCCACTACAGCTGCGATATCCGGTCTCAAGATCAGCATCTCATACATGAGACCACCGAATGCCAATGCAATGCTAGCGGGCCCTGCTAGCTCTACGGAGCATGCATCAACATATATATCCCTGGCCATAGGCATCTCTGACTGACAAGGCGTGTCAGCCACATACATCTCCTGACTGTCCACAAAAGACGCATCAACCTGTCGTGCAACCTCATAGCACACCAGCTGCTCTAGGTGTCTGCTGGAAGACATATCCTGCACAACTATATCCCCATGCTCACTGTCGAGCATAGAAAGGAATGACTGCATTATCTCTCACATCTCAGTCTCCTCTGCAATCATCCACTGCAAACATGACCACTCAATATGCTGTGACTCACTAGAGCTCTCATGCTCTAACTCCATATGCGTAGACTCTTGCACAACGTCCTCCTGTCGTGACTCACGACAGCAAGACCGCTCTACCTGTCTATCCTGCATAGAAGTATCTCGCACAATTGACTCTCTGCTTTGCTCAGTCACTAGCAAAGCATGCATGTATGACTCTGTCACCTCTCTGTGTGACTGCTCAAGTCGTGCCCCAACTGTGTGCACAACGAGCTCACTACTCTGCACTCCATGCAAAGCATCCTGCAACCCACAAGCAAAAGAGACTCGCCTGCTCTCTCGCTGTCTACCTGGCTGCATGATCACAGAGACAACACCGTCTCTCTCGTGATCCACATGCAACGCAAAAGATCGCTCAAGCAGTGATACCCGGCATCCACTATCCCGTAACTGTCTGACTGAGATCAAATCTCGTCTCAGATCTGGCACATAACGCACATGATGCAGGGTAAATCTCATACCACTGGGCAAGGACAAACATACGTCTCTTGTACCCTCAATGTCATACACAGCACCATCAACCATGTGCACACAACTAAGTCTCCCACTAGAAAACGTGCTAAACCACTCACGATGCGACGTGGCATGAAAAGTAGCATCTGAATCTAGTAACCAATGTGAAGACAATGTGCAATCCGTAGACATAAGATCGTCTGAAGACAAGCTAGATGTAAATGTGACATTGCCGTCACAAGCATACTCAGTAACCACCGTACTGATCTCACTAGCATCTGTCGTGCCCAAATCTGCATCACGCATCTGTCGCCTCCGTTGTCTCAAACGCCTGAAACATCGACGCCTAATGTGCCCTCTATGTCCACAATGCCAACATGTCAAGTCTCTATGCCGTCGAGACTTGCGTGTGGGACCAATCTCTCCCATGGACATAGAAGTGGGACTAGACTCCCCTATAGACATGGATGTCGCGTACATAGCATGTAAACTCTGCCATAAAGCATGAGTTGTAGTCTCCCTCGAGACCTGCCAGTCAATAGACTCAACCAGATGCAAACGAATCGTAGACATTGCCAACTCATCAAGATCCTGCGAATCATCATCACGCATAGACTTGGGCTTCGCCGATAAACCACGCAAGGGTTTATCCTGCCCCAAATCCTTCAATGCAACAAGCATATGTTCCTTCCAAGCAACAAAATCTACACCATCAAGCTGTGTCAGACCATAACGCTGGAAGTCAAATGAAAAATCAGCCATAATGCTCGCAAAAGAGCAACCAACAATGAGTAGAAAATGTCAACCAAATCAGCCCTAAACTGGCTCGAATCGCATCAACAAAGTCTGCAAAATATGGCTCAAAACCTGATGCAAAGTTGCACCAATAACCATGCAAAACCTTGCACAAAATCACAAGTCAATATGACTCAATCGCGCATAAATATCTGACAAAATTTTGGCAGAGTCTCCTTTGTAACTGGAGCAAAATCTCAACAGTAAACCTCAAAGAGACAATAATATATGCCACAATGGCCAATCCGGGAATAAACTCGACCGGAATCACCTCACAAAGTCATACATATGAGCATACCCGCTCTTGCCGGAGTACCACTCAACGGCACCTCAAATGACATACATGTGAGTGATGATTGTTGCCAAAATACCTTTCAATCGATGACCAAATGTCTGCCAGATAACTATAGCAACATTTCGCAAAACCTTGCAAGATCTGTCGCTATGCGCAATACGAAATACGGCACACAAGGGCATACACAAGTGACTCCAAACTCCAACCAAATGATGACTGAAAATCACCTGTCAAAGTGAGACTAAACTCAACCACTAAACTGTCAAAGAGCAACCTACGGATACGTAGAATCTATGGCAAGAACTTGGATAAAATCCAACAGATTTCTTCTACAAATTGAGCCAAATCTCAAATAATCTCAGCCACAAACAATACACAAATCCATATATGGCATACATAAACCGCCAAGACCATGGAAACATAGCTCACTCTCGCATGAGTGGCTCTGTGGACAAATGCATATCCAAAAACCTGTGTACACCTATGAATTTGCTGATTGCTGCAGAAAATACTCCGTGTGTGTGAGATATACCAAAAACAGTGTTTTTGGGACCCGAAAGTGCACAAATAAACCTGCTGCTGTACCTGCTGTAATTCAAAGCATAATTTCAGCAAATAGACATCACCATTGCATCCGGAGCGTGCCAAAACCCTGACCTAGACTTTTGGATCATGTAGATCTGACTCTGTATGACGGAGCTACGCAAAAAACTGCGTTTTAGAGCCCGAAAATGACAAAAACGAGTTGCACACAGTCTTGAACCTGCTCCTGCTCCACTCTGCGTGATGCAATGTCCTCTCAATGCAAGCTCCAACACAAGAGCTCTGCCACAATAGCATCCAAGCACTCGAATGTCAAGCTCTCCTCCGCCGAACACTTCTCTAACGAGCTCCACTCTCAAGCTTTCAATTTGCTATATGCAGAATATCTCATGCCCGACTCACCAAGCCCCAAAGCAAGCTCACCTCTCTACGAGGTCGAGGCTACCATAGCCAAGATCCGCATGCTCGCACACTGCAAGCACACTCGTATCGCTCCCGTTAAGACCGCGCGCGTAACCACGCACACACCGTCGTCCCTAGCTCTGATACGAATTGAAGGGGATCGGGGAGCACCACAGACGGAGAGTGAGAGAGACAAGGAGACACACGACACACAGATATGGGTGGGGAGACTCCAAAGAGTGAGCAGCCCCCTATACACTTATGCTATGTATAAGGTATAGAAGTCAGTGGGCGCCCAGACTCTGGGCGGCCGGGCAAGGCACAGACGCCTATACCCCAACATAAGCTAGGGCTGTGCTTAAACAGGGGGGCTGCCTGCTTACCAAGTTCAAAATACTTGCTACTAAAGAGGGGGTGAGCCCTACAAAGGGGGGGGGTAGATAGTAAGTGAGCACCTCACCAAGGACCCATACCCTTATGAAAGGAAAGGGGCCACTTGTCAAGTGTAGAGACACACTACTCAAGAAAGTAGGGGTTGTGCTTAAGCAGAGGCTGTGCTTAAGCAAGGGGGGTGCTAGCTTAGCCTCACAAAGGGAAAGAAGGACACTTGTCAAGAGGCTACACACCTTGCCCCAAAGGGAGCCCAGCTCTCATTGGCTAGAGGGCTACATGGCCCAATCAGCTTTAAAGGAACCCTAGGAAAGGGGGTCGACCTAGCTAGCGCTCTCTCTCTCTCTCTCTCATTTTAGCCTCCCACGAGCTCTCTCTCATTCATTCTTCCCTTCACACACTCTTGTGAATCAAGGGTGCCATCTCCTTCTCCAAGCTTGAGAAGTTGAAGTGCCTACTACCACAAGCTCATGGCTATGGATGCAAATCCACACAAGAGAATGCTTATGCTTGCTTATCAATCTCTCTAATCTCCATTAACTCTATGCTAAGTTATGCTACAAGAGCTATGAGTGATTATGTGCAAGGGGTTATTTCTTTCTAGTAGAGCTACTTCTACTTCTCTCTTCTTCCTCACTCCCTGCTAGCTCTCCTCACCTTTCATGGTGTTTGGGGTCTTGGGATTGAGGCTGGGCATTTTTCAAGTTCATGCTAATCATGTTTATTGTTGTAGTTATGCTAATGCTTGGTGAGTGAAGCTTTCCATCTTCATCTCATCAAGAAGGTCTCAAGGAACACAAACAGTTGTATTGTAAACAAGTCTTCCGTCATGGAAGAATCTATAATACAAATGCCTATTGGAGGGGGGACCGGCTCCAACTAATTTGGTCCTCTATTGGTGTCAATTTCTCTAAACTCTCACTCTCTTTTACAAGTATTGATCATGCCATGTTAATGAAGTAATGTGTTAAGTGTTGCTCTCTCTATCCAAGCACTTTCTTTCTCACTATACATCTACACACTAAAGAATACTCAAGGAAATGCTCAATATGTTATTTACTTTCCGCTCCAACTCAAGTAAAAAGGCTAATTCCATTACATTCCAACAATTGGTATCAGAGCAAGTTGCATCCTCCCTTAGTCGCAAACATCTCTAGCACATGCTTGCTCACTTTCTTTGATTTTTGTGAGCTTTGGCTAGCATTTGTACAGGTCAACAAATCTTATGGCATGGCTGATAGAGCTCAGTTTGCTAAGCTTTTTTATTTTGGCTCATTTTGGCCTATGTTTCCACTATAGGCAGTACTACGTAGGCTATTTTGTCATTTTGTGTAGAATTTCTGTTAGTATTGTTTTTTGCATAACATGTCCCATACAGTCTTCTACAGTTTGTGTTATATAGCATGTGTTGTTCCCACTCTGTTTCTCCTCTTTTTGGGCAATTTTCACATCAAGTGCAACATTCACCATGGCTGACAACAACATAGATGTGTTCAAGATGTTTGCTGCTGTGAGGATAGGTTGGATAGGGACAATTACCCTATATGGGCTTACATGATGCAACATGTCCTTGTGTCAAAGGGCATTTGGAACATTGTGTAGGGCATTGATGTACGTCCTAGTTCTGAGGATGTGGGCAATGCTAAGGATATTGCAGGTTTTGGTTTCTACTGCCAGAGCTCATTAAAAAAATATGAACCCTCTAGGGGCCCTTTGGGATTCAGGTTAGTTAGAGGCCGGCCAATGAGAAGAGGGTGGTGGACACACTCTATGCCCTCAAAAAAATAGGGGGACAAAGTAGTCTTACACTTTTTAATGGACTTTTACCTAGTGAGAAGGTGGGGGGTCGGGTGTTGGGGTGGGGGGGGGGGGGGGGGGGGGGGGGGGGGGGGGCACCTATAACCTCCAAGTTTCCCTTCTTTTTGACCCAGTTTTGAAAAAACCCCAAAATTTTGAAAATTAAATCAAATCTTATCTTCTTAAACCCCCCCTAAACCTATTTTATGATCAAAAAAACATATTTTGAACTCCAACAGTCAAAACATGCACCACACCCCCCTAAAATTCAATTTTTTTCAAAAAATTTTGAGACATCATTTTTTACTATCCAAGGCTCCCCCAAAACTATTCCTCAATTAAAAAGTGACTTTCTCTCTCTAGAACTCCTTTTTCAACACCTCCTTGTGCAACCATCACACTCACCCTCTACTCTAACACTCTCTCTCTACACCATCTCAATTGATGCAACAAGAAAGCTCCTCTCTTCTCCCCTCCACCTCCCACACCAAGCAAGGGTCATCCACCTTTGTAAGGTCCCCATCTCGCCAATACCAAGATCGGGATGGGATCCTTGACAGGTCTCTAGGTCTGATAAAAATCAGAGTCTCTAAACAAGAAAAATCCAAGGAATAGACCTTTACCATTGACAATGGTTTGGGTCTATAGTCTTAGAAGAAGACCTCGTCCTATCTCGTAGCAGAAACGGGATAACGTATCAAAAGTCCAAAAAACTATTTCGGCCCTATAAATGCCACAATTGGGCTAAGGTATCCTCAACCAACGATTTTTTCCCCTAACACATGTGAGGGCACAGCCGCTGGTGGACTCCTCTTCCAAGTGAAGAAGTTTTCTAAATGTTTTACTGCACAGGGATGGATAGTTACCCGACTAATCAGGTCCACCCGTCCATGATTGACAACCTTAGTCAATCCCACTTACCACCCCGCACTCACACATGATTCTTTTATTATTTAATTACTACCATGTTCTTATCACAATTTAATTACTACCACGTTCTTATCATAACTAAAATAATGATTCCTTTTATCCTTCATAACAGTATTTTATTAAAACAGTCCTTGAAGAACATTCTTTTAGCAAACAGACATCTTTAAACTTAAGACAGGGTATTGTCAATCAAAACATTGTCCATAATAACCATGAACAGTACTCTTCTTATCTCAAGACCACCTAAGGGTGAAAAAACGGCACCCATTCCTTATTCATAATCCATTCCTTATTCATAATCCAGAGTGGATAAACCCCCACCCAAGGTTCCGGGTGCCCATACACCAAACCAGTTGCCCATACAACCGGACGGCTCCCCTACGATAAAAAACGGTATCCTAACTTATGTAGAAACATCAAGACATGACACGGAGTAGAAAATCATCGTTCATGGAGGTAACCGACTTATCCGTGGCTAGAAAGCCAATCATTATCATCAAAATACTAAGGAGTCGGAGGTGTCTTGAGACAAGCTGTCTTAAGGATGATCAATCATATCTTTCCTATTTCAACCAGTTTTAATCCAAACAATTCTTTCCTACATTATAAACAAATGCACGTTGGAAGTTACCTTTCGTTTTCAGCTAGTTTATCCTTTCTAACTTTACGTATGCAATGCTAACTTAAAAATGAACTTTAAAAGATTTTAAATGAACAAAATAGAAATCCACCAAAGACTACTCGTCCATGTGCAGTGGGGCGGGAGCTCGTAGAGTTTCCTCCGTTGGCCTATGGCTAGGCCCAACATCATTGTAATTAGTGGGCTTGTTTCTTTTGTTGCTAGCATCCTCTTCCTCGATAAGAGGATTTCCCTTGGTTCTCTTTGGAGCCATGTCGGACGCCTTATAAAAAGACTTAATCTATTAGAAGTTTAATTGAATAATCTTTTTTTTCCTTTTTTTTAAACCCATAAATAAGGATTTTTGGAGTAAGTAGGTATCTTTAATAGTCAATGTTATGAGATATTCCTCCTGTAACTTATTTATGCTATAAGTAATTTCCCATAATTACCATTTAATTTGGGAAGCCCTTTAACTAGGTTTATCCTTAGTCTATATTCCATTTTAGCCTTACTAAATTATAAATTTCTATCGGCTAATGGATTACTCACCCTAAATTGTAATTGAATATGTTCTATCTTTAGGAATTTTCATAAATTTGATTTATAAACTTTCCCTCCTAGACTTACGGTCTAATTTATGCAAAATTTTACTGATAGTAATTTGTTATACTAACCATTTATGCTGAGGTAATTTTCCCACCCTTTAATAGTGATTTTGGACCTTAGATATTTATTTGGTAATTAAATAAATTCATTTACTTATTTCCTTTCATTATTCTATTCAAAAAATTGATTACTTTTATTTAAGATAAATACCTAAACTATTTATCTGAGGTTGGAGTATTTACTATGGGCTCCTCAAAGTGTATTCTATCTCTGGTATTTATACCAGAAATGTTTTTCATTAATTTACTATATTCCCCCTTTATTTTTCCCAAAAAATAAAATAATTTTACTGGGATAATTAGATAAACTAATTATCTGAGGATAACATAATTATCACTTTTTCCCTAAGGTGTAACTAATCTCTGATAAATTACTCAAAGAAATTTGAATTAATTTACTAATTTTTCTCTTTTCATTTGCCATAAAAAGAGAGTATTTTTGCTAAAGTAATTAGGTAAATTAATTATCTGAGCTTGACATAATTATCACAAGTTTCATAACATGTAATTATCCTCTAATAAATAACTCAACACAATTGGAATCAATTTACTAATTTCCCCCTTTTAATTTGTCCCAAAAATAGAGTATTTTTGCTAAAGTAATTAGGTAAATTAATTATCTGAGTTTGAAAAATTTATTATTGGTTTCTTAATATATAATTAGTCTTTGATAAATAACTCAAAGCATTTGGAATCAATTTACTAATTTCTCCTATTTAATGTGTCATAAAAATAGAGTATTTTTTCTAAAGTAATTAGGTAAATTAATTATCTAAGCTTGACATAATTATCATGGGTTTCTTAACATATAATTAACCTCTGATAAATAACTCAAATCATTTTGAATCAATTTGATTATTTTCTGCTTTAAGTTTCTCTAAAAAATAGTATAATTCTGTCTAATTAAGTATGAAAATTACTCAAAAAACTCTAAGATAATTTTCCTAGCTTAATGACTGTCTAATGCAGCTCTAATAGTTACCTCAACCTAATATAATCTTAATTAATATATTTCCCATTAATTTATGGTTAATTTGGATAATTTCAGTCCTAATATGATATGATAATTATTAGCTTAGTATTCCCAGGCTTTAACTACAACAATCAACATAGAATATTTATTTAAGAGAGGATTTATGAGTATACATAGGCCTAATCTTTAATTTATTAAGAAAATAGATTAATCTAGCCTTGCTAATTAAGAAGGATTAGGCTAATTACCGTTTAAGTTAATCAACTAGAGCTTAATCTCTAGTGATTTCTGCATAACGGTCTCTCTAGATGAGAGAGAGTATGTTTAGGCTCCGAGTCTGTCCAAAATGTGAAGCAAGGGTCATCTTTATAGGTTTCTGGGCACTCACGGGCTGGAAAATGGCAATAACTTGCATCCCAAGCATCCCTACAAGTCAAAAACCGCCCCCTACTGCTAAATCTAGTCTGAGAGAGTTCATCATTACCACACACAGTCTCTTCAGCTTCCAAAAATCGATTTTTACCATTTTCACTGATTTTTAATGATGAAAATTGAAAATATCAGTCATTTCTAGAACCTTAGGATAAAAAAGTCTTTGTTAACACTAGGTTGGTAACCTAACGGGACATAAAAGTGTCCTTTCATGGTTTTGAAAAAAACCTCCAAAACCATAGTAGATCCACTCATTTTGTAAAATCCTTTCATGAGGTTATAGTTCAAGGTCTACTACACATGGAAAAAATAAGAAACTTGTAAAATTTCTCATCTTTTGGTCACACCAAGCCTCCAAAGTTGATGGACTAGTACATTTTCATCAAAACAATCATTTCTTACGTTTTTCTACATAAAAATAAGATTAGGGATTTTTGTAGGATTTGAGATAAATTCCCTAGTTAACTTCAATGGGTTGGTGATCAGAACATATGATTGCTTCTCACTCACTATTTTTTGTTTTGCCAAAAGAAATAGTTACAAAAAAGGTTGAATTTTTACCATTCTGCAAACCTATCATCAAAGTTTCTATAGCCATGCTCAATACAAATAATATATGCATGTTTTCTTAGTTCCCTATTGTCCTTTAGGTTCATAAGGAGCCATGGAGCATGTCAAAATAATAATACATCTCTTACCAAGGGGAATCTTGGGGACAAAGATGAAGTGCTAAATATAGCAAACATGAAAAAACTGGGCTCAACATTATGAGTTGTAGAATCCCATAGAAACTATTCAATATCTAGCCAAATTTGATCCTTATGACTAGATATGGTTACTATCTACAAAATGCATGTAGTTGTCACAAGAAACTAACAATATTGAAAAAGCTATACTTGATATACTAGAATGTTTCGTTTTCTTCTATAATTGAAAAAATCAACCATCGTTGTCTACTATGCAAAATAGGGTATTAGGTGTCCCAAAACTCAAGGAATATTAGCTTTATGTTACAATATGAAACATAGAAAATCAGAACTGCATTTGGATATCATGAAAGCCACCAAAAAAATCATAGAAGAGCTAAAATTGGTTTAAAAACAGGATTTGACAATTTTTGTAATTTGGTCATAACTTACAACTTTAACATTTATTTCTCCCTAGAAGCATCAAGACATGTTGAGGACTACTAAAGATAGTTCTCTAGCATTATAGACCTCACAAACATGAATTCTAGAGTGGTATAGTTGCAAAAAGTTGAAAAAAAACAAAAATAGGACCCGTTTTTTCACACAGTTTAGGTTGTGAAATATTGTGCAAGGACAAGGTTAAAGATGTAATTGATATTCCAAAAAAATGTCGAGTTTTTTTCAGCTCATGAGACAACTTTCTAGATAGATAGCACCTCGAAATCCATTTTGAAACTCTTGACATAATTCAAGGAAAATGGTCACTTAATAGGACATAAAAGTGTCCCAGGACATAAAAGTGTCCCATTACCAACCTAGTGTTAATAATAATTACTGAAACCATCCAATTTTACTTAACTAATTAAATTCATAGTGTAATCTTTCAAAGCCCGTAACTTTTTCAGATTTTATCAGAATTCGGTTCTGAAAAATTCTAGCCCGGGATTTGTTGTGCTTAAGATTCCAAAAATACCAATATTTGCCATGGTCGGACGATTCTACATTGCTTTTTCCATAATCATATCAGTTTGATTAAGCTTTATACAATCTTTAAGGTTTCAAAAACTGGAAACCTTACAATGACCCCAACTTAAGAATTTGAGATGTCCTCATCTCAACCGAAATTGGGAAAAATTTTGAGAAGATAAATTCATCCTCCCAAGTGGCATCTTCGAAGGAATAACCTTTCCACTTTACCAAATGATATTGATTACTCTAAGAGTTCTTTCTGGTTTTTGGTTGGAGTTACTTCCTAGTCAATTTTTCCTCAAGAAACTCTTAGTGTTGATCCCATCTTAAAAACCTTTACAAGCCGTTTGTATCATCTCAAAAACTAGGTTAAATCAATTCCATAAAAGATCCATGTATCCACCTTGTCGTCATGAACGCGCTCGGTCTAACTGACCGTTCAAAGCAATCCGCATTCGACAAGTATCATGTATTTCAGCTTTGCCAATCTGAACGCGCTCAGCGTGTTCTTGCCATTCTGAGCCGTCTGCGTTCGGCACAAGCTTCCACCATTGCACCAGAGGTACCCCCTCTGTGCTCTAACCTGGTTGACCAACAATATGTAAAGGGTTTTTAGAAGTATCATACCAAGAGTTCTTTTCGGCTTCCTATTAGTTTCGTACCTTAATACTTTCATATCTAGGTCATTTTCCAAGGAAGGCTATCGTGTGCACAAAGAATGTGAGTTGGTTTCTTGATAACTATCTCATTCTCAAAATTCAAATTCTTTTCATACCATCGAGAACCTCTATCTCATTTGCTAGATCAACCCTTGATTTCTTGATTGAATACTAACTTAACTTTAGATTCCTTAAGTAATTTGGGAAAGAAAATAATGTATGCTCTTATATAAGTAACTCAAAGTTTTACATTATCGACTTATAATGGTTTACAAAACTGCCTATTGTTGTTGAGCTCTAGGATTACTAACTGTAGCCAAGCAAGTGGCCCTTTCATCTTCCTCGTTCATTAAGGTTGATTCTCCCAAGATGGACTACTCGTGGGATTATCTCTGTAGTGTTGCTTCCACCAAAGTTTGGCATTTCCGCTGTGAGACAGAACATACCTAACATTGTTTGGTTTTCCTAAGCAGTTCCTGCAGTTTTAAAAATAGTCGTCCATAGCATCTAACCATGCTTCGACATCTCGCTCTAAATTGGGTCCCTCTCCTTTGAAAGTAGGGAGTTGAACTTGCTTTAGTAGTAATTTTTTCTCTTGAGCAACAATGTAAAGGCTATTTACACGAGTATTTCTCTGAGATTGAATTAGTGGAATTTACTACCAAATGAAGTCTCTCTTACTTATTCTTTTAACCTATCTCATACTCAAAAATTTTGCACACAAAATGAAGACAATCACCAAGCCATAAACAAAACTGATTATAGCATACCCGTGAGAACCATAATATGTACAAGAGTTAATACCATCCATGAAGGTCCTACTATGGACAAGGGTGACGACAATTTTATACTAGAATCTTGCGGACTTTGGGTGGATCGGATATAGGATCAAAATATACAGCATCTTTTGGTCCATTAAAACTAAAGCCAACTCCTATGGGCCTAATTCTACCTCGGTAGATTACTTTAGACACCTGATCAAATACCGACTGATTTTGTGATACTTGGACATCATTTTGTGATACCGACTGATTTTGTGATACTTGGACATCATTTTGTGATACCGACTGATTTTGTGATACTTGGACATCATCTATTACAAGAGTTTCTTCTGGATTCTCCGTCCCAATGAAAAAGTATACTTCAATCACTTGAATATCTTCGGCCCATTTGAGTCTCTTCATATTTAGTTCTAAACCTTCTAACTCTCCCGCATCAATGAAGAAAAATCCGCAAGATCCTGACCACTTGATTCTCCAAGTGGAAGGAGAAAATCTATTGTCTAGCCATTTCATCCTGCTTTTTCGCAGTGAATAGTGTCGGGATAGGCAAGCTCTCATAAACCTAATGTTGAAATCTATAGATTTGCGGTAGGCCTGATGGAATTCTACCTGCAAAGCTGGGGATAATTCTCTCTCTTTCTTTCTCTCTCTCTTTTCAATTAATTACCCCTTTAATTGAATTTGTCAAAGATCTCTTATTTCAACCTAACACCTTAACTTTTCGCTAGGTCCAAGACCTTAGTTAACACAGGCTCTGATACCACTTGTAAGGTCCCCATCCCGCCAATACCAAGATCGGGATGGGATCCTTGACAGGTCTCTAGGTCTGATAAAAATCAGAGTCTCTAAACAAGAAAAATCCAAGGAATAGACCTTTATCATTGACAACGGTTTGGGTCTATAGCTTTAGAAGAAGACCTAGTCCTTTCTCGCAGCGAAAATGAGACAACGTATTAAAAGTCCAAAAAACTATTTCGGCCCTATAACTGCCACAATTGGGCTAAGGTCTCCTCAACCAACGCTTTTTTCCCCCTAACAAATGTGATGGCACAGCCGTTGGTGGACTCCTCTTCCAAGTGAAGAAGTTTTCTAAGCGTTTTAGTGCATAGGGATGGATAGTTACCTAACTAATTAGGTCCACCCATCCATGATTGACAACCTTAGTCAATCCCCACTTACCACCCCGCACTCACACATGATTCTTTTATTATTTAATCACTACCACGTTCTTATCACAATTAAAATAACGATTCCTTTTATCCTTCATAGCAGTATTTTATTAAAATAGCCCTTAAAAACAGTATTGAAAACATTTTTTTAGCAAATAGACATCTTTAAACTTAAGACAAGGTACTGTCAATCAAAACATTGTCCATAATAACCATGACCAGTACTCTTCTTGTCTCAAGACCACCTAAGGGTGAAAAAACGACACCCATTCCTTATTCATATTCCGGAGTGGATAAACCCCCACCCAAGGTTCCGGGTGCCCATACAGCAAACCAGTTGCCCATACAACCAGGCGGCTACCGTAGGATAAAAATGGTATCCTAACTTATGTAGAAACATTGTTCATGGGGGTAACCGACTTATCCATGGCTAGAAAGCCAATCATTATCATCAAAATAATAAGGAGTCGGAGGTGTCTTGAGACAAGCTATCTTAAGGATTATCAATCATATCTTTCCTATTTCAACCAGTTTTAACCCAAACAATTCTTTCCTACATTATAAACAAATGCACGTTGGAAGTTACCTTCCATTTTCAGCTAGTTTATCCTTCCGAACCTTACGTATGCAATGCTAACTTAAAAATGAACTCTAAAAGATTTTATATGAACAAAATAGAAATCCACCTGGGACTGCTCGTCCATGTGCTGTGGGGCGAGAGCCCGTAGACTTTTCTCCGTTGCCCTATGGCTAGGCCCAACCTCATGGTCATTAGTGGCCTTGTTTCTTTTGTTGCTAACATCCTCTTCCTCGATAAGAGGATTTTCCCTAGTTCTCTTTGGAGCCATGTCGGCCGTCTTATAAAAAGACTTAATCCATTAGAAGGTTAATCTTCTTTTTCCTTTTTTTAAATCCAAAAATAAGGATTTTTGGAGTAAGTAGGTATCTTTAATAGTCAAGTTGATGAGATATCCTCCTGTAACTTATTTATGCTATAAGTAATTTCCTATAATTACCATTTAATTTGGGAAGCCCTTTAACTAGGTTTATCCTTAGTCTATATTCCATTTTATCCTTAGTAAATTATAAATTTTTATCGGCTAATGGATTACTCACCCTAAATTGTAATTGGATATGTTCTATCTTTAGGAATTTTCATAAATTTTATTTGTAACCTTTCCCTCCTATACTTATGGTCTAATTTAAGAAACATTTTACTGATAGTAATTTGTTACACTAACCATTTATGCTGAGGTAATTTTTCCACCCTTTAATAGTGATTTTGGACCTTAGATATTTATTTGGTAGTTAAATCAATTCATATACTAATTTCTTTTCATTATTCTATTCACAAAATTGGTTACTTTTATTGAAGATAAGTACGTAAACTATTTATCTAAGGTTGGCGTACTTACTATGGATTACTCAAGGTGTGTTCTACCTCTGGTATTTATACCAAAATATTTTGGATTAATTTACTATATTCCCCCTTTTATTTTTCCCAAAAAAATGTGTAATTTTATTGAGATAATTAGGTAAACTAATTATCTACGGATAACATAATTATCACGATTTTTCTAAGGTGTAACTAACCTTTGATAAATAACTCAAGGCAATTTGAATCAATTTACTAATTTTCCACTTTTAATTCATCATAAAAACAAAGTATTTCTGCTAAAGTAATTAGGTAAATTAATTATCTGAGCTTGACATAATTATCATGGGTTTCCTATTAATCTCTGATAAATAACTCAAAGCAATTGGAATCAATTTATTACTTTCCTACTTTTAATTTGTCCTAAAAACAGAGTATTTTTTCTAAAGTAATTATTTGAGTTTGAAAAAATTATCATTGGTTCCCCAACATATAATTAACCTCTTATAAATAACTCAAAGCAGTTGGAATCAATTTACTACTCTCTTCTATTCAATTTGTCCTAAAAACAGAGTATTTTGCTAAAGTAATTAGGTGAATTAATTATCTGAGCTTAACATAATTATCATGGGTTCCCTAACATATAATTAATCTCTGATAAATAACTCAAATCCTTTTGAATCAATTTTATTTTTTTTCCCTTTAAGTTTCTCTAAACAATAGTGTAATATTGCCTAATTAATTATGAAAATTATACAGAAAATTATAAGATAATTTTCCTAGCTTAATTACTATCTAATGCAGCTCTGATAGTTACCTCAACCTAATCTAATCTTAATTAATATATTTCCCATTAATTTATGATTAATTTGGATAATTTCAGTCCTAATATGATAGGATAATTAATTATCTTATTATCCCAAGCTTTAATTACAACAATCAATAGAGAATATTTAATTAAGAGAGGATTTATGAGTATACATAGACCTAATCTTTAATTTATTAAGAAAATCGATTAATCTAGCCTTGCTAATTAAGAAGGATTAGGCTAATTACCATTTAAGTTAATCAACTAGAGCTTAATCTCTAGTGATTTCTGCATAGCGGCCTCTCTAGATGAAAGAGAGTGTGTCAAGGCTCCGAGTCTGTCCAAAATGTGAAGCAAGGGTGATATTTATAGGTTTCTGGGCACTCACGAGCTAAAAAGTGGCAATAACTTGCATCCCAAGCAGCCCTACAGGTCAAAAAATGCCCCCTACTGCTAAATCTAGTTTGGGAGAGTTCATCATTACCCCATACACCCCGTCTCAGCTTCTAGAATCGATTTTTACTATTTTCACTGATTTTTAATGATGAAAATTGGAAATATCAGTAATTTCTAGAACCTTAGGATAAAAAAGTCTTTGTTAATAATAATTACTCATACCATCTAATTTTACTTAACTAATTAAATTCATAGTGTAATCTTTCAAAGCCCGTAACTTTTCCAGATTTTATCGAAATTCGGTTCTGAAAAATTCTAGCCCAATATTTTCCATGGTCGGACAATTCTACATTTCTTTTTCCATAATCATATCAGTTTGATTAAGATTTATACAATCTTTAAGGTTTCAGAAACTAGAAACCTTACAACCTTCTCCTATCTCCATTGACACCACACTCCTCCCCCCCTCTGCCACTACCACCTCTCATTGGCACACGAAGCAAACTCATTCACTTTCTCGCACCTAGATTGTAGCAACAAGCAAGGTCCTCCTCCTCCTCCTCCTCCTGATTTTCTTTGTTCACCCATGGATAGCTCTACTCCGCAAAGGCGGCCAAAGAATGAGGTCACAACACCTTCATGCCACAACATGCGAGGTATAGATGGTGAGTGGGTGCCACAAGAGCTCACCAAACTTGCTTGGGTATACATGCAGCCATCTGCTATTGGTCCTCATCGTGTGCAAAATTGTGCAAACTTGGATCATCATTGGAAAGGAAATCTCCTTGGCTTCAAGAATAAAAAAGATAAGGGGACTGTATCCATTATGAAACATGTTTCTCAATGTCAAGCATGCGATTGCAACAACAAGCTCGATTTCCAACACATTGTAATTACATGTTTTGAGAATACAAAGATGGTGTGAGATCAAAGTGAAATGTTCTTATGGATTTATAATTATGATTTGCCATAATTTTACAGTAATATTTCCATCCACGTTGGTGGAGGAGCAGCCACTACATAGCCTCTCTGACACATTTAATGCTATACATGCGGATATTGTAGCAACAATTTTTGCACATCTTTGCCCAACCAAACTGGTTCAATGAAGAATTTTCTTCTATTCTCACTCCTACATTGTGCCTACTTATACACAAGGGTATGGAAAACTTGAACCCATCAAAGTATCTTCCTTATTAAGTATGGAGTGGTCACAACTAGATTTGTGGTCGGTAGCATCTTTCGAGTAAAAAATGATAATAGATGTCCAAAAATCCTTGAAATATTCCAAAGATTCTAGGTTTGTGGGCTTGAATTGGTGTTTGTTTATTCATTGTTTCATGCATATCTTCAAAGAGTTTGGATTTGTGGAGACATCCACAATGCTTGTATGTAAAGATGTGCATTATGAGGATTTAGGGAGGCTTTTAGAAGAGAACTGGAGTTTTGCGGAGGGCATGCACAATGGGGATAGGTACCATTGTAAGGTTGTAGCATCAGGTATTGGGATGTGCTATTTAAAATCCCACGCCTCCTTGCACATACAATTCCACTACAATTGTTGGATGTGAAATCTTGGAGTGTGTACTTCCTTATAGAGTGTAGATGGTGTTATTGCAATCTTTGACATTGCAATGAGGCTGCTCAATGATGCTTTGGAGGCTATCCAAGTGAACAAGCATTGGAGTCCCAGTAATGTGCGAGAACCTTTGGATATTATGGGTTTTGAGGACCTTCAACGAGCACAAATGCATCTACAAGGTCACAAGGTGAGAATCCTTCCACCAAACTTTCACTTCATCAAAGTTTGATGATCATTGTCTAATTGTTAAGAATGTGTGCAGATTGGAAAGAGAATGGAAGACAAAATGAAGGTCCAAGAAAATTGGGGCATGGATGAAACTATGTTATTGCTGCTATATCTTTGTAAATCTTATTGAAATTTTGTCATCCAATTCTAGCACTTTGCTAGGGAAATTTTGGAATTTCTTTCTCCGTTGGTAAGAAGAGCAACTATATCTGAAGACCATCTAGGATTTCATTCAATGTTGAAAGATAGGCATCTAGTGAATCATCATCCACACCAATAGGATCTTCACCATGAACCAAACGAAAGAAGTCATCATCCCTTTGGTGTATTGTTCCTTTCTTCACTACAATAGTGAGGTCAATCTCCAATAAGATGAGAAAACATCTTACAATTTGACCCTATATTGCATGGTTTGTTGACATGGTACAAGAGTTCTTGGTGATCTATTGGATCACCACGGTAAATGTTGCCATCAACCCATAAGTTGATTGCCTTGCACCCAATGCTTTGTAGTTGATTTGTAGCATTGGGATTTGATGTGCCAAGTCACACAATAGCATACTCCTGCTCCAAATCAACATTTAATCGATATCGTTTTGACTTATTAGATATGTCTTATAGTGGAGGGAGATTGAATGACATGTTTGTTGGCTAATCAAGAAAATTAGAGAGAGAATGTGTAATGGTGTCTTCTACAAGCAAGGAAAGTTGGCTATGGAGGGAAAAGTGGAGAGTACTCAGAGATAGTAGAAAAGGATTATGTTGTGGATAGAAGAAAGAGAGGGAGTGTATCTCAATCTCCTTTGAAATCAAAATGTTGATGATGAGAGCTTTAGAGAGAGAAATGCTATTTCACACAGAGGTAATGGAGTTTTCCATTACTCTCACCTAGAGCTGGAGTGGGAGAAGCATGTGTGTGTGTGTGTGTGTGTGTGAGTGAGAGAGAGAGAGAGAGAGAGAGAGAGAGAGAGAGAGAGAGAGAGAGTGGGAGTTGGAGAGAGAGAAAAAGACATTAAAGGAAAAGAGTGGCAGAGAGATTAGTTCTGCAACCTTGGAGGATTTGCACTTTCTGTCAGATGTAGGTAGCATAGAATTCCCTCTTAATGATTGGGAGGTGGAAGTGACAAGAGAGAAAAGGGGGAAGAAAAAGAGTTGGCTCACATTTTAGAGAGAGAATACAGTGAGAGAATATGCATAATCTTTTCTTTTTGCATGGAAAAAGTGCTTCTTTTAATGAGAACTAAGTGAGGGAGAGTGTTTTATATGTTAGAGAAAGAGA
The DNA here is from genome assembly GCF_014529385.1 of Adiantum capillus-veneris. Classification (NCBI taxonomy): domain Eukaryota; kingdom Viridiplantae; phylum Streptophyta; class Polypodiopsida; order Polypodiales; family Pteridaceae; genus Adiantum; species Adiantum capillus-veneris. The sequence goes on from NC_140938.1 coordinate 137,619,572, forward strand.
GGAGAGGATGGGAAAAAGACATTTTAAAATTTAGTTACCCACCTCTCTTTTGGGTTAAAATAGCCTATTTTCAAATACAAAATATATAAATGGTATTTTTAAAAATCTCAGCATAGGTCTTTTTGCCCTCTCTTTTAGGCTTGGTCAAACTTCGCTTAATCTTTAAGCATTTCTTTAAACAGCCAAAGAAAGAGGCCCTCCTATACCCCATTCCCTTCCTAATGGTTATAGTAACATTTTGTAGTTTCATATTTTTTCGGTTTGTTTTTGTGCGCTCCTTGCCGCACTGTCGAAGCAAGGGACTTGCCAATACACCGTGTCCGAGCCACAAACGGCTCCAAGCACACAACAAGCCTAAACTAGCAAGCTCAAGAAAACAAAGGGTGTGTCACTCACCGCTCTACGCTCGCCTTCGTGGTGGATTCCTCGCCGCGATGAAGAAGAAGCTGCAGTCGTGCCGCGCTCAACCGCTTCGCCGCCGTCGTGCCTTCGTAATGCTCGATCGCACACACACTCTCCCTCTCTCTCACACACACACACACACACAAGGAGGTGAAGAAGAAGAAGATGGAGATGGAGCAAGAGCACTCTTCAATTGCACAAATGAGAGAATGAGTAAAAATTAGGTTTAGTTGGCTTTTATAGGAGCTCACCCCATTCACACTTGGGCGCCCATGCTTAACCAACTAATCCCTTGAATGTCCAAGTTAAAGTTGTTACCATATACATGTGGTAGTGATGTGTGTGAACACACTAGGACCGCCGGGGCATTTTTTCCCTCTTTAGGAGGTTTTTTTCCCCCGTGCATTGTATATACGCCCATCACTCTAGGGCTATCTATCTTTCCATTGCACACTAAGTAACACACTCTCTATTGTGTGCCTTGAGCTTCCTTCGTCTTCTCCAAGCTGTGTGTGTTTCTCTGCAACCCTAATTCCAACAATTGGTATCAGAGCAGGTCACGTCCTCCCGGGCTTAGTCGCCAGCTGCTCCAGCACACGCCTGCTCACTCTCTCCGATTTTAGTGAGCTTTGGCAAGCGTTCGCAGGTCGAAAAGCTAGGTCTGCTCAGAATTTTGATTTGGGCTCATTTCGGCCTCCGTTTCCACTACGGGCAGTACTGCACAGGCTATTTCGTCATTTTGTGCAGATTTTCTGTCTGTGCCGTTTTCTGCATAACAGGTGCCTTATAGTCTTCTACGGTTTGTGCTATATAGCACAAGTTGTTCCCGCTCCATTTCTCCTATTTTCGGGCAGTTTTCACATCAGGTGCAGCATTTACCATGGCTGACAACAACAACACAGATGTGTTCAAGATGTTTGCTGTTGAGGACAGGTTGGATGGGGACAACTACCCTATGTGGGCTTATATGATGCAACACGTTCTTGTGTCAAAAGGTGTCTGGAACATTGTGCAGGGCATTGATGTACGTCCTGGTTCTGAAGATGTAGGCGATATTGAGGATGTTGCAGGTCTTGCTGCAAGGATTACAGCTGTTAGAGTTGTTTTGCCTACAGCAGAACAAGCTCGTTGGGATGTTAAGGATGCGCAGGCTCATGCATTGATTGCATTGTCTGTGAAGCGCACCATTATTCCTCACATCCGTTCAGCAAAATCTGCAAAACAGGCTTGGGATATTCTAGCAGGTCTTTATGCAAGCCGCAATGAGGCTAAAATTGCTTTGCTGCGTAAAGAGCTAGAGTCGAAGATTATGCATGAGGAAGATGATATGGACACTTTCCTTGCTAGTGTCAAGGATATCAATGAGCAACTCATTTCTGCAGGTGAAGTCATTTCTGACAGTTCCCTTGTGCAGACTGTTCTTGATGCCTTACCAGATTCCTACCAGACTTTTGCTAGTACTTGGAGACTGATGACCCAAGGAAATCCTGAAGTTGTCAAGTTTGATGCATTATGCACATTGCTGTTGCAAGAGTCACTTTCTAGAAAAAACAGGACTAGGCAGCGTGCAGTTGAACAGGCTTTTATTGCTTCTCAAAGAAAGGGTGGTAACAGTAATGCAGCCACTTCTTATGGTTCTGCTGCGAGTGGCAAAATTTCTGTTCCTAATGCTTCTGCTGGCAGCACTTCGTCTGGCAATTCTGGTGATAAGGGCAAAAAGAAGATGCGTTGCCATTATTGTAAAGCCAATGATCACTTGATCAAGTCGTGTCCTAAGTTGAAGGCCAAAGAGGCTAAGAAGAAAGAGGGTGGTTCCACTGCAAATGCTGGTTCCACTACAAATGCAGCCATTGTTGAGTCTTCTGTGAAAGGAGATTGTGATGCTGATGTTGATGCAGAATGGGCTTTTAGCGCAGAGTGCACTTACAATCCTGCTGTCCATGATGCATGCTTGTCAGTTGCTGCAGATTCACATGTGTGGTATTTTGACAGTGGTGCTACAAAGCACATTACCTCACATCGTGAATTGTTTACCTCTCTCGAGTCTGTCCCTCATGGGAATTCAGTCACTTGTGCCAACAACGCCTCTTATCCAGTTCAGGGAGTTGGAAAGATTGTGCTCACTGCTGCTAATGGCAGTTCCTTCACACTTGTTGATGCACTTTATGTACCTGGGATCAAGAAGAATCTCTTGTCTGTATCCGCACTTGCTAGACTTGGACTTGTAGTCAAATTTGTGGATGACAGATGTACAGTTCATGATCTCAGTTTTGGTGATGAAATTGTTGCATCTGGGCTTTTGTGCCGTGGGCTGTATAAGCTCACTTTGTATGACAAGTGTGGACAAAATTTTGCAAATGTTGTTGCAGATTCAAGGGCTATTTCAGATGCAAAACTTTGGCATGCACGTTTTGGTCATCTGAATTTTGCCAGTCTGCTGCGTTTGCAGAAATCTGATATGGTTGCTTCTTTGCCGCCTCTTGAAGCACCTATCAAACATGTTTGTGAAGGCTGTATTCTGGGTAAAATGCAGCGTTCTAAGTTTCCAAAGGATGGTTCAGTTAGGGCCACATGCAGGTTGCAGCTTGTGCATAGTGGCGTTTGTGGGCCCATGCAAACTCCGTCCTTGGGCAATTACCTGTACTTCGTGACTTTCATTGATGATTACTCCAGGCATGCGTGGGTATTTCCGCTTAAAGCGAAGTCCGAAGTTTTTATGTGCTTCAAACAATTTTTGGCTATGGCTGAAAATGTCTCAAAATGTACTATGGGCACCCTCCGTTCCGATCGAGGGGGGGAGTATATGTCTCATGAATTTAATGCATTTCTGGCTAGTCGTGGGATAAAACACCAATGTACAGTGCCTTATACACCTCAGCAAAATGGTATTGCTGAGAGGAAAAACAGGTCACTAACGGAAATGGCACGATGTATGGTCAAAAGTCAAGCTTTGCCGCATTCTTTTTGGCTTGAGGCCATCATGTGTGCCACTTATGTACTTAACAGGTGTCCTACGAAAGCTTTGCAGTCTATTACTCCATATGAAGCATGGCATGATAGAAAACCTTCTATTGAGCACATGCGTGTTTTTGGCTGTTTGGCATATGCTTTGGTGCCACAAGTGCAGCGCAGAAAATTGGATGATAAGGCTGTCAAATGTATTTTTGTTGGTTATAGTGCTGAAAGCAAAGGTTACAGGTTGTATCATCCGCAAACAAAACATATTTTGGTTTCACGGGATGTAGTGTTTGTGGAAGATTCTGTTCAACCCTTGCTGTCATGTACTAGAGACAGTAATGTAAGCTCACAGGACATTTATGACACTTTGTTGCCTCTTTTCAGTGGTGGAAATACGAATGTAAGTTCCAATGAGGCAAATGTACAGCCTATGGGGGTTTCTGAAAATGTTTTAGAACACCCTATTACTGATGCAGATGTACATGATGTACTTGATGAAGAAAGGGCTGAAAATGAGCAGGCTAGAGGTATGCCAAAATGGCTGGTGCACACTTTGCGTGACAGTAAATTGGATGCACCTTTATCTAGTCGTACTCGTTCAGGCTCTCGCCATGCATCTTATGCATCAGATTGTTATGCTTTGGCTGTGTCTAGTTTACATGATGTTGAGGAGCCTCTGTCTTTTGATGAAGCACAGAATTCAGAAAATTGGATTGCTGCCATGAAATCAGAATATGATGCACTTATAGAGAATGACACATGGACTTTATGTGATTTGCCTCCTGGCAAAAAGGCCATTGGTACGAAGTGGGTTTACAAGTTGAAACGCAAGCCGGATGGTGAGATCGATCGCCATAAGGCTCGACTTGTTGCAAAGGGTTATGCACAACAAAAAGGCATAGATTATGAAGAGACTTTTGCTCCCACTTGTCGTATGACTACTGTGCGTTTTCTATGTGCATTGGCAGCTCATTTTGGTTGGGATGTACATCAATCAGACATTGTTACTGCTTTCTTGAATGGTGACATATTTGAGGAAGTTTATGTAACGCAGCCTCGCGGTTTTGTCATAAAAGGACAAGAGGACAAAGTGTGCAAATGTAAGAAGGCTTTGTATGGGTTGAAGCAATCTCCTCGTGCTTGGTATGAGAAAGCTGACACTCATTTGGTTAAACGAGGCTTTCGTAACAGTCCAACAGAAAGCACATTGTATGTAAAGCGTGAGGATGATGTATTTCTCATTGTGGTTCTTTATGTTGATGATTTGCTGATCACTAGACCAAATGAGAGACATATTGCTGAATTTAAGGCTGATTTGAATGCTACTTTCAAGATGAAAGATTTGGGGCTGTTGCATCATTACTTGGGTATACAGTTTAAGCAGTGTGATGGTGGTATTGCCTTGTGTCAGAAAAGTTACATAGAGACATTGCTATGTAAGTTTGGACTTGAGGATTGCAAACCTATTGCCACTCCCATGGAAACAGGTTTGAAGTTGAGTCTACATGATGCTGGCGATCCTGCTGATGTCACTCTTTACCAAACTGCTGTTGGCTGCCTCATTTATGTATGCAACACGAGGCCAGATATTCAGTTTGCAGTCTCGCAGGTCAGCAGATTTATGCATAGCCCAGGGTCTAAGCATTGGCAGGCTGTCAAGAGGATTTTCCGCTACCTTAGTGGCACTTTACATCTTGGTTTGTTTTATCCCAAGGGGGGATCATTGCCGCCAGACTTACATGCTTTTTCGGACTCAGATTGGGCTGGTTGTTTTGACACGAGAGTGTCCACAAGTGGTTTTTGTTTCATGCTTGGCAGTTCATGTATATCATGGTTGAGCAAGAAGCAACCTACTGTGGCCACTTCGAGTTGTGAGGCTGAGTACAGGGCAGTCTTCACAGCTACGGTTGAGTGTGTATGGCTCAGACGCCTTATGGCTGACTTGGGTGTTGGACAGGACACTGCCAACACTATCTACACTGACAGTCAGAGCGCATTGGCAGTTGCGAGGAACCCAGTTTTTCATGCTCGCACAAAGCACATTGAGGTGCATTACCACTATGTCAGGGAGAGGCTCTCAGCAGGAGAGATCAGCTTGGCTTATGTGCCAACACAGGACAACCTTGCAGATCTTTTCACAAAGGCATTGTCTCGTGAGAAGCTTGAAGCTTTCCGCAAAGCTTTGGGCTTACTCCCCTTTGTGGACTGATCCTGTCCTCAGGGCATGGCACTTTCCTTTACTCATGTGCCAGCTCTCGTTCACCGCATCACTCCAGGGGGGATTTGTTACCATATACATGTGGTAGTGATGTGTGTGAACACACTAGGACCGCCGGGGCATTTTTTCCCTCTTTAGGAGGTTTTTTTCCCCCGTGCATTGTATATACGCCCATCACTCTAGGGCTATCTATCTTTCCATTGCACACGAAGTAACACACTCTCTATTGTGTGCCTTGAGCTTCCTTCGTCTTCTCCAAGCTGTGTGTGTTTCTCTGCAACCCTAATTCCAACAAAAGTGCGCCTCTCATCGACGATCACTCTACCTTTCCCTATTGGACCGACAAGCCCGATACCTGACTCTATCGAATACATAATACACATCCATCGTAGGTGATGGGGTGTCCGTGAGCCGTGAGGGTTAACATGCCCCCCTTCCTGATGTAGATTCCGTCCTCGGAAGCTATTGAGTTGAAGCTGGATCGTCGAGGTGGAAGAGCATTTGAGATGAATGTCCTTAGCCTTCTTTAGTCACTGCAAAATCAAACAACATTGGCACAGTAATTGCATTCTCTTAAAAAGCATATGCAGTTTTAGATAGAAAAATTGATTGGTCAAAGAATTTCAAACAAGTTGATAGCAATGAACATTAAATTGCAATGTAATCAAATGCATAAACAGATGTAAAGGCAAAAAATTAAACAAGTCTGGGGTCGCTAATTTGACGGTCGAAAAGCACTAGAGATCGAATATTAATACCATGGGTAAGCTTCTTAATTTTCTGTGGTCAATTAAGTTGTTTAATCGCGAGAGCCAAGTATTCATGTTCAAGGGCTGACTAGAGGCTATATCTAGAAAACCTTGTAGTTAAGCTACCATAAAAGGAATTTCTCATGAAATCATCGCCTGACTGATTACTTTTTCTTTGACCCCCCAAGGTCTTTTCACATTGATTCAATTATGATGTGTGTGCTTATTTTGTATGCCTTGGGTTTTTTGCTTTTCAAGGAAAAGCGCCCACGCTGGGAACCTCTAGGGCTCTAGTACCATAGGCGATACATGTGAGTGAAGTACCAAATCAAGCTGAGATTTCTCTTCCAGCTTAAAATTTTACATTGTGGCACTTTGATTTTTTGTTTGTTCATTTTCAGCATTTTAATTTTGTAACTTTGGGGGGTCATATAACACTGTTACATTCCCCAGGCTCATCACATTAGTAAACTCCCTTTATAATACTTAAGCTAAAGGTCAATAGGTTTAAGCCCACTAGAAATCCCTAGTACATTTCATACAATGCTGCCTAAATCGGATTAAGAACCTAAGTAACCATTGCTTATTAGGAAGGCATTCCCCATGGTATTAAGAGAAGATTTCTAATACCTAGCTTGGTCAAACTAGCTTAGTCGGACTGCTTGATTTTTACACCTAAACAAGTGATTACGACAAAACATTACATTGAATTAAATGTTTGATACTAAGCCAATGCGCTGAATATTATGCTACCAATCACAATCAAAGCAGACAAACATGGATGCAAAAAAGATAAGGGCAATGCTAATGGATAAGAAACACCTGTTTGTGTTGATGGTCGCACTTGATTTGAAGGTTCCATGAAGGTCCAAATCCTATCAATAGCAACACGCTCCTGTACACACTAGGAAACAAAAGGAATACTCCAGGAGGCACATTAGTGGAAAAAGAGAACTTCGCTAATCACTCAACTTTAAAACAGAAACACTCCTATCGTATTAATCTTACCTACCCTCCATCACTCAAGTGATGAGGATCGAAGGTGTTTTATGGCGTAGGTTTCTGTTTCACTGTACCAGATGTGACATGTGTAGGTCTGAGTCAATGTTTTGACTTTTAATGTGCATACTCGTTTGCTAATTGCTCTTGCTCTTTTTTTTTTTTTTGTGAGTATAAAGCTATATGTACATTCCCTAAGATTGGAATTGAGAGGTCAGGGAAAAAGGTTGAGAGGGAAACAAATGAATAATGGATGTCAGCAAACACTCCCCCCTTCCTTGGGTAGATCATACCGTTTGAAATGAGCTTGTCACCCTTTGAAACCAATTGTTCCAGTTGGTAATAGGTGAGGATTTTTGCCAGTAGTTTGCTATTACCCTAGGTGCCTCGTCAAGTTGCAAGGGTGGTAAGGTACTCTCCCAGGATCGAACTTGAAGTGGTTCATTAGGTGATTCTTGAACACTGGGAGGTGTGGATTCTTTTGTAGCTTCATGGAGGTCCACTACTATAGATGGTTGTGCAGAAGCTTTTACCTCTATGGATGTATTACATGATGAGCTAGAATCTTCATGGGACTCCCCCCTTCCTGAGCTAGGTGGAACAAATCGTTCTTTCTTTGGTACCCAAACTAGCTCTGGACTAGGTGTGTAGCATTCTGTGATTTTTTTCTTTCCACGATCATTGATTCGTTTTGGAACTACGGGATTGGGCTCACTTGGGTCAGGTGATAGGTAAGAGCACAATCTACGTTTTGGCACCCAGATTTGATCATTTCCTTGATAGTAGCCTTGAGCTTCCAATAGTCGTTTAGGGATCCATCGCAACATTTTCTTACTTTTCTTGGAGTGAGTGGTACGTTTCTTACAAGGCTTCTGTTTTTTAGCACTAGCTATGGTCACTAAAGAAGCTTTAGGGACCCACTTGTATGTTTTCTTCGTTACCTTAGGATGAGTCTTGTCGGAAGCGATATGCATTGCTTGTAGCATATTTAAGGGTACAGGAATTTCATCCCCCTCAGGTGTTACCCAGGTCGTCCCTCTATTTCCCCAAGTGTCTATGGTTGATGCTAGGTGGACCCAGTCTACATTGTCTGATTCCGTCATACCCGGTAACACATCCATGTAAGGAGAATCTTGGCCAATGTCTGTATCCTTCTTACAAGTGTAACAATATTGTAGTGGGGCCGAGTGAACTGTGGTGTCAGAACGATGATCAATAATGGTTTTACTCCCTAAGGGGTGTACCTTACCAGTCACCAAATCCACTCTAAGGACAGAGTCTTGGAATTGCAAATAGACATGATTTTTAGACCAATCGTGAACCATTTGTGCTTCCCTCATGAATGGTCGTCCTAAAATCATTTCATATGACATAAGGTGTTTAGAGAAATCCATTACAATGAACGTATGTCGTACCTTGTGTCCTAGAACTTTGATCTTAAGATCCTTGAGCATCCCCATAGGTTTGGCTATGGTACCATTTGCCATCTTTACCACAATGTTAGTAACACTGAGGCGGGGTTTTCCCATGGATTCCCAACAATCTTTTGTAACGATGCTAACTCCCGCACCACCATCAAGAATTCCCTTTATAGTTAATCCCTTGGTAGTGATGGGTAGGGTCGCATTAGACTCGTCGCCTTCAAAATACTGGCCTAATTCGTTAATGGGTACCTCGATCACAGACTCGTGTCCATCTAAGTCAAGTGATTGCACATGATTTTCCTCATCAATCATAATCGAGTCAGGCCTATTTGGTTGCGCAAACTGCGGTAATCCCGTTCGTAGCTCTCCGTTAAGGAATGCTCGAAGTGCAAGGAATAACTCAGGATCTCCATACAACTTTGCTATGATCGTGGTTCGGACCTCAGAAGACATGAAGTCCACTAGTTTGGCAACATTCATTGGCGTTTTGCAGGGTGTAGGTCCTTGACTAGGAACTGGTGAGGATGGAATCTCATATTCCTCAATGGGATCAGGTATTCCTTCGTTAAACATCCTTTCCAACAAGAAGGGTGTATGCTCACTTTCTGATGTCCTGTCCTCACTCCCTTCTTGGATGATACTAGATATGGCTAACGGTCTATGGCTCATGTGGGGTGGATGAACTTGCGTGGGAAACACTGTGTCATGAATTTTGACCTGCATGGGTTCTGGTTCTAGTTTCCTTTGAGTCTCCTCCAGTAAACCTCTTAGATGTTTCACCTGCTTAATCTCGTCTACAGGGTTTGGGTACGTCCCAATCTTCTTTTTACGATTCTTCCCTTTTTGCCCCTGCGGTTTATCTTGGGGGTCTTGGATTGGATTTGGAAACACTTGTGGTGTTTTCAGAGGCTCTTTATGGTTTTCTCTCATTCGGTTTTCATTTGGTTCCATGTTACGGTTTTCTTTGTCGGTCTTTCCCTTTGTGGTATTTGTTCTAGTCTCCATTGTCTCGACTGAATCTGAATCATCCTCGAGGTCATTCATATACACGGGGTCATCTCCTGTTCCTATGTTTGTTTTGGAACTTGGCTTTGAATTTTCCGTATTCTGCGACTTCTTCCTTCGTGTCTTCTTTTTCTTTGCTTGGATAACTGACGCGGTATCTCTCTCTTCGAGGATATGTCCTGGCCCTTGAAGCATGGACCGTGTAATCGCATAAGCAGATGCGACGGGTGGTATTGGCGATGTCACACTAGCAATTTCGACCAAATTCAGGGGTGTGATTTTAGGCACATTTGGGTTATAGGGGCATTGGGCAATCAAGTGATCTATGCCACAACGATTACATGTGAGTATTGGCATTGCAGACGTGCTCCCTTGATTCACTTGCATCTGTGCAGCATTCTTTTGCAGCCTAATAGGGCACTCCGCTACTCGATGTGGTCCACCACACTCGTAGCATTGAAGAGGTGGCCTCCTAGCCTGGGTGTTGATATTTTGACCTCTGGATGCGAGAGCAGCAGCTTGATAAACCGGCTTGACTTGTCCCCAACAATCTTCCATGTAGTATATAGGACATTCTTCCAATGTATCAAGTCCGTAGGCAATACTAGTGTCTATTTCCTCCTCACAACCATCTGCATAAGCATTAGATGGCTCGCAACCCACTTGGTTCATAGGGGCGACTCTTGGATGCGGGGGCTGCGGTCCCAGCACAGGAGGTGGTAACGGTGTAGCTTGTACAACATTTTGAGATCTAGGGACCATGTGTTGCGGTAGTTGCTCAACAGGTGGAGCAGGCATCAATACAGGAGCTCGAGGAGCATCTGTCCAGGCTACAGGTGGTCTATTTGCCATCATACGTTTGATCATTAAACAATCCTTAGCTTGGTGACCATACCTACCACATGCGTTGCAAGTTCCATTAAATTTTACTCTAAACGTAGGGCACTCACTAGTGCTATGTGGACCTAAGCAAATGGAACACCATTGTTGCTCCCTTCTTGGATACATGTGACTATTTTGAGGGGGTCGATTATCCTTAAGAGACTCTTGGATTGCCTTGGTGAGGTCTGTCAAGAATGTCTCAAATACCTTTGGCTCATTGGCAATGGGCTTTGCAGTCATGGGTTCATACTCAATGGCTTGTGAGCTAGTGGATCTCGTGTCAGTAGACACCCTCATGCCTGCTATCATCAAGTTGTCCTCTAATTGGATTGCATTGGCAGTGACATCTTCCCAGGTTGTGATACCTCTAATCACTAGTCCATTATAGATTCCTTCATTCCTCAACCCTCGAATGAATCGATCAAGCAGTTGGTTATTGTTGAAGCGCTCATTTACAGGGCAGCGAGAGTTTAAGTGCTTTAGACGACTAATGAAGTCCCTTACTGACTCTCCTTCCTTACGTTCGGCCTTCTGTAGCTGAGATGCTACACCCCAAAGCACACCTTCTCGTATGTACTCCTTTAGAAACAACCTTCGAAGGGTAGGGTAGATTGTTTTCTCGTCCACCCTTAGGGTCCTATACCAATCTCCAGCCTTCCCACTTAATGTCAAGCTTAAGGCATTGCACTTATGTAGTTCGTTGCGTTCCCCTAAGGAATCACATACTTGTTCAAACACTTCAATGTGTTTCCTAGCATCTTCGTCCCCATTGAATTTTTGCGTGAGTTTGGCAATTTGTACTGCCTTACTTCTAGGCTCTCTATCAGATGCGTGACGCATATTTTCCGCGATAGATCGACCTATGGTTTGAGCAAACGCTGCCAAGTCACCTATGTGAGGAGGCAGGGCCGGTGGAGGTACTCTTGGAATCATCGTGGTTGAGGGACGGGTACCGGTCTTGGCATATGTGTGGATGATGCAGGATATGGAACATAACCGGGCATAGGTCCGCTCGGATAAGAGCTAGGGAGCGGCACTCGAGGAGCATAAGCAAGTGGTACAATTGGAGGTGTGGGGGCCATGTGTGCATAAGGGGCTAGAAGCACATATGGTCGAGGCCCCATATTAGGTACTACGACACTAGGTAGTGGCACTGCGCTAACCGTAGATGTCATCGGTACATTCTCTGTCAGGCTTATCCCTGGAGTGAGCACTGTGTTTTCCTTGATAGAGGGTTGAGCCAAGTTAGGGAAGCTAAAGTTTTCGCTCGGAGGCTCAGATTGCATAGAGACCCCAGGTGACATGACGTAAGATGGGTCCATGGGGCTCATTAGAGGAGTCTCCATTTGAGATAGAGTAGGCTGTTGAGCCTTGCTCGTATCCAGAAATCTCATGGGGCCAGTTGAGAGTATATTTACCCCTCGGTTTTGCCTTTCTGATTGAATAATGCCATGGATAACATTACAGATCATTTTCTGTTGATCTTCGATGCTCGTGGCACTAGAGGTGGATTGTACAATCTCTATCCATCCTACATGGTAGGCGTGGCCAGAGTGTAGATCCGTCAACACCTCAGTGTGGAGGTCGTATGTCCAATGATCATTAATGAACCATCCTTCTAGAGTCGACGTGTTAACGGTTTCTTTTGAGGTAGAAGCAATGTTGCTCCCCGTGGTTTTACTTGTCACCAACGGTACTCTAGAGGGAACTTCTAAAGGAGGCAGCTCAACAGGGCCTTCTTGGTAAGAAGTTGGTAGGATATCCACATGGACACTCGTTGGGGGTGTGGGGTCCACGTGTGATGTGAAAGGAGAGTCCACTTCCCCACCCCCTTCGTGTGCATCATTTGCCTCAGGTTCCGAGCGAGTAGCTCTACCTAATGTTTCCATGAAACGGCTAAACATACTAGTACTAGGCTGTGGAGCTTCGGGAGGTGCATGGCCTTCTCTCTCAGTGTTTTGGGTAGGGTATGCTTCCATGATTTCTGAGTCGGAGGAGGAATCACTAGCGGCTAGTTTAGGGTCTTGGGTGGTGCTACCTTGTGTCCCCGCTGAGGGTCTAGAGCTTATCGTGGATGGGTAATGGGTGTCCGTATGAACAGAGGCACTCTCAATATGCTAGTGTTCTAGCACCCGCCCAGAGCGTAAGTGCATGTGCTTTTGATACCCTAAGGTGTCAAAAAGCTGCTCTAGGAGGCCTTGTGACTAGTTTTTAGCGTGTTTTTTGTTTGTTTTTTTGCTAGATTTTTTAGAGCGTGTCATGGAATGGGCCGTGTGATAGCTCGAAACGAGCGTATCGGTCAGAGGGTCGTGCCGTGCTTTACAGCCCTCCGTTTGGTCACTCTATGCCCTCGGAATCCCTAAAACTGTCAATTTCCAGTAGGGAACTAGGCCCAAACTAGAAAGTCTAAGGGTGCAAGTGGGAAGAGAAAGGAGGAGAGTGGAGGACTTGTCCCACATGCTCTCATTCTCTCTTGAGGGAGTAGGGTATATATATAAGAGTGAGTCTAGTATATATCATAAAACTGAGGACTGAGGCCTGGGCCTGGGCTTGGGCTTGGGCTTGGGCTTGGGCTTGGGAAAATGATCCCGATCTATCTTTTATACAAACCAACCCGTCCGTTTTAAGAGTCACGTTTTTTATTTTCGAAAAATTTAGCCGCCCGCTCGCTCGCATTTTTAATTTTCGATTTTTTTTCCTCTTGATAATTTTTTTTTTCAATTTATTTTTTTTTTTTCCAGAAAACTTTTTTTTTTTTCCAAATTTTTTTTTTTATTATTTTGACAAACGCAGAAAATACAGAAATTGACAAAAATGTAGAAAAACGCAGAAATTGCAGAAAATGCAGAAAAAACGCAGAAATTGCAGCAAATTGACAGAAATGCAGAAAATTGCAGAAATTGAAAACGCAGAAATTGCAGAAATTGAAAAAACGCAGACAATAACAGAAATTGAAACTTGACAGCAAATGCAGAAAACGCAAAAAACAGAAATCTCCACACACTCCTTCCCTGCCTTTCCTATGATACAAATTGCACCACAAGGAAGCGTAAAGTGCTAACCGAGCTTAGTGTAGCGCATATCCCCGGCAGCGGCCCCAAAAATGTGCGCTCCTTGCCGCACTGTCGAAGCAAGGGACTTGCCAATACACCGTGTCCGAGCCACAAACGGCTCCAAGCACACAACAAGCCTAAACTAGCAAGCTCAAGAAAACAAAGGGTGTGTCACTCATCGCTCTACGCTCGCCTTCGTGGTGGATTCCTCGCCGCGATGAAGAAGAAGCTGCAGTCGTGCCGCGCTCAACCGCTTCGCCGCCGTCGTGCCTTCGTAATGCTCGATCGCACACACACTCTCCCTCTCTCTCTCTCTCTCTCACACACACACACAAGGAGGTGAAGAAGAAGAAGATGGAGATGGAGCAAGAGCACTCTTCAATTGCACAAATGAGAGAATGAGTAAAAATTAGGTTTAGTTGGCTTTTATAGGAGCTCACCCCATTCACACTTGGGCGCCCATGCTTAACCAACTAATCCCTTGAATGTCCAAGTTAAAGTGCGCCTCTCATCGGCGATCACTCTACCTTTCCCTATTGGACCGACAAGCCCGGTACCTGACTCTATCGAATACATAATACACGTCCATCGTAGGTGATGGGGTGTCCGTGAGCCGTGAGGGTTAACAGTTTTCTATTCCACACCACTTACGTTGGCCTTGTTGGGCTTAGTAACCCCACAAAAGATATGTTGTGTATGAATTTGTTGGGTGATCCCCAACACAAAGTCCACATATATATGCTCTGCGATGGTATCTCTGAAATGATGGTAGGTTTCTTTGCAAATTCAATTTCTTTGCAACAAGCTCCACAATAGCTTTTGCATCAGATACCTTTCATCACCTACATGTCCATCTTATATCTGCAATGTACTTCATATTTAGACAACCATAACTTGCAAACTATAGCTCCATTGGATGAGCCATCTAGACTAGCTTTTAGAGAACCTTCAACACTACATCCTAGAGCATTGATTCACCACTTGGAACACCTGGACCCACCATCCCTCTTTTTTTCCATAAGAAACTACATAAAGCATACATTTTAGCTGTAACTTGCCTACCGAAGCCGCATATACCAATTTCAGCTCTTCCCCTTACACTTACCTACATCTCCAACTCTGCATAGTGCACCTTTCTCTACTGACTAGCTTTTCTTGTACCATCATTTTTGACCCCCTTGCTGTACATTTATGCTCAAACAAAATCAACTTTATTGAACTTGAAACCTACAAAAGTCTGCTAGCATTAATTCAAATTGAAAAAAGCATGACCATATTTACAATATATACAAAATTGCATGTTTGTTGTTCCCAATCATGTGTAGATTGGCTGCCCAACCCCTAGCTATAATTTGGTTCACATCCAATACCAGACTCTTGTCAAATTACATCTTAAGCCGCACCCCGTTCACTTAGTTTTTCTAAGTAGCTTACCATTTGTCATCACCAATTGGAAAAGCTTTTTGTACCTTGTACGGACCCGTCCACTTCTTCTTGTACTTCTTCTGGAAGGTAAAATCCAAATAGCTCTCGTAGTTCATGACCAGGTCTCCTTCCTTTATCTTCTTTTCCAAAAAACTTTGGTTGAACTTAGAAATCCGCCAAGGAGCACAAGATAGCATCAACGTCTTGCATAACAGCACATGCCTATAAGATGATGCAATCGTCGCCATCCATTGCAAACATCCTAGAGCTTCTTAGCAAGAAACGATATTCCAAACACACGCAGCTCTTGACTAACAATACCATGAATTCTTTTACCCACAGTAAGTAGTATCTTTGTGTCCATTGTTGTTTGATATTAAGTCTTTTCTTACGTATATGAAATAAAGAAGGGGGGGATGAAGGTGGATCCTTCTTTTGATCAAGGAGTTTAGTGAAATTTACATACATCAGCAACAATGACGGTTAAAAATGGCCTAGTATTTCTTAGAAAAACGAATGTTGGAGCTGCCCCATCATCCGCGCACACACAGACGATGGGGGGGCTCAAGTCCCCCTTTTTTTTAATTATAAAAAATGAGAAAAAATATGTTAAATTAAACAAATTATTTTGAAAAAAAGGAAGGGTTGGAGCCTCCCCATGATCCACGCGCACGCGGATGATAGGGAGGCATTAGTGTCCCATTTTTTGAATCGTGAAATAGGCAAAAAATAATTAGATTGAATAAATTATTATTTTTTAAAGGAGGGCTGGAGCCCTCCTATCATCCGTGTGCACGTGGATGAGGGGGGGGGGGGGGGGCTCCTACCTCTTTTTTTCCAAAATTTGTATGGCTATTTTTGCTGATTTTTGACAAATGTTTTTCCCACTTCTAATGAATGCTAGGTTATTCAAGGCACAGGAAGATGGAGAAGACTTTAACGCTCCCTTTATTTTCAAAAAAATGCATTTTTTTCTCATTTTGTACAAAATGTTTTGCCCGCTATTGATGAACATGAGGTCGTTCAAAGCTCTTGACCTTTCCTTTAAATTTTTTGCATTGAGAAAGATAGCAAGCACACATGCACTCACACACCCATTAGAAAGTAATTGGGGCTCATGTTAATGTATAACGTGAGTTCGTACATTAACGTGAGTTCGAAAGGAGGGGTTTTAAAATGCAAAAAATTTATGCAATTTAACAGAGATACATTAAAATAAGGGATTTTTATATTCAATTTTGAAAAAAAATCCTTAAATAAGGGGTCATTTTATCCATTTAGACATGTTAGAAGAGGGTTTTTTTTAATACCTTGCGAACGCATGTTATATAGGGTGTACTGAATGGTGAACCCCCCGAGCCAAATGGAACCCCTTAGGGGTAACATGCACATGCACTCATATTACATGTCCACTAGTCAGTTGAATTCACAAATAGTTTAAAAATATCTGAAGGCCATGTGAGTGCATGTGCTCTAGCTATCCCTGAGTGCAAAAAAGGATGGCTAAGAGTCTCCCCATTTTCCATGAAAGCTTGGTAAAATTCTTCTCGCGACTTGGTGATGCATGTGCTCTCACTATCACTCTTAGTGAAAAAATAAATGGGAGGACAAAGAGTCCCCCCCCATCGTCTGCGGAAGATGGCGGGGATCGAGAGCATCTAATGGAAGCATTGTTTGGGAAAGTGTGTTTCTAGAGCGGTAGTGGTCAACTCTTTACATCTCTTTCTGGATACAACATACACTACCATGGGGGGTCTTCTCTCTCTCCCTCTTTCTCTCTCCCTCTTTCTCTCTCTTCTTTCCCTCCTCTTTTTCCTTGACAAAGGCCAGTTATAAGTAGCTTACTACCATTGTCGTTTCCATATAGTCAAGTGCAGGGCTAGTGTCGGAGATGAGGGTGCCCCAAAGGGTACCATTTATGCCTCAGACATGAGAGTTCCCTAGGGATATTTAGATGTCTCTGCATAACTAGGAGAGTTTCAAATAATCACAATATCACGTATCTAGATGTCTCTAGATATCCTAGGAGAGTTTGAAATAAGCACAATATCATTGACATAAAGCAACAAAGATGATTATGTACTTGAAAATTGTTCCCCGCTATCTCTTGCAATCTCAATATAGTCAAACATCTCACCAATAAACAATCAAAACACAATTGGAAAAAATTTTGCTTAACCTCAATACTAGAGTGAACAGGCTCTTACCCTTTTGTGGAAATACTCTCTTTATAACTATCTCATAGAATGCCAAGATATCCCATACAAGTTGTTATGGGACTCCCACGTCATGTAGAGTCTGCATGAATCTGGCTATGGGACTTTTGTGGATTGGCTACAATAAATCTTCATCTTGTGAGAGACATGGAGTGGTGGAAGTATTCGGGAAAAATGTGTCTTAGCTAGCAAGCGTCCACTTTGAAGTTAAAAAATTCATGTTAAGAGGAAGATGAAAATGAAAAATCCTGCCTACATTTTGAAGAAAATAGTGCTAAATTGGCTAAATTAGCTTTAATTTTCAAAATTACCTCTTGGAAAATGGATAAAAAGAAATTGTTTATGGTTGCCAAAACTCTTTAGTGCTAGAGTTCCTCTTCAACAAGGTACAAAATCTTATACTCTTCTTCTTCACAAGGCGGCAAAGTGCTAGAGAGAGACCCCTATGCACATATTTAAAAGGCCCTTGGTCTCCCCAAAAGTAGTTACATAAAAAACAAGACATCCAAAAGCTAAAAGGCTAAAATTTGGCCCCCAAAAGCAATCAACACACATCAGGGAATTTCTTATTATAGTCAACAAAAAAACCGGGCATGCCTGTGTAGTCCACCACAAAAGCATATATACACACATCTAAGTTTCTTTTTACCTTTTGGTGTTTTAGCCCCCTCGGCTAGCTATGTAAGTGACTTGCTCAAATGCCATGCATGCTTTCAAATGCAAGTCCTTCTTGAGAATTTTATTTCTCAAGCCCTCTATAATTAGAACTGATGGCTTCTCATCTTGTGGTAAATCTCTCACACCCCACCTTTCTATATACTGTTTAAAGTGAAGTGAAGCTTCCTTCACTTTCTCATTCTCTTTTTGCTTCAAAGCATAGATTTGGGACATGATATTGTGTTTGATTCCCCTTTTAGAGAAATCCTCAGTGAATTCATGCAAGAGTTGCTCTATGTTTGGAAAATCACCCCTATTCAAGGGTTGGAACCATGTCAAGGCTGTTCCTTCTAATGTTATCCCAAATCCTTCATATCGAGTGTGGAAATCTGCAACCCATCCAACTCTCAAAACTTGTTTGAAGAGTGAGACATTAGCACATGGATCTCTTGATCTATTATACTTTTGAGAAACACTTTTAGCTACCTAAGATGGTAGCATTTGTCATGTTTCTTCCACCATTCTCACGATTCCTAGCTCTATTGCTAGGATGTCTCTAGCCTCCTCTCCTCATAGGTCATGTTTTTGCAACCATTCTCATACCTCCTAGATCTCCTACTAGTATTTCTTTAGCCTCATAACCCCACTAGTAATTTCCTCCTCAAGATGCATATCTCTTGGTTCTGTCAAGATATCTTGAACTTTTGTTGTGTGTATCATGCTAGGAGATTGACAGCCCCTGAGGATCCCATTGGTCCAATCATTGAAAACTGTTATTGGCTCATTGAATTAGCAATTCTTGATCTTTTTGGACTCAATCTTCATATCCCTACTCTGGTATCCAATACAATGGAGTTGATTGGATTATTAGTGATATAATGTTGATGGAGTGGGCCTCCAAAATATGTTTATCTTCTGAGTTCTCTCTGATCTATTGTTGAGTACTTACGGCCATACTTATCAAGCATGATTATGTGGGTGCACTAGGCTCTTCCTCTAATTTTATGGAGTAGCAATCCATGCCATCTTTGTAGATCTTTGCACGTTGGTCATGTTTTACTTGGTATTTTAAGTGCAACACTTTCATTTTGGGTGCTTTCTAGGATGGTCTTGCTTCCATATTCAATCCCTCCTTAAAATTCACCTTTTTGAATCCCTCAGGCATGAAGGTATAAGATCTCTCTGATGATATATCAGATAGACTCTCCTCAATGATCGGCTCTAAGGGAGTCAATGGTCCCTGATTCACACTCTCTTTGTAGAAATATTGATCATTTGGTCTCCGACAAAAGGGTTTCTAATCAGGTAAAACCTACCTGAACTCAAATACATCAAGAAATAGTCACTCTTGAAAAACCCTAACCTATTACCTTGTGGGTTGCTTCCAGCTCTCCAACTGTGTTGCTTCAAAATCTCCAACTTAGAATTACCTCAAGTTGTAGTGCTCCAACCTTCACAATATACACAATAAACACTTGATGTCTATGAGCTTGTAGCCACTATGTCTAAAATGCCTAAATTGATCGAACAACTGCACTTTTTGCACAAAACCTATCTTGTCTTGAAAAATACTCTAATGATGTCCAAATTCAGTTCCGAAAATACCTCTGTACTTTTGATGATTACATCTACCTATGGCACCACTTTGAATTCAATCTACTATAAGGGAACTTGGATTGCAATCCACGCACCTCAGTGAGAAAATGTGATGAAATATTATACATAGCTTTTCCTTGGTATCTTGATCCCAGATATATGTTTTTTATGTGATTTGGATTGGATTAGGTTAGCTCAAAATCAAACCCTCGGTTTGACTTTGCGATTTTTTTAACCATGATTGTTTTTGGGCCTTTTGGTCTACTTTTGGATTAATTTTTGCAATTCTGTTTTGGAAAGTATGTTTCCACAGACCTCTGCTACAGGTTGTATAGCTTTCTGTCCAATTTCTTAGATGGGGGGCATGGACCATGATCCATATTCCATCTCTTCTAGGTATGAAATTTTGCCAGATGGTCTCCACTATGCGGAGACTATTTTTATAGTCTTTTTTTATTTGGACAAGAAAAAGTAGTAACCCCCAAATTTTGGTGTGATAGACTAACTTTGGGTGTTCTCCCACAATTTCCTTCTTTTGAGTATGTTTTTTACAACAATTTGATTCCAAGATTTGGTTTCAATTGATTGTAGTCAATATTTCTCAGTTGGTCTCAATTCTACACTAATCAGCCTCTGGGGGACATGGATCGTGATCTGCTAGAAATTTTAATTTTGATTTTGATGAGTTTTTTGAGGTCCGTTGACGCCCTCTTTTTGGTTTTAGGCAGCTTTCGGTCTCTACCATCAAATTTTCAATATTTCAGAGTTATGGTCTTCTTTGTTCGTTATATGGTTTTCTGCCCTTTTTATCCTAAACTTTTCAATCCAATTTGATGGTGAACATGATACAAAAATAAACAACACAATGTAAATAAATATCGTAACGGATAACGGAACAACACTCTCAAAACAATGAGAAAATTTGAAGAATGAAATGCCTTTGTCTATCTCACTCACAACTCTCTTTACCCTTCAAGAATAGATATAGCAAATCCCTCGACTCTAGACTCTATCAATCAATAAACCCACGTCTAGATGATTTTTTGTTTAATGTGTACATGGATGGATGACAAATATATAGATAAAATACCTCTAAACATGCACTAGGTCACTCATCACCTAAGGATTATTCCCTGACAATGGTGCCAATGTTAACGAATTGCCACAAAGGACGTCCATAGCATAGCTTTCTAGCACTAACATACTCTTGTCAATATTCAAGGAAGTGACTCAGATGGAGCATGGAGACTCTTTGAGGGTGTCAACCTCAAGAAGTGAACCTAAGAAGCTATAATATTAGACTCTCTATACAAATCACCAACTCACAAACTAGAAAATCTACATATGCTCATTCTCACCACTCTTGGTAATCATGCTATTTCAACGACTGAATGGATTTGGATAGCCATGAAACTTTACGAGAAGATATAATAGGTCTAAGGGGACAAGTCTACAAAGTCTAGCAGAATTTTGACAAGGTAAAAAAATCATGATCCATCATTTACTATGTCATAAAAACTTCAACAGAATAATTGAAACAGGTTGTCCTAAGGTCTAGTAACACTCTCCTATATTCAAAATGTCATAAAACAATGATTGAAGCACTCAAAATTGAAGATAAGGCTCGTAGATGTGAGGTCACAAACCATGAAAGAACTTAAAATGCTTACACTTAAATAAAAGAACCAGAGAAGAGGAACAAGACACAAGTTTTGGAATTCAAAAGATTTTACCCAATCATGAGATATGTTGATTACAAAGTGGAGCTGAGAAGCAGCCTAACAATACATACAATAGAGCTCCTTTGTTTATCCAATAAATTGTCCTTTCAAACTAGAGCTATTGACTCATATACCTAGGGCTTTTAAAAATGGCCGGCTTTGGGCCTTCATAGAAAATCAAAAATTTACAACTCAAGAAATTGTAGCTCTAGGATCAAAATTTACATAGCTCATATACATAGTTCCCCCAAAAAAAGTATAATACATCAAAAATGTGGCTATGAACTCTATGTTCAACTGGGAGGGTGTCCAACAATTGTACTAGCCAAATATCTGATCCTTATAATTTTCAAAAATTGCTATTCCATATTTCATGAACCATGCCATGGCTTTCCCCTGTAGTGTTGTTGCAAAGTGCTTCTTTTTTATTGCATCACTGTACAATACATCATACTCACTTGCAGACCACCTAGTTTCAAACTGCCCTACATGGCTATTGGCATCCTGGGATTCTTTCTCACTAAATTTTCTTCCCCTACTTTCGGATTTGGTGGTTGTAATTGAGCCATTGGTGGTGGTTGAGGGGGTAGTGGACCTTTCAATGGGTTGAATGTTAGTGGTGGTACTTGCAATGGGGGTGGTTGGAAATAAAATTGTCTTCTTGCCCTCAAGAATTGGTGGATTGTTTGGCCCCAAACAATTGGTGGATAGCCCTTTGAGGAACTTGTAGAGTTTCTCCCTGCTCTTCTAGCTTAGGTGAAGAACTCTCTCCTCTTTCCTGTTCTACCCCACCATTGTCAAAGCTTATGTCACCTTACAAACTCTCACAAAAAATAACCCATTTGGAGAATGTGATCCGGAAGGACTGGCAACACTAACCTTGATGTCAAAACCTGTTGTGATACCAATTCACTACAAGAGGTTGTGTGCTCTTGTGACGCTGTTAGCGACGGAAATACACTGGGTTTTTATAACCCCCGGCGTCGCTAAAACCGTCGCTACGAGCGTCGCTACGAGAGCGTCGCTATAGGCGTCGCTATATAGCGACGCATATAGTGACGTTTACACAGAAGACTATAGCGACGCTCATAACGACGCTACAGAGCCATAAATAGCGACGCTTATAGCGACGCCTGAGAGAATTTTTTTTTGGTGGCAGGGCATTGAATGCCCTGCCACCCATCAACCATATTGTACTTGATTCACTTTTTAAAAAAAGTGCAAAGGTAGATAATAGACCCAAAATAGTCACCCACAAGACGCATTGTTTGCAAAATTGACAATTGTACACATCATAAGCAAAATGAATTGATTGGCAAATGTAATAATGACAATTGTACAACATCATAGGCATAAAGAATTGATTGGCAAAAGGAACTGCGGTGACAAATGTAATAATATACATGGTTCAAAAAGACGTATAAAATCCGTCTCATGATACATAAGCTATGAGAAACCCTAAATTAATGCTATCTAGCTACGGCTAAACTGACGTCGTCTACTCAGACGTCTCATCGCGTCCAAGCGGCGTATCTGTCGGATTCTGCAAAAAAAGACAATAAGACAGCTTTCAGTAAGTATAAACATATAACGACATTTATAAAACAATACAAAAAATAAAAAAGAGTAAACCCTAATACTAACCATGCCGCCGCGAGAACTGAGAATGTCCATCAGGGCGTTTAAGCCCTTCCTGCCTGCATACTCGCGCTTGTACGATGTGGGATCACGTCCTGTCATCGACCACTG
Organism: Adiantum capillus-veneris; assembly: GCF_014529385.1. Taxonomy (NCBI): domain Eukaryota; kingdom Viridiplantae; phylum Streptophyta; class Polypodiopsida; order Polypodiales; family Pteridaceae; genus Adiantum; species Adiantum capillus-veneris. The sequence continues at coordinate 137,642,626 of NC_140938.1, forward strand.
TCAAAACATACAAAGATTTCATTATGTTAGAACTAAAAAACTCATAAACCCTAAACTATCGAACATGCATAAAGAGCAATGTGAAAACACTTACAAAATCGGCCTCAAATGATGCCCATCCACCGCTCCCCAAGTGGTGCGAGCTCCCTGCCTCTACTCACGCTCTGGCTGCATCCTTTTGTTGCTTCCACTTGTCGGGATTCTCGCGCGCTGCTTTCTTCGCATTCTTCCAATCTTCTTTGGCCAGCCAATCTGGCCTGTTCCACCCATTCTTGATTTCTTTTTGCACTTCGGAACGCTTGTGTTTGCAGTATTTGCGCATTCGAATCTTCATCAGGTCTTCATTGAAGCGCTAATCCCGTGTTGGAACGGGAAACTCATCATGAAGTATGTTGATGACTCTGTTTTTTAAATCACTTGGTACTTCACTCCATTTGTTTAGTATGTAGTGTCTAAACAGCTGAGAGCAAAGACCACGCATGCGCGAGATCACCTTCTTGCCGTCATCATCCATGATGATGCCGCCGCTGATGTCGACGGAGTAAGGCAAGCCCTCTGGCCGGTGACGCGTGAACCTGGGTGTCACGGCAGGGGTCTCTAGCGGCGTGTCGATGGGGGTACGGACGTCAGGTGTCTCTACCGGCGTCTGGGCCCCGAAGCGAGGAGTGTCGAGTGGGGTGGCTCCTGGCGGAGTAGGTAGAGGTGTGTAGCTTCTAGGAACAGTCAGCCGTGCAAAACTTGGCGTAGATGGCGATGTTGTGGCTGGTGTGGGGGCGGGCAAAGAAGGGGAGGGTAAAGAGCCTCGTCGAACACGAGGCGGTGTGGAGGCATCGGTGGCGGAATCCCCACAACAACTGCCACCGCCACCACTAGAGCGCCGGTGTCTAGACGAGTGTGAAGCTCGTCTCGTCGACGCCGAAGCTTCGGAGCGCGCCGAATGCTCCGAAAGAGAGGGAGATGCGGATGGAGTAGGAACGCGCGATGATGCGCCAGAGCGATGACGCTCCACGTACCACTGTCTCTGCTGCGGTGACAAAGAAGAAAGAAACTCCTCATCATCCATACCTGCATTAAACACACGAATATTTAAACTTAATATTGAATGAATAGAGTAGACAATGACGCAAAGACCATTAAATACAATGATGTAATGACGCATATAAATACAATGACGCAATGAATCGAGTGATAGAAGAGGCAAGTCGAAAACTCAGAATTTTCAATCAAAAGATGTGAGCGCGAGTAGAAAAGAGCGTTATACACCATGGAAGGTACTTAGAGAGCCAGAGCTTTTACAACACGGAGCAAAATTGTTCAAATACAATATTTGTGGCTTTAAGAGATCTCTCTCTCATCCTCGCATAACTCAGCATAACTTCCTATATCTATATAGAGCTCTCCGTTTAAACACATATCCTCTGTTTCATTTTGTAGCTCCTCTGCATGCACCCCATATAGAGTAGTAGCATCTTGATGCTCGTCTGGCACCACCGCAGCAGCTTCTGATTGAGCATCTTCTCTGATCTCCTCCATTGATGTCGTTGTGATTGGCACATGGTAGCCTTCATACGTCCTTGCACTACGAGGGGCTACCTCTATGACGTACCACCAGTTTGATGTAGACTTTGTAGGATGAAATATTACCTGCCAGAGCCACATAACTTACATGAGAGCTTTCAAGCACATAACTTGTAAAAGGGGAATGTTAACTATTTACATACTTACTTGTTCACAATGCTCGGGTAGTATGAAAGTGTCTCTTAGGTCAGTCCATTTCTTAGTAGAATCCACCTCAAGAAAACCAGACTCTCCTCTACGCACAGTAGCGTTGCGACCCTCCATGATTATCTTGAACCATTGCACGTCGAACAAGTCGACAAAAAATCCTCTGTAATCGATCCTCAAAATCTCTTGCAGCGTGCCGAAGTAAGTGAGTTCAGCCACCACAGGATCTGCATCAGAGGAACGTCGTCGACTAGACTGTTCAAATTTTGCCATGATTCCACAATCTTGAGTAAAACGCTTTTTGTCGATTTGTTCCACCCTAAAATGTCGACCTTTACACCATGCTGCTGTGTATGACTTATACTACAACGAACAAAGATTATGAGTGGCTGTTCAAACGTTTATAAATAAAGTCACTTGCTAGTCGTACATTGCAAACTTACCTTGGTCGCGCAACCCCGAGAGTACTCCCACTCTTCTTCACTCACTTCGTCACCGCATTGTTGTGCGCTTTTCAATTGGTTGTGCAACCATCTTAAGCTCATGAAGGTTGGTAGGCTCTCCAGAACCGCTGGATAGTGCATCGGTGATCGTCTTCCCCGTCTCCACTCGATTCGTGCCCTTTGTCGCTCTTGCTTTGCATCCTCATATTGTGAAATCCACTTTTGCATCACTGGATTGTGAAGCATGCAAAATCGGTTGATTTTAGCCTCTAGATCTTCCGTCATCTTCTTCTCAACACCAAGATTGCACATGACAATCCCAGATATGCGCTCATCATCTATGGTTCGCCATAGCGTGTCCCGGGATTTATCAAATCCGTCTAGCCACTCTCCAATGTACACTAGGGACTCTGATACCAACCAACCTTCTGCCATGCTACCCTCCGGACGTGCCTTTTGACGCACATATCCCTTAAGCGTTTTCATGAAACGTCTAAGAAGAACATCCATCTGGAATGAACTGTGCCAGCTATTTCCACCTCATCAACTATGTGAACAAGAAGATGCACCTGAATGGTTAGCATTGTAGTAGGAAAATGTTTCTCAAACATGCACACAAGCTCCGCAGCATTTAGTTTGGTGAATGGTATGGAGTCTACGTTGATCTCCTTTTGTGAGATCCATTGCACCAGCTTTGCAAGTTTGTAGATTGTGTTACGGATGTCGAGAGACAAACATCCCTCAATGGCAACCGGTAAAATAAACTGTAAAGTATGTGCAGCAATGATATTAAAGTCCACATTTTATGCAATGATATTAAAGTCCACTATGAACGTACCTGACACATTTTATGCCAATCGTGTGACTTCAAACCGGTAAGCTTTCCTTCTTTAGTAAAACAGGTTCGGAGCGAGTGCATTACGCCAGTGGGGGTCCGCAAAGATCGAATGGTCTCTTTTACTTTGCGTTCTTGGGCTCCTGTGAAAATCCATGGTGCTTTAGGGAGTTTTATCGATCCATCAGACGCTGTTTGCGGCCAATATTGCTCCATACGATCCACATTTCTAAGGTCAACTCTGGCTCCCAAAGTATCTTTCTTGCCGGTCAAATGGTCCCATAGTAGATTACCCACATTCTTGAATATGTGCATTGGATCGAGCAAGTGATTGATCATGAGTCGGGGCCAGTATGGTAACTCGTACCATAGAGATAGTCTCTTCATCTCTTCATGCGTCAAGGATACTTGTGCAGACATCCTTGGTGGCTCTCTTCCCAAAAAGCCGTCGCGTAACACATGATTCTCTGGAAGATACGCTTGATGACCTTCGTAGATTTGCTTCTTCAGTGAGGGTGCCCTACGTGCATTCAGTCTAGGTCCACATGTGACACATGCTCTGTATCCGCTTGTTTGAAGCCCTGCATGTATACACATGATAATAGATCAACTATGGGAAAAAACAAGATTTACAGTGTCTGAGTGAGGAGTGTCAATAGATCACCTGAGCATTCTGTTAGCCCGGGATAGTCATGCATGGTCCACATTAGAATGCCTCTGATCAAAGCATTCCGTCGTCCTGTGTGTCGGCTCATATCCACCACCTCTATGCCAATCCACAATTGTTGTAGCTCTTCCAATAGTGGACGAAGATACACATCCATATTCCCCACTTTATATCGCCCTGGCACAATCAAGCTTAGCCATAGGTGCCCTTTCTTCGTAGTCAACCATGGGGGAATGTTGTAGTTGACGATGACAACGGGCCATACACTGTAAGATGTTGATCTTTGACCAAATGGATTTACGCCATCCATAGCCAGGCCTAAGCGCAAATTTCGAGCTTCCCTGGCAAAATCCGACCATGTTCCATCTATATGTTTCCACGCTACGCAATCTGCAGGAATTCGTAGCACACCATCCGAAGATTTATTCTCCTCATGCCATGATGCTAGGGCGGCCATGAACTTACATTCGAAGAAATGCTTGATGCGAGGAAGCAGAGGGAAATGTCGCAAAACCTTTTGTGGAATTTTTGTCCCGTGGAGATCTACTCGATATCTTTCGGAATCACATTTCGGAAACTTCTCCATGTCTATGTATTCCCCTCTGAAAAGAATGCAGTCATTAGGACAAGCGTGGATAGAATTGTAATCCATCCCCAAGTTTCGCAAAATCTTTCTTGCTTCATCTCGGGAATCTGGCATCACATTGTCAGCTGGTAGTATGTGCTCTTTCAGCAATCTACACAACATAAAAATATGATACAGTCGTGTAAAAATCTATCAGATCATTATACATTTAGAGTTCTATTAAAGTAAACTAATTGTAATAGATCACCTGAAAAGCGTTGTGACGCTAGTGTCACTCCATCCAAACTTTGCCTGCATGTTGAGAAGAACCAGGAGTGCTTTCAATCTAGACATACGTGCTCCATTATACAATGGCGTATCGGCTTCACTTTTCATATCATCATAGATAAGCCTTTCTGAATCCATGATCGTCTCGATCATTTCATCAATCTCGGGCTCAAACATTGCCTCGTTGGGAATGTGCTCTGCATGATCATCCCCCGAGCTGTCAGAGGCTACATCTTGTGGCCTCACATATGCTGCTTGACCAAAGCGCCTGCGAACACGTCTATTGGGTTGCAAGATTGCTGCTTGTTGGCCAGCGTCAGAGTCCGACGAGTTATAATTGGCAACAACTCGATCTATAATAGATGGATCGAACTCGCCAAATTCGCGAACGTGCTGCAAAGAAACACGTCTTGTCCGTCGCACAGCATGCTTGCATTGATTACAAGGACATAAGACCCTCGTTGAGAGATAGGTGTTTCGGTTGGACGGTCCCACATCCTCGTCGCTACTCATAATGAGGATAAAAAACTTATAACCTGGACAACAAATTTAATATTCTATTGGCATTCTTTGTCTTATCTCTCTCTCTCTCTCTCTCTCTCTCTCTCTCTCTCTCTCTCTCTCTCTCTCTCTCTCTTTACCTCACATTCTCTAGTCATGTCCAATCCCCGCACACCTCGGTCTAGAGGTGCACGGAGATCAGAACCACCGGGTTATAATCTCGTCTTTATTGGTCAATACCTATATTTGTGGGTACAAGAAATCTACACACCCACATCTACATGATACTGCATGTAGTGGACAAAACCCCTTTGCCTCTTCTCTAGCTGTAGCACTTCACTTCATCTTAACATCTTTTCACAGTAGATCTTTTCACTGTTCGTCTAACTCTAAACCCTAAACCGTAAGTAATTCTTGCGTGGACTCGATCTAACGTAAATAAGCGTAAATCTAAATAAACGTAAATCTAACTAAAAATAAAGCTAAATCTAATTTAACGTAAGTCTAATGACTAGAGGTTGTTTAGATGGTCATTGTGTCGGGGATGTAGTGACTCTTGCCGCCCTGAAGATCCACCTTCTTCCCTATCTTCTGAAGACATTTCACCAGTACTTTTGGATCGACGGAGCCCACCATGAGTGAAGGCAGCAATACCCTATATTCCATTGAGGGCTTTCTTCACCCGCTTCATGCAGGCATCGCAGTCTATGGAGACCTAAATCTAATCTAATATAACGTAAATCTAAATCTAGCTTAAATAAACGTAAATCTAGTTTAAAATAAACCTAAATCTAATTTAATGTAAGTCTACATATAACCTAATCTTTAACGTCTTTTAAGATAGTTTCCTACGACGTTATAACTCTCTTCTTCTTGTGTGTGTGCGCGTGTGTGGATGTGTGTGCCAATAAAAAGAGATAAATGGTATAACCTTTCTATCACCCATGCCAAGTATGATAGATTGATTATGCCATTTCCCTCTTGAATAATAGGTCTTGAGTTCAACTCCTCGTCGGCTAGATCTTTAGGTCTTTTAATTTTAATTAGTTTCCTACGACGTTAAATTAGTTTCTCTCTCTTTCTCTCTCAATGTGTGTGCATTTTTTTGGATCGTATGCATGTTTTCTCTCTCTTTTCCTCTCTCAATGTGTGCGTTTTTTGTTTATGCATGTTCTCTCTCTCTTTTCTTCTCTCAATGCGTGCGTTTTTTGTTTATGCATGCTCTCTCTCTCTTTTTCTCTCTCAATGTGTGTGTGCATTCTTTGTTTATGTATGTGTGTGTGCGCGTTTTTGTTTTTGTTTGTACTCTCTCTCTCTCTCTCAAAAACACTATGTGTGTGTGTGTATGTGTGTGTGTGAGAGAGAGAGAGAGGGAGAGAGAAAGAGGGGAAGGGAACATGAGAATGAGGAGAGGGAAGGAGCATACCTGGCTCTCCTTCCTCTCCTCGTGTGTGTGTGTGTGTGTGTGTGTGTGTGTGTGTGTGTGTGTGTGTGCGGAGAAGAAAAAGAGAGAGAGAGAGAGAGAGAGAGAGAGTGAGGGAGAGCGTTACCTGCTCTTTGCTTGAGGGCGCCGAAAAACTCAAATCTGAGATCTGAGTTTTTGGGCGCACTCGGTTATTTTTTTACCCCAGCCGGCGTCGCTATGAGCGTCGTTATAAGCGTCGCTATGAGCGTCACAAATTTACAAAGAAATTTGCGACGCTCATAGCGACGCTTATAGCGACGCTCATAGCGACGTCGGGAATTTTTTTTTGGAGCGTCGCTGTGTGAGCGTCGCTAATATGAAGAGCCTCTTGTAGTGATTGTTGGAAATATGGTTGCAAGAATTCATGCAAAGATGAAGAAGATGAAGGAGAATCTCATGAGGACACAAAAAATAAAGTAGTATTACTATGTGTGCTACTACAAAGATATGTCTTGCCCTAGAGTGACGGATGGATGTACAAGGTCGCCGGAGGGAGAGGGAGGGAGGGGGGCGGGGGGGTTTAAGGGGAACTTTTGATAAGGAGGAAAAAAGCCCTAATTGTCTTAAGTGTGTTCACACAAATCAGTACAAGAATATGATAACAATCGTAAACTTGTAATTCTCTCATAGCACTTCCTTCCACAATTCTCTTGGAAAAGAAAACTACCTTTCAAAGATGACCATCCGATTGTCTTTTAGAGTTGTAAATTAAACCTTAGAAGCAAAATTATAGCAATGATAAGGAACTACTCGTTGTTGTTAATGATAAGGAACTACTCACTGTTGTTCATGATTTTCATATGTGGAAACATTATTTTAGGGATTTCGATTTTCTTACCAACACATATTGATATAGTATTCACTATCTTTTGAGACATACATCAGATAGACACATCAAATGGGTTGCCTTTGTTTAATATTTTCAACCTTTGATGTGGTATCAATTTATTCATGAAAATGTTATTGCAGGTGCACTTAGTGAGAGATCCTCATTCAATATTATTCTCATCGGCGACATTACCTCTTTTGATCTTATGTGTGACTCTTATCATGATGATGTTAATTTTTCTTCTATTTGTGATGCTTCACAAATTGGATGCCAACTTATGATTACGTATACTTTGATGGTTTTCTCTTTTTTTGTCATAAACTCTGTGCAATTGCACCTTTAAAACAATTGGTATTACACCATATATTGGTGAAACATGGTTTTCTCTTTTTTAGTCAAAAATTGTAATCTGGTTTTTCTATTTTGTTTCATAAATTATGCGTAATTTTACTTCTCAACAATTGTTATTACAACAAAAGCATATTTCACCATATATTGGTCGCAAAGGTATTTCAATGACACACTCTACTTGTAAAGAACAATTAGCCTAACGTGAAACATGGCTTTAGGTGTAGTTGCATTGTATGTTAGTGTGTAAAACATGCACATGGCAAGCCCCGAAGGGCTCATGCTTTTTCCTGTTCCTTATGTGCCTTGGCAAGAGTTATTCATGGATTTTATTATAGGGTTTTCATCACTTCATCATAGCACGATAAGCAAAATGAAATATTTTATTGCATGCATAAAACATTGACTACATCCTAATATGACCAATGAATGTTTGTAGCTTGGTTAACGTTTTTCTTTTTTTTTTTCGACCTAAGAGGACGCCCACATCATGGGTAGGTGTAATCATAAGAATCTGAAGAAAATTCCCTCTATTTCAAAGAAGGATGAAACTTTCTATATTGGAAAAAAATAGAAGGATCTTATACTTTGATGGTGTTTCTAGAGTTGGGGAGGCAAGCAGTGTTCTCTCTCTCTTTCTGTGTGTGTGTGTGTGTGTGTGTGCGCGCACGCGCGCGCGCACACGCGTGCATGCTCTAGAACCAACAATATTGTGGGTTGTACGTTGGCCCCATCAAGAGCTTCGATGCCTCCATATCTCGCATGGAGGAGCACCTCTCTCTCTCTCTCTCTCTCTCTCTCTCCCCACACGTTAGTGGCATTTTGAGTTAGTCATACCTACTAACTCTATCGTCTGTGCATAAACAAACGAAGTTGAATAAGTGAGTTATTTTTTTGATAAAAATCTTAACATATCGTCCTATTAAACATATCCTATTACTATACTAACCTCATCGTCTGTATTGGCTAAAATGGCACGGAGGCGTATTTTAAAATTTTGGGTTAGTATAGTTATAGGATATGTTTTGAAAAATGCCACTTTTTTTCTTGTGACCTCAGGGCATTGGCGTTGCTGCAGGACCTCGACACTCGACACACCACAAGTGCCGCTCAGCTCGCCTGTACGCGCAGAGAGAGAGAGAGAGAGAGAGAGAGAGAGAGAGAGAGAGAGAGAGTCCTCCGAAGCTGCTCACGACAGCGACCCTGCAAGCCAGAGGAGAGAGAGAGTCCTCTGAACCTGCTCGAGCTAAGTGCAACTACTATTAGGTTGAATTATTGGTTTAAGGACATTCAAGCTAATTGCCACTACTATTAGGATTAAAGGCTCTTGTCATTTGCATACAATCAGTTAATGTCAAAAAGTACCAAGAATTCAAGAGACTCATCGGGGGAAACGTCTTCAAGGTCTGTTGGATTGTTCCTACAAGGTCAAAACTTTATATTCTTTCCTCTTGCCCCTTTTATATGTGAACACCTTGGATAATACGAACCTCCATTAAGTTCATGAAAGAAAAATGAAGCAGCTTCCCATCCAGCACTTTCATTAAAGCATCCCATGAGAGAGAAAAAGAAGAAAATCACTTTGCTTGATAAAGTTTCAGTCTGCATTGAGATGCGTATGGCACACTTGTCCAAATAAATGGGTATTAGTCGAGGATTTCAAGTACATTCCATCATTATGCACTATCCATCCTTGACTACTATAACAGTCAGTACACATTTCTTTTTTATGTGAATAAGCTTGCAATGAAATTCAAAATAATCGCATCTCTACAAAACCAAGCTATGAAGTACATTTGGGCAAGACATTATAAGTTCTACATTCTTAGTATGCATATGTAACTAGTAGATACATTCTCCTCAAAAAGTCTAAAGCACTTCTTGTGCCTTGCAAGCTATTATCATCGAATGAGACCTTGATTGGAGCATTCATAGCTTCGTATCTTTTACCGTGTAAAGAGGGATCATATATCCTCATGTTTGCTACAATGCCATGTCCAATTATCACAATCTCCAGATTTGTATTCCAATAAGAATCCTAGACTCTTAACCATGTCCTTTTTCAATGTGTACCCTTAGCAGCAATTGCTTCGATGCTGTGATAGGCCCTGAAAATGTAACCATAAGGTGCAACAATCCACATGGATCAAGAACTTTCAGCAGTATTTAGACTCAACACAATGCTTTGCATTCACTTGAGAAACTTGAGCAAGATCATACCCTTGTGTCTTTGGCACATCTGGCTCTTCTAGGAAGAGCCAGAAACTTCCGTAACAAGTTTTCAGTCCGTGTTGTCCTCAACAGCAAGGATCCTTTGGTGGCCAGTTAGGGACAAGCGCATCTTGAATCAAAATCATCTCTGCGTCGCCTCCATACACTTTCGGAATGACGTCGGCACCGAATTCAGCCAGAACAAGACTTGTTCTGATGTCATCCAAGAAACTAATCTAGGTGATTTTCTCAACAGGTAATGAGTTAGTCTGGCGAACAAACATCAATATGTAACAACAAAACAGAAGCCCTGCTACAAAATGTGAGTTACTGCCAACCCCTACTTGAACCATATCTCATGCATGTGTATACGCAACACTTGGATTTAGTAGCCAATACCTTGTCTCTTGTCACTTTATCAACAAAAGGCGCAGCCATCTTCCAGAAAGCTACGAAAATTGAGGGAGCGTTCACAAAATACAGCATCATTAATCTCTCTGGGTAATGATTCTGAGGAAACAACCAAGGCACACACTTCAAAACAGGGCTCATAGAGATGGCAATGAAACAAGCCGGAGCCAGAATACCTGCACAAGCTGGAGGCCGGAGACCAAAGACTTAAAATCCAAGTTTCTGTATCCAAGCCCCTCCAAGTCCACAATCACAATGAGCTTTTCAACACCTGCTGGAGCACTAAACATCCAAGCACAGAAACAATCAGGTCATGAAAAGCTGCAGATGGGACACTTCCTCACATTATGAGAAGGCCTTAGGCCGCTAGATCTGTACTTGGCAACGGCTTTGTCTAAACTGTACACCGCAAACCCTGATTCGACAAGTGAGAGAAGATAAATATCCAAAAGGAAGCAAGACTGTGATAGATGTGTGCGTATATGTCCATATGAGCAGCCCTATTCAAGTACATGTATGCATGCATGAAAGCACGCAGCTCACTCTTGAACTCTTCAAAATCCGTCTTGTTGAAGAAATGATGGCGAGCAATGAGAAGAAGCAGAGGGCATCGCGTCTTCTTCGAGAGCCCCTGCAGATAGAGCTTTCCCTGGGCAAGCTCACTCTCCACTTGGCTCTCAGAGATGAATCCCTGAGGCACAAAGGAAGCCCTCCATGTCTGGTGCTCGGCCAGCATCTCCGTGGCGGGTATCACGTGCATTTGGCGGGCACGCAAGAACCTCAGAAGCATGGCGTCGTCAATTCCCTGCATTTTGAGCGATTAGATGGCTGCGCAAGATGTTGAGTAGGGGGAGGAAGGTGGGGCGAGGGTTTAGTACTAACCTGCATGGAGACGCCTTGCGCGAGGAGAGAGGTGCGCATTTCAGCAAGCTTCGTTTCCACGCCATCGTCCTCCAGCTGCTGGAGCTCCATGCTTCCCGTCATCTGCTGCTTTCTGCTAGACAGCAAGCTTTAAAAATACTGCCTTGCTTTTCCTTTCCTCTTTTCCTCTTAGACTACGAGACGCGTAGCACTACCCATCACCATTTTTGACGATAATTCATACAGGTGAGCCACTATTTGAACTGCCATCATTTACCTTACTAAACGCAATTCCTCTTTCATGATTTTTGTTTTTTGATAAAGGAAAGTCGGGTATACCCAATTTTGAAAAAGAAAATAGGAGCAGAATCTAAAGTGATGCAAATGAATGTTGCGCGCAGTCCTTAACGAAAACTACGACTATAATGCATCGGCGCACTCTCGGGCAGATTTTCCCAATGGCGCGGCAGAGAGGGAGAGGAGCACAAGGCAGTGGGCGAAGTGAAAGGTTTAGCGCAGCGGAAGGGTGGGTTGCAAGTGTAACCTTTTTTTTTTTGAAATATATATATGGCCCTGTGCTAAGGGCTTCTACTCGAGTGGTTAGACAAAACCGCGTGGGTGCAATCCTACGCTCGTGTGGGTTTGAGTTCCCTGTTCTCTTCCTTTTTTATGAGGTGAGGGTAAATGATTGCCTTGAGATGGTATTGCAAGGAATCTCTGAGAGAAATGAATATAATATATGAAGAGCCAGTAGTTGGTAAAGGAAAGTAGTGGCTAAATTAAATTAGGAGAAAAGAGATACACAAATGGCTCAAAGGAAAGGAAGGAGCCAGTCCTACAAGGGATACGACCAAGACATAAACCACTAGGAGGAGCTTCCAAGATAAACATGCATAGAACATTGGTGCAAGGTATCCCAAGGACAACGGAAGGAGCGAGTCCTACAAGGGATACGACCAAGACAGAAATACTAGGAGGAGCTTCCAAGCTAAACATGCATAGAACATTGGTGCAAGGTATCCCAAGGACAACTAGAGTGCTCATTAGTTGCATTCGCATTGAAGTAAAATGGGCTTGCTATGTTGAGGCTTTGTCATTTCAAACTTTCAATGAGGTTATCTTGAAAAGAAACCTACATGGTTGATAGTCTTTGTGGACGCTTGTAATTAGTTTTGAGTATGGGAGGCGAAGGAATATAACAATCGTGTAGAGAGAGTTGCACGTATTGAGCATCCAATATAGTAACTAGTCTTGCTTGGTGGGCCTTTCTATCTAACATCTATAGAATAAAACAAGACATGTGCAAATTGATATTTAACATCTAGCACTGAGGGGAACAAGAGCATGACTAATTTGGCAAGGGCGGCATTGCGTGAAAGGGATATACATTTGAAAAATGCCATAATGTTTATGGGAGGAGACGAAGTTAAGTGCATCAATTATTAGAGATTATAGGGATGGTTACAATTGAGATTATATCCAAGTGAGGTTGTACTACTATGTCTACTGATGAATGTTTTTTTTGGTATATGTGCTACATGTAAATTCTTGCAAACGGACGGTAAGCTAGTTTCAAGTTGGCTACATTTTGCTCCCAAGCTTATTAATGCTTGGATTGTAATCATGTAGGTCTTGAGAACTCCATATTGACACCTAGTATGAGAGAAACGAGGACATATATACTATGGCATCGATTATTTAGACACCTAGTATGATATCAATTATTTAGAGCTAAAGGTAAAGATGCACAAGGTGAATTCACTATTGTGATACACCACATGCATTCACTACTTGTGTAGTCACTATTGTAATACATCATATGCATTGGCTAGCAACCGTATGCAAAGAGTTTTGTGTGTAACTAACATGTGCAGGTGTTGATTGACATTGAGTGTATAGTTCTGAAAACAAGATCCAAATAAACTGAAGCAAAGCAAGTAATGCGGAAAATTCTAAAACAAGCAAATAGATAAAGCATGAATGAACTGCAACAATAAATGAGGTGCTTTATGGACCTGCAATGTTGTACTGCTGCTTTTCGATTGTCCAATTTACAGGTTGATATTTGAGTCAAGCTACAAAAAAGCAATGTGTATAGTTAAACATATCGTCTTGCAATGAAATGTCACAAATTGAAAGTGCAAAGTATACAGTGCACGTCATACAGAGGTGCCATACAAAAGTATGGTGGAGAGCTAGCACTATGGTCTCTCCAAAAAATTATAAGAAACGAAAGCTGTGTCCTGCCCCGTAGCGTTTATGTGTTGCGCCAAGAAAACGCTTGCGCATGGGAAATTGGATGCTGAAAACGGACCTTGCAGTGTTGTCGAGCTGGAGTTGCGCTTGTGCAATTCAAACGTGCAGTGTTGTGAATTTATGTCCTCCTTGTCGTACACAAAGCACGCAAATGCAACGTGATGTTCTATGTCCTTTGATCAATATTACCTTCTCTCTCTCTCTCTCTCTCTCTCTCTCTCTCTCTCTCTCTCTCTCTCTCTCTCTCTCTCTCTCTCTCTCTCTCTCTCTCTCTCTCTCTCGTAAGCTGCTTCGATCAGCAATTATGTCTTCTTGCCTCTTTGCTGACTAACCCATGTTATGTATCGTGCTTCCTAACTGCACATGAGGTAAGGCTTGTGACAAAGAATTGTGATGGTGGCGAATGATCCTAAAAATCCATGCAAGGCATGGGGTTCCTTTCCGTTCTACAAAACCAAAGAGACACGACAAGGTCAAGGATTTTTTTATTTATTTATATTCTAATTATATTTAGGGTTTATTTTGCAAAAATAGGATACAACCCTCACGAAGATAGCATGGTTGTCTCCACAATTAGTTTTGACATTTCTAAAACTTAATCATGTCTATTTAGCTTGGTTTGAATACATGCAAGGCATGTGATTATGTCTGTATTAAGGAGCAAGGCTCCAACAAGGATAACACATACAAGGGTTTCAATGAAGCTCCTCAACCTCGAACAAGGCAAACTAGCAGTAAAAGCGAGGCCGGCATGGCTGATGACTTGTAAGGCGAAGGCAATCGACAAGGCCGATCATTAATTCCAATTCCAAGAAGTTGACAGGCATATACTTTGCGAGTTTCAAGCTTTCAATTTTCCAGGGCCTAACTCCTAGTAGGCAAGATTTCTGTACTCGATGCAGGCAGAATTGATTATGATTGATCAACCCATTGTCGACAAGTCATATCCGATGAGTTGAAAGGCAATTGGCAAGGGGTATATGAAAAGAAGTATTGGGCAACTTAGATCTGTTTTGTTTGTGCAAATACTGTCGTGTTTTTGTTCCTTTAGTATGGTATCCTACTCAACAAGGTCGAAAATCGGCGATAATCAACAAGTAAAACCCACCAAGAAATGCTACGAGTTCGAGCACCAAAGGCGGCAATTCAAGCAAGTTGGTAAGCAAGTTACAGTTTACAATTTTAAACTAACCTTGCAAAATTTTTTACCGTGCCATCTTGACAAGCAAATGTTGCTTCGGTCAAGTAGAGATTGTTAGTAAGGTAAAATTTGATAGCTAAGCTTCCTGAGCTATCAATTTCAAGGATGGGCAATTTAAGGATTCTCAATAAGATATACACTTTGGCAAAGGTGACTTTCTATGCAAGTTCGGCAAGGCCAATTCTCTTTTTCTTTGGCACTTTTGTACCAGCACGAGCACCAGTTGCACTCAAGATGCGTTCTGTCTCATCTTTTTGATGAATCAATCTGAGGCTAGGCTCTTTGTTAGAGCATCCGTTGGGTTTTTATCCGTGTGAGCTTTTACTAACTCAATGCATTTGCTAGCCAAAATATCCCGTACCACATGATACCTGACCTCTATGTGTTTTGACTTGGAGTGAAACACGGAGTTCTTTGCTAACGCAATCGCACTTTGATTGTCGCAATGTAGCACTATGTTGGAACTAGGGTTGCAGAGAAACACACACAGCTTGGAGAAGACGAAGGACGCTCAAGGCACACAATAGAGAGTGTGTTACTTAGTGTGCAATGGAAAGATAGATAGCCCTAGAGTGATGGCGTATATACAATGCACGGGGGGAAAAACCTCCTAAAGAGGGAAAAAATGCCCCGGCGGTCCTAGTGTGTTCACACACATCACTACCACATGTATATGGTAACAAATCCCCCCTGGAGTGATGCAGTGAACGAGAGTTGGCACATGAGTAAAGGGAAGTGCCATGCCTTGAGGACAGGATCAATCCACAAAGGGGAGTAAGCCCAAAGCTTTGCGGAAAGCTTCAAGCTTCTCACGAGACAATGCCTTTGTGAAAAAACTCTGCAAGGTTGTCCTGTGTTGGCACATAAGCCAAGCTGATCTCTCCTGCTGAGAGCCTCTCCCTGACATAGTGGTAATGCACCTCAATGTGCTTTGTGCGAGCATGAAAAACTAGGTTCCTCGCAATTGCCAATGCGCCCTGACTGTAAGTGTAGATAGTGTTGGCAGTGTCCTGTCCAACACCCAAATCAGCCATAAGGCGTCTGAGCCATACACACTCAAACGTAGCTGTGAAGACTGCCCTGTACTCAGCCTCACAACTCGAAGTGGCCACAGTAGGTTGCTTCTTGCTCAACCATGATATACATGAACTGCCAAGCATGAAACAAAAACCACTTGTGGACACTCGCGTGTCAAAACAACCAGCCCAATCTGAGTCTGAAAAAGCATGTAAGTCTAGCGGCAATGATCCCCCCTTGGGATAAAACAAGCCAATATGTAAAGTGCCACTAAGGTAGTAGAAAATCCTCTTGACAGCCTGCCAATGCTTAGACCCTGGGCTATGCATAAATTTGCTGACCTGTGAGACTACAAACTGAATATCCGGCCTCGTGTTGCATACATAAATGAGGCAACCAACAGTAGTTTGGTAAAGAGTGACATCAGCAGGATCGCCAGCATCATGTAGACTCAACTTCAAACCTGTTTCCATGGGAGTGGCAATAGGTTTGCAATCCTCAAGTCCAAACTAACATAGCAATGTCTCTATGTAACTTTTCTGACACAAGGTAATACCACCATCACACTGCTTAAACTGTATACCCAAGTAATGATGCAACAGCCCCAAATCTTTCATCTTGAAAGTAGCATTCAACTCAGCCTTAAATTCAGCAATATGTATCTCATTTGGTCCAGTGATCAGCAAATCATCAACATAAAGAACCACAATGAGAAGTACATCACCCTCACACTTTACATACAATGTGCTTTCTGTTGGACTGTTACGAAAGCCTTGTTTGACCAAATGAGTGTCAGCTTTCTCATACCAAGCACGAGGAGATTGCTTCAACCCATACAAAGCCTTGTTACATTTGCACGCTTTGTCCTCTTGTCCTTTTATGACAAAACCGCGAGGCTGTGTTACATAAACTTCCTCAAATATGTCACCATTCCAGAAAGCAATAACAATGTCTGATTGATGTACATCCCAACCAAAATGAGCTGCCAATGCACATAGAAAACGTACAATAGTCATACGACAAGTGGGAGCAAAAGCCTCTTCATAATCTATGCCTTTTTGTTGTGCATAACCCTTTGCAACAAGTCGATCCTTATGGCGATCAATCTCACCATCCGGCTTGCGTTTCAACTTGTAAACCCACTTCGTACCAATGGCCTTTTTGCCAGGAGGCAAATCACATAAAGTCCATGTGTCATTTTCTATGAGTGCATCATATTCTGATTGCATGGCAACCATCCAATTTTCTGAATTCTCTGCTTCATCAAAAGACAGAGGCTCCTCAACATCATGTAAGCTAGACACAGCCAAAGCATAACAATCTCATGCATAAGATGCATGGCGAGAGCCTGAACGAGTACGACTAGACAAAGGTGCATCCAATTTACTGTCATGCAAAGTGTGCACTAGCCATTTTTGGCATACCTCTAGCCTGCTCATTTTCAGCCCTTTCCCAATCAAGTACATCATGTACATTTGCTTCAGTAATAGGCTGATCTAAAACATTTTCAGAAACCCCCATAGGCTGTACATTTGCCTCATTGGAACTTACATTAGTATTTCCACCACTGAAAAGAGGCAACAAAGTGTCATAAATGTCTTGTGAGCTTACATTACTGTCTCTAGTACATGACAGCAAGGGCTGAACAGAATCTTCCACAAACACTACATCCCGAGAAACCAGAATACGTTTTGTTTGCGGATGATACAACCTGTAACCTTTGCTTTCAGCGCTATAACCAACAAAAATACATTTGACAACCTTATCATCCAATTTTCTGCGCTGCACTTGTGGCACCAAAGCATATGCCAAACAGGCAAAAACACGCATGTGCTCAATAGAAGGCTTTCTATCATGCCATGCTTCATATGGAGTAATAGACTACAAAGCTTTCGTAGGACACCTGTTAAGTACATAAGTGGCACACATGATGGCCTCAAGCCAAAAAGAATTCAGCAAAGCTTGACTTTTGACCATACATCGTGCCATTTCCGTCAATGACCTGTTTTTCCTCTCAGCAACACCATTTTGCTGAGGTGTATAAGGCACTGTACATTGGTGTTTTATCCTGCAACTAGCAAGAAATGCATTAAATTCATGAGACATATACTCCCCCCCTCGATCGGAACGGAGGGTGCCCATAGTACATTTCAAGACATTTTCAGCCATAGCCAGAAATTGTTTGAAGCACATAAGAACTTCAGACTTCGCTTTAAGCGGAAATACCCATGCATGCCTGGAGTAATCATCAATGAAAGTCACGAAGTACAGGTAATTGCCCAAGGACGGAGTTTGCACAGGCCCACAAACATCACTATGCACAAGCTGCAACCTGCATGTGGCCCGAACTGAACCATCCTTTGGAAATTTAGAACACTGCATCTTGCCCAAAATACAGCCTTCACAAACATGTTTGGCAGGTGCTTCAAGAGGCGGCAAAGAAGCAACCATATCAGATTTCTGCAAACGCAGCAAACTAGCAAAATTCAGATGACCAAAATGTGCATGCCAAAGTTTTGCATCTGAAATAGCCCTTGAATCTGCAACAACATTTGCAAAATTTTGTCCACACTTGCCATACAAAGTGAGCTTATACAGCCCACGGCACAAAAGGCTAGATGCAACAATTCATCACCAAAACTGAGATCATGAACTGTACATCTGTCATCCACAAATTTGACTACAAGTCCAAGTCTAGCAAGTGCGGATACAGACAAGAGATTCTTCTTGATCCCAGGTACATAAAGTGCATCAACAAGTGTGAAGGAACTGCCATTAGCAGCAGTGAGCACAATCTTTCCAACTCCCACTGGATAAGAGGCGTTGTTGGCACAAGTGACTGAATTCCCATGAGGGATAGACTCGAGAGAGGTAAACAATTCACGATGTGAGGTAATGTGCTTTGTAGCACCACTGTCGAAATACCACACATGTGAATCTGTAGCAACTGACAAGCATGCATCATGGAAAGCAGGATTGTAAGTGCACTCTGCGCTAAAAGCCCATTCTGCATCAACATCAGGAACACTGTCTCCTTTCACAGAAGACTCAACAATGGCTGCATTTGTAGTGGAACCAGCATTTGCAGTGGAACCACCCTCTTTCTTCTTAGCCTCTTTGGCCTTCAACTTAGGACACGTTGTCGAGAAATTTGCGGTCTTGCTAGGAAAGCACCGGGCTTATGGCTGTGAGAGTTTGTGAGAGAACTCGACAAAAACTATATGAAGGAGTTAAACCATAGATGCCATGAAGACTAGGGTTTGGAAAGAAGTGCAATCAAAGAAGACTCACCCTTTCTCTCTTGCATTCACACACACACAAAGAAAGAACGCAAAAGAGAATGTCAAAACAAAACGAAGATGAAAACATCAAGGCTATGGTCATATCGTATCATGGGTAATATGAAAGGGTTAATGGATGAGTTAATGGCATTCAATCTTGGCTAACCAAATAGGCTACGAATTGTTCTTTGGAATTGTAGTTTTGTGCTTACCATAATATATATATTTTGTCTAGTGATTGGGATTAATTATGTGTACAAATCCTCTTGGTTCATAGCAAGATAACTACGCTTACATCAAAAGAAAAATTATAGTCTATGAGAGGTAGTATGATGGGATCCGGTGATAGAAGTATTTCATTGAGCCTTTCAGGGCCGAAGAGAAACACTATACGTTGTTGAAAGTGTATTTTACGGCTAATCCATACGTTAATTCTAATAGATCGTACAGAGTGAAAGCGATAGAAATGATCATCATGTGGGTTATTCATCTAGGATAGTATGTGAGAAATGTAGATATGAGAGAAGTGAAGAGATGAGAAGTTTCCCTCCCAAGCCCTATTCTTGCCCGTAGGCAATAAGGATACTGCGGGGAGAGATGTACCTGTAGCAAAGAGAACCTAGAGAGGATGAATGAATGAGAGAGATAGGTTTGGTTAAGGAGATGAGATTAAATACATATATATATGTTGGATTAGAGATGAAAATGAAAACAACAAGAAATCAAGAAAACATCAATGTAGAACACATCTTACTTGAAACCCTTCGGCACCATTATTGATGGAGAGAGAAGAAGAGTGGATAATTCCACTTTGATTGATACGCCAAGTACAACACCTTCTTTGATTAGAGTTGATCCTCCAAGGATGGCGTACAAGAATGGCTAGTTTTCCTCTAGGAGAAAGTGTAGGCTTGGGCTTATGTTAATGGGGCTAAGTACAATTAGGCATTACTACTCACTCCCTCAAGAATTCCTCTCATCAATGGCTTGAATGCTTGAGTTCCTTCCAAGGAAGAAGAGGTCCCCTTTTATAGGTGAAGGAAACCCACAAGGGTTTACACAAGAAGAGAGGAGCCAGTGTGAACAGGAATTGGAAAAGTTGGAAATGAGCTGTCCCTGCATGATGTGGGCAGACTGGGGTCCAGTATTTTGATCATATTTCCTCAACCGTAGCTCCAAATAAAAAAATAAAAATATGGGCAAAAACTTCAGCTCATTAGCTACGATTTTCATTTTAAAATCATTCTCCAATTCGGATTGGAACCTTGTGTAAAAAATTCATCAAAATAGGGTCCATTTATGGTAGCAAAAGTCTTCATGTGGTCTCCTTAGCCTTGACTTTCATTTAATTCCCAAGGACACCTCATGCTATATGAAAGCATGACATTTCTCCTTGACAAAGTTTTGTAACCATGCTTGCAATAATGCATTAAAATAAGAGTATCTTTGAAATCATGCCACCTAGTGTCCCACTAGGATTTGATTCTCTCCTAGTAGCTATTTTAAAAGAAATATAAGAAAAGTATAAAAAATACATAGAATATATATATATTGGAGTTTACCCTAGATATAGGATCTAGCTAGGGTGTGAGATGATAATGAAATAGTAGAAATAAAGAATCAATGTTTTTTGCCCCAAGTTAAAGAGGCGGAGCTATTGATGCTTTTCCCATAGTATTTTCTGATGGTAAAGTAAGAGTATGTTACCCTTGAGAAAAATAATAGGATGAGATAGAAGGCTTATTATTATACTTAAATATGCATATGTACACTATAGGATATATAATTATGTATCTAAAAAAATACAAGATAGATCTTGTAGCATGCGTTCCCACTATGTACATGTTACAGCACGACAGCGTGTGCTTTCTCTTGCACTACAAGAAGTTGTTTTTTGAGTTCCCACCTTCTCCTCTTCTTTTGAACAAGTGCTTTCTATGTGTGTGAATGTCCCAAGTAAACTTCCTTGTCTTTGCTTGCATCCAACCTTAGCAAGTGTTTTCGGGCTTGACTACATTCCATGTCAAACCATTCCTTCTTGGTGCTACCCTTCTTAGACCTTTTACAAGACGTGTTTCACCGAAAAGCATTCCTTCGCACAAGAGCAAATTACTTCTTTGAAAACTTTCCACTTGCATTCTAATGTTGGGCTCTCTTGATGCTTTATCATGCTTAACATTTGGTCCACCATATTAGCATATATAAGTGCTCGTTTGAAGTCTAGACGTAGGTACAAATGATTCACATCATGATTGGAGGCTACATGCTTGGGCATTTTACCACACTTGAGGTCAATACATAACATCCCATGATCCAATTCCGGATTCCATTCACCAAGTGTAAAGCTTTGTATGCATTCTAGAGTGGCTTCCAGAAACACATATAGTCAATCACGCTATCACCATTTTGATTTCTACATGTAAAGTCATTGGTGCCTTTCCATAGAGATACACCATTTGCAACGAGCATTCCGGTACTATTGCACATATGTAGAAGTGAATTCCCATAGTGATCTAGTTCTTTTGCATCATTAGAACTCCGATTATACATGTATGAGTCATCCATTCTTCTTGAGACATGCGGCATGTCGACTTGTTGTGTGTCGTGTTGTAACGTATTTGTGTGAGCATTCATGTCTCCAAAGACAATGACTTCACCTTGTTCCTTGTAATGAGCAATGTCTTCCTCTAGTTCAACAAAGGACTAAACTCTATCCATATCCAAGCGAGCATAAAAGTTGGAGTCATAGTGAGGAATGTAGCAACCACCCACAAACATGACTTGACCATTTGGTGGGCTGATTTTCAGCCATAAGTAGTGTTTATACTTATCTTTTTTGACAATGGAAACATCTTTCAAACCCTTTTTGTTCATACATGTTACGCCTCCTTGGCCTCTACGTTGCTTTGCATTTTTTGACCACATCAAAGAATGCACATCATATTTGTCAAATCCAAGAATTCGTTGCGCATCATGCTCCCATGTTTCGACAAGAAGTATCACATCCGAGTCATTCGAAAGCTCATCAATACCAATTTCCACATTCCATGGATACCCGTTACAATTCCAAAAGCTTATTCGCAAGCTTGAGTTGGTCTCATAGATCATGTGTCCCTATTTGTTGGCTGGACTTGCATCCTCCTCAAGTGACTTTTCTTCTTGAGATGGCATCTTAACCTTCTTGCTTCTTTCCTCATATGCTTTGTGACGTACATTTTGTTGCATAAGAGTGCGATCCTCATATACATTACAACCCGTTCCTTTGAGGTAGATCCAACTATTGTCAAGGATGATCTTTCTCTTAACCTCATCAGCCATGGTACATACAATAGGTCTTTCTCCCGAGCAAGGGACTCCTTGTTTTCCAACTCGATGTGCACCATAATCCATGATTCCAGACATGCCAAAGTATGTAGCAAAAAAATCTTGAATAGCAACCGCAAGAGATTGGGGTCTTTCCATGCTAGCTCTTTGAAGAGAGATAGAGTGAGAGAATAGAGTATCCTATTCCCTCAACATTTGAGAGAGAGAACGGGAGATGTTAGAGAGAGGTTTTTCCAAGGGCCATATTTGAGAGAGAGAGAGAGAGAGAGAGAGAGAGAGAGAGGAGACTTCCATGTAAGAAGAGAGCGAGTATTTGGAGATACTAATCAAGAACATACTGCGCTGCCCTATATGGTGTAAGCCTTGTTGCGCGGCCCTATAGAGTGTAATCCAAGTCTATGCAATTTCCTATAGGATGTAAGCCTTGAGTTCCTACCATTCAATGTTTTTGGAGCCCACAAAGCTGCCTTCACCAAAAAAAAAAATTGAAAACAGAAGATAAGTTTTGTTGTGTTTGCTATAAAAACAATATTTTCAATATTCATAATTTCACGATAATTCACACATTGTCTCGTGCTCTTCTTGTCTTTCTCTCTCTTTTGAAATAACGACGATGTTCAGTCTCTCTCTCTCTCTCTCTCTCTCTCTCTCTCTTTTGTTGAATGGTGAAGTGATTGTCTTTGTGGATAGTCTTTGGTGAGATCTGACACTGAGACTGCATTGCACATTCCTTGATAGCATATTTTTGTAGCACCTTCTAGTCGTAGTTCCTTATTGGTGGTGGGGGTTTGAGTATTGTCTTTGATTGTTTTATAGAATTTGGGATGAATTTTTAGCCCTTTTAAACGATGAAGTGGATGAAAACAAGGGCATTTCCCTTAAGGATATTACTTCAAGCAAAGTGATAGAGAGAGTGCAACTCTTGATGAGTGCATTTGGAATGGCTTTTTAGCCAATTAAGTGGATGGTGCCACTTTTGACCAATGTCTTCTTGAGGAGAAGAATGTTGACCTTAACTTTTTTGCCTGGCCATGGCGTTGCACAGAGCCGCCGACGGGGAGAGAGAACAAGAGCAAATTAGCCAACGTGTGCTGCTCGAACGCACCCGATTCAGTGATGAGATTTGTGTGGCTGGGCCTCGCGCTCCCGTCGAGCTCAAAAGCTCCGGGTTCTGAGCAGGTCGTCACCTCTCCTCCCTTTGCCTCAAGAGGCCGTGTACACCCGGTTATTGGCTTCTTCCTCGCCTGTCAAGAGAGGAGCTCCACAACATGCAACATGCAAGAGGTGTAGAAAAGAAGCACCACGCCTGTCTTCCCAAAAAAGTACATGGCTCTTGATACCAGTGTAAGAACTTGAGTGACTAGACTCGGAATCCACCTCCCAACCTCCCACTATATAGGAAATGCTCCTAGCCTTTTGCCCCAGCCGGATTCCCTTGTCCACACTTCCTAGTCTGGCCCTTGGCCTAGTCCATGAGTCCCTGGCCTTGCCCTTGTCCTGACAAGCAAATATCTTGAACACATCTGTGTTGTTGTCAGCCATGGTAAATGATTCACCTGATGTGAAAACTGCACGAAAAGAGGAGAAATGAAGAGGAAACAACACGTGCTATATAGCACAAGCGGTAGTAGACTGTAAGGCACCTGTTATACAGAAAACAACACTGACAAAAATTCTGCACAAAATGACGAAACAGCTTGTGCAATACTTCCTGTAGTGGAAATGGAGACCAAAATGAGCCCGAATAAGAAATCTGAGCACACAAAGCTCTACGAGCTTTCCCGAATTTTTTGTCGACCAGCGAACGCTTGCCAAAGCTCACAAAAATCGGAGAAAGTGAGTAGGCTTGTGCTGGAGTTGCTGGCGACAGAGCCCGGGAGGACGCAACCTGCTCTGATACCAATTGTTGGAATTAGGGTTGGAAACACACATAGCTTGGAGAAGACGATGGAAGCTCAAGGCACACAATAAACAATGTGTTACTTAGTGTGCAATGGAAAGATGGATAACCCTAGAGTGATGGGCGTATATACAATGCTCGGGGAAAAAACCACCGAAAGAGGGAAAAAATGCCCCGGCGGTCCTAGTATGTTCACACACATCACTACCACATGTATATGGTAACAAAATTTATCCCATAGTTGAAGGGATTGAAGCCCAAAACTATAAAAGAGCCCTATGCTAAATGAGAAGTCATTCTTGGGTGAGCTCTCTTCTTTGTAGAGTGGATGGTCATGAAGCTCATGGGCTTTCCATGCCCATGTAGCTCTTGATTTTCAATAATCAATTGCACTTTCTTTCTTATTAGTCTTCTTTGTTTTGATTATGTGAAGTGAGATTTTATTAGTATGACGTTAGATCTCTAATCCCTTTTTGAGTTAATCTCTTCTATCCACACCATTGTCCATGGTGTGTGATGGCTATGCCTTCCTTCTCTTTCTCTCTCTCTACAAGGTATGTGGTTAGTGTGTGCGCATAGGTAGTCGCATTGAGGGGTTGGACCGGTATGGCCACACTAATGCGATGTAGGAATGTTAATTGCATGCTTGTGTGGTTGTGTGATTATGAGTTGTGATTAAGGTGATTGATGTGAGATGTTAATTTCAATCACATGATTGTGTGCACTTTAGTAAGTAGAAATGTGCGGTTGATTAGAGAACGCCCCTTCCATGGATTCTCTCTATGATGGGTAGAAGGATCCATTGAATCCTCTATTTTGATGCATCCTATGACGCTCGTGCCTCCAAATGCTGCTAGGTTGACAATCCACGGATTAATAATTCTATGTGGATTGTGATTAGGCCGTTGCTACAACGCCTCCCTACATTTTTGAATGTTAGCAGTGGCTAATATATGTGACACCAATCACACACCATCTTAGGATGTGCTATCGTGCACAATATTCTTATTCATTGTATAAGGCCTTGGGCTCATTTAGGAGTTCCAAATTGTATAGGCAAAAGGGCTCAACTTTATCCCATACTTGAAGGGCTTGAAGCTCAAAACTATAGAAGAGCCCTTTGCTAAATGAAAAGTCGTTCCGGGTGAGCTCTCTTCTTTGTAGAGTGGATGGTCATGAAGCTCATGGGATTTCCATGCCCATGCAGCTCTTGATTTCTATTAATCAATTGCACTTTCTTTCTTACTAGTCTTCCTTGCTTTGAGTATGTGAAGTGAGATTGTATTATTGTGATGTTAGATCTCTAATCCCTTTTTGAGTTAATCTCTTATCCGCACCATTGGCCATGGTGTATGAGTGCAATGTCTTCCTTCTTTTTGTCTCTCTCTACAAGGTGTGTGGTTAGTGTGTGCGCATACATAGTGGCATTGAGAGGTTGAACCGGTATGGCCACACTAATACAAATTAGGTATACTAATTGCATGCTTGTGTAGTTGTGTGATTAGGGTGATTGATGTGAGATGTCAATTTCAATCATATGATTGTGTGCAAGTGATTTGTAAGTAGAAATGTGTGGCTGATTAGAGGAAGCCCCTTCCATGGCTTCTCTCTATGATGGGTAGAAGGATCCTTTGAAGTCTTTATTTTGATGCATCCTATGATGCTCGTGCCTCCAAGCGCTAGCCAAGTTGTTGATCCACGAATTGATAATTTTTTATGGGTTGCAATTAGGCCATTGCTAAAATGCCGCCCTACATTTGGGATCGTTGTCGGGAAGGGGGAAGCTCTAAATTCATCAAAATCAGCTCATGAACCAAAAAATGAGACACTAGTTAGAAGCCCTAGAACTTCTAGCTAGGAGACCCCTTCAAAGCATAAACCATTAAAAGATGGCATATGGTTGTTGAAAGTTTCCTGTTAACCCAAATTCCCTTAGAATGTGTAGACTAATACTTATATGAAGACAATCAGGGACAAAGGTTTCAATTGATCTCCACGAGTTAGAGTCAACAGCCGAGCAACCCAATAGTGTTCAAGCAATTGTATGTGACCAAGCTCACATATCCATATCGAGATACATATAGTAATGAATACCAGAAAGTTCATGACCTTGTACAAACCCCCACCATGGCCCCCCGACTGAAGTCAAAGGTTATCTGAAATGGTGCAAAGCCTCAAGCTTCAAGAACAAATGACAAATAGGTCAAAGTCAATGGAAGCCATAGTCCAGAAGGCTACATAAATGTCATCATCAAAAATTCCTTGAAAGAGACTGATTCTTCTAGAAAGTACAGTGGATCTTTTAAGATCAAAGGTTACCCAGATGCAAAAAAACAATGATCATATAATACAGAAGTGAGGGCAGTAGGAGTGTCTATTTCATTTTTCTGTGAACCTCGTTCATCTCTATATATGTGAGGTATTCCGTCGTGCATGAGGAACATATTTCTAGATTGTGAGCAAAGATGTCACATTTCATGCTCCAATCTTTATACAATGCAGTAATGACCTAGCATATGGACAATAAGCTAGTTTCAAGTTGGTTGCAGTTTTCTCCCTAGCTTATTGACGCTTGGATTGTAATCTTCTAGGTCTTGAGAACTTCATATTGATACCTAGTACGGGAGAAATGAGGACATATATAGTATGGTATCACTTATTTAGACACCTAGTATGGTATCAATTATTTAGAGCGAAAGTAAAGATGCACAAGGTGAATTTGTTATTGTGATACACCACATGCATTCACTACTTGTGTATTACTATTGTAAAACATTACATGCATTGGCTAGCAACCCTATGCAAAGAGTTACATGTGTAACTAACATGTGCAAATGTTGATCGACATCAAGTGTATAGTTTTGAAAACAAGATCCAAATAAACCGAAGCAAAGGAAATAATGCGAAAAAATATAAAACAAGTAAATAAATAAAGCATGAAATGAAGTGCTTTACTGACCTGCAATGTTATACGGATGCTTTTTTATTGTCCGATCAACAGGTTGATTTTTGAGTCAAGCTTCAAAAAAGCAATGTGAATAGTTAAACATATCATCTTGCAGTGAAACGTCACAGACTGAAAGTGCACAGTATATAGTGCACGTCATACAGAGGTGCCATAGAAAAGTATGATAGAGAGCTAACAATGTGGTCTCTCCAAAAAATTATAAGAAATGGAAGCCAAGCAAACACATGCGCATGGAAAATTGGATGCAGAATAACGGACCTTGCAGTGTTGTCGAGTTGGACTCGCGCTTGTGAAATTGGAACCTGCAGTGTTGTGAATATATGTCATCTCTGCCATACACAAAACACGCAGATGTAACTTTATATTCTATGGCCTCTGATCAGTATTACCTTCTCTGTGTGTGTGTGTGTATGTGTGTGTGGGTGTGGGTGTGGGTGTGGGTGTGTTGTAAGCTGCTTCAGTCATCAAATATGTCTTCTTGTCTCCTTGCTAACTAAGTGGAGTTATGTATCATGCTTCCTTAACTAGACATGATAATGGGCATCTTGAGGTCGGCATCCCCATAGCGGAAGGCACTATATTTAGTCCACTCATCAATCCGCATATGGCGAACTACTATTACGTGATGCTCATGGGCATTAGTACGGGTGTGTTCCGCTCGAATCATTCACCTTCAAGACAAAGCGAAAAGGTGGTGGGGACGTTGTCATATTTAGTAGTTATGAAGCGCATACTACCTTGAAATCAACTTGCTTACTAGGCATTGTGGAAAGCTATGACCAACTAGAACTTGTAAATGCCCCATGTTATACTTCTCAACACATCAACGTGCGGTTCAAGGCAACACGTTGTCGAATTGGTCGGTCCATTTGGCGTATGTTATTTCCAAGGGTTTTTAATCAAGGTCTCAATTTAGTAGCAATTCTCTTCAACACCGCCCAAAGGTGAGAGTGTAATGAGTGTGTTTTTGTGGCCATAGAGACGGTATACTCAAGCTCGTCACCAACAACTGTAAAAGATCTATTGATGTCTTTTTTTTCCACCATCAGCGCGGGGAAGGTAGTAGGGAGAAACTATACACATATCAAGTATTTACAACTGTACATTGTTGTACATTACACCCTAGAGGGGCAACCGTGGGAACCACCAGCATCAAATATTTGTGTGGAAAAAGAATTAGCTTCCACCTCTGCTCTTTGACTATTCTTTTGATCCTGGTCAGCAGCATAGGTACCTGCATGATTGACTACTTGACTTTCGCTGCAATGCTCACGCATCTCCTTTAAGATACACATTAACCAACTCCCACGGACACCATAATCTACGTTGAATTGGTCATGAGAGATGTTTCTATTTGTCTGCAGACCGTTCCGAAATGCTTGCCTCATCAAATTTTCAGATAGGCTATCAACATAGCTAGACGAGGAGTGCGACTGAAGCCAACGGCTCATCAAACCATCATGACTTGCACTATTGGCAATATTTTCCCGTGCCTTTCCCTCGACATTGAGTTGACTGCCACTAATCCCCTCACACTCTCTGCTAAAAGTGCAAGGAGCTAACCATCATAAGCTTGAGGATAACAATCATAAGCTTTGGTGTGATCAATCTTGCTAAGCTTTTCTACCCTCATGTCCACTTTGACGTTTACTCTTTCCATTTCTTCGGCCTCTTCCATCTACTTCCACTACAAGAGGTTGTGTGCTCTTGTGACACTGTTAGCGACGGAAATACACTGGGTTTTTATAACCCCCGGCGTCGCTAAAACCGTCGCTAATAGCGTCGCTATAGACGTCGCTATAAGCGTCGCTATATAGAGACGCTCATAGCGATGGTCATAGCGACGATTATAGCGACGTTTACACAGAAGTCAATAGCGACGCTACAGAGCGATAAATAGCGACGCCCGAGAGAATTTTTTTTTGGTGACAGGGCATTGAATGCCCTGCCACCCATCAACCATATTGTACTTGATTCACTTTTAAAAGAAAGTGCAAGGGTAGATAATAGACCCAAAATAGTCACCCACAAGACGCATTGTTTGCAAAATTGACAAGCGTAAAATTGACAATTGTACACATCATAGGCAAAATGAATTGATTGGCAAATGTAATAATGACAATTGTACAACATCATAGGCATAAAGAATTGATTGGCAAAATGAACTGCGGTGATAAATGTAATAATATACATGGTTCAAAAAGACGTATAAAATCCGTCTCATGATACATAAGCTATGAGAAACCCTAAACTAATGTTATCTAGCTACGGCTAAACTGACGTCGTCTAGTCAGACGTCTCATCGCGTCCAAGCGGCGTATCTGTCGGATTCTGCAAAAAAAGACAATAAGACAGCTTTCAGTAAGTATAAACATATAGCGACATTTATAAAACAATACAAAAAATAGAAAAGAGTAAACCCTAATACTAACCATGCCGCTGCGAGAACTGAGAATGTCCATCAGGGCGTTTAAGCCCTTCCTGCCTGCGTACTCGCGCTCGTACGGTGTGGGATCACGTCCTGTCATCGACCACTGTCAAAACATACAAAGATTTCATTATGTTAGAATTAAAAAACTCATAAACCCTAAACTATCGAACATAAAGAGCAACGCAAAAACACTTACAAAATCGGCCTCAAATGATGCCCATCCACCGCTCCCCAAGTGGTGCGAGCTCCCTGCCTCTACTCGCGCTCTGGCTGCATCCTTTTGTTGCTTCCACTTGTCGGGATTCTCGCGCGCTACTTTCTTCGCATTCTTCCAATCTTCTTTGGCCAGCCAATCTAGCCTGTTCCACCCATGCTTCATTGCTTTTTGCACTTCGGAACGCTTGTGTTTGCAGTATTCGCGCATTCGAATCTTCATCAGGTCTTCATTGAAGCGCTGATCCCGTGTTGGAACGGGAAACTCATCATGAAGTATGCTGATGACTCTGGCTTTTAAATCACTTGGTACTTCACTCCATTTGTTTAGTATGTAGTGTCTAAACAGCTGAGAGCAAAGACCACGCATGCGCGAGATCACCTTCTTGTCGTCATCATCCATGATGATGCCGCCACTGAAGTCGACGGAGTGCCGGTGACGCGTGAACCTGGGTGTCCCGGCAGGGGTCTCTAGCGGCGTGTCGATGGGGGTACGGATGTCAGGTGTCTCCACCGGCGTCTGGGCCCCGAAGCGAGGAGTGTCGAGTGGGGTGGCTCCTCGCGGAGTAGGTAGAGGTGTGTAGCTGCTAGGAACAGTCAGCCGCGCAAAACCTGGCGTAGATGGCGATGCTGTGGCTGGTGTGGGGGCGGGCAAAGAAGGGGAGGGTAAAGAGCCTCGTCAAACACGAGGCGGTGTGGAGGCATCGGCGGCAAAATCCCCACAACAACCGCCACCGCCACCACTAGAGCACCGGTGTCTAGACGAGTGTGAAGATCGTCTCGTCAACACCAAAGCTTCGGAGCGCGCCGAATGCTCCGAAAGAGAGAGAGATGCGGATGGAGTAGGAACGCGCGATGATGTGCCAGAGCGATGACGCTCCACGTACCACTGTCTCTGCTGCGGTGACAATGAAGAAAGAAACTCCTCATCATCCATACCTGCATTAAACACACGAATATTTAAACTTAATATTGAATGAATAGAGTAGACAATGACGCAAAGACCATTAAATACAATGACGTAATGACGCATATAAATACAATGACGCAATGAATTGAGTGATAGAAGAGGCAAGTCGAAAACTCAGAATTTTCAATCAAAAGATGTGAGCGCGAGTAGAAAAGAGCGTTATACACCATGGAAGGTACTTAGAGAGCCAGAGCTTTTACAACACGGAGCAAAATTGTTCAAATACAATATTTGTGGCTTAAAGAGATCTCTCTCTCATCCTTGCATAACTCAGCATAAATTCCTATATCTATATAGAGCTCTCCGTTTAAACACATATCCTCTGTTTCATTTTGTAGCTCCTCTGTATGCACCCCATTAAGAGTAGTAGCATCTTGATGCTCGTCTGGCACCACCGCAGCATTTTCTGATTGAGCATCTTCTCTGATCTCCTCCATTGATGCCGTTGTGATTGGCACATGGTAGCCTTCATACGTCCTTGCACTACGAGGGGCTACCTCTATGACGTACCACCAGTTTGATGTAGACTTTGTAGGATGAAATATTACCTGCTAGAGCCACATAACTTACATGAGAGCTTTCAAGCACATAACTTGTAAAAGGGGGATGTTAACTATTTATATACTTACTTGTTCACAATGCTCGGATAGTACGAAAGTGTCTCTTAGGTCAGTCCATTTCTTAGTAGAATCCACCTCAAGAAAACCAGACTCTCCTCTACGCACAGTAGCGTTGCGACCCTCCATGATTATCTTGAACCATTGCACGTCGAACAAGTCGACAAAAAATCCTCTATAATTGATCCTCAAAATCTCTTGTAGCGTGCCGAAGTAAGTGAGTTCCGCCACCACAGGAGCTGCATCAGAGAAACGTCGTCGACTAGACTGTTTTATCGATCCATCAGACGCTGTTTGCGGCCAATATTGCTCCATACGATCCACATTTCTAAGGTCAACTCTGGCTCCCAAAGTATCTTTCTTGCCGGTCAGATGGTCCCATAGTAGATTACCCACATTCTTGAATATGTGCATTGGATTGAGCAAGTGATTGATCATGAGTCGGGGCCAGTATGGTAACTCGTACCATAGAGATAGTCTCTTCATCCCTGGAGGAAATCCGTCATCGCACATCTCCTTCTGCTCTAACCATGCTTGTGCAGACATCCTTGGTGGCTCTCTTCCCAAAAAGCCGTCGCGTAACACATGATTCTCTGGAAGATACGCTTGATGACCTTCGTAGATTTGCTTCTTCAGTGAGGGCGTCCTACGTGCATTCAGTCTAGGTCCACATGTGACACATGCTCTGTATCCGCTTGTTTGAAGCCCTGCATGTATACACATGATAATAGATCAACTATGGGAAAAAACAAGATTTACAGTGTTTGAGTGAGGAGTGTCAATAGATCACCTGAGCATTCTGTTAGCCCGGGATAGTCATGCATGGTCCACATTAGAATGCCTCTGATCAAAGCATTCCGTCGTCTTGTGTGTCGGCTCATATCCACCACCTCTATGCCAATCCATAATTGTTGTAGCTCTTCCAATAGTGGACGAAGATACACATCCATATTCTCCACTTTATATCGCCCTGGCACAATCAAGCTTAGCCATAGGTGCCCCTTCTTCGTAGTCAACCACGGGGGAATGTTGTAGTTGACGATGACAACGGGCCATACACTGTAAGATGTTGATCTTTGACCAAATGGATTTACGCCATCCATAGCCAGGCCTAAGCGCAAATTTCGAGCTTCCTTGGTAAAATCCGACCATGTTCCATCTATATGTTTCCAGGCTACGCAATCTATAGGAATTCGTAGCACACCATCCGAAGATTTATTCTCCTCATGCCATGATGCTAGGGCGGCCATGGACTTACATTCGAAGAAATGCTTGATGCGAGGAAGCAGAGGAAAATGTCGCAAAACCTTTTGTGGAATTTTTGTCCCGTGGAGATCTACTCGATATCTTTCGGAATCACATTTCGGACACTTCTCCATGTCTATGTATTCCCCTCTGAAAAGAATGCAATCATTAGGACAAGCATGGATAGAATTGTAATCCATCCCCAAGTTTCGCAAAATCTTTCTTGCTTCATCTCGGGAATCTGGCATCACATTGTCAGCTGGTAGTATGTGCTCTTTAAGCAATCTACACAACATAAAAATACGATACAGTCGTGTAAAAATCTATCAGATCATTATACATTTAGAGTTTTATTAAAGTAAACTAATTGTAATAGATCACCTGAAAAGCGTTGTGACGCTAGTGTTACTCCATCCAAACTTTGCCTGCATGTTGAGAAGAACCAGGAGTGCTTTCAATCTAGACATACGTGCTCCATTATACAATGGCGTATCGGCTTCCCTTTTCATATCATCATAGATAAGCCTTTCTGAATCCATGATCGTCTCGATCATTTCATCAATCTCGGGCTCAAACATTGCCTCGTTGGGAATGTGCTCTGCATGATCATCCCCCGAGCTGTCAGAGGCTACATCTTGTGGCCTCACATATGCTGCTTGACCAAAGCGCCTGCGAACACGTCTATTGGGTTGCAAGATTGCTGCTTGTTGGCCAGCGTCA
The DNA here is from genome assembly GCF_014529385.1 of Adiantum capillus-veneris. Classification (NCBI taxonomy): domain Eukaryota; kingdom Viridiplantae; phylum Streptophyta; class Polypodiopsida; order Polypodiales; family Pteridaceae; genus Adiantum; species Adiantum capillus-veneris. Next base: position 137,675,918 of record NC_140938.1, read on the forward strand.
GAGTCCGACGAGTTATAATTGGCAACAACTCGATCTATAATAGATGGATGGAACTCACCAAATTCGCGAACGTGCTGCAAAGAAACACGTCTTGTCCGTCGCACACCATGCTTGCATTGATTACAAGGACATAAGACCCTCGTTGAGAGATAGGTGTTTCGGTTGGACGGTCCCACATCCTTGTCACTACTCATAATGAGGATAAAAATCTTATAACCTGGACAACAAATTTAATATTCTATTGGCATTTTTCGTCTTATCTCTCTCTCTCTCTCTCTCTCTCTCTCTCTCTCTCTCTCTCTCTCTCTCTCTCTCTCTCTCACATTCTCTAGTCATGTCCAATCCCCGCACACCTCGGTCTAGAGGTGCACGGAGATCAGAACCACCAGGTTATAATCTCGTCTTTATTGGTCAATACCTATATTTGTGGGTACAAGAAATCTACAGACCCACGTCTACATGATATTGCATGTAATGGACAAAACCCCTTTGCCTCTTCTCTAGCTGTAGCACTTCACAGCATCTTAACATCTTTTCACAGTAGATCTTTTCACTGTTCGTCTAACTCTAAACCCTAAACCGTAAGTAATTCTTGCGTGGACTCGATCTAACGTAAATAAGCGTAAATCTAAATAAACATAAATCTAACTAAAAATAAACATAAATCTAATTTAACGTAAGTCTACATCTAACCTAATCTTTAACGTCTTTTAAGATAGTTTCCTACGACATTAAAACTCTCTTCTTCTTGTGTGTGTGTGTGTGTGTGTGTGTGTGTGTGGGTAAACCGAAATAAACCTAAGTCTAATCTAATATAACATAAATCTAAATCTAACGTAAATTATGTTATATTAAAAACAAAGAACTAAACTAACAGAGATTATAAGAACCTTAAAACTGATTTAACACATAATTTTTCACATAACTCGGTAAGAGTTGGCATTCTCATCACTAAAGATGTGAGAGTTAACTTCCGGCGGTGACGCTGCCTCATCTCCATCCACATCTGATGACAGCAATTGGCCCTTTGGACCGTTCTTGCTCTTATTACTAACTTTGAAGTTGCTGTTGAATGACTAGAGGTTGTCTAGATGGTCATTGTCGGGGATGTAGTGACTCTTGCCGCCCTGAAGATCCACCTTCTTTCCTATCTTCTGAGGACATTTCACCAGTACTTTTGGATCGAGGGAGCCCACCATGAGTGAAGGCAGCAATACCCTATATTCCATTGAGGGCTTTCTTCACCCGCTTCATGCAGGCATCGCAGTCTATGGAGACCTAAATCTAATCTAATATAACGTAAATCTAAATCTAGCGTAAATAAACGTAAATCTAACTAAAAATAAACCTAAATCTAATCTAATTTAACTTAAATAAACCTAAATCTAATTTAACATAAGTCTACATCTAACCTAATCTTTAACGTCTTTTAGGATAGTTTCCTACGACGTTATAACTCTCTTCTTCTTGTGTGTGTGCGCGTGTGTGGATGTGTGTGCCAATAAAAAGAGATAAATGGTATAACCTTTCTATCACCCATGGCAAGTATGATAGATTGGTTATGCCATTTCCCTCTTGAATAATAGGTCTTGAGTTCAACTCCTCTTCGGCTAGATCTTTAGGTCTTTTAATTTTAATTAGTTTCCTACGACGTTAAATTAGTTTCTCTCTCTTTCTCTCTCAATGTGTGTGTGTTTTTTTGTTTATGCATGTTTTCTCTCTCTTTTCCTCTCTCAATGTGTGTGTTTTTTGTTTATGCATGTTCTCTCTTTCTTTTCCTCTCTCAATGTGTGCGTTTTTTGTTTATGCATGCTCTCTCTCTCTTTTCCTCTATCAATGTGTGTGTGCATTCTTTGTTTATGTATGTGTGTGTGCGTTTTTGTTTATGTTTGTACTCTCTCTCTCTCTCTCTCTCTCTCTCTCTCTCTCTCAAAAACACTGTGTGTGTGTGTGTGTGAGAGAGAGAGAGAGAGGGAGAGAGAAAGAGGGGAAGGGAACATGAGAGTGAGGAGAGGGAAGGAGCATACCTGGCTCTCCTTCCTCTCCTCATGTGTGTGTGTGTGTGTGTGTGGAGAAGAAAGAGAGAGAGAGAGAGAGGGAGAGCGTTACTTGCTCCTTGCTTGAGGGCGCCGAAAAACTCAGATCTGAGATCTGAGTTTTTGGGCGCTCTCTGTTATTTTTTTTAGCCCAGCCGGCGCCGCTATGAGCGTCGCAAATTTACAAGTAAATTTGCGACACTCATAGCGACGCCGGGATTTTTTTTTTTTGAGCGTCGCTAATATGAATAGCCAACTTGATAGCATCAACAGAAAACTGTGATGAACGGACCTGCAAAGGCAATGAGTTTTGATGATTTGTCTCCAGATTAGGCCAACTAATCATCGATTGAAATCTGATATCTTCTATTTTAGTAGCACTAGAACAGACCTCTGCCATGGATTGATCGCACGAAATATCAGATGTTTGAGAGTGCTCATCACGTCGGAAAGCATCCAAAGAACCCTCCAGCTTGATGATTAGCAAAATATAACCAAGGTTTGAAAGATCTATGGTACTCCTTTCCGGTTCTGTCCGGCTGGCTGTTGCACGGACAAACAACGCGAAAAAGAATTGGTGTGAATCTTGAGAATTAGGCATGGGACCTGCTGCAATATATCATTTCCATGAACATTCAAGGATGGCTGAGGGCACAAGGTTGTTGAATCTGCATGAGCTATACTTGGAGTAGCATAATGCTGGCCATAACTAGTTGCACCTGCAGAAACGAGCTGAGTATGGTAGTTGAAGTTGGACATACTGTTCAGCTGGCCACTGGGTCTTGTTGCACACAAAGCCGCTATGATCACTAGGCGGGCAACACGCAGGTAGGCTTATAGTTAGGTACTCAGGCTTCACTACAAAAGAAGGAAGATTCCAATATGCCTAGTACTCTCTCTCTCTCTCTCTCTCTCTCTCTCTCTCTCTCTCTCTCTCTCGCTTGCAAAGAGTGTACAGAGACAAACCTGCAGACAAAGCTCCGAGCTGCTTCTGGGGAATTGGGAACTGCATATCGAACTGCTTCTGAGGGAAATTGAGCAACGTAGAGTGCTTTTTTTCAATTTTATTCACTTGGTAGCTTTTCAGTGCGGGGCCAGGTGACGGTTTTCATGCGGAAGTTTTTGGCCTACCCCAAAGGGGTGAGGCCATATCGATGACTCCCCTTTTTTGCTAACGAAAAAGGAGAGTTAAATTTTTTTATTTCCTATTTTTTTATTGGAAGATGGTTATTCATTGTTTGCAACACGAAGCCTCTCAAGGAAATGATGAAACGTGTCGTGCTCTCAAGGAAATGATGAAACGGAGAGGTTGGGGGAGGAAACTAGAAAGGGATAGATCTCTATCTCTCTCTCTCTCTCTCTCTCTCTCTCTCTCTCTCTCTCTCTCTCTCTCTCTCTCTCTCTGTGCATGCACAAGTAAAGATGGACATGCAGAAGAGAGCTGAAGGTCGACATCCTGACGATGTAGCTATTACAACTCTCTCCTCATCCTCTCGTGACCTAGCTCACGCTGATGATAAGGATCTACCCTGGATCTTCCTCAGCCACTCTGGCCACCAGAAGGACGAGCTTGTGAAGCCCCTCTATGATGCCCTCCACCAAGCCGAACATAGCCCCTTCTTCGACCTTGACTGCGTCGATTCTCTGCCCAGTGGCCACAGCTACCCGCCCTGCATCTTCCAAGCTTGCCGAGCCTGCAAAATGGGAGTGGTGGTGCTGAGCGAGGACTACGTGCAGAGCCTCTGGCCCATGCTAGAGATGCCTTCCATATCAAACTAGATCTAGAATCTTGGCCAGCTAATTTGGAAAAGCTTACTTCTCAATCTGGTGCAATAGGTCCATATCTAAGGCTAAAGCAAGTATATCTGCATCCAAAAGCTCTATGCTGGCTTTACTTGCTCCGGTGGAGTCACAATCGCAACCTCAAAACAATTTTTCCGCTTCAGCAACGAGTCGTGCTCCAGCAATAGATCTCCTGAGTGGTGATTCATTTGTAGGTCCAGCTGAATCGACTCCCTAACTTGACATTTGAGAATAGTTCAAATCAAAGTTTTCTACTTAAAACTTGCCCTAAAAACCGTCATTTGTTGTAAATTATCCTATTCAATTCAGATTATGTACTAGCTTCATCATGGTCAAGGTCGCTTTGCACTTGCAGCACCTACAATTTTATGTATCATCAAGATAATAAAAATTATGTTCGAGTATGTTTTTTTTCTTTCTGGTCTGCAGGAGTGTATTATGATCTATACAGTCATTAATGGGGAATGAACTGTTCCAGAATGTCAGTGTTTTGCACCTTTGAGGACTTCAAAAGTTCATGACCTGGTACCATATTGGCATGTGAGAGAGAGAGAGAGAGAGAGAGAGAGAATTTGGTTATCCCAGTTCCCTCTTGAGCAAGAGGTTTAGAGTTCAAAACTTGTCTGATAGATCTTTGTCGTCAACTCTTGGGATTGTTCCCACATAAGTCTCTTCTTCTTCTTCACACACACACTTAACATCCTAGGAACAATCTTGAGAGATCTCAAAGATCTTTCTATAAAGTCTTGAGTTTAAGATCTCTTACTCAAAGAGGGAGCTGGGATAACCTATCTACCATGGGTAGGTGATAGGAAGGTCATTCTAGTTTCCTCTTCTTATTCACATTTAGTAATGCTCACCACTGTTGCTACCTCCAGCCCTATGCCCAACCATTTCCAGCTCTCGTCGCTATACCCTTTTGCCATCCCGTGCTTGATTGTGATGCCGCTACGCGTGACTTACTGTTAGTGCCACCTTTGCCTCGTCAGCATTTACTGCTTGGTTGGTATCATCTCTTTTGCCTCCTCGTGCTTGTGTTTGTGGCTCCTGGCTGCAGTATGGCATTGCCCATGTTTGTTGCCGTGTGCTTTTGGTGTCCCATTGGCCCTTCTACACAGCATGAGAGAGTGCTAGTTGTGGGTGTGCTTGTGCTGCACTTACCTATCTTCATCTACCTTCTCCAACTAGGAAAGAATGTTAGAAACAGAGAATGCACGTGCACAGGTTATGCCGGGTTTCAGCATCCACTTTACCATTGTCGTTTGCCAACACGGTCGCTTCTTTGGATGCTGCAGTGGTGGTTGCACTCGACTGTGGAGCTTTCGTTGTTGCTTTGGTTTGTTGTCTCCTGACAGGGTGATTTCCTTTTCTTCTATTGGTCTCCTTGGCGTTTTTCTTCCTTATTTTCTTTTTTTTTGATTGATTTGTGTGGTGTGACGTTTGTGTGTTTGTGTTAGTCTTGATGAAATATAGAGCCAGCACATCTGTAAGGTAGGAAGAGTCGACTTCTCTCTCTGTGTGGACGTCGGACAGTTGCTTCTTGCCCTCCCAACTTTCCTCGCGAGCGGTAGGGTTGGGTGTGCTACTGTGTTTTGAGCATGGAGGGGGTGCAAAAGAAAGCAATATTGAGCAGTGGCAATGAACAGTACAACTAATTCGCTCAAAATGGTGAAACTAGTGTAAGAAAAAGGGAAAATTACCAAAATACCACTTTGATTTGTGGGAATTCCCAGAATACCCCTCAAATTTCAAAAATTCCCAAAATACCATTGTATAAACATTCTTGGTTGATCTTTGTTGCTTAAAGTTTCTGTCTAAAGCATAGGCCTACAAAGATTGGTTTTCATAAGGTAGGCCTCGTGATTTTATCACTTTTTTGCCTCTTGTTTTATTTAGAACTTTCATGGCAGCGATGTTTAAAAAAATAAATAAATCTAATGCCACGTATTGGCTTCTGCGTTGAGAGGTATGGCAGCAGAAGCAGCAGATGTTGACGGCGCTGAAGCAGGTCTTGCCCGCGCTGAAGCACGTCTTGATACGGATCCAAAAAGCTTATTATTCAACAGGCATACACCTTTTCTCTACAGGCATTTGTTGTTTGTCAACAGCGGGTGCTCAATCTCGAAGAAAGGCTAGCGCGTTCAGGTATCTCATCTCAATTTCAATTTACATAATTTAGGGCATTTTGCATCACCCCCTTCTCTTCGATCATTACCTTTTTACCTTCCCTTGTTTCCCCGCTACTATCTTTCCTTTCATTGCTCAGATTTTCCTCAGAAATCAGAACTTAGGAAATACAGAAACAGAATTAGGTGAAAGAACCCCTCGAATGCATCTCTTTACATTTTGAAATATTTCTATGTATTTCTTGCAATCATGGCTGACTAATTGAAGTTTTGGCTAGAGCTCCCAAATCTGCGAAATGCTTGCACCCTTTTGAGTATACGTGCATTCCTTGCTTTACTTTGTCTGCCAATTAGCTTGCTTTTGGTCGTTTCTCCCCCATCCCCTCGAGTCTCTACATAACGTCGTGCAAAGGGAGGAAAGGCCTATTGTCAATAGGCCATGTGTATGAAACTACGCAACTCCCTATGCCACGCCATCATTTGGTGACACCCCATGAGACATGTGTGTTTGAAACTGGCTTATAGGGTTTATCCATTGAGGCGGTGATGTAACTGAAATCGGGGTTTACCCCAAAATTAGGGTTTATCTGTCGAGGTGGTGATGTACCTGTGAGCACTTTAAAACACAACAGAAGGTAGGTGCCCCTTATGCTATTGATTGCACAAATCTGGTACAATGGTCTAGATGCAATGGACTTGCCGACGATGTCGATGACGATGAGGACGAGTTGGAATCTGTAAACTTCTGACTAACTGTTGAATACTGACATTGTGTCGGCGAGGACGGCAATGGCGATGACGCGACGACGATGCGCTGAAAACGCAGATGCTGAAATCTGCGGACATCGGACTGAATCTGAAAACGTTGGCTGACTCGACGGTACGACGAGGATCTGCTGCGGGTAGGTGAGATCTGCGAGGCTAATGGCTGAATTTGGGGTATCTAAGTGCTGAAAACTGAAAAGGTTGATGTACTGGGGCTAATCTGATGCCGGAATCTGCAAATGCTAGAATGAATCTGCAAACTGAAAACGCCAGGCTGATCTGTAGCAAAAACGCTAGGTCTCCTGTCGGTCTTGCTGGGAAGGTGTACTGCAAGTTGCTGGAACTTCTTCTGCCTCTTCTGCTAGAAAGTGCTAGCGCTAGGTTTCTTTTATAGTAACTTAGCAAATTTGCCCTGCTCACTTTTCCAACAAAGTCAATTTATTAAATAATAAGTGAAAAACGAGTAAATTGGGAAAATGGGTTTTAGGCACTGTAAAATGCTCATGATGGGTACTGAATGCCATGTTGATGGTCATGCTGTGTGCAACCAGAGGATATGAAACTTTTAAGTGCTTGGACATGCACGGCCTGCTCACACAGGCTCACAAAGGTGCCAAAACACTTCCTAAGATGACTTGAACCCTAGACCTGAAGTAGCTTGTCCACATGCACATAGGGTTAGATGTGCACGTGACAGGTGGTGGCGAGGAAGGCCACATCCGGCGCAATTGCCCAAAGAAGTCTACCAAGGGACCGAAGGATATGAAGGACATGAAGGAGATTGAAATCGTGGCTCAACCAGGAGCTTGTGTGCACAATGCACATAGACCTTTTGGAGAGTGATGATTCCGACGAGGAGACTCTCCTTACTTCATCTTCGGCTCGGGAGTGGATCGTGGACAGTGGTGCTTCAAAGCACATGACACTACTAAGGGATGGTCTTAAACATCTTCAGCCTAAGAAGGGGAAGGTGTTCGTTGGGGATAAGACATTCGTTCCTATTCAGGGGATTGGCGACTTGGACATTATTCCGAATAGCAAGGGAGGCATGTTTTCCTCCAAGGTGCTGTATGTTCTAGATCTCGGTTATCATCTTTCAGTGAAGGAGCTTTGTACACTTGGCCTTCTTGTGGAGTTTCCGAGGATCATGTATGGATTTGGGATAAGGTTTCAAGGCAGGTGGTTGGCTAAGGCTATGAGGAGCATGGAGTGTACAAGTTACAAGACTCGAGTGCTCTCGCTCATTACCTTCCAGCCTCTTCCATCAACGACTTATGGCATGCCAGATTTGGGCACCTCAACTACGATTATCTAAGGCAGGCTTTCAAGAGCCAAATGGTGCGAGGATTGCCGGATATTGAGGTGCAGACGAGCACATGTAGCTCTTGTCTGCAAGGGAAGCAGCATCAGGAGCCTTTTCTGAAAAAGGCATCTCGAAGGGCCACCCAGCGGTTGGAGCTGGTACACACATAGCAGCTAAGGTACGGAACGGGACATTTTATGCGGGGTGTTTAATATGCGTACTAGACGTATTTTTTGAGGATCAAAATAAAATACGTCAATTTTTTTCAAATATATATTTTTTGCAAGTATTATATTATATGTGTTCACACAAAGGTATATAATTTATTGAAGTTAAATTTGTACATAATTAAATGGAAAGTTGACATCTATTGTTGCTAATTGGACTATTTTCTTATTTATAATGATTAATTTCTTTTTCTATGATATTTTATTGTGTACACTAAGAACTGAGAGATTGTAGCTACAGGAAATGCCATCAAGAACGGACAACTCTGATGTGTCATTTGTTGATGGGTGACGGTAAACATCGCGAAGGAGTTTCCATAAGTTCGGTGGAAAGGGCCGGGTTCAAGTGCCCCTGATGCGTCACATGATGGGTGACGGGTGCATCAGAAAGGGGGCATTCCGTAGGCTAAGGAGGAAATCCGAACTGAGTAAGAAAATACGCGTAAGAACGCAAGCACAAGAATAAAAATGGGTTCAAAGAAGATTTTTACGAAAAGCAGAAACATTCGCGGGAGGGCAGATGCTTTCTCGCAAGGAATCTATGTCTGCATTGCATCTGTGCCGTGTTCTGCACCCGGGGACGCCTGGAATGTGTTTGTGTAGCATTAGTTTTTAACTCACTGAGTGGTTTTTAAAATTTTGAACAAGTTCACACTTTATTTTAAAAGTGGCCGGCCACTTTTAAGTGACCGGTCCCTTTTATTAATAAAATAAAGCAGGCCCCAAATCCTTACGTAAAAAGCCTACGCAAGAGAGCTGTACGGATGGGCTGAAAACAGCTCTCTCTCTCCTCTCTCTAGAAGCGCCAGAGCTTTTGCTTTTGTGTCCTATTTCCGCCGGGTGCAAGGGCCTATAAAAAGGCAGCAAGTGTTACAGTTTTGGGGCATCGCAAAGAGTAGCAGAAGTGCCAGCGCGGAGGGTTTTGGGAGCAAAGTGTGGCGACGGGAACTTACGAGTGTTCGTGTGATGACGGAGTACGGAGGTTGCTTTTCCGAGCAAGGAGCAACATGTATAATTTGTCGATACGCATTGCGAGTTGTTGCTTTGTGTGGCTTGTTTTGCAGGAATCTCCCTTTTACGGGAAGTCCCTCACCGAAAGTACGGCTTTGTGCCTAAGTCCCTTACGGGAAGGTACGGCCTCGTGCCTAAGTTCTTTATGGGAAAGAACGATCTTCGGGTCTAAGATTACAGAACGGAGGGGTTTCCTCGGGTTCTTGTGCTTGTATACGACTCTCCCTGAATAAAGAATACTCTTGATGGGCGGGGACCAGCCCATATTCTGGTCCCCAATACTATGTCGATCTTCTCCTTTCTGTCACATTTGCAAACTTATTTAATTTTCATATTTTCAAGTGCTCGTGTACGCTCCCGTTTTGTGAAAGTGGTATCAGAGCTTGGACTCCTCTCTTTCTCTACAAAAAAGGACGATTCCGGGAAGAACAGGAAGAACCATTCGAGCCAAGGGAGAAGCGTTGAGGAGAAGCTTCAACAAGTGCGAGCTCAGCTTGCGGATCTGCAACAAATCTTACTATTGCCAGATGTCCAAAAGCTCTTGGGCGGAATGAAGAGAACGAATGGAACCGATGCCGCTGGACATCCACACCACACTGTTGGCGTGAGACCACAGGAGGAAAGAGAAGAGGAACGTGTCGATATGCACAAAGGATCTTCAGATCGGGAACGTGCCGAGGTGCACAAAGGATCTTCGGATCGGAATGAATGGCCTACTCCAAGGAAAGGCCAGGAAAAAGCGCTCTCTTTGCTAGACGAGAGCAAGGACATCTCTATCTCATCTCCATCTTACTCTCCTAATTATACTTCTACTTCTCAATCTTCTCGCCAGAAGAAGGAAGCCACTACTACTATTACCCTACATCAACCTAAAGATAAGCCTCGATTCAAGAAGCATGGTCGCAAGTCTCATCATCGCATGAGAGTCTTCAAATCGGGCGACAAGGACATCAAGTTCAAAACCTACAAAAACAGACGGAGAGATATCTCCAAAGCACTGTCCTTCATCACATTTTGAAGTCTCCTTTACCAATGGGCACTTCACAGAAAGATCCAAATTGCGCCATGTGGGGATGCACCTCAAGGAAACGACAAGTAATTGGTGGTTAGCCAAGATTCTGGAAGGTTCTCAGGCCAGAACTTGGGAGAGATTCAAATCTGAATTTCATGAACAGTTTCTTCCGCCTAACTTCGAGCAGGACATACGGAAGGAATGGGACTGGCTCGCCCAGAAGGAACATGAGAGAGTCACGACCTATGTGGACAAGTATTGGTCGGTTCTTCTGAAGGTCACTCCCTTCATAAAGATTGCCGACAAGGAAAAGAAACAAAAGTTCGAAGCGGGTCTCCAACCGCAGCTTCGAAAGAGTATGAAAGTGTATCCGCATGACACTCTTCAGAGGATGATGGAGTCAGCAATCATTGCTGAGGATTTTCACTCAACTGGGACACCCAAAAAAATGGAGCATAGCACTTACTGTGCGAGACAAAGAGGGGTCTACGATGACCAAGGGGGCTAAGGAAGAAAACGTCCTCCATCTAGGGACTATGATCATTCTAATAAGCCAGAGGGCAATGGCAAGCGAACTAAGTATCTTTCTCCTACTCAACTTCAAACCTTCAGAGAGGAAGGAAGATTCTTCTACTGTGGCGAGAAAGGACATATGAAACCGGATTGCCCGCTGAGCAGCAACGGCAAGAACACGCCCCTACGAGGCAAGATAAAGCAAGAAAGGAACCCGCCCCACCAAGCTCGAACTCAATTCTAGATGTTCAAGGAAACACAGAAACGGAGAAAGGGAAGCGTCAGCTTCTGAAGGGCTGGGGGTCTCTGAACAACTAGCGAATACTGATTCTTTATGATCCAGGATCCACGGATAACTTCATCTCCCTGGATACTGCGGAACATTTGTGCCTCACATCGGCTCAGCTTGGCACACCGGTTACATCCGGATTGGCATTCGAGGGGTTGACAACCAATGCAACTCCCGTGCAAGGACAGCTCAATCTCCGGATTGGCGAGTACAAGGACCGCGAATCATTTTTGATGGCACCCATCGAGGGATGTGATATCATCTTGGGTATGCCATGACATTTCCACATGACACCTGTCCCCGATTATGTGGAAAAGACCCTCACCTTTGATCATGGGGGTAAGAAAATAAAGATTCATGTTGATGTAGGAGATTGGCAGTTCCCAATTGTAAGTCATATCTCCATTAAGAAAGAAATGAAGAAGTGTGTTTCTGCTTACTTGATTTTTGCATGAGAGAAGGATAAAACTAGTGGGGATTCACTCTCTAGTCTGGAAATTAAGCGTTTTCAATTTATTGAAAAGTACAAAGATTGTTTCACGGAAACACTCCCTGATGAACTACCTCCGGTACGCCCGGAAGATCACCGCATAGATCTCATACCGGGTAGCTCGCCTCCCAATCAACCCCCTTATCGGGTGAGTCTTGCTCAGCAAGAGGAAATTTTGAAGCAAGTCAAGGAGCTTCTAGAAAGGGTTAGTACGGCCAAGTGCTTCACCCTACTGCTCTCCAGTTCTACTGGTGCAGAAGAAAGACGACACGTTTCGAATGTGCATAGACTATAGGTCTTTAAACAAGATCACGGTCAAGAATCGCTTTCCGATCCCTCGGATTGATGATATACTTGATAAGTTGCAGGGTGCAAGTGTCTTTAGTCGCATAGACTTGAAGAGTGGGTATCATCAGATACGGATCGCCCCTGAGGATGTCCATAAGTTTGCTTTCCGTACAACCTTTGGACTATATGAATTTTTGGTAATGCCTTTCGGCTTGACCAATGCTCCTGCGACGTTCAATCGCATGATGGACCGCATTTTCAGCCCGTATCGAGCTTTTACGAGAGTATTCTTTGACGACATACTCATCTTCTCTAAGTCAGAGGAGGAACATCGGAAGCACTTGGACCTAGTGTTTCAAGAATTGCGAAAGCATGAGTTGCATGTGAATGCAAAGAAGAGCAAGTTCTTTCTCTCAAAGATACGGCCATATAGTCTCTAACAATCAAGTGAGTATGGATCCTGCCAAGATCTAAGTGGTAGAAGATTGGCCTATTCCCCCTACGGTACATGATGTATGTAGCTTCCAGGGATTATGTTCGTATTATCGAAGATTTGTCCGAGGATTTGCCCATGTAGCAGGACCACTTCATGACTTGACAAAGAAGAAGATTCCTTTCAGATGGGGATCGAGACAACAAGGAGCTTTTGATCGGCTCAAGTACTTGCTAAGCCATGGACCTATTTTGATAGTGCCTGACTTAAGGAAACCATTTGAGGTTCACTACGATGCTTCAGGCGATTGCATCGGAGCAGTGTTAAACCAAGAAGGCCATGCAGTGGCCTATGAAAGCAGACGACTTAAGGATGTAGAGTTGCATACATCAATCTACGAAAAGGAACTCACGGCTGTGATTCATGCCTTATCCAACTAGAAGCACTATCTTCTAGGAGTAGATTTTGTGATGAAGACTGATCACCAGAGTTTGCGGTATTTTCTTACGCAAAGGAAACCATCTGAGAAGCAGATGAGATGGGCAAACGTTTTGTCTATGTTTCACTTCCAGATCCTTCACACAGCTGGGAGTAAGAATGTGGTCGCAGACGCATTGTCTAGGCGGCCAAGGGTGAACGCTATCACTTCGGTGTATCACCAAGAATTAGAAGCACTACCGGATTTGTATCCGAATGATCCAGACTTCTCCACCGTTTGGGGAAAGCTACATCGTGGAGAGAATGAGTTTCCCTATTCCATTCGGGACGGTTATCTCTACCACCATCAGGCCATATGTGTGGTGGAACCATTAAGAAAGAAGATCATGGATGAAGCACACGCTTCGTCTTATGCGGGTCATCGGGGTATTCTCCCTATGACCTTAGAAATGGAAAGATATTTATTTTGGACTAGCCTTAAAGCAGACATTGATAAGTATGTTAGGGAATGCTTGGTTTGCCAAAAAGTGAAGTATGATCGGCATAAGACGCCTAGGTTGCTACAACCTTTGCCTGTGCCTAATGAACCTTGGGAAAGTATTGCCATGGACTTCATCATGGACCTCCCTAGAACTCAAACTAGAAATGACGCGATCTAGACCATTGTGACAGGTTTAGCAAGCAAGCACACTTTATACCAGTCAAGAAAACGATCAAAGTAGATCATATGGCTAGGGTCTTTCTGGCACAGATCTTTAAGCATCATGGAATGCCTAAGTCTATTGTGAGTGACCAAGATCCTCACATGGCAGGAAATTTTTGGCGCGCCTTGATGGATAATCTTGGTACGAAGTTGAATTTTTCGTCTGCTTACCATCCTCAAATGGACGAGCAAAGTGAGATAGCAAATTCCACAGTATGGATATGTTAAAAGCTTATGTGTCAGACCGGCAATCTGACTGGGAGAAGTATTTGCCCCTTGTCGAGTATGCGTATAACAATACCATACACTCATCGACGGGGAAAGCACCTTTTGAGATTCTCTATGGTAAGCCTTTGCTTTCACTGATCCTTTTAACTAAGGATAAGATCTTTGCAACAAATAAATTTGTCCGAGATTTGGACACAGCCTACGGAAAAGTTAGGAAAACTATTCTACGCTCTCAGGAAAAGCATAAGAAAGCTGCAGACAAGCACAGGAGGAATCTAGACTTAACAGTCGGACAGTTAGTCTTACTCAAGTTTGAGAAGGCAAGACTTAAGAAACAAGCGTCTCATAAGGGGAAGGTGGTAAAACTTTCTACCCGTTATTATGGGCCATTTAAGATCACTAAACAAGTGAATGATGTCACATTCCGATTAGAGCTACCGCCTAATTGGAGGATCCATAATGCTTTCCATGTCAGTTTACTCCGACCGTATGTGGGACCGCCTCCGAGTCACAGCCTAGTGCTGAGGAACCTCCTGAGATTGAGGAAACAGAAGAAATACTCCAACCGAAGCAGATAGTAAGTCATCAGGAGCGGCCCCTCAAGTCCGGAAAAATAACACGTAAGTATTTGGTTAAGTTTAAGAACTATTCGAATCTAGATGCTCAGTGGCTGACGCAGGAGGAATTAGCAGCTTATCCCGAGATACTGGAGGTATATGTCCAAGCACTACAATTGAGGTCAACTGTTTAGAAGCCAGAGGGATGTTGCTAATTGGACTATTTTCTTATTTTTAATGAGAATTTCTTTTTCTAGGATATTTTATTGTGTACACTAAGAAGTGTTGAAAGATTGTAGCTACAGGAAATGCCATCAAGAACGGACAACTTTGATGTGTCATTTGATGGGTGACAGTAAACATCGCGAAGGAGTTTCCGTAAGTTCGGTGGAAAGGGCCAGGTTACGAGTGCCCCTGATGCGTCACATGATGGGTGATGGGTGCATCAGAAAGGGGGCATTCCGTAGGCTAAGGAGGAAATCCGAACTGAGTAAGAAAATACGCGTAAGAACGCAAGCACAAGAATAAAGATGGGTTCAAAGAAGCTTTTTATGAAAAGCAGGAACATTCGCAGGAGGGCAAATGCTTTCTCGCGAGGAATCTATGTCTGCATTGCATCTGTGCCGTGTTCTGCACCCGGGGACGCCTGGAATGTGTTTGTGTAGCATTAGTTTTTAATTCACTGAGTGGTTTTTAAAATTTTAAATAGGTCACACTTTATTTTAAAAGTGGTTGGCCACTTTTAAGTGACCAGTCCCTTTTATTAATAAAACAAAGCAGGCCCCAAATCCTTACATAAAAAGCCTACGCAAGAGAGCTGTACAGATGGGCTGAAAACAGCTCTCTCTCTCCTCTCTCTAGAAGCGCCAGAGCTTTTGCTTTTGTGCCCTATTTCCGCCGGGTGCAAGGGCCTATAAAAAGCCAGCAAGCGTTACAGTTTTGGGGCATCGCAAAGAGTAGCAGAAGTGCCAGCGCTGAGGTTTTTGGGAGCAAAGTGTGGCGACGGGAACTTACGAGTGTTCGTGTGACGACGGAGTACGGAGGTTGCTTTTCCGAGCAAGGAGCGACATGTATAATTTTTCAATACGCATTGCGAGTTGTTGCTTTGTGTGGCTTGTTTTGCAGGAATCTCCCTTTTACAGGAAGTCCCTCACGGGAAGTACGGCTTCGCGCCTAAGTCCCTTACGGGAAGTATAGCCTTGTGCCTGAGTCCTTTACGGGAAAGAACGACCTTCGGGTCTAAGATTACAGAACAGAGGGGTTTCCTCGCGTTCTTGTGCTTGTATACGACTCTCCTTGAATAAAGAATACTCTTGACGGGGGGGGGACCAACCCATCTTTTGGTCCCCAATATTGTGTCGATCTTCTTCTTTCTCTCACATTTGCAAATTTATTTAATTTTCAGATTTTCAAGTGCTCGTGTACGCTCCCATTTTGTGACATCTATAGACCCTAAACTCATTGCTTAGTCAATGATCATTTCCATTCTTTATAGTGTGCACAAATGCCCACGCTTTTTTAACAAAGCAACGTACTGAACGTTTTAAAGCATCATGTTCTATACTCAATTTAAAAAACGCGTTTTTTAGCTGCGATGGGTACACATGAATTTGTGCAGGCCTATGCAGAACACTTCTCTTGGTGGTAGTGAGTATTTTATGCTCATGCTGGATGATTTCAGCATGCTTACTTGGGTGTTCTTCTTGAAACGCAAAAGTGAAGCCTTCCTCAATCTCAAAGATTGGATAGCCCTTGTGGAGAAAGAATCAGGTGACTCTGTCAAGGCAATAAGGGCTGATAAAGGTGGGGAATTCACCTCAGGGGAGTTCCAACGGTTTTGTGCAGGTAAAGGCATCAAGAGGGAGTTTGCTGCACACCATCGGAGAATGGTGTTGTGGAAATGAAGAACATGACAATGGTGGAGATGGCTAGGACTATGCTAGCCCATAGTACTTTACCGCAGACGTCTTGGCCAGAGGCGGTTTCTACTACGGTGCTTACTCTGAATAGGTCTCAGCCTCCTCTCTCAAATCGGGTACCCCCTCTTGCTGATGGAAGTGGAAAACTGCACCAAGAGCCGCCATGTGTCCAGTTTGCGCCTTTTGAGTTAATTCCCTAGTTCCCACTGACTTATAAAGTTATAAGTGACTTTCCGAGTGGCCAGACTTCATTTGGCGCACACAGGCTTCCATACTCATCAGAATTCAGTGCTAACTGGCCTGACCAGTCCCAGACTGACCGACCCAGACTCCCGCTGTGAGAAACCTATTCGACCTCAGCCGTTTCACACTGGCCATGCAATGTCCACTTGCACCTTTTCAAGGGTTCCGGGGAAAGCAAGTAAAAATAAAAATAAATAAAAATATCTAGTACTTATTTACGGAAGGCAACAGGAAAAATACACCTCCTGGTGACAAAGGGAGAGCCTTCTGTTCTTAATGAGAAAGTGCTATGGTCACAACAAAGTGAATGGGCAATGTGCGTGCAAGTGTATGGGACTAAGAGATAGAGAGAGAAGAGAGATACGACACCAGATATGTTGTAAAAACCTCCTCCGAAGGCCCCACTCTCGTCGACGAGAGTGGTCTACTTATGATTGCACAATCTGGTACAAAGTGAATGCATGGGATTGATGCACGTCTAGGCTATGACGACGGGGATGACGACACCGGTCTAAGGGCTGAAATCTACAAGTGAGTATCTGCTGTCCAAAAACGCTATGGGCTGAAATCTGCGACTAGTCCAAAAACGCTGATTCTTGGACTGTTTCTGTAGGTCTTTGACGCTGAAAATCTGCAGGTGTTAGGGCTGAAAACTGAGGTTCTTAAAGGCTGAAAACTGATGGTCTTTTCGAGCTGAATCTTCTACTCTTTGAGGGCCGGCTGAATAGGCAGATGATTTATTGCTAAAAACACTGCCTAAATCTGTCCAAGGTTGAAATGTGCAAACGCTAGGAATGTCCAAAACGCTAGGGCTGCAGACTTCAGAAAACGCTAGGATCTGGGCTTCTTCAAAAATGCTAGGGGATGAAATATGTGGCGATGGTGATGGTTGCTGATGCAAAAAGGCTAGTTTTGAGCTTGCTTCTGGCAAGGATCTCCTTGATGAGAAAAAGCTAGGGCAAGGGTCTGATGGTTCTTCTTGCTTGAAGGGGGAAATTGCTAAGGGGTCTTGTTGAGAAGTTGCCTGCTGAGCTTGGCTCCTGTTGCCTCTTCTGCCAATTAGTGCTAGTCTAGGTTTTCTTATATACAAACTTACTCAATTTTCCCTACCTACTTTCCAACAAAAGTCACTTAAAAATAATAAGTGAAAAATGTCAAAAATAGAAAAAATAGGCTAAATGCACTAGAAAATTCCCCTGAAGGATTCCAATGGATTCTGATGGGAATGCTTATGATCATGATGTGTGCAACCAGAGGATATGTATCTACACTAAGTGACTGGGCATGCACGATCTACTAATAGACTCACAAAAGTGCCAGATCACTTCTAAATCTAGATTGACTGGATTGACTGAACCCTTGTCTTGCTGTATCTTTTCCACGGACACATAGGGTTGGATGTGTCACGTGACAAGTGATCACAACCTAGCTCCCAAATTGGATCGTGGGTGTCACTAGGGTGTCAAAAATCCATTGTTTGGTCCTCGGTTCTTGGAACTGCACCTGTGAGCACATCTTCTCTAGCATCCCTAGAGCTGCATAGCAAGCAGAGCATGTGTCACCGTATCATATGCTTTGTGAAAATCCACAAAGCAAATACATCCTTTGTCTCCTTGTCTTACTCTCCGCAATGATGCAAATATATGGTCCAAGGTTAAGTAGCCTTGATCGAATCCTGTCTAGCTTGGCGCTCGTGTGCCTTGGGTGTCTACCCATTGACTAAGCTCGTGCTCAAGAATAGAGACATAGGTAGGACCAATTATAATAGAGCGGTAATTGTTTGGGTCATGAGATGCCCAAACTTCAATATGGGTAACTTGGTATTTTCTCTCCATGTTACAGGAAAACCCTAAGAAAGAGCCCTAATAAACATATGAACGAGCAAAGGGGCCAACATATCCCTCGCATGTATAAAATGCTCTACCACTAGTCATGATTTGAGGAGTTTCCTATTTTCGTTTGAGGCATGTGGTTTGGGCTCCAAGGGGTCTCGATGGTCAGTTAGGTATTGTTCAATGTAAGACTGAACAAACAATATTGCTACAGGTCAAAACAGGTAAAGCTGCTAAAACAGACGAACGGTACAGACGGAGTTGGATCAACAATGTGGGTTTATTTGTTGAAAAGATAACATCTTTATCTTCCATTCAAGCACCCAATCTCATCGATTGGATGTACGATCTAAAGATGGAGAATATAACGACAAACGTAGTAAGTACGAGAATATTTAATATAAATGTGATGAAGCCCATGCCAAAGTGCGATATAATGTGAAGGAGGAAGTTGGACTCATAAGAGTTCCAAGATGTATAAATCCTAGTCCACTTTAATTATCTTGTTTTATGAAGAATTTCCGTCCAAATATGAAGCCTAAGTTTTTAGCCTTAGCTTTTGACCTAGTTATATAAGTAAAAACTCTTAAGACCATATTAGGTATTATGGTAGAAATCCCGCATTATGGGAATCTCCAAATTGACCAAATTCATGTGATTTGAAAATTTCCAACTTAAAGTGGAAAAAAGGAGACAAACTTGTTGATAAGATAGAGTGAAAATCTTATTGGATTGCCCCTTTCATGTATAAGAAATCACCAATCAATTTGTACCTGTATGCTCTACGCACAAAGCCATACTTCTTAGACTTCTGAATCTCCTTTGGAACGATTCATGTTAGCAAAAACTCCTCTTCTTGAGCCAAACTTTCCCGGCCATGATAAAGAGGTAAAGTGGTCCTCAACACAAATAGCTCCTCAATCATGCCTTGAGCTGCTTCATGTGCCTCTCCATTTAGAGCACGTTCAATGTGTCTGATGCTCCATGCTTCGAACTTTTTTAACAGGCCTTTAATTCTAAAGCACATTTCCTTCAATGAGGTGTTCTTGCTCTTCCACACACCCAGCACTTGCTTCACCACTAACAAGGCATCACCTTTTATGCTCAACCTTCGAACCCCATTCTTCAAACAAATGTGTAATCCGGATTCTAGAGTAGCATATTCAGCCTCATTGTTACTATGAGCATCCAATTTGAACCCTCTCGTGCATACTAGCTTCCCCTCTGGATCATAAAGTGCTATACCCCCTGAAGCTGCATCATGGCTCTTTCTGTATGAACCATCAAAGAACAACACATGTGCATTGCTGATCTGTGGCACTTCTTCAACTACCTTTCTCACCACCTCTTCCTTAACAATAAGGGGATTCTCCTTGTAGGTCAACAAATCAGCTAGGGTAGCCCTTGTACTATCTTCCACTAGAAAAGAGAACTCAAACTCCTGCAGCTCAATAACCCATTTCTTCACCACATTTGACATGTTAGTACCATTAATTAACTGTGGCAAAAAGGCATAACTCGTCAAGAAAACAAAAGGCCGTGGTAGCAAGTAATGACGAAATCATCGACAAGCAAATATTACATTGGCCATCACTAGCTCTACTTCCGAGAACTTTCTCTCCGCTACCAACTTCACTCGGCTTGCACAATACACTGGCCTCATATAATGGCTGCCCTTCCCCTTTTGCAATAGCATGGCTCCAATGGAATCATCCCCTATTGAGGGATTTACATAAAAAACTTTCTCCCAATCAGGAGCCTGCATGGCTGACAACCCCCCTAACACCTCTTTCACCTCTTGAAACACTTCTTCACACTTGTCATTCCATTGCAATGGATCATGCTTTGCCACTTGTTGTAATGGATAAAGAATTTGAGAAGACAATGGAATAAACCTTGCCATGTACTTCACTTTGTGTATAAAGGTTGCCAATTGCTTCGTACTCGTAGGTGATGGAAGAAGAATTATAGACTTAACCTTGTCTGGATCAGCCTCAATGCCATTTTCTGACACCATGTGGCCCAATAACTTCACCCTTGGCTGTGCTAGATGACATTTCTTTGGATTTAGTTGTCCTCCACATTCATCAATCGAGCCAATACCATCTGCAGCTTCTAATGGTGTTCAGCCCTACTGCTATAAACACAGAAGTCATCCATAAAAGCTTTAACACAACTACTAATGAATGGTTCCAACACCCAATTTGCTCTCTCTTGATAGAATGAAGGTCCATTTGACAACCCAAATGGCAATATTGTGTAGCAATAGCAGCCCCATGGCGTAATAAAAGTGGTCTTTGTGCGGTCTTTAAGAGCAATCTTCAATTGAAAATAGCCTGAAAAACCATCACACACACTATACCTCTCATAACCTGCCACTGAATCCAAGATCTGATCGATGAATGGAAGAGGGTATGGGTTCTTCTTTGTTGCTGCGTTTAAGGGTTTAAAATCTACACAAATTCTCCACTTCCCATCCTTCTTTGGACTGACTACAACTGGACTCACCCATTCTGTGGTCTCCACAGGGACTATGAACCCTGCCTTCAACAACTTGTCCACCTCTTCTCACAAGGCTTCCATTTGCTCTTGACCCATCCTTCTTAGCCTTTGCCACACTGGCTTAGCACCTTCTTTCAGCTC
The DNA here is from genome assembly GCF_014529385.1 of Adiantum capillus-veneris. Lineage (NCBI taxonomy): Eukaryota > Viridiplantae > Streptophyta > Polypodiopsida > Polypodiales > Pteridaceae > Adiantum > Adiantum capillus-veneris. The sequence continues at coordinate 137,696,777 of NC_140938.1, forward strand.
TATATGCATCTCTTTTCCCTTGAACCCTCTGATCTCTTCATATGAAGTAATAAACAAATCAGGAAAACTAGCCAGCATGTGCACATATATATCCTTCTCCATAGCTGAGAGGTCTCCACTGATCATTTGTGTCATCAATTCCTGCTTCTTTGACAACTCAACCTTGGTTTGCATCAGCCCTTCAATCACTTCATAAGGCCCTTCACTTTCATCTTCAACCTCATTCACAAATGCAACTAAACCAAACTCCTGGATCTCTTTGTCCATCAAAAGAAATGCAACAACAGCATCCTCATCACTGCTGGTAGTGCTATCACTGTTCTCATCTGTCACCGTGGAAGAGTCTTCATCACTAGACTCATCCTCATCTTCATAAAGCTCCTCTAATCGTTTCCTTGTGTCCATATTATAAAGATTCTTGGTACGTGTCTTTCCATAGAGGCTAATCGTACCATGTCGCCAATCTTGAACAGCTCCCACTGCACGTAACCATGGTCTGCCCAGTATAATAGGATATGCTCCCAACCCTGCTGGCATCACATGAAAATCAACCACTGCCTTTGCATCATATGCCTCCACTTCTAAGCTCTTTACAACACCCAAGCATTTTACTTTTTGATGGTTTGCCAATCTGATCCGAAAACCTGACACCCCAGCCACTATGAGACCCGTCTTCTCAACGAATGAGTGTGTTATGACGTATATTTGGGCTCCGCCATCCACATAACCTTGTCCCAAATTTTTCTTTTTATGCCACACATCTACTATTGGACAAATGTCTGGTAGCTCATCCATTGCCAACACCTTTACTGAACCTCTCTCTGGCTCTTTCTCCATTGGGTTAACCATCCTCTTCCACTGTCGCTTTAGCTTAGGCACCATCTCTATAAGCTGCCCAAAAGTAACATCTGCCTTCCTGCTCGTCAGATCCTCCTTCAAGTCATAGCTTAATTGCCCATCCCCTAGTGGAAAATCTGAAACATGAAACTTTCGACGAGCTCTCCTTTTACTCTTGGCCTTGACATCCTCGCCTTCATGGCTCTTTCCTTTCTTCTTACTAGGACCTGGGGCACTTCTTCCTTCCTTATCCTCTGCGGTCCTCTTCCCAATAGGCATCACTAATGTATCCTCTAGCTTTGATGCCTCCTCCAAGGTGACTACACTTAGCACTTTTGTCTTTCCCTTTTCCTCCTGGGTCAGTCCACTGGTTCCTTCGTCTCCCTTAATTTCGATGCCATAATCATTTGACCTAGTTAGCACCTGTCTTGGCAATGGATACATGTCCCCCCCCATCCTTGGTGGCTTATCACATTGCGGGCTGATGTGACCCAACTCTCCACAATTATAACATGTGGGCATCTGCCTCCAAAACCTACCATTGCTTTGTCCAACACCATTCCTAGGCCTTTCTTCACCTCCTGGCTGATTTGCAAACCTCCCTCGATCTTGATTATTTCCCACTTGACCTAGCATGTTTAGGCTGAGATTCTTCATCAAATCTACCACTTGCCTCATGTCTTGCCTTATCCCATCATCTTGCACCGATGTAGTGACCACTGCTGGCATAACCTGAGTAGTAACAGGAACCACTGGTTCATGATGAACCCCTGACATGCGACCTTGTAAAGAGTCCATAGGCTGAAATTCAGACCTCATGGGCAAAGACTCCACCCTTAATTGGCTCATTTTCCTCAACTTCCACTCTTTGTTCCTTGCTACCTCTAGTGCATCTTCATATGTCCTAGGCTTCTTTAGCTCCACTCTCCAACGTATATTCTCCCAAAGACCAGCCAAGAACCTGTCCTTCTTCATCATGTCAGGCGGGGGTACTTGTGGTGCTAAGGCCTTGCACATCCTCTCCCATGCCAATGAGAACTTACGTATGTACGCATCTACTGGCTCACCTTCCTTTTGAACCAAACCTTGTACTTCTTGCCACACTTTGTCAGGATCTTCTATCTTCACAAACTCCACTTCCAACCCATGCCTTAGATTGTCCCAACTCAACCTTACAGATGGATCAGCCACATGCAACTCCTCTTCAAATGCTTTAGACCAAACTCATGCATCACTCTTCAAACAAATTTGGAGAAGGCGTAACATCTACGCAGGGTAATGAATCTGGTTGCTAATGCAGGCAATCTCCATCTTTTCCAAAAAATCTTCCACATCTTCATCACTTCTTCCATGAAACTCCGGATAAGAGAAAGCCATGGCTACCCAAGTTACAATGCTTTGAGAACCCCTTTGAACACACGTGAAAGAACCCAAAACTTTTGACTACCCAATCCCCAGAAACTTCAATGGAGCTCAACTTTAGATAAGGACAAACACATGCACATCAAATGAGTTTTCATAGTTGATCATCGGAATTACAACAGGCAAAGGACATTCCAAGATCTCTCGTAATCTTCTTGGCCCGAACATAAAGACTATGCGCTGCTGGAAAAAATTCTTCCTGGACACATGAACATTTATCTGGATTCTTTGAGTTAAATGAAATGGAGTGAATTGAGGGCCATTTTGATCATCCATTAAAGCCAACCATGAAGCTCCCAAGAAGGCACACCTGACTTAACCTCTGATTTTGCCAAAATTTCAGCAGCATAACAACATAAATGGCTCAAAAGACCAAAAAACCAGCCATCATAACTTGGAAAAATTTTGGCAGAGTTTCCCCAGAAATAGAGCAGTAGGAACCCAAAATATAGACTGTATATGTATGCATAAACTGTCAACAATAGAACCCGAGCATCAAGTAGGACTCACTAGTACATAGCCTATGGCGAGGTCACAAAAAGGTTGCTCCAGCTACCTGTATCACCGAAAGGATCTCTACATTTGAGAATCCCCCAGCTCAATAAAAACCTCACGCTATCGACCCTCACACAAAGGCTAATGCAAATCGCGTATAGTCAAGTCTTAGAAATGACTATCTTCCAGACCAAGTGTCAGAAATGGCTGGGATTGCCAAATACAACCAAGTATGGCTCCACAAATGCGTACAATGGCAGTTTCCACAAGTAACGTATAATCCAGCAGACAATGCGCTCAAATAGGCGCCAAGTGATGCATACCCACAACAACTACAAGTGACATCACTGCTAGTATATCACTGTACTCCGGCTACCTGTACCTGTGTGAATCACTTGTACCTCTACCTGTCCCTGTAACCTGTAACCTGTAACCTGTAATCTGCAACCTGTAACCTGTAATCCCGAATCTCGAAGCTTGAAGCTCAAAGCAGAAGGTACTCGAAGAAGATCCTCTGTGGGGGCACCAAAAGAATGTGAGCGGGATGAAAACACACAGAGTGCCTCTATAACGACCCGACACACACTCTTGGGAAGATACACACACACACACTATGGGGCACCCCTCGGCTTACACAACACACCTGGCCGAGACAGGGAACACACCTCTGGAGTGAGAGGAGAGAGACTATCCACTTGCCCACTCCACACAGACACACACACACACCCAAAAAACTCAGCTCAAAAGAGGAGAATTTCTGATGTTTAGATACAAATGACCTTGGGCCAACACCAATGGGGCAAACAACTCACACAATATGGGTAAAAGATACCAGATACAATCACAAACAACAAAAAAAGAGGGAGAAATTTGGCAAAATGGACAGCGCCATCGCGTCCGGAACGGCCCAAAACCCCAGTCTCCAATGTCAAAGTGCTCAAATCCGATCTCGGATGAGCAGTTTACGGCCAAAACAAGCTCCAAAATGAGCAAAAACACAGCTGCGGCTGTTCCTCCTCTCTTCTCCACGTTTTTTCTGGTCTTCTCTCTATTTTTTCAATTCCCACACTTAGCTTTTTTATTTGGGCACCCTTGGCCTTTTAGATGACCTCAAACGGACCCCGAACAGGCCAAAAATCGACCTCGCAGTGCGTAGTTGTTACCTTTTTGCATCATCCGCACACCTGGCACTCATTTCTTTTCAATAATGCGTCTCGCAACCACGTGAAGTGGCCCCAAAAAGTGGTCCTAATGATGAACTTTCTGCATAACTCTCACAAGAAAACACCCACGTTGTGTCCGTCCTCATCCGCGTGCAAATATTGACCCCGTTCACCCTCCTGACGTCACTAGATGCCATCTGACGCACCTGCTTACCTCATGTCGTCGGCCCGCGGATAGCTTCCTCGAGAAGTTTTACGCGCTACCAACTCCTCCTTATTGTAGAAAAAACACAGTGATACTGGTAATAGTGAAAATCGATGCACTATGTACACCCTGTCCTACCTGTACACATGTGGGCCCCACGTAACCACCTGGCTCTGAAAAATGGGTAATTATTTATTTGATGCACCATGCATGTGTATGTACATATGCGCAATCCCTTGCTCCAAAAAACTCCTGACACCGTGATCCGCTTCTTACGTGCCCCTCTATTAGATGCTAAGTTTTCAATGGAAGAGAACTTCCTCTTACGCTCACACATGCCAAATGGAGTGGCTTTTAGGTGCATCATTGCAATCTGTAGCTTAGTTACCTCTGTTTCTGTAGCTTTCATCTCCTCTTTAAGATCTTTGAGTTGTTTCTCTGTGGAATGTAGTTGTTGTTGTTGGAGATTTGTGGAATGATTGTGTAACACTTGACATTGTTGTCGGAAATATGCCGACGCACCTGCGTGATTGGAGTCCAATCTCTTACAATACCCAAGAAGACCACGTTCTCCTTCTCCCACATATTTGATTAAGCTTGGGAGTGTACGGAATGTCGGATGACAGCCCACGAGTGGATCTTTTGGATACAACCCTCCATCAAGCCACAAGTCAACATTGGTTTCTCCTCGAAACCGTCGTACGGATGCCGGTTGAGATGCTTTCTCGTCATTTTTTTTGTGGGAGCAAATTCGATCGGTAGACGCAGACTGACATTAGTTGACCTAGTAGATGACGGCGCATGTGATTCATTGGTTATATCACGAAGAGACATGGTGAAAAGTTATGATGGGAAAAAAATTTGATAAGATATACTTTTTGGGATAAACAGACAATTTTTGGGATAAAAAGACTTAAAAATATATTTTTTCATAAATAGGTTCAATTTTTGAGCTCAAAGGAGAGAAATTTTTAAATTTTAAAAATTTCAATTTTTAGGCTTTATTAGATGGACGTTTTGATGATGTGGCATTGTCTATTTATTCTTGGAGTTAATGTAGAGAGGGACCCAAGGAATTTTAGATTTGGAGCTTATAAAAGCTAGATTCTTCTAAAAAAATACTGTTATATATATATATATATATATATATATATATATATATATATATATATATATATATATATATATATATATATATATATATATATATGTAGGGACCTTTTGAAAGCTTAAAAGATCCATTTTGAAGATTTTATAAAAAATTCATTTTTTGGGGGTAAATTGATGCACGAACTGAAAAGTGGCTTTTGTCATAACTACTTACTCTCTTTCTTTGGTGATAGGTAGAGAGAGAATGGTTCTTCTCTCTACCTTTACTCCTCTCTCTCTTTTTACTCCCCTCTCTCTCCTACTTTATCCCCCCTATTCCTCCTACTTTACCACCCTCATTCCCTACTTTCCCCCCCTCCCCTATCTAGAGAGAAGTTAGAGAGAGAGCTACAAAAGTAGCTCTATTTATTGTCTTTGTTCCCTCTATCCCCTACAAAATTAGCTTTAATTCCTTAAAATTAGGGATCCTTACATGGCCCCAAGGGGGTCCAATTTTTTCCTAATGTTGGACAGGTGGTGGACCTTCAAACCACCTTGGGCTAAAACCTCAATAACACAATGGATAGTAGATTGTAAAAGTGCCGGATCTCTACCTCAAACCATCCATGTCATCAGACTAAAGATAAGACTATTCAATAGAGCTAGGTTGGACATGTGATGGACCTTCAAACCACCATGGGCTAAAACCTCCATACACAATGGTTAGTAGGCTGGACAAAGTGGTGGACCTCTACCGCAAACCATCCACGTGATCAGACTAGAGATATGACTATTCAATAGAGCTAGCTTGGACAGGTGATAGACCTTCAAACAACCTTGTGCTAAAACCTCAATAACACAATATATAGTAGGTTGGACAAGTGGTGGACCTCTGCCCCAAACCATTCATGGTAGGAAAAAAAGTAGCTACACTCCATTCAGCAATTGATCTTGAAACAATGGAGATAGCTTCTTTCAAAGGAGCTAGCTTGGACAGATGGTGGACCTTTAAACAATCTTGGGCTAAAACCTCCATAGCACAATGGATAGTAGTTTGGACAAGTGGTGGAGCTTTTCCCCAAAACATCCATGGTAGTAAACAAAGTAGCTACACTCCATTCACACACTGACTTTGAAACAATAGAGATAGCTTTGTTCAATAGATCTAGCTTGGATAGGTGGTGGATCTTCAAACCAACTTGGGCTAAAACCTTTAGAACACAATGGAAAGTAGGTTGGACAAGTGGTGGACCTCTACCCCAAACCATCCATGGTAGTAAACATAGTAGCTACACTCCATTCACAAATTGACCTTCAAACATTAGGGATAGGACTATTCAATAGAGCTAGCTTGGACAGATGGTATACCTTTAAACCACCTTGGACTTAAATCACTATAACACAATGGATAGTAGGTTGGACAAGTGGTGGGGCTCTACATCAAACCATCCATGGTAGTAAACATAGTAGCTACACTGCATTCACACATTGACCTTCAAACAATAGAGATATTTTTTCAATAGATCTAGCTTGGATAGGTGGTGGACCTTTAAATCGCCTTGGGTTAAAACCTCCATAATACAATAGATACTAGATAGAACAAGTGTTGGACCTCTAACCAAAAGCATCCACTCTATCAGAGTAGAGATAGGACTATATAATAGAGCAAGCTTGGACAGGTGGTGGATCCTCAAACCACATAGGGATAAAACTTGCATAACACAGTGGCTAGTAGGTTAGACAAGTAATGGTCCTTTGCCCAAACCATCCATGGTAGTAAACATAGTAGCTACACTCCATTCACACATTGACCTTCAAACAATAGAGATAGCTTCTTTCAATAGAGCTAGCTTGGACAGGTGGTGGACCTTCAAACCACCTTGGGCTAAAACCTCAATAACACAATGGATAGTAGGTTGGACAAGTGCTAGACCTCTATCCCAAACCATCCACTCTATCAGAGTAGAGATGGGAATATTCAATAGAGCTAGCTTGGACAGGTGGTGGACCTTTAAACCACCTTGGACTAAAACCTCCATAACACAATGGATAGTAGGTTGTACAAGTGATGGACCTCTGTCCTAAACCCTCCATTGTAGTAAACATAGTAGCTAGACTCTATTCACACTTTAACCTTCAAAAAATAGTGATAGATTCTTTCAATAGAGCTATCTTGGATAGGTGGTGGATCTTCAAACAACCTTGGGCTAAAACCTCTACAACGCAGTGGTTAGTAGGTTGAACAAGTGATAGACCTCTGTCCCAAACCATCAATGGTAGTAAACATAGTATCTCTACTCCATTCACACATTGACCTTCAAACAATAGAGATAACTTTTTCAATAGATCTAGCTTGGATAGGTGGTGGACCTGTAAACCCTTGGGCTAAAACCTCAATAACACAATGGACAGTAGGTTGAAAAAGTGTTGGACCTCTACCCCAAACTATCCACGTGATCAGACTAGAGATATGACTATTCAATAAAGCTAGCTTGGACAGGTGGCGGACCTTCAAGACACCTTGGGCTAAAAACTTCATTACACAATGGTTAGTAGGTTGGACAAGTGGTGGACCTCTGCCCGAAACCATCCATGGTAGTAAATGTAGTAGCTACACTCCATTCACAGATGACCTTAAAACCACATAGGACTAAGATCTCCATAACACAATGGATAGCAAGTTGAACAAGCGGTGGACCTCTACCCCAAACCATCCATGGTAGTAAACATAGTAGCTACACTCCATTCACACATTGACCTTCAAAGAATAGAGATAACTCCTTTCAATAGAGCTAGCTAGACAGGTGGTGGACCTTCAAACCACCTTGTACTAAAAAATTTATAACACGAGGGATAGTAGGTTGGACAAGTGGTGAACTTCTGCCACAAACCATCCATGGTAGTAAACATAATAGCTACATTACATTCACACATTGACCTTCAAAAAATAGAGATACGACTATTAAATAGAGCTAGCTTGGACAGGTGGTGGACCTTCAAACCACCTTGGGTTAAACCCACCATAACACAAGGGATAGTAGGTTGGACAAGTTGTGGACCTATGCTCCAAAGCATCCATGGTAATAGAGATAGTAGTTATACTCCATTCACACATTGACCTTGAAACATTAGAGATAGCTTGAACAGGTGGTCCATAACACAATGGATAGTAGGTTGGACAATTGGTGAACCTCTACCCCATACTATCCATGGTAATAAACATAGTAGTTACACTTCATTCACACATTGACATTCAAATAGTAAAGATAGCTTCTTTCAATAGAGCTAGCTTGGAGAGATAGTGGACCTTCAAACAACCTTGGGCTAAAACCTCGATAACACAACGGATAGTAGGTTGGACAAGTGGTGGACCTCTATCCCAAACCATCCATGGTAGTTAACAAAGTAGCTACACTCCATTCACACATTGGCCTTGAAACAATAGAGATAACTTCTTTCAATGGAGCTAGTTTGGACAGGTGGTGGACCTTCAAACAATCTTGTGCTAAAACCTCCATAACACAATATAGTAGGTTGGACAAGTGGTGGAGCTTTGCCCCGAACCATCCAAGGTAGTAAACAAAGTAGCTACAATCCACTCACACATTGAATTTGAAACAATAGAGATATCTTTGTGCAATTTAACTAGCTTGGAAAGGTGGTGGACCTTCAAACCAACCTGGGCTAAAACCTCGAGAACACAATGGATAATAGATTGGACAAGTGGTGGACCTTTGCCCCAAATTATCCATGATAGTAAATCTAGTAGCTACACTCCACTCACAAATTGACCTTCAAACAATAGAGATAGAACTATTCAATAGAGCTAGCTTGGACAGATGATAGACCTTTAAACCACCTTGAGCTGAAACCTCCATAACACAATGATAATTAGACTCCACAAAAGGTTCACCACCACACTTGTTTGAATGAGCCTCCATGGAAGGTCCACCACTTGTCCAAGCTATATGGGGTTGTTTGAAGGTCTAGCACACTTCTTAAGATTGGGATCTATGTATGGTTCACCTACCCATGCTAGCCTTGAAAGTATAAAATAATGGGGATAGTACAAGGTCTAAAACTCATCAATTCAAGCTCATAAGTGTAGGTTAGTGTTTTTTTTTAAATCTAAGGGTTCATCACTCAAACATTATAAAATTATTCTCTATATTTAAACCTTTAATTCTTGAAGATGAAAAAGATGGACTCAAAAAATACTACATAAAACAAAACCTAACATTAAGAGTATCAAATCAACAAGAATAGATGTTAACATATACAAGAAGTTCAAAACATACGTCCTTCCATTTACAATTAGGCCTCCATTGACAAAGGAGGTTGGTCTTCTTCTCCTTCTTCTTCTTGCGGAGAAATCTCTTCTCTCATGGGCACATCGTCAGCTAATTGCAAAGTAGGTTGTTGATCTTGCAGGCCAGCCCACTTTTCTATATCAGCATGGGCCTTAGCGAATTCGAGAAGCCTGGTTGCTAAGGTTCCTTGATCTTGCACGCTCTCAACTAAGCAGATGACTTTTTTTTTTGTTGTAATCCTTCTTGTGCAACCAGAGAGCCATCACTAAAGAGATCTACAAGCTTGCCATCTTCAAAACAGTATGTATGAATGTAGTGCTTGACGAAAACTCTTTTTTTGGCTTCCAAGAACAATCAATTGGCATGGGATGTTGTTCTGATCTCCTTCTCAGGTCTTCAAATGCATTACCTTGTCCCATGAAGGCAATAACCACAAGAAATTGAATTGCTCCTTTGCAAGGTGCTAATGGAAAGTGATGCAAGGTACCACAACAATGGTAGCTCACATTATCTCCCATACTCTGGAATGCACATTGCAACTTTGTGAGTTTAGAGAAATCTATAAATGCAAGAAACACAAATCCAGGATCAATTGAGCCTACAGAAATAGCCAACATCCCATCCAAATCATTGCTAAATATCCATCACTCCACTGCAAGTTGTCCCCATAGTGTTTTGTCAAGTCTAAAATGCATAAGCGAATAGGAATTTGGATGTTGAAGTGGCGCTTCAACTAGAGATTTCCTTCCATTTGTGGGTTCACCATATAGATGGACCATGGCAAATCAAGAGACTCAATTTTCTCCTTGTGAAGATGAATTGCCCATTGCATGTATTTTATAGCTTCATTTGGAACATCCATTTTCTTTGTTCCACGCTTCAAGCTATTTTTGAGCCATTGTTCACATAGCATTAGAATGGTTTTATAAAATGCATCATTGATTTTATACATGCTGACTATTTTCTCCCAATCTTTACATGGTAATGACTCATTCAAAGCATTGAAGCCCTTAAGAAGTACGTCTTGAATGAGTTTGTCTTGTTTGAGTTGCTTGATTCGAGCATACATATAAATTACATCACCATCTTTTGCACTCTTTGATAATAAAATATTCTCATATTTAATTTCTTCTTGAATGATCTTTACCTGTGATTCGTCAAGACCGCAAAGAAATCTGAATATTGTTGTTGGGGGTTTCTTGTTCTCCTCCTCAAGCCTTGTAATAATTTCTTCCCATCAATTATAAACTTGATCGGAATATGTAACCATGTGTGCCTGTTTAGCAATCCAACTTGCTCCTGCACTCATTCTTGCCAATTGAAGAAAAATCTAGAAAGAAATATAACACCAATGAGAAGATTGAACTCAAGTATTCAATAAATACAATAATAAGAAGAAGAAGACACTTACATCCCATCCAGCATGAGATATATGTCCCTTTGCAACCCCACTTGCTGCCCTTGATGGTCGTCCTGAATAGATCCATTGAATTCGCAAATGCTGCAATATTTGACTGTAAGGTTGCTTGACATACAATGCTTTAGCCTTGTCATTTGCAATGGCAGATATAGCAGTTGCAACCATTGGAGGAGAATTTACAACAATACGAGCCTTTCAAAATTTATACACGTCAATCAATCTTTGAAATATCTCATTGTTTTTTCGTTCATTGTGAAGCAAAAATTTTGCGGCATACATTGAATGTTGGCCATCAAGAATCCAATAATGATAATCTTGTAGTTTGTCCTCTTGTACCTCTTCTGCTGCCAAAGGTGTACCCTGCTTTGCCTTTGCATTTTGAACAGGCATTAAATATATACACGCTACAGGCTTAGTTGTACTCCGAGAAAACCCAAATAGCATGCTTTCAGCATGTTTTCCATCAATAGTACGTACATTATAGTGATCAGGAGCTAGCCAATAATTTTGAATAGGGATATCAAACTCCTTATATTGGAAAGGAAAATAGCTTATATACTTATTCATTCCACCTGTATCTTTTTCTTGTCCTTTCATGGCCTCTACCTCTAGAGCTTCTGGATCCACGATTCTCATATTGGATGTTGAGCCTTGTGTTGAGGATGTTAAAGATGCATTGTCTACATCCAAAATAGAACTAGTCTCCTTAGGTGCTACTTTTTGTACTTTGACTTTCTTGTTTATAGGTGGTCGTGAAGCTTTCACCTTCTTTTCCTATAGTGTGGCTATAATGGAGCTTTGAAGTTGATCTGCTATGACACCTTGAGTTGACTCTTCAATCTTCCATCCTTGAGAAAACATTATCTCGTCTTTATTTTGAGACATGCGTGAAAATGCATATGCTCTTGGAGATAATTGGAATTCTTGATTCATTGGGACAACAATATCAATGCATTCCACCTGTGGATGACAATCAACTGTAGAGATAGAGGCTTCCACTACTTGGCCAACATCTTCAAATAGACTGTCATTCTCTTTTTTTGCAATAAATAGATGCACCCTATGAAATTGTGCACCCTCCACACCATGTATATCCAGATACCAATTCCTTTGATCATTGCAAGTATAGTCAATTGAGACAGCCACCCTTGTAACATTTCTTTTTGGTACCATATCTTCCTGAAAAAAAAACAAATTCAGTTGTTACTAAATAATATAGTCCACCACTTGTCCAACCTACTTCCAAGGTGGTTTGTAGGTCCACCACTTGTCCAAGCTAGATCTACTGAAACAAGCTATCTCTATTGTTTCAAGGTCAATGTGTGAATTGAGTGTAGTTACTATGTCTATTAGTATGAATGGTTTGGGGCAAAGGTCCACAACTTGTCCAACCTACTATCCATTGTGTTATGAAGGCTTTTGCCCAAGGTGGCTTGAAGGTCCACCACTTGTCCAAGCTAGCTCTATTGAAACAAGCTAGCTCTATTGTTTCAAGTTCAACGTGTGAATTGAGTGTAGCTACTATGTTTACTACCATGGATGGTTTGGGACATAGGTCCACCCCTTGTACAACCTACTATCCATTGTGTTATGGAGGTTTTAGCCCAAGGTGGTTTGAAGGTCCACCACCTATCCAAGATAATTCTATTGAAACAAGATATCTACGGTGTTACAAGGTCAATGTGTGAATAGAGTGTAGCTACTATGTCTATTAGCATGGATGGTTTGGGGAAGAGGTCCACCACTTGTCCAACCTACTATCCATTGTGTTACGGAGTTTTTTGCCCTAAGTGGTTTGAAGGTCCACCACCTGTCCAAGCTAGATCTATTAAAAGAAGCTATCTCTATTGTTTCAAGGTCAATGTGTGAAAGAAGTGTAGCTACTATGTTTACTATCATGGATGGATTGGTACAAAGGTCCACCACTTGTCCAACATACTAATGTGGTAGACTTAAAATAATAGCCATTTCCTTGCACTCGCTTGGACAAGTGGTAGACCTTGCTTCTATTAAGGCCTCTATTGAGAGAAGAATTGAATATAGAAGAAGAGAGAGATTAACTAGGCATGGATTTCTAAATCTCTAGGAAAGGAAAAGTATTGGATTACAAAAATACCTCTCATTGTATGAGTGTCCAAAATGTAGCTATAAATTTCATCCAAAATTAACACCTTTGGATAAAGACTTATCTTTAGAAATTAAATCAAGAGATTATGGCTATGCATGTGTGAAACTATTGGTCGACTTGAATGAGGAGACACATAGTTTGTTGACTATGACTTTATTTGATGTTTTCAAGTATTTATATGGATAGAAGTCTTAATTACACGTGTTAATATGACTTTTAATGGATCAAATCTGAATCAAGTAAATCATGGTCGTTGTTAATCTTTATGTGGCCTTCAATATTCACTTAAGTACTAGTTTTTACTAAAGTGTAGGGTGTACAAGTTTGTCACAAATGATTGTAGTTTAGACTAGTGTTTCCTTCTGTACCAATAGTTGCAAGGTTTATAATATTGATTTTACCTTGAATAAACTCCTAAGTTCAACTTCCACATGTTTACAATTGGTGATTTAAATTCTAGTGATTTTTAAGAAACCAATGTTATTTGTGTTTTTTAGATTCGCAAACCGGGATAGATAAAGACCCTGTGGTTGAGTCCGCAATTGTTGAACCCCTTGATTCTATTATTTCTGACATGCCCAAGGTGGATGATACGTCTATACCAAAGTCTGGTGATGTGTACCTTGAGCAAGCTTGAAACAATGAGAATAAAGAAATACCTACTCCAACAATACAACCTACTTCAAAAGAGACTAAAACGCCTGCTTAAGAGCCATTTCCATTTGTTGCTACTTCATTCAGTGCAGATGTTGAGAAGTCCATACTCACAATTCTTTTGGACTTAAATGGTCTACTATTGAAACGTTCCCCTCAGCCGTCCTCACACCACCAGTCAGTGCAACTAGATCCAACACGATATATTATACTTGGTCCAGATTGCATCCAATTCTTGAAAACTATATTATAGAGGTTTAATGTTGCAATTTGGTTGGACGGCTACTAGGAACAATGTGCTTTAAATTCTTAAAGCACTAGAGAGCTTAGCAAAAGATACATTGCCTTTCTTTGCAATTTGGAATCAAGAAGGTTGCTACACTTGTCAAAGTAATAAATTATTTAGACCTGACAATCCAACTGTTGAGGCAATGTTCAAGCCTCTAGCTAAAATTGCCATGGGTATGAATGACCCACGCAGAATGCTTCTTGATGACTCTCCTTACAAGGGATGCATTTCCCCTGCAAAAAATTCTATTTTTCCATCACAATTTGATGGTGAAAAATTGGTTGACAATTTGCTCTTGGAAGAGTTGCTTTTGGAATATGCTCTTGGAAGAGTTGCTTTTCTACTTGTTTGAGCTAGATGAGACGAGGGATGTGGGTAATTTCATTGCCTCTAATGGTTATGGACAGCCAATATTGACAAATGAGAGTGAATATAAAGAAATCAAAGAGAATTGGAAGGAAAAAAATGATGCTTGGTCAGCCAAGGTGTTCTTTACAAGAAGGATAACTCCTACAAAATATGACAAAGGTGAAGCTATCCTTGAAGGCAAACACAATTGATCAAGTGACAAAACTGACAACAATGACATCAGACGAGCCCAAACACAAGAGATATTGAAAAAGGAAGGTACAACTGTTGAAAGCATGAAGGCACCACAATTGATCAATCTAGCTAGGCAATTGGGATGTACTACAAAGGGGCCATTGAAGGCAACCACTGCAAAGGATTATATAAACAACGTCAAAGATGAGAACAATCTTCTAAGGCTGAATAAAACACACCCCTAAGGTACCTTTTATGATTTGAACCTTCTTTCACATACTTGAATATACATGTGCATGGTATCAAATTTTTCTTTTTGTATCTTCTTACAGATCTCAAAAAAAAAAAAACCTAGATATTCCTTGGAGCAAGCTTGGACAGGTGGTGGACCTTTTGGTAAAGCCCCTCATGGGAACATATCACAAGTCCTCCATGCAGTGAGAAGGAAAACATTTAAGAAAGAGCCTAAGAGGTTGGACAGGTGGTGGACCTTGCACCTTTTCTCCCATTCCCAATCGAGTCTAGCTATCCACCACTATATTGTATGAAGTGTAGCTTGGAAAAGTGGTAGACCTTGAAACAAGAGACCCCTCATCATCAAGCCTAGTTTTGACCTATGGTAGATCTTACTTTTCTTCCATTCAGAGTGGAGCCTAGTCTAGCCGGGTGGTAAACCTTACTTTTCTCCATGCTTCAAAGAAGCATAGCTTGGAGAAATGCTGAAGCTTTTTAAGGTTTTCAATTGGGATTTGTTTATAGCAATGAGTAAGTTGAAGATGGACTTTGGCATCTAATAATACCATAGTGTAGAAAATGTAAAAACTGTTTGTATTCTTTGAAACATAATAAATTTCTTGTTTTTCAATTGCACAGTCATCACCACAAGAAAGTGGGTCAACTATCTCTAGGTATGATTTGAAGGAAGGTTTTGAAGCCCCCAACCAACCTCATCCAAGGCCTTGTCGTATATATCAATCACCTTCTTGTCACCTGCCACTTGCTATCAAGAATATCAAAAGAGTGCTTGTTTTGGACCTTGAAGTACTGCTTTTGAAGACAGTTGAAACAAAACATGGAGATTCTATGCCATCTTAGGCTCAACACATGCGTCTTGTGGAGGACAAAGATGAAGTTTATCATGCAGTGAACCTATACGCAGAAATGTTTTTGGATTTCTGTGGTTAATACTTTAAGCTGTGGATATGGAGTTGCTATAACCTAACAAGAGTGCAACACATCACACAAAAAATATTTCCCAAAGCATTATAGCAAGTTCAAGATCTTTATGAGTAACAAATGTTACCAAAATCCAAACATCATGTTAGGATTTAAAAGGGTTTATCATAAAAACTTGAGCGATATTTGGAAGATGTTTGAGGACTTGGATGCAAACAATACCTTGATTTTGATGATAGTCCATATAGGATGATGTAGAATATTCTAGGAACATATCTTATATTTTCAAAGATGTGGAGGCAAACACTTGAGCAGCTTCAAAGATTCTTGCAAGGAATGATTATTCCATTATACCCGTAACACAATTGTAAATCAGTATAGTGATCTTGAGACAAATCATGTCCTCCATGTGTACGTGTCAAGGCGATAACATTAAAGAAGGTTGACAATGATCCTTTTTATGACCAGATGATGTCCTTTTAGTATAATGTATATTTGTATTACTATATAATTCAAAGGTTATTTTTAAACAAAGATGTGTCAATTTGATGAACACTTGCATGGAGTGCACCCTACTCTAAGAGGAACTTTCATGTATTCTACAGGGTATCCTATCATAAAGAAAATTATTTGTACACAGAGTACACCCTTCTCTAAGGGGACTTCCACGTATTACTCCTGTGTATGCTATTATAAGGAGAATCATATGTGATGGATCGTGCTCTGTTCTAAGGGACTTCCATGTATTACTAGAGTGTATCCAATTAAAAGGAGAATCCAATATAATGACAAAGCATCCTGCTTTAGAACAAAAATGTGTCGATAAACTGTACCCTAGTCTAAGGGGACTTCACTATATTACTAGAGTGTATACAAGTCTAAGGAGATTTCAATGTAATTCTAGATTGCACCTTGTTTTTGGGGAGTCATTTTACTAGATTATGGTTGTGTTTCATCATGATATATTTTTAAAATTTTATTTTTGTTCTTTAGTAATTCTATATTATTTTATGTCAAGGTTGCATCCATTTTTAACCAGGAGAAACTTATGTTTGATATAAAAATAAACCTTACAAGCATGGAATGGAGAATTCATGGATGTGCAAGAAATATCTTGGTCTTGGCACACATGTTTGCCTAAAACATTTATTTTTGTGTCCTTCATGTAAAAGAGTTTTAGAACCTACAAGTCTTTGAAAAAAAAATGTAAAGTCTAATTGTTTGCATTGGGAGAAAAGAAATGATGGACTTTGAATTGTGTGAGAGACCTTGTTTGTGGAGAAAAATGTTTGAATCAAGAATGGTTATTTTACAACCTCCATGTAAGAGTTTTGGAAACTAAAATATGTCGAGAGGAAAAACCATTCTATCTAAGTGCATGTATTGAGATGTCAATGTATGCATGCATATCTTTATAAGGATCTAGACATAATTGGGTCCTTCTGGGTTAACTTCTCCAATTTGATATAAAATAACATATTTAATGTTTTCTTGTGGGTAGTATTTATTTCATTATATATGTTTTTAGCCTAATTTCTTGAACTTCAAATTAAAACTTCTATGTTGTAATGGAGAAGTACTTAGAGAAATTTTTATGTAAACACGTTTGCTTACCCTTTCACTAAATTGTAGCTTAGATAAGAAGTGGACTTTGCATTCCTCCATAGCCTATCTTAGACAAATGCACCTTGAAACTAGCCCTCCTATGTTGCAATTGACATATGCTACACGTTTTATAAATGGCTCGTACTTTAAGTGAAGAATTTCTAGATTAGAGGTGTGTGTTGCTTTGATGTCATGCACAAGTGGGTTTATTTCTCAATGGGTGCTACCTTGGACAAGTGGTGGACCTTGGACAAGTGGACAAGTGGTGGACCTTGGACAAGTCGACAAGTGAACTAAAAATTGAGGTACTCCATTTGACCTTAGCTTAAACAAGTTGTGGGCCTTCAAAACAATGTCTCCATATTAAGATAAGTTGTAGGTAGGACAATAGAGTATAAAGAATGACAATAGAATCAGTGTACTAGTCTCTTGATGGTGCAACCATCCAAAACCATAACTTTTCTTGGCCAATGTTTCTAATCAAATGTTTAGTGTAGTACAAAACGTCAACGCCTTGCACATGATATATTGAAAGTTGTCCAATCTGGGAATTAGGATTTTTCCACTTTACCTAATATGGTCTTTCTTTAGGAATTAGGGGCTTTTTGGTCATTTTCTCAAAGAGCTCTCTAACTCTAGCTCTCCTCTATTCTAAGCCAAGCTTCAAGCTTCCATAGCTTAAGCTTCCATTGTAATATACCTATTTGGTTAATGAAGTGGCAATGGATTCTCTTTCTTCTCTTTCACTCTTGTATTGTTTATGTGAGTGATACTTGTGTCTTGTTTATGTGTGATTAAGTCATTGATGCTTGTGTGTGCTTGCTTAATTAATTTTAGTTGAATCTCTTGATTAAGTAGTGTGGATGAGTGTATGAGTATTTAGTGCTTGCATTGAATGTTTATTCATTCCATCATTTGCTTAATCAGCCTAGGATAGCTTGCTTGATTCACAATCAATGGTAGCTTACTTTGTTGCATGAGAGCGAGATTGAGTGATTGATTGAGAGTGAGTGGATTAGCTTCCTCATAGCTAATCCATTTGACTAGTAGGATTGAGTAGTTAGATTGAATGACCATTAGGCAACCCATGTGTGTAGCTAGAGACTCCTTTGCATTGACAACGTGAGGTTTTCTCTATGAGCTAGCCAAGTTAAGTTCTCCATAGATATTACTTCTTAGGCAGGTTGTTGAGGGAGCTGCTATGCGATTCGGCCCAAACAATGGTACCATTGTCGGGGAGCGAATAGTTTAAGCTAGTGAGTCACTTGAGTTACATAGGGTTACTCCATTGCTCCTTTGGTTGCAAAACCATTGGATTAGCATTAGATTAGGAAAGGGTTTTAACATTAGTTAGTTTTTCATTTTGCATTGTTGAGCGGAGAGAACTCTAAAACTATAAAAAATCCCATCAGAGCGGTTCAGTTATTTCTATCGAAGCGTAGCTTCAAGCTCCCATTAGCTAATCTTTTTTATTTTCTTAGGCATTCCCATTTATGTTTTTTAATCTAGTTTTTGCTTTACCTAGTGTTGGGATTATGAATGTTTAGTTATGAAGAGTTAGACATCATTGAAAAGAGTATTTAGTTGTATATAGATAGAATCATTTATATTATTAGTGCATTAGCAAGTAATTTTGATTTAGACATTTGCATAAGGGCTTGGTTGCAAGAGTGGTAGACTTTTTTTGGATCATAAGAAGAGGTACCTTTGGTAGACCATCGGCTAGTGTATCTTGAGATCCATACTCTTTTGGTGAGTACATCTTGTCTATTGAGTTAGTTCGCGATCCTCTACTTGTTGACGGTTGCTAAAGAAAGGCATTCTTGTGATTACGAGAACGGTATTCCATATCTTGTGTACAAGTACTTTTAGGTCATTTAGATTTAGCATTAGATAGGCATTTACCTTTGGTAGTCCGGCTAGTGTATCATGAGACACAAACTCTTTCAGTGAGTACATCTTGCCCATTGAGTTAGTCCGTGATCCCTTACTCATGACGGCCGCCACATTCTCACTAAAACGGAGCGGTTTTGATTGTAAAGACAAATATGCTGCTCATTTCACATTCAAATCGTTACATAATCATAGCACAGGCCTGTGAACATACATCCATGCAAAAATTTGCTCTATGTTTACTCCATTGACAACGTACATTGTCGATGGAGTGACTTTTCTCCTGATTCTGACCTCCAAATTGAATTCTGAGCATATGGCTTTGTTCCAGCTTGGGGCAAAAATGAGTTGTAGTGAATAGAGGCTGTGTTTGAGCTATTTGATAGGTGCAGGTTGTAGTCTAGCAGGTACATGTGAAAAATTAGCAAGAACAGGTCTTCAAAAAACAGGTTGTAGTGTCTTGATTACTTTGACTCTGAGTACCGGGGCACGGTTTGTGTTGCCCAATTTGGTTCGTGAAATGATGTGAAGCTTCAGAATAGACATAATTATCTAGCACTTTACTTTCCTAAGAGGTGTTAGCAACATCTTATGAACCCTACAGGGGGTTGTTGTTGAAATTTACACAAAATATAAGTGTAAAAGGAGAAGAAAAAAATAAACAAGAAATAAAAAAAGAGAAAAACGAAAAGAATGAATGGAAAGGGGAAGAAGTAAGAGGCCCGAGAGCTAAAAACCAAAGAAAAAAAAAGGCCAAAATTGGAAAAATCATTGCATCTACGGTGCGATAATGAGACCAAAAAAGCGTTTTGGCCAATTATAGTAGAGGATTCATCTCAGTCAAGCGGAAGCAATTCATTGGGTGTCGAAAGAGGTAAAACATCTAACCAAATGGGTGATTACATCCATTCTTCGAAACACATATTCGAGAATGCAGTCCCATCATTTGAAAAAAAATGGGGGACTAGACTTTAGAATAAGGCTATTCAGGAACTAACAACTATGGTGTCTAGCTATACTCTGACCCCTAAATAGAATGTATGTGAAGATTGAAGACATAGCATCACCGATTGAATCAATGATGTGGGTCAACTACCAAGGCGACCAATACATGGGATTCAATGAAGCGTGATACATCCTGATGGACCAATATGAGTACATGGATGCTTTTGGCACGTTTTAGCACGAAACAAAGGGGGAGCATTGACCTCACGGTACGAATGTCCTCCCAACAACTGCACCAAAGTATTATGCCATGTATAAAGCCGAGGTAAGATCCAAACCTTCTGAGTATCCAATTCATATGCTAGTTGAATGCGTTTATGTAGACAATGAATTTATTGTTTTATGCCAAAACATGGCTGGGATTGTCTACAAGACCATAGCTTCTAATGGACATGATCATCCACATAAATTTGTCTTGCATGTGTATGAGGAATAAGAACTTTGATTTCTATGATGATTGGGAAAACTCATATTTCATAGCTTATGTCGACCAATTGGGTCATTATACATGGCAAGGGAAACCAATTTTCTAGGAAAAAGACCTAGCCTCGAGAAACGATGTAGCTCTTACAGCTACAATGAGACCAATAGAAATAATGTTTAACACATCAAGGCCCAGATATAGGGAAATTCTTCATCCATCATTGGTTGACACATACCATAGAGCAGGGATGGGTAGATCAACAAATTCTTATGGAGATACGGGTAAAACACATATGCATGAAAGAGAAGATTATATGGCCAATGGAGGGTTACACACGCCTTGTGAAATAACACGGGGATTAAAAGGAGAACCATAACGAATATGGGATGAGAATGAAGAAATAACCAAGAAGATACGTCCCCAACTACTCTTAGAAACGAAACTGGAGATCCTTACGAACACATAGCATAATACCACCAGCTTATTTACGCCAAGGGAGTCTCCCTCAATGTGTACACAAAGATGCAAGGTTTTTGGATTTTTTTCTCTTGGTTTGTATCCCAAATTGAATTTACCATGTGCATTGCTACTATGTCATGACCTTCCTCATCACGAAATTGTGTGGGAGTGGTGTCGTTTATATATATATATATATATATATATATATATATATATATATATAGAGTGAAAGGATATTTGTCCACTCTAAAGCTTCAAATAAATGTTTAGGAAAAGGTTTAGGGATGTAGTATTTATCCTCTTGGGACGTTCTTGATTTATTGTCATCTCTTTCTTGGTTTAAGGCTCCACATGTTAAGCGTATGCGCAATTTGATTTACCGACTTTGCATGTTTAGCAACATTACTAGCATGAATAGCATAACAATTGAATAGAAACTTGAGAAGCATAAAACGAGACAATCAAAACATGACATTGAGGGCCGAGTCTACGAGGCCGGCTCCCCTCAAAAGATATTTGTATTACTTGTGCTCAAAGATCGAAAGAGTCATCGCTTGAGCTAAAATACCATAAGGACCTCGTAGCATAGATTCTCTATAGCCCAAGCAACATGTAGCTTTGGGATGCTTATCTTTTCTGTCTTCCTCTTCTCAACCCCTCAAATATCTCATAGGCAAGGAGAACTTCCGAAGAAAAGGAGTAGAGTGTATTTAAATAAAGAAGGAAGCTTGTAAGATGAGCTTCATACACTAAGTACATAGATAGCTACCAAGGGAGGCAACATAAGCAAGATGGAAATAGATGAAAGAGAGCTTCATACACTAAGTACATAGATAGCTACCAAGGGAGGTAGCATAAGCAAGATGGAAATAGATGAAAGAGAGAGTAGAGAAGTGTAGATCTTGATGAGAGCTTTCCCTAGAGCCCCTCTATGCTGAAAATGAAGCAACCATGCATGTGATATGCATCTATCAAGCCCACATTTTTTTCATCATGCACACCTGCTATTTCTAGTAGTTAGAGAGAGAAATAGGTGGTTGGTTAGCTTGGAGAGCAAGGAAAGAAATGCTCATTCTTCTTTCCCCCCTTTTTGGCATGTATGGACTACTTTTTGACAAGTGGAGACTCTGGTTCACACTTTGCTACCCATTTTCCCATGGTCCTAGCTCAACTACCTTCCCATAAATCCATATTTTACACTTTCTAGGCATCTCAGAAGTCCGTTTGACTCCTCGTAAATCATATTGAGATCCTGGAAACTTGTCCTTTTTGAAGTAACATTCACCTGTAGGCACTTTTCATTGCCTGAATGCACTCTTGTACATCATATCATTAGCTTATTTTAACATTCTCTCTCTAGACTTCTAGTGAGAGAGTATATTTTTGCTCTTTAAAAGTTTATTCTTTTGATTGACATCAACTAGAGTCAAAATATACCTTTTTGCAATACATTGCATTTGTCATATGCCTATCTTTGAATTCTCTCGCGAGATAGCTACTTTTTAGAGAGAGAAAAATTGTGAAGCTATTAAAATATATTTTAATGACGTTATCCCACCGTTAAATCATAGTCCTCCTCGACTATGCTTGTTGGTACTTGGGAGACACAGCTGTTGCAAGCGTGTAGAACATACTATAGTCATAACACCATTCTGCAATAGAGTGCTAGCCTATTTGGTGCTTGAGAGACACATTTTGTTGCGAGCGTGTGTTCCTTTAGTTAACTAACAATTCATAAGCTTCAACATCTTCCCACAGTAGAGTGCTAATCTACTCGATGTTTGAGGGATAAATATGTCGCAAGTGTGTTTGTTAACCACTTACGGACACCCTATCACCTTTGATAGATGCCTTATCATTTATTTGAGTCATGGACCGGGCTTGTCGGTCCTATAGGTGCATAGGTGATCACTGATGAGAGGCGCACCATTTATCTTATTTTTACAGTATTTTTGCTATGACCGACCACTGTGGACGTCCATGTGTGAATGGGTCTGATTCATATAGAAGATCCATTTTGACCTAAAATCCTCGTTATTTGAGGTGCATGCTAAAGAAGTGCTCTTGCTCTACCTTTACCTTCTTCTCCATCGTGTGCTCATGGATGTCTCTGTGTGTGTATGCTTGAGAGAGAGAGAGAGAGAGAGAGAGAGAGAGAGAGAGAGAGAGAGAGAGAGAGAGAGAGAGAGAGAGAGAGAGAGAGAGAGAGAGAGAGAGATTGAGCATTGAGGCGGCATTGGCGATGGCGAGGTGGCTGAGCACGGCGCCGGCAGCGGCTCCTTTTTCTTTGTGGCACAGGATCCTTCACGACAGAAAGCATTGAGTAGTGAGTGACATACCATTGCCCCTTTGAGCTTGCCAGGATAGTCTAGTTGTGTGCTTGCAGCCATTCGTGGCTCGCACACAGTGTTTGGAAACTTCCAGTCTCTAATACGTACAATAAAAGCGCACATTTTTGGCGTCGTTTCCGGGGAATGCTTTGCACTAAGCTTGAGGAGCACTAGTGCTACCTCATGACGTCATTCACTTCTGTCATTTTTGTTTTTCTGAGTTGTGTGGCATCTGTTAGTGACTGTAATGCACAGATTTTAGTAGGATTTGTTAGCTCTATTAAGTTCTGCAATGTGAGGTATTGTTAGATCTGGTAAGCTTTGTAAGGTGTAAGGTGCAGGTTTTAGCAGGTCTGTTAGTTAGTGTAGTTCTATAATGTGCAGTAGATAGTGAGCAGGTTGACTATTCTCTCAATGTGCAGTTTGATGTGCTAGGCAGTGTGTGCAATGCTAATTAGTATTAATTAGTTATGTTAGCTGTAGGTAGCTTAGACAGAGTTACCAGGTGCAGTTGCACAAGCGCAAGACAAGCGCCTAAGGTAGGCTATGTGCGCGTGAGCTCGGTGCCCACGCAGCACAACATTATCCAAAGAAAAAGTTTCTTTTGTGTGTCAAAAAAAAAAGGTCGAAAAATCTGAGTTAAAAAAAAAATCAAAAAATCCTGTATTAAAAGGAAGAGATCGGGATCTTTTCCCAAGCCCAAGCCTAGGCTCAGTCCTCAGTCTTAAGAAATAGTATAAACACTACTATATATATAAAGACTAACTCCTCAAGTGAGGGGAGGGCATGTGGGACAAGTCCTTCAAGTCCTCCACCCTTCCCTTCACACTTACCCCTTGAACTTACTAATTTTATCCTTCTTCTCGGCTAGAAAAAGACTGTTTTTAGGATATCGAGGGCTGTAAAGCATAGCACGTCCCTCTAACCAAGACACTCTTTTTGAGCTATCACATGCCATATTCTATGGTTTGGTTAGAAAAAAGGACCACAAAAACAAAAAAAATAAGGGTAAATTTGGGTTGCAAACACCCAAAAAACTAGGTGAGCGGTCTTCATGAGCACTCATCAACACTTCTAGGGTGTTGAGGTCACATGCACCTACGCTTTGGTCGTGCGCTAGAGGACGATCATATCATCCATTTAGAATAATCAAAAGATTAATTCTTAATGAAATACTCACAGAGTATCTTACCATTGTATAGGATCTTATCTTCATGCCAAAGAATAACTTCAGGTTGCAAAATCTCTTCAAGTTCATCAAATTCACGGGGTTCTTCTTCAAGATGCTCCGTAGGAGGTGTACCCTTGAAAGGTTTAAGTAGGCTTACATGAAAGGCATTATGTATATACGAGGAGACTGGAAACCTTAGCCTATAAGCTGTCTCATTAATGCGTTTTTGAATTTGGAAAGGTCCATAGTGATGGCATGCAAGCTTAGCATAGTACTTTTGATGACCTGAGTGAATTCCTTGCCAATCCTTGGTCGTTGTACGCCTTAAATGAGTTTAGGAGAACTTAAGCAAGACCCAGTCATCTTCCTTGAATTCAAGGAAATGTCGGTGCTTGTCAACCGTACTCTTTTACTTTTGCTGCTGCGATGCTTGTATGACATCTTTTATCTTCTGAAAAGAAGTTTTAAGATCACACACATACTCGTCTGCAGAGAAAGATCTTTTGGTACATCCTCAAGATGGGAGGAACTTTAACTACTAACCTTCAACTATCTCAAAAGGAAACTTTCCTGTAGAGGTATGTACTATGTTGTTGTATGCATACTCTACTAAGGGTAGGTACTTTTCCCATTGATTACGTTGATCTACTTCGTTGACATAACTCTTTAGTAGATCCAAAATGGTAGAGTTGAAAATCTCACTTTGCCCGTCCATTTGAGGGTGATGGGCGAAAGAGAAGTCCAACCTTGCTCCTTTTTCAAATAGCCCTTTCTAGAAGAGACTCGTCATACAAGGGTATCTATCTAAGACTATAGATTTGGGCAAGCCATGATAGTTGAAAATTTTCCAGATAAAGAGAGTAGCCGTGTGGTGAGATTTGATAGTCTTTATGACAGGTATAAAGTGAGCTTGTTTACTAACCTCTCAGCTATCGTTGAAGTACCCGTATTCCCATGAATCAATTTAGGAAGATAAAAATGAAATCCATGGAAATACTTTCCCAAGGAGCATCTGGGATTGGTAAAGACTCAAGTAAACCTACTTGTTTACCTCTATCATATTTTACCTTTTGGCACATTATGCATTACAAAACATAAGCTTTAATCCCATGTTTCATTGATGGCCAGTAGAAGTACGTCTCAATAGCGTTGGTAGTGGCTTGAATGCCCTGATGTCCCACATAACGAGGGGGATGGGATTCTAGCATAACCTTTTCTCTCAAATCTTGAGCTACACATAGCTTAGAGCCATAGAGAAGAAATCCATCTTTTAGCACATATGGGTCTTGTGTCTTCCCCATACTCAAAGCAAACATAACATTGGCAAAATATGAATCCATAGAATATGCATTTACCATGCTAGTTAGATCATTATGGTATGCTACTGAAACAACATTTGCTCTTAGTCGTCGTGAGAGAGCATTTTCCGCTGAGTTATGCTTCCCTAGGATGTGAGCAATATAAAAATGAAATTGGGATAACAATTTTTTCCACCTCATTTTCTTGTTAGACAACTTCATTTGAGCCATGAAGTACTTGATGCTTTGATGGTCTATCCTTATAATGAATGTATTACCAAGTAAGTAGTGTTTCCAAGAATCTAGGTCATGAATTACCGCAAGTTATTTCTTCTCATAGATTCCTGGTACACACTCTTGTTCATGTAAATGATGTCTTTCATAAGCTATAGCATGTCCTTCTTGCAAAAGAACCACTCCTAAGCAACCATCGCACACAACACATTCAACCTCAAATGGATTTGGGAGATCAGGGAGCACTAGCACTTGCTCGAACATAAGATTTTCTTTAAGCTTCAAGAAAGTTTATTCTCTCTAGCTGTCCATTGGAATTCTACCTTTTTCTTAGTCAAATTGTGGAGTGGTCCTGTTATAATGGAGAATTTCTCTATGAATCTCCTATAATAAGAACACATTTCAATGAAGCTTCGAAGTTCTTGAAGATTTGGTGGTTGAGGCCACTCTTCAATTATCTTCAACTTGTTCGGATCCATGCGGATACCATCTTTGGAGATAATGTGACCTTAATAGCAAATCTCTTGTATAAAGAACTCACTCTTCTTGCCATTAACATAAAACTTATCATCTTATAGTTCTTGAAAAGATGCGTTGAGATGAGACTTATGCTCCTCTAGGCTCTTGGAGTAGATTACGATGTCATAAAGAAATACTGGTGTGTAAGCACGATGTCTACAAAATATGCGGTTCCATCATTCGATTGAATGTGACTGCCGCGTTTTTGAGTCCAAAAGGCATCACAAAAAGCTCATAAAGAGCAAAAGTAGTGCAAAATGCGGTCTTATGAATGTCTTCTGGTATGATGCGAATCCGATGGTAATCACTCTTGAGATCTATCCTACTAAAGTAGGAAGAACCTTGAAGCTTATCAAAGATATCCTCAACCCTTGGAATAGGAAAGTGATTGTTAATGGTGTTCTTATTTAACACACGATAGTCCACACATGTGGTATGAACCATCCACTAATAACACGAGTGACCAAAAAGGAGATGAACTAGGTCGTACCAGCCCTTTTTCCACTAGCTCATTCACTTGAGTCACAATATCCTCTTGTTGAGCAAGAGATACTCTCTATGGTGGCTTGTTGGGTAGCGAGCTTCTTGGTATGAGCGCAATCTTATGGCCATCTTTTCCTCGTGGAGGAGGTAACTTCCCCGGGATAAAGTCAGTAAAACAGCCCGAATACTCATCAAGCAATAACTTTATATTTGATTCTTCTTTAGATGAGAGATTTAATTCATATGGTAGAGAATTAACTTGTTGCATAGAGTCTTTGATAAAAATCAAGTACGCAAAAGGAGTAGACTTTACTGATTTATGAAATAAATCTTGAGATACAATAGGGATAGTGTGTCCCTAATCATTAACCTCTAACTTAATGTCTCTGCCTCTATGAATGAAAGTAATAACTCTACCTGAAAATTTAATATTAGTGGCCATATGGTGAAACCATGGCACTCCCAAAAAAATATCTTGATGCTTAAGAGGAGAACTAAAGAAATGCTCTTGATCTACATATACTTGCACATGTATGCAAAGCTTTCCAATCAAGGGAGTGACAAGAATGGTTGGTGTATCGAAAGCACCACCAGCTTCAAATGTAAGTCCCATTTCATTTGCATGAATGCCCAACTTGCTAGCCAACTCCTTAGAGATGAAGTTGCTATTGGAGCCTAGATTGAGCAAGATAAGACAATCTTGGTCACGTACCTTGCCCCATGCATAACATGGGCGTGATGTTTTTTCTTCTTTCTTCTTGTCTTGCATTCTAACCATGGATGCTTGTGGATTGTCATTCTTAGTCATTCGTAAAGGACAAGCTCTATATGAATGACCTTGTTCACCACACTTGTAGTATCAGTTCTCCTTGCAGTAGCACTGCATCTCTTTAAGAGAAAGACGATTCTTGCCTTTGTAGAGACCTTTGTATTTCTTTTTTTCAACCTCGACCCGATTATTGTTGTTGGGAGGTCTCTCCCAAATTGGAGGTCTTTCTCTTCTTTCATTGGATCTCACCACCGTCTTTATTGTTGGAAGAAAGATCTTAGCAACTACAATGGAGTGTGTAATATGGCAGAGATAGAATTGAAGCTTTGATGCTGACTCAGAGCACTCTTGAACTTCAACCATATTGTATCTTCGAGACTAGAGAGATCTCTTAGGAATAGAACTCTCATGGAACATCTAGTTTAGTGGAAGGGTTTCCCATTCCATGGTGCTACTTGGGAGGATGAAGTTTCATTATGTAAAGACTACCCTCAGTTTTTCTCGAGATGAGGACATCTTAAAATCTTTTAAGTTGGGTAGAATGTAATGTCTCTCAAAAAGTTTAAAATTCTAATTCAAAGGCTAGAATAAATTCTCTATTTAACTATGTTCAAAAAAGCAGGAAAGATTTTATCAGTAAGCTATATCATGATCTAGTATGATGGAGATGGATAAGATATTCATATTGCATGTGAGGTTCTTATGGACCTTGAATGAATTAAATTGATCGTGCAAATTTGATGGAAATGAATGAAAATGGATAAATTTTGGGTGATTTAAGTGTGGGCCAATGGGAAGGTTATACACATGACACCTCACTCACTCACCCTCTCTTCATAAAAAATGTGCATTTTTGGAGTGTACGTGTCTGTTTTTGATGGGATCATCCTCTTTCTCATATTCATCTATATAAAGCTGCTCATCATCATTCATGTACACTACTTACTATCATACTTATCTTAAGCTAATCTCTTAATTAATACTAAGCACATCAATTGGAGAAAAAGATGAAGCAAGGCGACCGAGGGAAGCTCTCCAAGTCAACGAACTCTCAGCCTTCTTCAAATTCAAGTCCGGATAGTTAATCCCAATAATGATTTCTCAGAAATTACCTAGTTTCAATACATA
The DNA here is from genome assembly GCF_014529385.1 of Adiantum capillus-veneris. NCBI lineage: Eukaryota > Viridiplantae > Streptophyta > Polypodiopsida > Polypodiales > Pteridaceae > Adiantum > Adiantum capillus-veneris. Next base: position 137,725,826 of record NC_140938.1, read on the forward strand.
GTGTTATGCATTTATGAAAGATTAGTGAAAGCTTGATTATAAGTAATTAGGGAATGAAAAATCTGATCTAAAATCATCTCTAATACACGTTTAATTTGCCTAATTAAGATGTGAAATTAATGCTTAAATTAGGACATTAATTAGGCATAACTAGTAGACAATTTTCATCAATGAATTGAAAGTTAATTAAGGGGATACTTAATACAAATTATAACCCTCTTGAAACCTACAAAAAGATCTTAATTAAGTCTCTTGATTATAATCTTCATGTTAATTATATCACGAGAAGAATTTATAATGTAAATTGGGCATTTTTGGAAGGCATTTTTGAACCATTATACTAAATGCATTAAGAGGGGATCTAAATCCTTATTTAATTTCTCTTAAAAACTTGCTCCAAAAGCTTATTTAGCTTCACGATTAACAATCTCATGTTAATTTTTAATTAAGAATAAAACTAAAGGCCAGACTAAAGAAATGCGTAAACTCCTTGGGAATTTGGACTTCTCCTAATTATTGGAGGTAATCAGAATCATTTGGAAGGTAACCCTCAGAGGGATTTTGTAGATTTGAAGTGGATTATTTAATGAGGTCAAAATTAAGGCCTAAATTATACATATTTTAGAAATACTAAAGTTTTATTGTGAACTCAGTCTTACCCTATTTATTCTTGGTCCACTTGATTATTTGAATCTATCGTTAAGAGGGATTTTTGTAAATTTTTTAATCTAGTTATAAGGTTCAAAATTTGCACTATGTTGGGATTAATAATTAGATATCATTGGAATTTGATCCTACCCTATTTATCTCAGAGTTATTGGACTTAGATAAATCTAGGATAATTAATGTGCTAATGATTGATCTATGGATTATTTTTTGTAATTAGTTTTAGCTGTATTTTTTAGGAACAAAAAGGAAATGATTGTTTCTATGCTTAAGAAAATGACTTTATGTGATTTATAACATTATAAACTTACAATAAATAGGGTTTGGTAATTGGAGTTCAATTAGTATTTATTTATCTTAAAAAGGTCATTTTGTTGGTCCTATTTTAAAAAGAGAAATTAGTAAATGATTAAATTAGAAATTCTCCTATTTATCCCAAGTTCTTGAACATGTTTTAGACTTAATAGTATTACCCTCCTAATTTTTAATCATCAAATTATTTATTATGATCTATTTAGTACTAATTCTAGTTTAATTTAAATATGAAAAATAGATTATGATTTCTTATTATTTATAGAAATTAAGTAGAGGTTCTTTAGGATTAGAATAACCTTCAAAAAATAAGATTTCATATTTGGAGGTCATCCTTGCTGAAAAGCTAATTTATATTGCAAATTTAGTCTTATTTCTTAGAGGATAAATAGATTAAATGATCCTTAAACTATGAGCTTTTGAAAAATCGAGATCTACACTTAAATTCAGTAAAGAAAAATATGAGAATCATTTCTAGATCATTAATTTAAGAGAATTATTTTTCCAAGCTCAATAATAGTGTATTTTAATTTTGAAAAATAGTAAAAACATTAAAAAATTCATACCTATATTTTCCTATGATTCCTTGAAACAAGGATGATGTTTAGGAATTGTCCCATATTTTTTGGGCAAAAATGATTTTTTGGGAATTATTCCTTGATTATGGAAATTATTTAATTAATGGAGTTTTAGGGTAATTACAAGAAATTAAGGAAAAGGTCTGGAAAAGCTGAAATTTGATTAAAATAAACATAAAATTTAAATGAAAAATCAGGAAAAATTAACCCGAAGCATGGAAAGACATCTAATTTAAAGGAAAATACCTCTAAGTGTATTTGTTTGAATTATTGAGGTACTTCTCAATGAAATACTAGCCTAGTAGACATCATCAAGAATTTTCCAAGGAATGGATGAAGATAAAATTGTTTTTCTTTTAAGTAATAGTTATAATGTCACCAAAGCAAGCCTGCACCTCTTGGAATTCCGCCAAATATCGGATGAGCCAAGAGCACAAATGATTATCGGCGGAGAAGAAAGGGAAAGTGCTAGTAGTGGAACAACCAAAAGAGGAAAATCAAGACCGAGCAATCGCTATGGCAGTTATAGAGGTTGATTATCTAGAGAGATAGGGTAATTGTTGAAATCAATTGACAAATTCCTTTCGTACAGAGGTTGATCATATGTAAATTCATGATGTTATCATGGTAGATTTAGAGTTAGAGATTTGTGTATATAATAAAGCAAAAGAGATTGTGTAAAAATCATGTTTTTAACCTTTTCTAGAGAGGATTTTTTTTGAAATTATTTGATAAATACCTATGGTACAAAGGTTTATCATATGTAAATCCATAATGTTATCATGTTAAATTAAGAGTTAGAGTTATGTATATACTATAAATCTAGAGAGAAGATGTAAATTTTCTATTTTTAAGCTTTTTTAGAAAGTTTATGTTGTATTTTATTACAATTCGAACCTCATTTGGTTCCTGACAGTACAATAAGCAAAAGGTATTCTCACATCATGTTTAGTCTTCCTAAAGTTCTATTTTTAGCCAAGATGGACCCGAAACAAACTCGTAGTAGAGCAGCCTATACCCAGGATGGTACGAGTCAAATTCCCACTATGAGAGTCGAGGAACCCTTGATGAGGATGAAAGAAGAACAACTCCAGGTTGCTTCTTTAGGACCAAGACTCTTTAAGTTTTTTATTTATTGCACACGAGACCCTAGTTTTCTATTTATACCTAAAAAGAAAACACTGACTATGACAATTGGTTCTTAAACCAAATGAGATACAACATTTGTATTATAAGAATTTTCAAGTTAAAAAGATTGTATTCAATAGATCCACCTTCTTAAGAATTATCTTTTGAATATTATGGTAGTGAACCATCATGTCAATTTTAATTGAGTGATGTTGGTCTCCAGATGGATGCACTTGATGTACAGAAGTTAGGCACTCACAACCTTCAAGGCGTTTCTACGCGAGTGATTGATTGGGAGCTCTCTTAGCTCCTTAGCCTACCTCATAGTGGCCAGTCCTGCCGAGGTAGATGAGCTGCCAGTTTCCCTTGGGCTACCGGATTTGTAGTGTAGATGTGCCCACCAAGAATTGAAGCACATTCATCTAGAATGAGGATCCCTTGGCTAACCTTCTTTTGTTAAGGCTTTGTGGACGTCTCAATGGAGCTAAGTCTTGGAAATTTGAATAACCCAACTATGGGTTGGATGTTAATTTTATTTTGGGACCACTCTTTTCAATGATGGAGGTCCTGGTTGCATATACAAAAACCGATGCTTTCTCCCTTTTTAAAGATTTTCTTTGAAAAGTTAGACGAAGATGAATGATGTTTGCCATTGTTTGAAGGGATGTTTTAAATCACATCTTTCAAGAATTGAAGTAAAGGAACCCGTTTCTTCAAAAGTGTCATAACAATATAGTAGTAATTAGTTCAGTTATGGGTGTGCGTGGGGTGGAAAGTGGGGGAAAGTAGTCATCCTAGTGACACCTCTTTCAATGTGACGGGTGGACCCGATAAGTCGGGTGCTTTCCAAAAATAAAGTTTAAGACTTCTTTAGATATTCTCTAATAGTTCAAGTCTCTCATTTTAGGGGAAGGTATAGTGCATGAACCAAGGGTATTGTACCTTTGCTTTCCCGCCGCATCTCGAAGCGCGGTTGATAGCTTTGATGCGAATTAAATGACTATTTAAGTGACCATGCTTCCGCATGTGAGGTAGAGCTAGGTTAGGTTCCTCTGGCTTGTATCCCATGGATTTGGTGCAAGTCTGGGGTGTCGTCCATTGGATTCTCCTTATAAGCTTAGTCGACTATAAAATGGTTAACCGTCAGCAACAGGTTTTTGCGATCATTCAATAGGTTGCGTACCTTACAAGGTGGTATTAGACCGATAGGTTTATTTGGCTACAATTGTTAAACCCTAAAGATTTCTTTTTAAACCACTATCTTTCAAGACTATATTAATTCTATGTTGTGCTATTGATAGCCGTTTTTTGGCTATCCGAAATTGCCATAGTGAGCTACCTCACCCTACCAAGATCACCTAAACATTGTGGCTATTCCTACTTTTTCATTGTACATAGGCATGTGTGAGTTAGGGGACTTTTCCCATATCTTCTTATAATCCTCAGCTAACTAGTCACTAGGCTAGTTGAGCCAAATAAATAAATAAAAACAAAAGCCAAAGTATATTGTGGTCCATTAGTATGTAAATATTTCATTGTATATAGGACCTAAAAATAGATTTTTTTAATAATTATTTTGGTATTTATTTAAATATTCCTACATAGATGTGCATTATTTTTCTAAGTATGCTATGTACATTTAATCACCATTACCATAATCTCTTTTACCTATGTATTCTATAAAAAATTATTTCATGCAAGCTTCTTTTTTCTTGGTGTGGATCCACTCTAAGGAAAAACCTTAAAAATACCTTTCACCAACAATCATAGCCTTTCTTTAAATTTCTATTTCCTAGAAGTATTTTTTCATATCTTTTGTAAATAAATATACTTCAATAAAAACAAATGAGGGTCCCTTCATTTGATTCCTTATATTTTCATATATCTCTTTTTTCATTTTATATTTATATATAGGTGACACTATTTTAGATTCCATGAATTGTTTATATAATAACCTATTTTTCTATCATATCCATATATTATATTTATGCATAATCCACAACCATGCATAAATTCAAACCCCTAAGAATCAATTAGGTAATGCTCTCATGCAAGGAGGGGCTCACCTTTGGAGCTATATGCAAATTCAACAAAAAGGGGGTCATTGAAGACTTTTTTTGTGAAGAAAAATAGGTATTTTGGTGGGATTGTTTATATCCATCTCCACTCCGAATTTCAAGTGGTGGTCAAATAAATAAATGTGGACAAAAAGATGAATAATGACTCAATTTGTTTTGTAATTTTTGGAGCAACCACCAATGAGCTAGGATTTTTTGAGTGGACCCCAATGTGCCCACTGTTCTCACAAAGTAACCCATAGTCTTCTCTCACCTCCTTTCCTACATCCACACACACACACACACACACACTCATTCCTCTCAATACCTGAGTCAAACTTGAGCCTTCTATGGTTTCTCTCACCTTCTTCACCATTGATCTTTCCTCTCACTTCCATAGCTCTCATATGAGCTCTACATGTACATACACCATCTCTATGCTTCTCTCTATTACTTCCGAAGTATAATTCCATCTTACCCCTTCTCTATATACATAAAATTCAGCATGTAAACCATGCTTAAACTCTGCAAATTGGGAGATCTCATCAACCAAATTGCCATTTTCATCGCGATAATCAACCTTGGCAGCGGTGGCATAAAGAAGAGAAGAAGAAGAAGAGGATCGATAGTCATTTTGAGAACCTACACAAGTGAGTCCAAAACTTCTTCAAGCTTCACCATCACAAGGATTTCCTCACTTCATTCAACCATCTTATTTCAACCATCCACCTCATTCTACCCATTGTAACTATATCATTAACTTTCTAGTGATTACTAACGCTAACCACTAACATACTAACACAAAAATAGCCATTGACTTAACCATAAAAGACACCTAAACCTCAAGACATGTGCATAGTAACTCTGTGTGTGTGTGTGTGTGTGTGTGTGTGTTTCTCTCTCCTTCCTTAAAACTCTATCTTCACCGTATCTACTATCAATAATGCTCTCTTTTGAGCCCACATCTATGACTCAAGCAGACAAAGAAGGCCCGCAATGTTTTGATATTAAAAAAAAAACATAATCTTGATTTGTTAGCTTGTAAATTAGGATTTCCAAATAATCTTAATGCGGATCTCCAACCAATAAATAGTCCCCTCTCCTTCTTGTAAAATAACCTCTAATATCTCACATAGCACCCAAACACTCTATGTGTGAGGAGAGACAGGCGTAGCAACCACTTTGTGAGGTTCACTTTTTGTGTAAGAGAAGCTTTCAAGTTGCACATTGCACGTGAGAGAGCGTGAGTCAAAAACACTATTCTATATGTTTCTCCATCAGCAATAAATTGAGGTTTGGTGCATCAAAAGAACAATTCGACGTTCAAATCTTCGCCCTTCCACTTGTGCAATACGGTTTGGTGAATTCAAGGTGACGTGTATTTTGAGTTTCTATGATATGATCTTGTTTTAGAAAGTGTTTGTGTGTTTTCATTGTTAATTATGTGTCCATGTAAGAGGGTATTGTGGTGAGAGGTCTCCCACACCCTAAGACGGTGTGTGTGTGTTGGCAATGTTTAACATTCATTAAGCATTGAGTTAGTTTTGTACAAGCTTTACGATAGCATCGTAACGAACCATCTCCATTTGCAAATCATAAACAAGGTATTACGCAAGTTCCATTCCTCTCTCTCTCTCTCTCTCTCTCTCTCTCTCTCTCTCTCTCTCTCTCTCTCTCTCTGTTTTCTTTGATCTAGCTCTCTTTGCTCCATTTGGTGTGTGCCTTGGTGTCAGATTTCTTGTGTGTGTTTTGTAACGCATCTTCTTGGGTGTGACAAAATCTCTCTTGTGTCCTAGTTCGCATACCATAACTAGGTGGTGGAAAATGTCTGAAGTGATTGAAAAGTTAAATGAATCCTTAAGAAACCTGTCAATTCACCTTGCACACGCTAGAGGTGCAAAGGGACAAGCAAAGAAGTCAGAACAGTGAGAGCCAATGTGCAAGATGAAGGAATGCTAGAAGGTATGTTGTCTACAACACTTACAAAAGAAGAAAGAGAGGAGTTCAAAGGTGTGTCAAGGAAATTTTCTAGGCTTTTTGCTAAAGACTACACCAATGTGTGTTGAGTAGATGCTGTTCAACACAAGATTGAGTTGAAGCCAGAGGCCAAACCTAAAGCTCAAAATCTACGAAGGCTAGGAGTCATCAAGGAGCAGGCTTTACTTAAGGAGGTAAAAAATCTTCTAGCAGCAGGTTTTATTTATCCAGTGGAGAATTCGGAGTGGGTCCCTCCCATTGTTGTCACTCCCAAGAAAAATGGCAAGTGGAGGGTGTGTGTGGATTATCGTCCACTCAGTGAGGCAACAAAAAGGGATCACTTTCCCCTCCCATTTCAGGATGAGATACTGAATGAGGTAGCTCGTCATGATAATTACACTGTGTGTGATGACTACTCGGGTTACCAAATAGGTATCGCATTGGAATATCAGTTGAAAACAACCTTCATCACTCCTTGGGGTTGTTATGCTTTCAGAGTCATTCCATTTGGCCTGACAAATTCTCCTGCAACCTTCTAACACTTCATGAACATGGTGTTTCAAGCATTATTTGGAAAGTCCATTAGGGTTTTTATTGATGAGTTTTGCATTTATAGTTCAAAATCATTGCATCTACAAAAGGTAGAAGAGGGTTTGAAGAAACTCTATGACACGGGTGGTCAACTCAACCCCAATAAATGCCACATAGGTGAGGATGAAGCCATCTTGCTTGGTCATAAAGTTTCTTACAAAGGCATCGAGGTGGATTCTTCAAATTCAAAGGCTATTATTGAGTTACCGTCACCGAAGAGTCTTAAGGAGGTCATCTCATTCATTGAAAAGGTGAAGTATATGTCACGCTTCATTCACTTAGCGTCAGAGTTACTTCACCCTTTACAAAAGTTGACACAACAAGTAGATTTTGGTTGGTCTGATGAGATTGAAGAATATTTTTGTAACATCAAAGTCATTTTGTCAAAGCTACCAACACTCATGCCTCCTTGTTGGGAGTACACATTCTTTGTTAGCTTTAGTGTTGGGAAAGAAACAATTGTGCTGTTTTGCTACAACAAGATCCCCATAGTACCAGGATGCGACCCATCTATTTTGCTAGTAGGGTCATGAATGCCTTCGAGAGAGGCTACACGGAGGTAGAACTCATGATGCTTTCTCTCATATTTGCGGTGAGAAAGTTTAGATCTTACTTGCTACCAAAACCTTTTGTAATTCTCACTGTAGAAAATTTGTTCTCAAATGAATCTTTGTACTAGGATCTCAAAGTGGATTATGGAGTTGCAAGAGTTTCAATACTCTTTCAAGGTAGAAGATAGTGTGGGTGCACAATTGGCAGGGATTCTCACTTATAGGGTGCATGAGAAGGAGATTAAGGTTCTTGAAGTAAAGATCCTACCATTTTCACCACCTAAAAGTATTCCTAATGCTTTTACCTTGTTCTTTGATGGAGCTTTTCGACGAGCCACAGGAAAAGCAGGGGGAGGGCTAGTATTGCTAGAGAGGTGGTCATGAAAGAGAAGGTTAATCTACCAAGTTCAACTAGCAACAATGAAGCAGAATACGACACACTAATTCATGGTTTAAAGATGTGCATTGGCCAAAGTATACAACATCTCATGGTAAATGGGAATGCATTTCTCATTGTGAAGCAGATTTTAGGCATTTGGGTATGCAAGAATGAAAGCTTAAGGACAAAAGCTCATGCCATTTGTAGGTTGTTTAATCAGTTTGAAGAAGTGCAACTATATCATATTCCTAGGAAAAAAAATGAAGATGCCGATTTACTTGCACAACAAGCAGTTACATATGTTGAGAAAGAAGTGCACGTCGTCACGGTGACAGTAGCTCTCAAGCAACCGAGATACCAGGGATTGGAGTCATTGGATCCCATTATTGGCTACATTTTGGAGGGCGAGTTTCCACAAGACTTCACAAAATCTCAAAAGAGGAGACTTATGAAGAAGCCAAGTTTCTATCTCTTCCTAGAAGGCTCCCTCTATTAAAGAGGGAAGGATCAAGTGTGCAGAAGAGTACCCACTATTGAGGAAATTCCAGCCATTCTAAAAGATTTGCGTGAAGAGGCATGTGACGGTCATTTTGCCCAAGAATTAACCGTGAAGAATATTTTGCTTGTGGGATATGTTTGGCCAAGCTTACATGTGGATGTCCAACATTGGTGTAAAAGTCGTCACAATTGTCAGGTAAATGGAAATAGAAGGTTGGTGCATGGTTCGAGGCAAATAGCGCTTGCAAATGGACCCTTTGAAAAGTGGGGCATTGATTCTATGGGTCCTCTACCTAGAACAAAGAATGGTAAACTCTACATTCTAGTGACTGTAGACTACATGACTAGGTGGGTAGAGGCTCAAAGTGTGGCAAGGGTAAATGGAAAAATTGTGAGTAGGTTTATCTACACTAATATTTGTTGTAGATTTGGCACACCTTTAGAGATTGTTTCGGATAATGGTCCAGGGTTCAAGAAGGGTTTACTCACAGAAGTTTGTGAAGAGCTTCACATTCTACATCGTCATATCCCCACCCTACTACCCACAATAAAATGGTATGGTGGAGAAGGCCAATGGTGTCATTGCGTGCATCATTAGAAAGATGGTGTAAAACAAGACAAAGTTCTGGGATGACTTCTTGGATGGTGCCTTGTGGGCATATCGAACCACATATAGGGAAGCCACGGAGTTCACACCAATTCACTTGGTCTATGGTGAAGAGGCTTTGGAGCCTATCGAGCTCAACATTCCAACAATGCGGCTTCATGGGTGCACAAGATGATCAAGAGGTATGGATGGATCGACTTCTTACATTAGTGGAGCTTGAGTGGAAAAGAGAAGCAGCTTACGAGTGCTACAAGAGAAAATCCACACAAGAAAAAGAAAATCTCGAAAAGAAACTAAAGGACAAAGGCATCAAGGAAGGAGATCTTGTGCTAAGGTATGACAATTGACTTGATAGTTGTTTTGATGTCAAGTTTGAAACTAGATGGCAGGGGAAATACATAGTCAAGAAGGCTTTCAATTCAAGTTACTATCATCTTATGGACTTGAATGGTAAAGAGCACTCCAGGAAGGTAAATGGGTATCGCCTAAAGCCCTACTTGAGTCACCTTCTACCAAAGGATCTACCAAAGGACTGTCAAAGAGCGACTATCTCATGTAATTTTTGTTGCATGAAGCATGAGTGTAACTCAAGAAAAAATGCCAAGGGGCCAAACAATAAAAATCTTGTCAAGGACTCAGAAGCACTCTCTTTGGAAAAGATGCTTTATGATGGTACATGAATGTACTATCATCTTGGGGGAGGGCTAATGATAGCCGTTTTTTGGCTATCCGAAATTTCCATAGTTATCTACCTCACCCTACCAAGATCACCTAAACACTGTGGCTATTCTTACCTTTTCATTGTACATAGGGGTGTGTGAGTTAGGGGACTTTTCCCATATCTTCTTAAAACCCTCAGCTAACTAGTCACTAGGCTAGTTGAGCCAAAAAAATAAATAAAAACAAAAGCCAAAGTATATTATGGCCCATTGGTGTGTAAATATTTCATTGTATATAGGGCCTAAAAATAAGAAACTTTCATAATTATTTTGGTATTTATTTAAATATTTCTACTTAGGTGTGCGTTATTTTCCTAAGGATGCTATGTACATTTACTCACCATTACAATAATCTTTCTTACCTATGTATTCTATAAAAAATTCTTTCATGCAAGTTTCTTTTTTTTTTGTGAATCCACTCCAAGGAAAAACCTCAAAAATACCTTTCACCATCAATCATTGCCTTTCACTAAATTCCTATTTCCTAGAGGTATTTTTTCCTATCTATTGTAAATAAATATACTTCAATAAAAACAAATGAGGGCCCCCTCATTTGATTCCTTATCTTTTCATATATCTCTTTTTTCCATTTTATAGTTATATATAGGTGACACTATTCTAAATTTCACGAATTGTTTATATACTAATTTTTTTTTTCATCATATCCATATATTATATTTATGGATAATCCACAACCATGCATAAATTCAAACCACTAAGAATCAATTAGGTCATGCTCTCATGCAAGGAGGGGCTCACCTTTGGAGCCATATGCAAATTCAACAAAAGGGGGGTCACTGAAGACTTTTTTGTGAAGAAAAACAGGTATTTTGATGGGATTTTTTACATTCATTTCCACTCCAAATTTTAAGTGGTGATCAAAAGAGAAAATGTGGATAAAAAGCTGAATAATTGCCTCAAAAATTTTAATAATTTTTGGAGGAAACACCAGTGAGCTAGGATTTGTTTAGTGGATCCCAGTGTGCCCTTTTCTCACAAAGTAACCCATAGTCTTCTCTCACCTCCTTTCCTACTTCCACACACACACACACATACTCACTCATTCTTCTCAATACCTGACTCAAACCTGTACCTTCCATGGTTTCTCTCACCTTCTTCACCATTAACCTCCCCTCTTACTTCCATAGCTCTCATATGAGCACTACATGTACATACACCATCTCTATGCTTCTCTCTATTACTTCCAAAGTATAATTCCATCTTACCTCTTCTCTACATACAAAAAATTCAGCATGTAAACCATGCTTAACCTCTGCAAATTGGGAGACCTCATCAATCAAATTTCCATTTTCATTGCGATAATCAACCTTGGCGGCGGTGGCATAAAGAAGAGAAGAAGAAGAAGAAGAAGAAGAGGATCGAGAGTCATTTTGAGAACCTACACAAGTGAGTCCAAAACTTCTTCAAGCTTCACTATCACAAGGATTTCCTCACTTCATTCAACCATCTTACTTCAACCATCCACCTGATTCTACCCATTGTAAATATATCATTAACTTTCTAGTGATTACTAACACTAACCACTAACATACTAACACAAAAATAGCCATTGACTTAACCATAAAAGACACCTAAACCTCAAGACATGTGCATAGTAACTCTCTCTCTCTCTCTCTCTCTCTCTCTCTCTCTCTCTCTCTCTCTCTCTCCTTAAAACTCTACTTTCACCTTATCTACCATCATAATGCTCTCTTTTGAGCCCAAATTCATGACTCAAGTAGACAAAGAAGGACCACAATGTTTTGATATTAAAAAAAAATCATAATTCTGATTTGTTAGTCTGTAAATTAGGATTTTTAAATAATCTTAATGAGGGTCTCCAACCTATAAATAGGCCCCTCTTATTCTTGTAAAAGAGCCTTCAATATCTCACATAACACCCCAACACTCTATGCGTGAGGAGAGACTTAGGCGTAGCAACCACTTTTGGTGTTAGAGAAGCTTTCAAGCTATACATTGCAAGTGAGAGAGCGTGAGTTCAAAAATCTTAAAACCACTTTTGTATATGTTCCTCCATCATCAATAAATTGAGTTTTGGTGCAGGAAAGGCTTGATTCAACGTTCAAATCTTCGCCCTTCCACTTGTGCAATACGGTTTGGTGAATTCAAGGTGACTTGTGTATTTTGAGTTTCTATCATTTGATCTTGTTTTAAAAGTGTTTTAGTGTGTTTTCATTGCCAATTTTGTGTCCATTGTAAGAGGGTATTGTGGTGAGAGGTCTCTCACATCCTAAGATAGTGTGTGTGAGTTGGCAATGTTTAGCATTCACTAAGCATTGAGTTAGTTTTGTACAAGCTCTACGATAGCATCATAATGAACCATCTCCATTTGCAAGTCATAAACAAGGTATTACGCAAGTTCCATTCCTCTCTCTCTCTTTCCTCTGCTCTAGCTCTCTTTGCTCCAATTGGTGTGTGTCTTGGTGTCAGATTTCTTGTGTGTGCTTTGTAACGCATCTTCTTGGGTGTGACAAAATCTCTCTTGCATCCTAGTTCTCATACCATAACTAGGTGGTGCCCCTATCTTGTTTGGAGTTACTTTTGGGATACCCCAACTCCCCCTTGTGTATAGGGAGTTGCATACTTTATCCATCCGCCCCTACTTCACTTAAATTCCATTCCATGTGTTTCATGGATACGAGGAGCCAGACTACTCTTCCTTGTTTGATGACGACCTTTGTTCTCGGTGCACTGATGACTTCTTTTTCCTAGCAGAGGTAGAAGGGGAGAATGAGATTGAGTACACTCCTCTAGCCACCATCCATCCTACTCCTAGCTTGTTAGATGAATCTATCCCCATTCGGGTGGAAGAGTATACACCCCTTTGCTCTAGCTCTCTTTGCTCCAGTTGGTGTGTGTCTTGGTGTCAGATTGCTTGTGTGTGTTTTGTAACGCATCTTCTTGGGTGTGACAAAATCTCTCTTGCATCCTTGTTCGCATACTATAACTAGGTGGTGCCCCTATCTTGTTCGGAGTTACTTTTGGGATACCCCAACTCCCCCTTGTGTATAGGGAGTTGCATACTTTATCCATCCGCCCCTACTTCACTTAAATTCCATCCCATGTGTTTCATGGATACGTGGAGCCACACTACTCTTCCTTGTTTGATGACGACCTTTGTTCTCGGTGCACTGATGACTTCTTTTTCCTAGCAGAGGTAGAAGGGGAGAATGAGATTGAGTACACTCCTCTAGCCACCATCCATCCTACTCCTAGCTTGTTAGATGACTCTATCCCCATTCGGGAGGAAGAGCATACACCCCTGTAGCTTTCAGGCCATACTTTTGACGGCCAAATCTTATATACATTTTTGTATATAAATAAAGAAGGTGTCTTTTTTTGTCATCCTTATTTTCTAAAGTTGCCATGTTCTGAAATGAATCTCTCATTTTTCTTCAGAATGGTCTCCATGATTATGAGAAAGTCTTAGTTTTTATTATTATGCACCAAGCCGCTCAAACTTCTTAAAATTACTCCTTTCGGCTTTCTATGCTACAAATCTTGGAGAAGACTTTTCTTCCAGAGAGTTCCAATCGGCTTTGCCTAAGCCTGCTCTTACTACTCAATGATCATTACTATTTTATTGAGGCATCACAGTCAAAAACTATAAAATATGATCTTATCCGTCTGGGATGGATAGAAAAGCTAAAGATCGTTAAGCTTTACTTGTTCCTTGCTCATTCCAATTTTGGTCTTGAAATTATTACATAAGACGGAAGTATTCTAATGAACCTATGGGTTTACGATCAAGTCACAAAGGTGATCTTTCTCGACCGTATGGCAATCGTGGGGAGGTCAAACTCTAGATTACTTTTTGTATTACCTCCTTTACCTGAGAGGTATAATACGATTGACCATATATACGACAATAAAGATGATGATATAGAAAATAATCTAAAATACCTTATAGATAAAAATCTAGTTAACCATACAAAGAACCATTTTAAAAGGGCTTGGAGCAATCGTATAAGCAACCATATAGATGACCATGTAGAGGATCATACCACCAACCATATAGATGGCCATATGTATGCCTATATAGAATATCGTTGAACTAACCATATACAGTAGCATAGAACTGACTATATAGACTACCATAGGCATGTTGTCTATGGCAAAAGGATAGCACTATATTGAGATGATCATATGGATGCCAATGTAGAGGACTATATAAACTCCCATGTAGATAGTCATAGAGACAACCATATTATATCATATACTAATCCATATAGATCACAATGTATATGACTATATAGAGGACAATATAGATTTACATAGAGCTCACTAAAAAGGCGGTCATATCCTAATCCATCATAGAACTTGATAGCAATGAAAATGACCCTATTGATAACATTAGCCGATCATATTGATGATCCACGTAGACAACCAGTCTTTGAGAACTTAACCATGTATAGGTCCATGCAGCCACTTGTATAGATGACTATGGAGACAACATTGTAGATGCATTGTAGAGGACCATATAAACACCCATATAGAGACTGTATAGACAAGCATGTTTGTTTGGAGGATGCAACAGACGGGTAGCTAAAGATCCGGCTACAAGCCACACTTTATTGTACTCTATCTTTTTTCCAAAGAAGCCTTGTAATTAGAAAGTATTGATTCTTGAGGTGTATTCATCTAACCTAGTACTCTCTATTTTCTGCTCAAAACATTAGGAAAAATATGGACTCTCCATGGGCCTTGTAAGAATCCCTAATCTTAAGGAAGTATGTTGTGATTAAGGGAGACAAAAGAAATGATGGGGGCTATTTTGGTAGGTCATTTTCTAGCCTTCAAGCCTAGAAAAGGTGGGGTAAGTAGTGACTAGGAGGCTACCTTCTCTCTCTAGCTTTTCAGCATCTCCTAGAGAAAAGGGGGTGTCATAAAGAGGGAGAGGGACCCTTGTACAAAAAGAGAACCCCACCTTTCATTTTTTTCTAAAAACTCGGCCAAAAATAAACCCTAAAAATTTGAAATTTATTGAAATTTTCAAAAGTAGTCATTTCCCCCCAAAAAGTGACCCAAAATCTATTCTAATATCAAACAATCATTTTTTGCCTCCAAAATCCCTTTCTCTCTCTCCATGTCTCCTCTTTGTCTCTCTCATTCCCCTTCCTCAAAGTAGCCATGCCCACCATAGCCAGGACCTGCTGCATCTCCCTCTTCATCTAAATGCTAAATCCTCCTTCTCACTCTTACAGAATTTTGCATCTCCCTCTCCATCTACCTGCTAAACCCTCCCTCTCATTCTCACACACTCCTGGATCTTCCTCTTCATCTACTTGCTAAACACTTCCTCTCACTGTCACATTCCTCTCTGCTCTCTTCTTTCTATCCCTGTACCCTCTTCCATTGTTCCCTGTCCTCCCTCAAAAATACCAAGTCTACCGTAAGCCAAGATCTACAGCAACTTCCTCTTCATCTACCTCTTCAATCTTCCATTTCAATGTCAACATCCCCTCCCCTGACCCTAACCCTTCCCTCCCACTCAACTTCCCCTATCAACCAAGCCCACCCTGATTACAAGCTAATGTAGTTGTCTTCACATCCACCTTTGCCTCTATTGCATCCCACAACACTAATACCCAACTTCTACAAGCTATGGAAAAGACTCTAGCATACCCAACTTCTTGCAAGCTATGGAATAGAATATTTATTTTTCATGTAAGGTGGAGTCACATCATAAACTTTCTAGTTGGAAGGACACAGAAGGGTGCCCCTGGACCACAGGTGGAAACTCCATAGCCATGAGACAGAGATGGATCCAAGCATAGTAAGGTCAAGTATGTCAAGCAATGGCGATGTTACTTTACACAAGGGCACTGGTTTCAAACCTGAGTGTATTTGAGGCAACATTTGAAGAATTTAGATCTGTACTCTATACATGCCGATCATGTATCCATAATGCCCAAAGCTATCGACATATCTTTTACTTTGTAATCTCATAAAATCATGTTTGAGGTGGTCTGCAATGGACATGGTTTTGTAACAACAAGCGCTATGTCTTTAATATATGAAATCTTTGATCTTGCAAATTAGTTTCCATGTAGCAATTTCTTTGAAGATTTGATTCTTACTGAGGGATTTGATGCTTATACAAGGGAAAGTGTTGAACCAATGTTGAGAATTATGCTAGTGGGGAGGATTACCCATCACTCATAAGCCTGCATCAAGATGGGCCATGTAGTTGCATCATGGTAGCATTTCTGAGGCTGCAAAACTATATCAACCAATGCTTCAAAGGTAGGGGCTAGTTGGTTAGTTTAGGAGAGGAGGCAAGGGTGCCTCTTCATGCATTGGATGGAAAAGAGGCATGGGATGGGTTTAGAAAACCTTTATTATCTCTCTCTCTCTCTCTCTCTCTCTCTCTCTCTCTCTCTCTCTCTCTCTCTCTCCCCCATATCTCTTTGCTTTCAGCTAGCTAGCCATGTATGATCAATTATTTTTTGCATAAACTTATAGAGTAGTGTTTTGTATTAATAGAATATTGGCTCCTTTATGGGTAGCTTCTTTAAGAATCAATTATCTCTCTCTGTATCTCTCCTTTTTGTGCATGTTATGGCCATTTGCTTCAGCTCTCTTTTGCTAGTAGGCCTTTGTGAGACTAAAAAGTGTCTTGTACAACCAAGAAAAGCACACCCTTTTTCTTTAGAGACCAGAACTAGAGCATAAAAACTATGGGGCACTATCCTCAAAATCAAAGGGGGGCTTGCAACGCGCCATGGTATGAGATAGCTATTATTGCATGGTTGAGTGAAGTTTGAACATCCTGTAGGACCATGTCAACCATGCCAAAGCAAGCTGGCACAGATAGAAGGCAAGGCAAGGGATGCATAGGCCTTGGGAGGCCCAAAAAAAACCTGCCACAAGGGAGCGCATTTGGGCCTTCCATAGGTCTATGGAAGGCCCAAATGCGCTCCCTTGTGGCAGGGGGTGCATAGGCCTTGGGAGGCCCAAATGCGCTCCCTTGTGGCAGGATTTTTTTGGGCCTCCCAAGGCCTATGCACCCCCTACCTTGCCTCCTACTCTTTGTGCTTGCTTAGTTTTGGGCATGGTGGCTTTGGGCCTATAGGATAACCATGAACATCCATCCAAAGAAGCATTTTACAAAACTATAGCTCATATGATATATCTAGAAAAAGAAAACTCATCCTCTACTACAAATGGATATAGATGTCTCACCATGTGCATGATGCATTCTCTACTCATTCTCTGCTATACAGATGGCTCAAAGTATACATGATGCATACTCAATTAGCAAGCAATCCAAGGAGTAACTTGTCTTGGGTTTGATCCATGTATCATGTCATTTATCCATCATAAGAGTGTATCCTCAATAAAGGGGCAATGCCCTTGAGTTCCAAAAGGGTCTCTCTCTCTCTCTCTCTCTCTCTCTCTCTCTCTCTCTCTCTCTCTCTCTCTCTCTCTCTCTCTATCCCTAGTTATCTATCTATTTATCTATCTTTGTGTTTTTTATCTACATGTGTATCTATCTAGCTATCTATCTATTAATGCATTTATCTATATCTATTTGTCTGTTTATCCTCCATCTATCTATGTACAATATATATATGTATATCCCCTATCTCTATCTTGTTTTTTCGCTCTCTTTTCTTTATTTTGATTTCATAGTCTGTGTTCCTTGGGATTTCAAAGAACACAAGATTATGGTTGAACTTACACAAATTCATATCAAATACAACATAATAGCATGCCATTGCATTATTCATGGCAAAGGTAGAACGAAGTGTTTGCACAATGCCAAGAGGGGATTCATGTGTGTGCTTGCAAACATGAGGGAATATGATTGTTGTATCTTTCATGGATTAGGTTTGAGTGTGTTCTTTCAAAAATTTGAAGCTTGCCAAATATATTGAGATAAACTCTAAGTGCTCATGAACTAAATGTTTGTTCAATGCCAAAGGAGTTTCATGTCTATGCCTGCAACACAAGGAAATATGATTGCTCTATCTTGCTTAGATTAGTCTTGAGTATGGGATTCATCTAAGAATTTAAAGCTTGCCACCATTTTGAGATAAACTTTAAGTGCTCATACAACAGAAAATGAATCAAACCTGACCTTTGAGATTAGATGGCTTACTAGATCTACATGCAGGCACATTGAAAAGGTGTACTTGCTACCAAAAAATCAATTTACTTGATCAATTCACTTATGAGCACAAAAAATTTGTCAGGAAGCACAATACCCATACAAGATTAGATGAAACAAAAATTGATCACAAGCACAACATCATATAGTTGAAGATTAACTAGAGTGGACAAAAATGTAATGAAACAATAGTGCTTTCTATTCAAGTAGTTTCATTACAAAGTTTGTAGCTTGGCTACAATAATAGCTTGGGATGTTATGTACTGGATCAAATACATTGAATGGAATATAGACTGAGGCAATTGTTATGCTCTTAGCAAGGCTTGTCTCATCATTGATAACTCCATGGACCTCCATATACACAAGTATACACACCAAACAAAGACTGTTTAGAATGATCTTCTGATTGGAGAAGTCGCACTTTCCACTTGACACCAAACCAAGTTGAGCCCAAGCATCCACTGCAGTAACATCCTGTAATACAACAAATATGGTGTTAGCTACTATAGTTTAAATTAATATACATTGTTGAGTTATATAGATTAGTTCTTATCTATAGCATGCACAACCATAAAGGTACCCGAGAGGCATTCAAGCGGTTGCTTTGCAACTAAGCTGGATAAAAAAATACGTTCACAAATACCGTTGTCAAAAAATATGAACACATGCAAATTAAAGAGGACATACCCATAAGATGACTTAGCATTAGACTTACAATGAGGTGAAAATTGGTTTGAATCTCTCTGCAAGTGGATCTGAGCTACACTATACACATGTTGAGTGATGGCCACCATTCCAGGTTTTGTTTTGAAAGCCATTAGTCTTCACTTCCAATGGCGTTCCAATATGCCTCGACATTGTACTCCATGAGGACCAACACTGAACGGTTGCATGTAGACCCATGAGCCTTGCTAAATACCTGTGGGATCCATTCCACCTTCGAGCTCTTTGTGTTGTGCAGTATGACCTTTTGTATCTCCAACTTGGGTTTTCTATGTGTGGTATGGGTGGACATTCTTGGGAAGAGGTCGGGTGGCCACACAGTAGAGAGAGATGGGAAGGGGGAGGGGGGTGAGGGTTGGAGAGAAGGATAGTGAGGTCTACACAGTACAAAGAGAATGAAGGGGAGAAAGGGAGAGATAGAGAGGATGGAGAGTGAGCTTTTGGCTATGGTGGGATAGTGATGAGCTTTAGGCTATGGTGGGCTGCATTGTGGAGAATTGAGGGGTGAGGGAAGGGAGAGCTAAAGACGATGGAGAGTGAGCATTTGACTATGGTGGGGTTGACTGTAGAGAGAGTGAGGAGAGGGAGGGGGGACAACTGAAGAGGAGGATAGTGATTAGCTTTGGGCTATGGTGGGATGCACAACACAGAGAGAATGGAGGGGGGAGGGGAGGGAGAGCTAGAGAAGATGGAAAGTGAGCTTTTGGCTATGGTGGGGTTGACTGCAGAGAGAGAGTGAGGGGAGGGGAGGGGGCAGGGGAGAGAAGATTGTGGGAGAGATAGAGAGAGGGAATTTGAAGAGAAAAAGTGACTTTTTGATGTTTGGTTATGTTTTGTGCAATTTTGGAGGGAAAATGGTCATTTTTGAGACTTTTCAAAAATTTCAAATTTTTAGGGTTTTTTTACCTGCGCGATTTTTCTTTTGGGCTCCCTTTTTGTCAAGGGTCCCTCTCTAGGCTTTATGACACCTCTTTCCCCCCCCCCCCCCAGTCCACCTCCCCTTTCTCTCTAGGAATCAAGCATTGAAGAGGGGGGAAAATAGGCTGCCCTCCTATCTCTCCTTAGGCTATAGGTGATATCCCAAGAGCCCTTTCATTGGTCCTCCACTAACCCTTCCCTAATCAAAAGGGCCCTAGGAGAGTCCATATTTTTCCTAATGACCTACAAGCCTTGTGAAGTGGCCAATGACCATGGGAAAGGGTCTGAAGTCTTTTGGATCAAAACCCTTAGTTTCAAAAGTAACATTATCATTATTTGTAAGAAGATTTTGGACGTTGATTGTGAGTTGCAACTCTACTAAAACTTGTAATCAATCTTTCTCTTTGTCTGGTAATCAAAAATCGATTCCGATTAGTATATTGTGTTCCTTGTCTCTTGCTCTTGAATCTAAGTGTAATCATTCTCAATTTTGTTGTGGTTCGTGAACAACCTGTTTGTGAGCTAAATGCATAGATTTGGGTGCTAAAATGGTTATTTTTTAATGTTTTCACCTTGAAAGAGCGTTTCCATGCCATAGAGCTATCTTTCTAAATAGCTCTGTTGCAGTTTTTTGCACATTTTTTTGGGACGGATCATGATTCTAGTACCTCCTCTGATGACCACTTAACTTGGTAGAATTGTGCCCTTAGGTCTTGTAATACTCCTCCTTAAGTTTCATTGCATTCCGACTCTATTTTAGATGTCGAAAAGGCGTGATGACCTAGAGCAGTGAGACTGGACATAGGTAGATTCTTGAACTGAAGAGTGATAGACTTTCTATAGTAGGAAATTGCGTAGTTTTGTAGGTTCACTTCTTGAGATTGACAACCTCAAAGAGTT
Organism: Adiantum capillus-veneris; assembly: GCF_014529385.1. Taxonomy (NCBI): domain Eukaryota; kingdom Viridiplantae; phylum Streptophyta; class Polypodiopsida; order Polypodiales; family Pteridaceae; genus Adiantum; species Adiantum capillus-veneris. The sequence goes on from NC_140938.1 coordinate 137,746,564, forward strand.
TGCGTGTCCCATCCCCAATATTGACATATGTTAGTGCCAGATAGCTATGAAGCAAACATCCGTCGCGGCAACCCTCTAACATTGGCGTTGTTCCGAGGATTTGACCCTTAGGTGGTAAGTGACCTAGTCATATGGAAAAGCCTCCTTTCCAGATATTTTTACACCCATTCCATTTACACTTAGGCAGTAAAGCAACTAGAAGGGGGTTTAGTGTTTGGTAGAGACTGGAATCAGGGACTGGTCAATTCTAGTCTTTAGGAGCAAGAAGAGCTGTGAGTGAGATTCAAAAGTCATTTCATTCTTTGGTTTTCTCTATGCTTGGAAAGAACTGCTTCTCCATCCATGACATTGTTATTTTTACATTGTTTTATTCATTTCTATTCATAAATTCATTTTAGTTCATAGGAGTAGGTTAAATAACAACTTCAACCATCAAATGGGGCTAAAGGAGTCAGGGTAAAAACTGTCTGAAACCATATTTGGTACAAAAGAACATAACTCTGAAAATTTGAAAAATTGAAAATTTGATGGTCAGAGCATCAAACCTGATTCAAACTCAAAAATACCTTACAAAAAGGGTTAAGCAAGCTTGTAGGAAACAATTTGAACAATTTCTTTCCGATTTTGTTGAGGAACATGGATGGAGATCCTTGTACCTCTATGACCAATTGACTAGAAATTGTCACCCATTGTTTAAGATTGCTCTCAAATACTAGAATCCTAAGTGTGACCATAAATAGACTGCTAAAGTACATCCAAAATCAAGAAACTGGGCAAATGTGCAAGAGGCCTTGGAAATCTAGTAAAATTTGGGGAAAGTGAACTTTTTAGTGTTCCAAATTCAAAAAGGGGTGAGATTTGGCTTCTACAAGGTATAGGGAACTAGCATGACAAAAATTCATAACAAAGTACTTCGAAACATAAATTGTGATCCAGGTACTTGGATGACCTTTGGAATTGATATTTGATCGGTACAACCCTTATAACTAGTGGAACAACTTTGCCAAAAGAGACCGCAACAAAAAAGTTGATCAACCAGTGTCCAACACTAATATTTTCCTAGATAACGAAAAACAGCAAAGTAGACACAAATTTTTGCTTTTGGTCGGGCAAACATGATTCAAATTAAAAAATATTTGCAGAAAAGAATCACCATAACAAGGACTATAAGTTGACCAAGTTTCATGTCAAAATGAGGTCATACATGGATCCAATCCATGTAGCTCATCATGATTTTGGGCAAAAAATTGATAAGTGGGTAATTGATACACAATTAGCAAGATTAGTAGCATTTTAGGTAAATTGAACACATTGCCTATGAACACACATCCAAAAATCCACAAAACCACAAACACACAAGTAAAACTAGTGAAGAAATTAATGAGAAAACCTATCCGATTATGCCATAATTACACTAGTGTAGGCCTTCGTTACCCAAAAACGGCACCACCTATTGGGGATATAATCATAGCATATCTCTAATGGCCAACAATATTTGTCAATCCAGAGTGATGAGCTACCCAGCTCTCGTTCTCGTCTCAACCGAGCACCACTACCCTTATAGTTGCACACAATTCTATGTGGGTTGGCAAACCCCCCAAGCACCATGGCAACCCGGATAGAAATCCCAACCGTGAACTCCACGGTCTAGATGCCTGATCCCAACGATTGGGCATGCACCGTGTGGTTCTAAAATCCCATGGCACCCATGAACCCCATGGTCCCGGGAAAGCCTAGAGCGCGTTTGAATCCCCCCCTTGTTGGAGGAAGGCCAAGAGAAGGTTTTCCATGAGAGGATGTGATGGTGGGGGACGACATGAACAAGGCATCCATCGACGGCACTGAGTGTGAGGACGGGATGGCCCGTGGTGGGGTAAGAGCTGGGCGTGTAGACGAGGGTCGTGACCGGTGCTTGACAGAGCCACCAGCAACTTCACTGCGACATGACCGACTATGTTGACAGAGGACAACCCAGGGCATGGACACATTGATGGGATGGTGCATGCCGACGTTTGGTCCAATGCTCTGAGTATGTCGGTGAGGGCCGATAGATATGTGAATCACAAAGTGAACGACGTCATCATTGATGATACCATGACGGGACTAACTTGAGGCCAAATGCATCGACGCGGAAGACTATGTCGAGGGAGGACAATCAAGGGGACATCCATGCAAGGCTTCGATGACATGACAGAGCAGGCTGATGAGGTGGATAGGCAGACAGGTGCTTAAAGCACAAAGCGGACAACACCATGGCCCACTCCACCATGATGGGGTGGGTCAAGATCGGTAGCACCGATGGAGTTGATGTGCCATGCACAACTAGGATGATGGGGTGGTGTGGGTTGACCGGTGAGCTGACACGACGGGTGTGTGGATGAGGGTCGATGGGTGCGTAAAGCACAGAGCGTACAATGCCACTGCCGACTCTTGTAAACATCTTAGCCTCGAGTGGATTGAAGTGACTTTTTTATCATTGTATATGCCCCCCTTGCAATGAACATTGAAGCCTTGTAAAACTTGCAGTCACTTTTTGAATCTTGGTATATGATATCCTTGCAATAAACACTAAAGCAAATTGCGTTGTAACCAAATGTGTTTCCCTCCTCATTGTGAAACCTATTAGCATTATCATTTACCACAATTACTGCTAATCCTCTAGTTGGCCATTATTCAATACACATGCATTGACGTCCTCGAACATCCACATCACTAGGGCTTCATCGGAGTTTGTTCCCTTTAGGAAGATTGTCGTGTATTTTGGTATGTTTATGGGTTTTTGGGAGGTGCTACCCCCTAGAGTCCCTTGATGTTGGAATCCTCCAAGTTGTTGGTTAGCCATCCATTGATATGAATTGTCAAAGAGGTGCTAGTATCACTACCCTCTGCTACGATTGGTGTGAACGGATCTATCCTTGCTTGGTTTACACTCTCTTCTATCGACACTAAGCTAACCTGATCTCCTCCCACTCTCCAATCTCTTTGAAGACACCTACCAGATCTCAAATTCATCAAATCTTTCAAACAAACAACTATTAACCCAAACCTCTTACCTTAGAGGTTTTCCTACAACTACTCTTTTCTTTGATTTTCTTTCAAACCGCTTTCTCAACTTGTAAAAGTATTTTGCACTCTAAAATTATCACCAACTTAAAGAATCCTTGGTTCTAGATATCTGTACAAAACTTTTGACTCTGTAATTCTTTGTCAAAATAGTGATTCTCACTTAAGTACTCTACGGTGTTGATCGGTATAAGTCGAGGATTAATCCCAACCAAATAACTATATATAAGGACCTGATTCCCTATGTGAGTCCTATGCACTAATCTAAAGAGACAGAGGGAATCGTAGGGTCACAAGGAAGGCTCTTGGACAGTCAAAATGGCTACCCAAGCCCTAAAATAAGCCTTCAGATGTCATACACGTATGATGTCTAAGTGCTCAAAATCAGTCCAAGCTTGAAATGTGGACTCTCCTTGACGTGCTATGTCCAAATCTAGTGTTCCTTTGTGATTCTAACACTTGTAGGCATGTAGATCTCTCATGTTTCTGGGTTAGTCATTGTTTGCCCTTTTGGGAGGTTATCAAAGTCAAGCCAATTCCATATTGATTGAGGCTTGATCTACACGCTTAATATGTACTAGTGGTACATAGTGGTAAGCGTAGGTGTCAGTTGTGACCTCTAAAATGTCCTTCACACATCATATGTGTATGTCTTTTTGTGCCCAAATGAAGTGAAATTTCACTCCAGAGGTCCTTCTCCACTTATACAACATACATATATGCTCAAAATTGAATTTGGATGTCAATCAAGCACAAGATAGCCACGTTTTGACAAGGAACTTCCTAAAAAGGGTAAAATCTTCTCAATACTCAATCTATATGTCCAAATGAAATGACGCTTAGTGTATATTCTCAACATAACGTGTAGAATATGTCTATAAAGTCAAAAGTTCAATTTGTACACAATCACACTTTAGACATCATACATGCATGATGTCTACTGATGGATTTTTGTGCAGAACTAATCCACAGGCATCCAGAAGTCTCTAGCATTGGTTTTCAAGCACTTTTACCAATTTTCATGCAAAGACATACTCAGAATCACAAGTTTTCTATTTTTTCCGTTTTTGACACTCCATCTTTTGATTTTTGGGTACTAATTGTTGGTCAAAACTTTAGTCTCAAGGGGTGCTTAGAGTAAAACACCCCTTATGAACACTCTGGTGCACTCTGTTTTGTCAAACTTGGCCTTCTGCTAGCCCTTAGGACAGCATACGTGTATGAAGTTATAGAGTTGCAAAATTACAAATTTTCTGAATATATCTCTTGCATATGCTTTCTTATATAGTCAACATCATTTAGTGATGCGCAAATATCTTCAAAAGATTTGTTTGTTGCATTTTTACCCTAAAGATCAAACTTTTTTGGATTTTAAATGCAAACAAGCCCACAAGAAAATAATTATGTGATGAATATTTCTAGATCATAATCAACCTTTCCTTTCTACAACTACTCCTACACATCATAAGGTGTGTTGCATTTCTGACTAGAAAAATGCTTCACTTCCTCACACGGACTAGCTATTGCTTTTATCACCTCTCACAAATCACTCAGACACAATTAACACTAAAACACGACTACCTACGATGGAAAATATAGGCGAGTCACACGCTCCCTAGCACTTCCCTAAGATCTCAAGAGTCCAACTCCCAGATCCTACCTAAAATAAAGTAACAAGATTTTGGTGAACCAGAGGGACTTCTACCTTGTAGGACTAGGCTAAGGTCACTACCTAGGGCTCTCATCCCGGACAGTGGTGCCAATGTTGGAGGGTTTGCCATGAGCAGACATTAGCATAGAAAGAACTAAACTAGCATACCAAAATGTCAGCCAAGGACGTAGCTCAATCCGCAGGCACATGGAAGCAAGTAGATGGTTTTCAATCACCTACTAGACCTTCAGACATCCTATGTACTTGTGACTGCAATAAGCCCACGACGCTCACGGTATCAAAACAAAGATCGAATGTCCTTGTTATTCTACTTACCAAGAGGTCGCTACCCTATGGACTCTGACCCTATATTCCACCCATAACTGCTTGGTGCAAAAAACGCATATGACCCCAAACAATCTATTGCATGCCACTAATTATCAACATACATGATCCTAATGTGTATCTCTTCTTTCCGTGAACCTACTGATATGAAGAAATCCTAAAAAAGACACACGGTTTGCAAGATAACTCACTTAGAAGCTAGTGGGAGCTCACCTTGCAAAACGAAACCCAAAACTCGCAAGCTTGGCATCGGTGCGTAGCCTTCGCCGTTGCTAGCTTGCTAGTGGTATAGCATTTGCAATGGCTACTGTGTAGCACATGCAAAGAAGAGATAAGACCTTATGGTCTCTCTCTCTCTCTCAGAGTCACATAGTCACAGCACATAGTAGACATAAAAAATTGATTAATAAAAGTCTCCTTAGGGTTACAAAATATTGGATTTTATACCTCACTCTTGAGAGGTACATTCTCATAAAAAATAATTCCTCCTCTAATACAAAAGTTTCTGCTTGTCCATCAAAATTTAATATTACAAAAATGGGGCGAGTCTTCTCATTGTTCCTCCAGTCAACAAGACCCCTCAGTGCTAATATAGAATGTGTGTGACTCATTGCATAAGATTATAGCTTCTTGAACCATTTTTTCACTCAAGGCTCTACCTTCTCGATGTTCTCATGAAACTCCTTAGTCAATCAAATTCTCCACTTGATGATCTTTCCATCTTTGTATTTAGGGTGAAAGGAGCTAGGTGATCGAGAGGTGCTTGATTCAGCTACTAGAGTACGCAATAAAGTCCTACTATCACAACCCTCAAGGACAAATCCACTTTCATGAAGCGACCTTGTCTCATATGGTTTCATATGAGTTCCTTCATCAATTGGTCAAACTCCAGGTGCAGGGCCGGTACGCCAATAATCTTATCATCACATACCTCCCATGAATGTGTGGGTGTCAGATTTGCAAAACCAAAAGAACTTATTAAAATGCCTCCTATATATTTTCTACACCCTCAAAATGACAGTGTAGGAATTACATCTTTTTCAACTTCAACACCTGCATTAATGGCAGCACCACATATTCCACTTGCTAGCTCGCCAAAACATGTCATCTTATTACCCGGTTCAATCCTTCTAGTGGCCATAATGTTTTGAGCACTTATCTCTCCACACAATGCATGTCTCTCTCTTGTGAAATTTTTGTTTTTACACCACTTCTCCCATCCATGGCGATAGTCACAAAATTCGGTCTATGGCTATCATCTTCCAAAATCAATCCAGGGTCAACTTCTATTGGATGCTTTTTTCAAACACTCCTCTAATTTGCCTTAGAACATTGCATCTCTAGAGATCCTATGATTCTTAAAACCTATACCAGCTCTCGTTCTAGAATGTTGGGATTTTAACACTAGAATGGTAACAGGACACTTTTATGTCCTTGGACACTTTTGTGTCCTGTTAAGTGACCATTTTGCTTGAATTATTTGAAGAGTATGAAAATGAATTTCTAGGTGCTATATATCCACAAAGTTGCCTTATGAGCTGAAAAAAACTTAGCATTTTTTTTTGAGTATCGATCTCACCATTAACCTTACTCTTGCACAACATTTTTGAACCTAAACTGTGTGAAAAAACGGGTCCTGTTTTTGGCTTTTTTTCAATTTTTGGCAACTATACCACTCTAAACTTCATGTTTGTGAGGTTTAGATGGCCAGAGGTTAGGCCTTCATAGTTCTCAACATGTTTTGAGGCTTGTAGGGAGAGCTAAGTGTTAAAATTGAAAGTTATGACCAATTTACAAGAATTGCATAATCCTGTTTTTTGGCCAAAATTAGCACTTTTATGAATTTTTTGCTGGCTTTCTTGATATCCAAATTCAATTTTGATTGTGTAAGTGTAATGTATAACATAAAGCTAATCTTCCTTGAGTTTTGGGGGACCTAATATGCTATAAAGCATAGTATATAATGATGGTTGAGTTTTTTGATTGCTGAAGAATACGATACATTTTAGAGTAGCAAGTATAACTTTCTCAATATTGCTAGTTTCTTAGGCCAATTGTATGTATTTTGTAGGTAGTAACCATATCTAATCATAGACTACAAACTTGGCTAGATATTGAGTCGTTTCTATGGGTTTATAGAGGTCATAATGCTAAACCCAGTATTTTCATGTTTGCTGTATTTAGCATTTTATCATTGCCCCCAAGGTTCCAATTTTAAGAGATCCATAATCCTTTTGACATGCTCCATGGCTCCTTTTGAATCCAAATGCCCAAAGGGAACTAAGAAAACATGTATACAGTATCTGTATTGAGCGTGACTATAGAAACTTTGATGATAGGTCCGCAGAATGGCAAAAATGCAACTTTTTTGTACCTTTTTTTTTTGCCCAAAAAAATTTTAGTGAGGTAAAAGCAATCATATGTTTTGGTCACCAACCCATTGAAGTTAACGGGGCATTTTATCTCATGTTCTACAAAAATCCCCACTTATTTATATGCAATCAACCGTAAGAAATTGTTGTTTTGGGCAAAATGCACTGGTCCATCAACTTTGGAGGCTTGTAGTGACCAAGGGATGAGAAAAATTACAAGTTTCTCATTTTTTCCATATGTAGTAGTTATTGAACTATAAGCTCATGAAAGGATTTTTCAAAATGAGTGGATCTACTATGGTTTTGGAAATTTTTCCCAAAACCCTGAAATGACACTTTTATGTCCTGTTAGGTTACCATTCTAGTGTTAAAAGATTGGTTGTGGTCACAAACATGCTAGAGGCATCTGAGACATAAACCAAGACCCCCAATGAGAATATTTCACATCCCACCATGCCAACCATGTTTGCAGAGTTGGAACCCTTCAATTGCCATTTACGACACAAAAACTTATGATCCTCTTGGAATGATGGACAAATGCATCTACCTGTATGATGTACCATGCTTTGCTCCGAATGAAAAGAAAAACTCCTTTATTTTTCTTCAAATTTCTTCTTAGCACCTACAAAATATACAAGATGCACTGCAATCCAATTTGCATTAGCTTCACTAGCCATAATTCCACAAAATTCGACCTTTGGAAAACCATTAGATTCAACCACAAAATTCAATATCCTCCAAAACTTGATCTGAGTATGTTTATTCTCAACCTTAAACTCACAAGTGGCAATGGCAAGCAATGAGTGGCAATGGTAAGCAATGAGCGCATAAAAGGGTCATAGACATAAGCAAACATTGTGGGCCAACCACGAACCCTATGAACATGGTCAAAATGAACCCACATGTCCTGTAAGTTTCCTCTTGGCTTCATTTGATTAACCAAATCAATTCCACTCCCAAGACCTATAGACTTTTTAAAACATGGGGCTGCAACTTTTCATCTAGCTACACTAGAAACAAGATTCTATGCAAAAATGGATATCTGCAACGATTGTTAAGGTCAAGAATGGCTTCAAACCCCTTCAAAGTTATGTTTTTCTCCTTCTTGATGTTGTCCAAACACCTGCTTGTCCTCCTTTTATCTAAAAAGGGAGTCACAATCTCTAGCATTTCAATGAACTTGCCCTCCTTGATCGTTCTAGTGTTTTGAGGCTCCTTATTTATTAGCATCTCCATGACAAAGTCTTGTGCCACATTCATCTCTAAAATTTCTTATAAGTGCAGAAGGAGTTCATTTCAGCATGCAATCCAATTTATTGTCTATCTTTTGTCCATACCCTCTATTGACACCCTCGTCATAAGGATGATTGTGGTTAACCAAATGTGTCACACATCTTATTTGTGTTCATGCAATCTCGTGGGATACAATAGTAAATTGTAACATAACATTCCTTCATAATTTGAGGCATCTACGAGCAATTCTTATATGCAATATTTCCATATTCTACCTTTACTAGACCACTAGAAAACTGATTCCTTAGCCTTCCTTTCCATTGTCTCTCATTAGGCATCTGCAAACACACATAGTAAGAGCAATCAATATTAAGGCACCTCAAATGACATGCACATCAGCTCATTCGCACAGCCCCAATAAAACAATATGAGCTGCAAGTGAAATATTCTATCCAAGTGTGTCCATCACTCTTGTGTTCCATTCCCTGCATTGAAGAAGTGACACATGGCAAAAGTTCAAAAACTATATAACCATCATAGACCCTCGGCAACTCTGTCACTTGACAAACTTGATTGTAGCTGAACAATGCAGCATGTAAACTAGTATTTAATGGCAATTATTTCATCATTTACAACACACATGTTGAACTCTTTAAAATGCCTATTGATGTGTGGCTATCAAGGTCAATATATACCTTATATAACTGAAGTTTATCAGCGTAGAGGAGGAACCCAATGTCACCAATGGAAAGCTCAATTGGCTCAATCTTCATACCTTCATGGCTTAACAACAAAGGCTTACTATGAGACAGGAAGAGCCAATAGATCAAAAAATTCCTTAATGAAGTGTAACCTCACTTCAACTTGTCGTTTGTCTACAACAATCACAAGCGTCTACCCTGATTGAAGGCCAAATATAAAGATACTTCTAGCCATATATAACCGAAATGAATGATAGACCTCACAGACTTAAACCAACCTTGAGTGAGCTAGACTTAGACAAAAGATGGCAACCGCGAGTTCTATTTCTGAACAACAAAACGTGACTAAGTTAGGAAAACAACACCAAAAACAATAGACATTTATTGCCCCACAATTTCCTTTAACAATTAAATAATAATATTATGCACTCATTAATATTCTCTAAGTGCGGGTTGGAAAACTTTTAAAGTAGACCACTGCTAAAAATAATTCAAGCAATGGGGTCACACTACACTGCTTTATACAAGTGCTAAGGGTCCGTCTCTACAGAGGATTGAAGAGAGAGACTTGTTGAGAGAGCATGGCGTTGGGGCTCTCTTTGAAGAATAGCACCAAGAGGAAGGAGGTGAGATCATGGATGCACTGCAAATCATCAACACGGGGCATTAAGAGCTGTTTGGGAAAGGGTGCCTCGATGTGCCCTCGCACGTGATAGTAGCGCTAGTAGACTATATTCAACATGAGCTAATTTTAGAAGCATTTATTTAATTCAGCAACTGCACTCCAAGTAATCAACATATTGCGCTAAAAGTTGTTTGGGGAAGGGCACATCCACGTGCCCTCCCATAGGATATTAGTGCTAGCAGATTGTAATCAGCATGCATTATTTTCAACAGCGTTTATTTAATTCAGTAGCTACTTCTTGTTACTTCGTTAGCGTAGCAGCCAAAATCGCAATGCTGCCCTCTCCTTAACCCACGTGGCTGCTCCTATTTTCAAAAATCTGGCTTCTCGGCGTTGTCCATTCTTTTATTTAACGTTTTATTTTTCATCTACACTCAATTTTTTGTCCCAGATAGATGCGAAGCGAGGGCCTCTCTCCAGATGCACAAGAATAGATGCAATCACCTACGCAACATCTTATTTATGTACGATGTAATCACAAAATCGCAATGTTGCCCTCTCCTTAACCCACGTGGCTGTTCCAATTTTCAAAAATCTGGCTTCTCAGGCGTTGTCGATTCTTTTATTTAACGTTTTTATTTTCATCTACACTCAGTTTTTCATCCCAGATAGATGCGAAGCGAGGACCTCTCTCCAGATGCACAATCACCTACACAAGCATAGATGCAATCACCTACGCAACATCTTATTTATGTACGATGTACCACGCATGCAATCTTCATCTATCATACACGATGCCCCATCATCTTGAAGGCATGTGGCTCCACGCAAGATGCTACTATGGGCACAAAAATGCAATCACAAAAATCCGTTGAAAGCTCTCGACGACTGTTTTCAACTGATGCAAAGCGAGGGCCTCACTCCAAATGCAATTACATACGCGTGCATCTTGAAGGCATGTGGATGTACACAAGAAGCCGATATGGGTTTAAAAGTTCACCTTGACATTGTTAGTCAGGGGTTGTTGCAAAAGATGACATCTTGCACAGGAGCACCACATTTGGCATACATGTCGACCAAGGCATTGTGAAGCACGAAATCGGTTGAAAGCTCTTGACTGTTTTCAACGGATGCAAAGCAAGGGCCTCACTCCAAATGCAAGTACATACGTGTGCATCTTGACGGCATGTGGCTATACACAAGAAGCCGATATGGGTTTAAAAGTTCACCTTGACATTGTTAGTCAGGGGTTGTTGCAAAAAACTAGTGATCTGGTTGTTGCCACCCAAGTGGTCATTGCGGATGGTTTCAAGCTGGAGAAATTCCTAGCTTGCCTGTGTCCTCGAGTTCGAGATAAAGTGGATGATGAAGAGCCAAAGACTTATGCCAAGGCAGTCAGGGTTGCCCGGGTGAAGAGCAGGAAAATGAAAAGAAAGCTGGATTTAGGATTGTTAAAGCCTGCAGATTGTGTGCATGTTGAAGCAGCAGTTTGTTCTATGGGCCCATTGAGGATGGTGCCAGTTATGCGAAGTGTGGAGCCTGCTAGGGTAAGGCCTATGATCGATATTGTTCCTTGGGAATTGCCTGTTTGTGAGGTGTCTATGCCGATTGTGGAGGAGCTTGTCAACGAAGATGAGCCTTGTATTGAAGAGAGCTTGTGTGTAGAAGAGTTAGCAGATTCCACGTGTCCATTGCAACATGAAGAGGTGGAGCTTGTTCTCGTGGAGTGCTTGTATGAAAGGGTAACAAATCGTGGCCAAATGGTAGGTGCCGAGAGCTTGGGGTTGGATGATGAAAGTGGGCACGACGATGGTCCAGCTTTTGTGGAGCAGCTAGAGGATGATGATGATGATATCGAATCAGCCTATGGTGAAGATGATGAGGCTACAAGCTAAAGCTTCTGGCAAACAAGTGAGGAGGATAGAGATACAAGCTGGGAGACAAAATCCGAAGATTCGATGCTGGTAAAGGTAGGGTTACCCTGTTATATGCATGAAGATGTGGTGGTTGCCACTATGAATGAAGAGCAAAGAAGAGTGTCGGAGCTTGAGAGCGACAACATGCAGGTGAGGGTGCTATGCGGCACCATGCTAATGACGATGCTCATCAAGGTAGCTGTGGAAGGTTCTCTAATTGTACAGCAGATACAAGGGTTTCCCAAGAAGGAGAGTGTTGTTGTAGCTAAGAAAGAAGAATGGGTTGAAGAAGATGGCATGCAAGAGATATTGGACGCTCATAAAGAAGAAGAGCAGCTCCAACTAGCCATGGATTGCACGAGAGATGCCTTGGATACGGGTTCTTTTGAGCAGGTATGCTTGGATGATGAGGTTGATTGGGGGTTTGATGACCCGGTGGGTGAGATGGATGAAGAGACACAGGTGCTTGCTGGGAAATCTTTAACTAGAATACAGGTGATACGAGGGTCTGTCCCTCTATAGGTGGAGGTTTCTTTGGGAGAGCAAAAGTCTGCTGCTATGGTGGTGTCGACAGAGGTAGGTATGGAGGTGAGTACGGAAGCGATGGTGACCAAGGTGCCAATGTTGAAAAAGTTGCCCGCTAAGTGGAGTGGTCCTTTTGAGCATGAAGATAAGTCCAGGGGTGTGGACTTGTCCGAGCTATCAAAGGAAGTTTTCATATGGTGGTTGAAGGGGATGCTGATAAACGTAGCTGTGCAGTGGGCTGTGGAGCAAGTACAAGATTTGCTTCACGAGGATCTTGCGTTATATGGTTGGGAGGGAGGACATGGTATGTTCAATGTGAATGATGATGTACACTCGGAGAGTCGTGATTCTTTTGGTGGTGTTTTTTGGGAAGTGGAAGTATGCCAAGGGCATGTTATGTGGATGATTGGCTATGTGATGGGATGCATCACTATGGGAGGCCGTTGCAAGTGGATGGAAGTGATCAAAGCCAGGTATTTGACCCAGGTGGATGATGACAGGTAAAGCAGGGGGTTGGGCAACCCGCATGAACAAAAGCAGCGTGTAGCAGATGCCAAGTTTTGTACATATGTTAGGTGGTTTTGTGATGTGCAAGAGTTTGTGTTGGTGTGGCAGTTTTTTAGTGCAATAATCCTGTTTATGGTTGAACATGAATGTTCAACAAGGCGGTGGGCAATGATGGTGCAACCAAAGTTGGTCCGTGCTTGAAAGTGTGCTATGCAGTGCAAAGGGTGCTAGCATGTGCATGGCAAAGGGCTAAAGCATGTATGAAGACCCTTGCCAGGAGAGTGGCAGCGGAAATGTATGCTTAAAGTGGTTTTTTAGGCGAGGGGAGCCTCCAAAGTGAAATAATGATGACGGCAAGTCAAGGTGTTCAAAATGCAGGAAATGTGTGCCGAAATGTGGTATTCGAGATGCTCTAGAAGCTCGTCCAGACGGCTCGTCAAACAGGGCTTCGGTATGAAAGATATGCGAGTCCGAAGTTAGAAAGCTTCGTGGGTCCCGACAGACAGAGTAAGTACATACATGTGGCCAAAATTGGGATCATTGGATACGTGTGTAAAGCTCAAGATGTGGAGCATGCCGGTCTTTTCGGTTTGCCATTCGGAGCTCAAACGGGCATGTTATGGCCTGTGGAATATTTGCCGGGGGTCAGGTACGTGCTCATCGGGCTACGTCGATAGGTGTGCTGACAAAGATATTTTTGACCTCGCTCAAGTCTTGGAAAATCGCATGCAACGTGGGGGGTCAGCCAAAATTTGCGGATGGCTGATCGGAGTCAAGGGCATCGAGGTACGCCCAATTCAAGTGGGCACACGATCTCGTGATGGACGATTGTCTACTTTTGTGACTTGATGTACGGAGGTGTGAAGTGATTGAAATGTGGCAAACTCTTCGAGGTTCAGGGTTGAAAAGGGTGTGACTTGATGAAAGGGGAATTTCGCCAACTTGAGCACACAAAGCACCCGCAACATGGAAAGCTTGCATGAAAATCCTTCCTTGGTTATAAATAAAAAGGTAATAAGAAATAAGGATGATTTTTGAAAAGTAAAAGCCTCATGTGAGTTCCACAAGCAAAAAAAGGAAAGGGAGGGGATTTTTTGTGAAGGTTGGGAGCAATAGCGCCGGGCGCTATTGCTCAAGGGGATTTTTTTTGAATTAGGGGAAAAGAAGAAGGAAAATAAGAAAAAGGAAGGCCAGCTGTTTTCGAAGAAGGAAGAGGATTTTTTTTTTTTTGGCCTGGAGGTGAGAAAGGGGAATTGAGGAAGGAAAAAAAACAAACAGGCTTCGTGGGCTCGCGATCAAGGGTCGAGGCCAGCATATGGTTTGTCGGAGAGGCGGCTCGAAAGAGCGAAGGGTTTGTACGAGAGCTGGCTAGTGAAGGCTATCAAGACGAAAAGTTGTTGCCGAAGTGAAGGGAGAGTTAGATTTTCTGTCGAGGCATGTGCCAACGAAGTCGAACTTCGAGGGAGGTGTGTGCCCCTTTGTATGAAGCCGTGATAGCTACAGTGCAGCCATGAATAGACCATATGGATCCTGTACAGGTGTTTTTGTTTTGAAGGAGAAGCTATGATTGCAGATTTTGGCATCGTCTTTTTCCCCTTCCCCCCTTTCTTCTTTGCTCGTCTCTAGGGTGTGTGGTGCCGGTGTGTGTGAGCGTGTGCGTCCCCGGGCCCCCTGTGTGTGAGAGAGAAAGAGAGAGAGAGAGAGAGAGGTGTCGAGATGTGGAAGGGTTGGAAGCGGGCAAAATCGGTGTGATCGTTGTTTGGTGATTGGGCAAAGCGTGTGTGCGTTGGGCGAAGTGGAGCGAGGCCCTGCTAGTGTGAGTTGTCTTTTGTGAAGCTGTTTTCGAGAGGATAGGGGTGTTGTGAATACCCTGAGCTATATAGGGACAGTTCTGTGTGTGTCGCGTGTGTTCCCCATTCCCCCTCTCCAACGTGCCCTCCCTGAAATTGGAATTTTTTATTACAAATTTATTAATTGGAGGAGGGCATGTCGACATGGCCTCCCTGAGATTGCAATCTCCAACTGCAAATATATTGCTTGGAGGAGGGCACGTTGACATGACCTCCCTAAGATTGGAATTAGCCTTGCTGAAAGATTGCAATTAGCCGTGTTGCAATTTAATCCAACTCACAATTAACACAGTTGAAATAGACCCTTTTGAACGAAATGAACACTGGTGAAATTAACGATACTAAAATAAATGCAATTGAAATTAACGCACTTCAAATATTAACGATGAAATTAACGTTGTTGTCGAAACACAATTGAAATGCATGCAGAGGCACCATTAAAATTCCAAGCTACTAGGTAGAATGTGTCACGTGTGTTTGTGTTTGAAAATAGCAAAGGCCAAGCCACATTCCTACGTTTGGAAATGAGAGGTCATTAGCACTTGTCTTTAGCATTTACCAACCACACCCGCTCAGAATGATTGGGTAGTTAAAAGAGTAGAGTTAGCAACTAAAGCTTGGTTGAAACTCAAGCAAGGTTTATGTGGATTTGGATTTAGCTAGGCATGGTTGAAACTCAAGCGCGGGTGATGTGAATGCCTTCTCTCAAAGTGAGAATGGGGAAAATAATGAGACGTATAACCTATGCATCTGCAAGCTTATGGAGGCAGTCTTGGCAAAAGGCCTGGTTCAGCTTTGCCTGCAGTTGATAGAAAGTCAAAGTGGGGGAGCATTGGGTACTCCTAGAAAAAATTGAGTAGGTATATTTTTATCTTTTGTAGCATTCTTAACCCAATCCTTTCTTATTTATAACTATTCATTTTCATATTAACAGCTTGAGAGGTATGGTGCTCGTCTTTCCAAATTTGGTGACTCAGATGTGAAGAATCCTTTGGTGGGGCTCTTGGCATTGATGAGTCAGGACTCTCCTCTAAGGCCAGAGAAAGATCCCTAAAAAAACAAAAAAACTAGAGTGCTTCGTTAGTTGGATTGTAGTGTGCAGTACGTAGGAGCAGATACAAAGATGACAGCCTGAAGCAGATTAATACTTCTAGTTCTGTCTTAACACATTTATTGCTCAAGGGGGGGGGGGGGGGGAGAGAGAGAGAGAGAGAGAGAGAGAGAGAGAGAGAGAGAGAGAGCGTTCCAAGAGATGACATTCTGGATAGGAAGTTCGTCGAGCACTTTGCTAAGCTTCGTAAGTATTTGGCATACATGTCAACCAAGCCATTTCCAAGCACAATGTCCTTTTTCAATAGTCTTTTCCCATATCAACGTCTGCATAATGCCAGATGCCTTTAAGATGCCAGTGTAGGTGATTGCACTTGGTGAGATGCCATCTCTTTACATCTGTTGAAAACAGCCTCGAGCTTCTTGGACCTATCTCTATTGGGCATATTCTGCAACAATCAATGCACTCCAAGAGACAACCTTCTGGACAAGAATAGAAGATTCCAAAGCAAGTTTTATGCTTTGTGAAGTACACCACATTTGGCATACATTTGGCACGCGTAGGTGATTGCATCTAGACAGAGGTCCTCACTTTGCACCAGCTAAAAACAGCCTAGAGCTTTCTGACCCTACTCATGTTTTGTGTATCTCGCAATTAGTGCATTCCAAGCGAACAGTAAGCTCCTCAAGCACTTTTGCGATTTAGACATTCTCCCATCTAGAACCTTCTTCAGGTCTATCTAGCCATTTTACCAACACCCGTCGTCTGACATGATGTCTGGTGTGAAGCTCATAAAAATCCAAAATCTTTTTCGGCTCGTGAGGAATGCTTGGCGGTTTCATAAGGTCAAGTAACACACCTGTGTCAATGACATTATCATTCTGTCCTAACTGTTTTCGTAAACGGCTAACATGAAAAATAGGATGAACTCGTGAGTGCTCTAGGAAAGCTAACTTATAGGCCACTTGACCTATACGTTTAAGAATGGTAAATGGTCCACAATAGCACGGTGAAAGTTTAGCAACTTTTCCCGTCTTTAGACTTTCTGAATGCTCCGGAACTTTGAGGAAAACCTTGTCTCCTTCTTCGAAAGTAGCAAGACAAAGATGCTCATCTGCATACTTCTTATATCAATCTTGAGCTTAGTTAACATTCTGTCAAGCAAATCGAAGCATGAGAAAATGGTCTTGGAGAAAATCCTTCGCTTGTTGTATCTTCTCCTTAGCCGACCCCACCGTAACGGGTGATCTAGGTTGAAATCCATATAAAAGCATAAACAGACTAAACCATGTACTCACATGCTTCGAACTATTATAAGCAAATTCCAATATAGGTAAGTAGTGTTTCCAATTGGTTTGCTTCTTGGTAACATATGCTCGTAGCATATCTTCTAGCACTTGATTAACTCTTTCGGTTTGACCATCCATTTCTGAACGATCAGTCGTACTTAGATTAAGTTTAGTTTTCAACTTTTGGAGCATAGCTCTCCGGAAGTGATTATCGAACTTTCGATCTCTGTCACTAATGATACTAGCTGGAAGACCGTAGAGTTTATATATATGCTCTACAAATAGCCGTGCTAATTTCGGTGTCTTAACCATAGTTTTAGTTGGAATGAATCGACCCATCTTTGTGAGACGGTCTACAATTACCCAAGTGGCATCATGGCCACGATTTGTAGTAGGTAGTCCTACTACAAAATCCATAGAGATACTCTCCCACTTACCTTGTGGAATCTCTAAAGGATGTAAAAGGCCACCTACCTTGAGGCACTCTACTTTATTAACTTGGCATTGTTGGCAGTTTAGTACGTTCTCTTGAACATCATGATGTAAGCCCGGCCAATAAAATTGCCGTCGAACTTAGGCATACGTCTTACGAATACCTAGATGATCAGCACTTGGACTATCGTGACACTCAAATAAGATTTGGTGCCTAGTGTTTGAGTCCTTTGGCACACATACTCTACCCTTGTGGAGTAAGTAGCCATCATCAATGGAAAAATTCTTCCATCGCTTAAGCTCTTTCTGAGTAGGGGTGGAGTTCTTGCGTACGTGATTGCATCTGGATAGAGGCTGCTGAAAACAAAATAGAGCTTTTTGGCCCTGCCCTTGTGGAGAAAATCATGAAATCAGCGCATTCCAAGAGTCCACACTCAGGACACGAATCTCCTTGAGCAATTGTGTAGAGCCACATGCCTTCAAGACGAAAGTATAAGTGACTGAATTTGGAGAGATATACTTGCTTTCCATCCGCTGAAAACAACCTAGAGAATTTTGGCCATGCTCCTGTTGTACACATCCCGCTTGCATAAGGTCACTGGTCTTCAAGGTGCAAGAGTAAGTAGTAGGTCTCATGGTGCCAAGCACGCCATCTCTTTTCAAGAGCACATTGCATAGAGCCACATGCCTGCAAGATGCACACGCAGGTGATAGCGTATGGAGAAAGGCCCTCGCTTCGCACCTGCTCAAAACAGCCCAGAGCTTCTTGCCCGGCCCTTGTCGGGCATATCATGCAATTAGTGTGTTTCAAAAGATGACATCCTGCACAGGAGCACCACATTTGGCACACATGTTGACCAAGGCATTGCGAGGCACGACAGTTTTTTGCAACAACCCGTGACTAACAATGTCAAGGTGAACTTTTAAACCCATATCGTCTTCTTGTGTACAGCCACATGCCTTCAAGATGCACGCGTATGTAATTGCATTTGGAGTGAGGCCCTCGCTTTGCATCCGTTGAAAACAGTCGAGAGCTTTCAACGGATTTTGTGCTTCGCAATGTTTGGTCAACATGTATGCCAAATGTGGTGCTCCTATGCAGGATGTCATCTTTTGCAACAACCCCTAACTAACAATGTCAAGGTGGACTTTTAAACCCATATCGGCTTCTTGTGTACATCCACATGCCTTCAAGATGATAGCGTATGGAGAGCTTCGCACCTGGTCAAAACAGCCCAGAGCTTATTGCCCGGCCCTTGTCGGGCATATCATGCAATTAGTGTGTTTCAAAAGATGACATCCTGCACAGGAGCACCAAATTTGGCATACATGTCGACCAAGGCATTGTGAAGCATGATCAATAAAAGCATCAAAATTTCCACTTACTTCTTGTCGCAGCCCTTTAATCTTTGCATCCGCTTTAGCAGCCAACACCACTTTGTGAAACTTGCGGAGAAACCGCTCTCGAAAACCAACCCAATCCTGCTTACTTGCAGCTTCCAGACCATCAAACCAGGCTTTTGCTTTACCTCGCAGCACCAACGGAACTGTCTCCAGCTTTTCTTCATCAATCCACATTTGCAATGAGAGCATAAATAACTCGAAATCTGCTAGCCACTCATCCGCATCTTCTTCACCACTTAAAATTGGGCCAACACTCTGCCACATTTTCGCTTATAAACACATCACTAGGGAGCAATCGGTGTGCTCCTCTGTGGGGGCACCAGAAGATGGAGAGGGGGGATGGGGAACACACCCGACACACACGCAACTGGCCCTATATAGCTCAGGGTATTCACAGCACCCCTATCCTCTCTCAAACACAAAAGACAACTCACACTAGCAGGGCCTCGCCTAGACTTCGCCCAACGCACACACGCTTTGCCCAATCACCAAACAGCGATCACACCGATCTTGCCCGCTTCCAGCCGTTCCACATCTCGACACCTCTCTCTCTCTTTCTCTCTCACACACATGGGGCACGGGGACGCACACGCTCACACACACCGGCACCACACACCCTAGAGACGAGCAAAGAAGAAAGGGGGGAAGGGGGAAAAGACGACGCCAAAATTGGCAATCATAGCTTCTCCTTCAAAACAAAAACACCTGTACAGGATCCATATGGTCTACTCATGGCCGCATTGTAGCCATCACGGCTTCATACAGAGAGGCACAGACCTCCCTCAAAGTTCGACTTCGTCGACACACGTCTCGACGGAAAATCTAACTCTCCCTTCACTTCGACAACAACTTTTTGTCTTGATAGCCTTCAATAGCTAGCTCTCGTGCAAACCCTTCGCTCTTTCCAATCGCCTCCCCGACAAACCGTGTGCTGGCCTCGACCCTTGATCGCGAGTGCACAAAGCCTGTTTGTTTTTTTTCCTTCCTCAATTCCCCTTTCTCCCCTCCAAGCCAAAGAAAAAAAATTCATCTTCCTTTTTATTTATAACCAAGGAAGGATTTTCATGCAAGCTTTCCATGTTGCGGATGCTTTGTGTGCTCAAGTTGGCGAAATTCCCCTTTCATCAAGTCACACCCTTTCTAACCCTGAACCTCGAAGAGTTTGCCGCATTTCAATCACTTCACACCTCCGTACATCAAGTCACAAAAGTAGACAATCGTCCGTCGTGAGATCGTGTAACCACTTGAATTGGGCGTACCTCAATGCCCTTGACTCCAATCGGCCATCCACAAATTTTGGTTGACACGTTGCATGCGATTTTCTAGGACCCGAACGAGGTCAAAAATATCTTTGTCAGCACACCTATCGACGTGGCCCGATTAGCATGTACCCGACCCCCGACAAATATTCCACAGGCCATAACATGCCCGTTTGGGCTCCGAATGGCAAACCAAAAAAACCGGCATGCTCCACATCTTGAGCTTTACACACGTATCCAATGATCCTAGTTTTGGCCACATGTATGTACCTGCTCTGTCCATCGGGACCCGCGAAGCCTTCTAACTTCGGATTCGTATATCTTTCACACCGAAGCCTCGTTTGACGAGCCATCTGGACGAGCTTCTAGAGCATCTCGAATACCATATTTCGGCACACATTTCCTGCATTTTGAACACCTTGACTTGCCGTCATCATTATTTCATTTTGGAGGCTCCTCTGGCCTAAAAAACCACTTTAAGCATACATTTCCACTGCCACTCTCCTGCCAAGGGTCTTCATACCTGCTTTAGCCCTTTGCCATGCACATGCTAGCACCCTTTGCACTACATAGCACACTTCCGAGCACGGACCAACTTTGGTTGCACCAACGTCGGTATGCCCTCAGCCAAGGATAAAATATGGAAAGGAAAATATTGCAATTTTTGACAAGCCACCAGGGAATTGATTCAAGTGATCTTTAGTTTATAGGTTTCATTCAGGTGATGGCAGGATTTAGAAAGTTTTATGGTCACGTAGATGAAGATACTGAGAATTCATTGATAAATTTGAATTTGCTTGTTTAATTGCAAATAAGAAAGATCCAATGCTTATGCTTAAGATTTTGTTCTTCTACTTGGAAGGTTTGCAAGGATATGGTATGATGAGCATGAGTCTTGGTTGAAATCATCTTAGCTTTCGCAAGTGATGACTTATCATGAGGTCAAGAAGGCTAGGTAGAGGACCCAACCAATATATGGCACTACATTGAAGGGCTTCTACAGGGTGATAATCAAAGTGTAAATGCCTTTGTCAAGGAGTTCAATGATTTTGGAGGAAATGGTGTGTTTCTTTGGGCAGTGATACTCCTCCTCTTATGTTTAACAAGTGTATGTTTAAACAAAGTTTGAGGGCTGTTTTGAGGTTGAATGTTGCGCTTAAGAGGCCAAAGACAGTTGAGGATGCAGTAAAGGTTGCAAAGTATAAGGAATGGAAGCTAGAGATATTGAGCAAGCTTGGATTGCAGGGTGATGTGGAGACAAAGGTTTGTCTATGCATTGATGTAGATACAAACAGTGACTCCAATGCAATATTATATCATGATGGTTCTCTTGAGAAAGAGCAGAAAGCATATAAGGAAGAGAAAGACGCTAACATTAGGAAAAATTTGGACTCTCAAAGAGGCCCTATAAGGATGTTTGACTTTGTCTCCCTTATCCAAAGTGGGCAACCCAGTGAAGTCCATGATCACTTTGTCAAAACCCTATCAACCAACATATCATTAGAAAGATCTTAAAAAGTACATTCTAAATCTTCAAACTGCAAAAAATTTAGAGTTGATTTGTACAAGTTATGGCCTCTCCATTGAACCTGAAATGTGAGGAGGGATTCCATTTGTATGGCAGAGTTGTTACATCAAAAAACAAATCTTCTAGAATATAAGGAATTTGATGGCATGCTATATATCAATGGATAGGTCTCAATGCGTACATTCCAAAAGGTCCGACAAGTTTTGATTTCATTTGTAAAATTTTTACTGTGTGCGCATTTTGAACAAGAGAGAGAAAGTCAAAATCCTTATAGGGCCCCTTTGAGAGTCCAAATTTTTCCTGATGGATGAATGTACACATCATGCCATCCTTGTTGTTTATGCCACTCAATGGTGTTTCACATGCGAAAGATGATCATTTATACCAATAAAAAAGTTAATGAGAAGGAAAAGGATGCAATGAGTGAAGTATTAAAGAATGATTATGATAAGAATCAAGTTATAGATGCCATTGTTGATATGTCCAATGTGAAATATGAGCATGTGGGTGATGTGAAACTTTAGGGGAATTCACTAAGTTTTATTATATCATGACCAAAATAGATTTTAATTATCCCTTATACTCCTCTTTTACATACAAATTTGTAAATTTACAAGAAATTAAAATCTTTTCAGTTGAATGCACGAAGCATCAACGTTTTTACATGAGCATCCATCATGCTTGCAGATCTACACCGTAGAAGAAGATTAATCCCAGCGTTTTTGCACATTTCAACCAATGCATCATCAATTCCAGATTCCATCCCTAGCCTCATTGTCAGTCTGTAGATCCAAGCCAGATCAGCCTTAGCGTTTTTCAACCCTTAGCCTTGCAAATCCAAGCATCCACTGCAAGATCGATCCCATCCGCATCTCAGCATCTAGGATCATTGTATCAGCATTTGTACAAATCTAAAGCAAATACCTCTCTAACAATCGAGAGGACCCTGGGGGGGGGGGGGGGCGGTTCTTTCCCTCTATCTTCAATCACAGTAACATTCTCTCTTATTTCTCTAGTCTATTGAACATCTCTCTCATGAAGTAAAAGGAACCCTTGAGTCGCACTAACCACTCATCTTGAGTTAACTTCCACTACATTACATTCAAACATGAAGATGCAAGGCTTTTCATTTTGTAGTCGAAAATTTCCCAGATATAGCGAATAACCTTTTACTTTATGACTCCAAAAGTGTTGTAAAAGCGTTAAGTCAGGAGCTAGATGTTTGGAGCGGAGGGGTTATCTTGTACATACTTCCCTCCTAACTCTATCCTTTTGGGCACGTATTTTGAAAAGGGGAGTAGAGGTAGAGGGAGTGTTTATACACCAAAATAGACAAAAAAAGAAATGGCCATTACCTCCTACATTTGCTTACCATCATATCTTCTTCGTACAAGGGTCAATGATTGTGTTAGACCCCACGACATCAATACATCACATTTCATTGGTTGCATACAATTACAAGAAAACGCATGCTTAGGATTCATTTCCACGGCTCGTATAGATTGTTCATTTTTCTATTTCCCAACCCGCCGTCTACAGGTTCCGCAAGACATAATTCTTTGCACAAAGAGAGAGAGAGAGAGAGAGAGAGAGAGAGATGAAAATTTATATTAACGTCTTCTAAGTCCAAAATGACCTATGAGATAAAAAAGTTACATCATAATGAATTTGATACAAGGTCTAGATTATAGTGTATGGTCATCACCCAAAGCGGAATGGATACTTTGTGTGAAGGTGATGAGAGTGGAGTTGGTGACGAAGAAGTTTCCCCACCAGGAGGATTTTTTTCCGATCCTCCCCCATTCCCATCTACGCCACGGGTTGCACCAAATACTATTTGAGGCTTTGGTCAAATCGATGATGGACATGATGCTACACAAGAGGTGCAACGAGCCACCTTGGATCGCAAGCATGATGAAAGAAAGGTAGCCTTGGAGTGTGAGCATGACCATGCGCTCTCGGCTATCGAAGAAAGAAAGGCAGCCTTGGAGCGTGAGCAAGCGCACTTGGCAACCGAAGAAAGAAGGGCAGCTATGGATCTTGAGCGTGAGCAAGCACGCGAAGCCCAACGCATAGCGTCTGAAGAAAGACGAACGACTTTGGAATTAGAGCATGAGGTGCAGAGAGACCAACGAATGCAAGAATCGGTCCCACAAGTTCTCACCTCAAAATCCGAGCCAGTCAAAGATGTGGGCAGTTCCTCAGATAGCTCAAGTCGTGATGCGGACTCCAACAATCCAGTCACTGAGAAGGTAATGTTCAATAAGTATGATTGTAAGATGGATGCTAATGTTATCCATTCTTGGTTGCATCAATTTAATGCTTACTTTGCGACAACTAAGAAAACAAGAAATAGCAAAGTTTTGACAGTAACCATGTATCTTGCTGGTGATGCCATTAATTGGTATCACGCATGGCAAGAGGCACAGTTGGCTATGCACCTAGAGGAAGCCAAAGAAGACGTGCCTCTTTCTTTCAATTGGATCGACTTCCAAGAGAAGCTACTTTCTATGGAAATGATGACAAGAGAGGCCAAGACTTCATGGATAGCTTTGAGCTATCATGCTTATTGACGGGAAAGGATGACCCAATGTTCTTGTGTAAGTTGTTTCCTTTATCCTTGAGAGGGAAATCCAAAGAATGGTACAATCGTATGAGGAGGTTAATTAGAGGGGATTGCAATTCACTCAAAGAGGCTTTACTCAATAGGTCTAGTCCTAATCCAACTGTTGAAGACCTTTGGAAGAGGTTGAAACAACTTGACAAGAAGGTTTATGTGCTAATCTTCACTCAAAGGTCTTTTGTGTGAGTTTATGTATCAACGCCTCACTCTCCTTTAAAGTGGTCTCTATGGCATAATCCATTGTAGGCTCTGAAGGCACATAATCTTTGTCATCTTCATCATCACCCTCCCCATCATATGACACCACCACTTTTGGTACTGGGTGCTTCATACTTTTTGACAACACCCCAGACTTGCACCAAATCCATGGGATATGAGCCAGAGAAACCTAACTAGTTCTACCTCGCATGCAAAAACATGGTCACTTAAATAGTCATCTGATTCCCATCAACACTCTCAATTGCGCTCTGAGATGCGACGGAAAAGAGGAGGTACAACACCCTTGGTTCATTGTATGGATTTTACTTTCCCAATCTTTAACGAGCACAGTCGCTATACTTTCCCCTAAGATGAGGGACTTAAACTTCTACAGAAGATATAAAGAAGTCCTAGACTTTATTCCTGGAAAGCGCCTCGTCCAATCGTGACATTGGAAGAGGGCTCGGTATTACTACCACATTGCTATGACACTTTAAAAAAAAAAGGGGGGCTCCTTTACTTTAATTCTTGAACAATGTGATTTAGTAAAACGGCCCTTCAAAAAATGGAAGACGGCATTCATCTTTGTCTAACATTTCAAAGAAAATATTTAAAAAGAAGAAAAACATCAATTTTTGTGTAATATACAATCGGGACCTCCATCTTTGAAACGAGGGTCCCAAAATAAAACTAACATCCAACCCACAGTTAGGTTATTCCAATTCCCAAGGCTTGGCTCCATTGAGATGGCCACCAAGACTTAAGAAAAAACAACCAAGGGACCCCCATTCTAGCTGAATGTGATCCAATTCTTGGTGGGCATATCTACACTACCAATTCCGTAGCCCATGGAAAACTGGCAGCTCATCTATCTCGATAGGACTCACCAATATGAGGTAGGCCAAGGAGAAACGATATCTCCCAATTGGGAACTCACAAAGAAATGCCTTAAAAGTTGTGAGTGCCTAACTTTCGTCCATTGCATCCATCTGGAGACCATCACTACTCGATTAAAATCAACCTGATGGTTCACTACCATCATATCCAAAAGATAATTCCTAAGAAGGTGGATCTATTGAATACAATCTTTTTAACTTGAAAATTCTATGATATGAATGTCGTATCTCAGTTGGTTTGAGAACCAATTGTCATAGTCGGTGTTCTCTTTTCACGTATAAATAGAAAACTAGGGTCTCGTGTGCAATAAAAACAAAATCTTAAAGAGTCTTGGTCCTAAAGATTCAACCTAGAGTGGTTCTTCTTCCATCCTCGCCGAGTGTTCCTCGAACCTCATAGTGGGAATTTGACTCGTTCCAGGGTGGTTATAGGTTGCTCCACTACGAGTTCATTTCAGGGCCATCTCGGCTAAAAATAAAACTTTAGGAAGACTAAACGATGTGAGAATACCTTTTGCTTATTGTACTGTCAAGAACCAAATCCTAGAGGTTAGAATCGCAATGAAATATAACATAAACTTCTAGCCTTATTGAAATTAACTTGAGAGATACACTATCTCTCTTGCTCAACTAGTAATTTAGTCTTTTCTCTCTCTAGATTTTATAGAAATTAGAATTTTATTTCCCACTTTTAATTTGGTAGCATGTTAAGAACATGGGGATGATTCTACATTAGAGAGAGTTGCCTAGTTTAAATTAGAGATACACTATCTTTTTAGAAAAAGCTTGAAAATAGAGAATTTACACCTTCTCTCTAGCTTTCTAGTACATATATAACTCTAACTCTTAATCTAACATGATAGCAACATGGATTTATATAAGATCAACCTCTGCACCATAAGGATTTATCAAAAAATTTAAGTAATTTTCCTATCTCTCTAGAAAATCCTTAAAAGCAAGATTTTTACACCTTCTCTCTAGTGTTATTATACACACAGAACTCTAACTCTAAACCTAACATGATAACATCATGTATTTACATAATATCAACACTTAAATTAGAGGGATTTCTCAAATATATTCAATAATTATTCTCTCTCTAGAAAAATCTTAAAAACATGATTTTTACAGAGTCTCTCTAGCTTTATTATACACACATAATTCTTCCTCTAAATCTAACATGATAACATCATGGATTTATATAAGATCAACCTCTTTACCAAATATATTTATCAAATAATCTCTCTAGAAAAAGCTTAAAAATAGGATTTTTACACCTTCTGTCTAGCTTTATTATACACACGGACCTCTAACTCTAATCTAACATGATAACATCATGGATTTACATCAGAACAACCTCTGTAAGGTAGGGGTTTATCAAATAATTTCAGCAATTATCCTCTCTCTAGAAAAATCTTTAAAATAGAATTTTTACACCTCTCTAGCTTTATTATATACACAAAACTCTAACTCAAAATCTAACATGATAACATCATGGTTTTACATAATACTAGTCTCTGTTCTAGATGGATAATCAAATAACTTCAGCAATTACCATATCTCTCTAGAAAAAATCTTAAAAATAGGATTTTATACCTTCACTTTAGCTTTATTATACACACAAAACTCTAACTCTCAATCTAACACGATAAAATCATGGATTTACATAATATTAGCCTTTGTACTAGAGGATTTTATCAAATAATTTCAGCAATTGCCCAATCTCTCTAGAAAATTCTTAAAAATAGAAATTTTACACCTTCTCTCTAGCTTTATTAAACACACATAACTCTAACTCTAAATCTAACGTCATAACATCATGGATTTAGATAAGGTCAACCTTTGTACTAGAGAGGTTACCAAATAATTCTAGCAATAATCCTATCTCTCTAGAAAATCCTTAGAAATAGGATTTTTATACCTTCTCTCTAGCTTTATTATACATACAAAACTCTAACTCTAAATCCAACATGAAAACATCATGGATTTACATAAGATCAACCTTTTCTACTAGAGAGATTTCTCAAATAATTTTAGCAACTACCCTAAATAGCTCTCTAAAAAAATCTCAAAAATAAAATTTTTACACATTCTCTCTAGATTTATTATACACACAGAACTCTAACTCTAAATATAACATGATAAAATCATGTATTTACATAATATCAACCTTTATACAAGAGGGATTTATCAAATAATTTCAGCAACTATCCTATCTTTTCAGAAAAAGCTTGAAAATAGGAAAAAATTAACTTTTTAAGCACTTTCTCTAAATAATTCTTAATAAATTTATAATTAAATTTTATATTGCTAAAATATAAGCTCTAATAACCTTTTTACAAGATCTTTTAATGATATAATTTTTTGAAACTATCGTATCTCTCTAGAAAAAACCAACAAACAGATAAAAATAGCTTTTTAAGCACTTTTTCCTAAATAATCTCTAATGATGTCATAATTAAATTTTATATTGGTAAACGATAAGCTCAAATGAACCTTTTTACTAGAGATTTTGATGAAATAATCTCTGAAACTAGCTTTTAAAGCACTTTTCTCTAAATAATCCTTACTAAAGTCATAATTAAATCTGATGATGTTGATATATAAGCTCAAATAAACCTCCATACAAGAGCTTTCAATAAAATAATCTCTAAGACTATCCTATCTCTCTATAAAAAATCCAAAAACAAAGAAAAAGTAAAATTTTAAGCACTTTTCTCTAAATAATAGATAATAAGGTCATAATTAAATTTTATATTGTTGATATAAAATCTCAAATGAACCTTTCTACATGATCTTTTAACAAGATAATCTTTGCAATTATCCTATCTCTCTAGAAAAAGCCAAAAATAAGCTTAAAATCCACCTCTCTCTAGATTCAAGAGGGGTCTAGGATATATAAGAATGGGGAAAGCTTGTATATATAAAATAATCAATAAAACCAGAAATTTAGAAAGCCCATTTCTCATGATTGCATGAGGTTAGGCTTAACATATAATTACCTCTCTACAATTATGAAAAATCCTTAGAAATGGAGGAATTAGGGTTAGGGTTTGGCTATGGAAGCTTGAGTACCTTGTAGGCTTGATGATGTGCTCTCACACTTCACATGTTGTCCTCAAGACTCTTTTTACAGCTGGAGAGAGAGGATCAAGCCCATATTAATTGCTAAATCCATCAGTGACACCTCTTGTAACAAACTTGGATACTCCAAGTCAAGATTCTTACCGCGACACGACAGGAATTCACTTCAAAACAGTTCACAATTGATTCGACACGGCCCGACGGAGTTTTGTGCCTAGAGATATTGGCCCCAAATACTGGTGCCCCTTTCGGTATTTCTTTGTGTATTAATGTGTTGCATAAAGTACACGGAGTGGTTGGGGCTCACTCTCACACTCTACGTCCAGATGCTATGAGAAGTGGGAGCCCAAACCACACTTATAAAGAGTTACAAGGGATGCCAAAGCAGATCCCCAAAAGCTGCCCCAAAAATAGGCTTGCAAAATAAAGCCCTTTCTCTCTCTCAAGCGTGCATGGAGAAATAAAGCAAGAATTTGCGTAGGATTTCCAGCTTGATTCGTGTAGAAAAAGCAGTCCCTTTTTGCGTAGGAAAAATCCATACAGCTGCTGCCACATCGTCCCACGTTTTCCGCCGCAATCTACGGCGGATTTCGTACGCTCTGCCACGTGTCAGCATTTGCAACGGGGTCAGCATTTCAGTCAGTCAAGGGAGGGTATCTATGTGTGTACAAGGAAGTCACGTCACCAGTTTGTGACATACCCCCCTCTTGAAAGCATTGTAATCACCCTGATTACGCTTGCAAAACAGACAGAGGTCATAAATTGTCTTAACAGACACTGACTGTTAGTACCAACGCACTAGGAACACACATCTAGCACATGTACCAATCGACAATCACATCACACGACGACATCACACGACACCACATGACAAATCACATTCAAAATTCATTTGGATCTCAGACCATGATTAATTAGCAACGTATTTAGCAATCGCATCTAGATCCACTCGAGACCTCATAGATGCTCGATTGACTAATCCTTATTGCAACCATGTCTAACGAGATCTTTCAGACCGAAATGATGCAGTCATTTCGTCTATGAGTTCCTACACTTAAACAAGTCAAGAACAAATTAATATCATATTATCGAGAATTCTAGATCATAAAGTCATACAAAAAATTACTGTCAGCTCTTAGTATCCTTGAAACTCAAAAGAGACATCATTGACTTTAGTATCAAAAATTGAGGCAATCTGTTGACAAAGGAGTAGAGCGACTCCCCCCTCTTGTGCATACCCGTTACACCAGATTCTGCCCAAGCTGAGTTCGGGGCTCCATTTAGAAAAGACTATGCTAAACCAAATTTCAAGGTAAAGATTCACAATTTGAGGAGTATCTGCTAGGTCCTCCTACTCCATCCACTTTGCATCCAATGCAGGATAGTTCTTGAATTTAACCAAGAACCGCCTTATCACTTTTCCCATTATCTTTCTGTCTTAATGTGCCAATATCTGTTCTGGAACAAGGATCTCCTTGTTTTCTTCTACTATGGGTTGCTCATAAGGCTCCCCATCTTTGGGCATATCGCCTTTAAATGGCTTCAAAAGACTCACATGAAAAGCATTGTGAATTCTCCAAGTGTCGGGCAGCTTCAGTCTAAAGGAGACATCATTTATCTTTTTGAAAAGTTGGAAAGTTCCATAGTATCGCATACTAAGCTTTGGAAAAGGCCCCTCCTTTCCCTTTTTCTTTC
Source organism: Adiantum capillus-veneris (assembly GCF_014529385.1). Taxonomy (NCBI): domain Eukaryota; kingdom Viridiplantae; phylum Streptophyta; class Polypodiopsida; order Polypodiales; family Pteridaceae; genus Adiantum; species Adiantum capillus-veneris. The sequence continues at coordinate 137,776,811 of NC_140938.1, forward strand.
TCAGGTGTGCCTTCTCAAAACGTAAGAGCACCCAATCTTTTCCTTCAATTTCAAATAACGATGATGACGATCTGTTACTTTTTTCTATCTTTCTTAAGATTTTTGCAAAGCCTCGTGGACCTTGGCAAAAGCCGTGTCCAAGTCACGCGTGTACTGATCGGCTTCAAAAATTTTACCTTTCTTGCTTAGGAAGGGTGGAACCTTCGTAGCACCTTCAATAATCTCAAATGACACCTTCCTTGTCGAAGAGTGTATCGTTTTATTGTAGGCAAACTCCACCAAAGGTTAATACTTTTCCCATTGAGTCTTTTGATCCGAGATCTAAGACTTCAATAAATCTAGTACCACTGAATTAGCAATCTAAGATTGCCCATCAGTTTGCGGGTGGAACGATGACGAAAACTACAACCACATGCCAATGTTCTCCCAAATAGCCTTCCAAAACAAACTCATGAATCAGGGGCCCCTGTCGGAGACAATTGTCTTAGGCATGCCATGTAATCTGAAGATCTGGGCCACAAAAAGTCTCGCTAAATAATCCGGCTTGACTGTTTTCTTCACTGGAATTAAATGTGCTTGCTTGCTAAATCTGTCAATAACAGTTTGGGTACCATTGTGATCACTCTGTGTTCTCGGGAGATCAAAAATGAAATCCACTGCAATACTTTCCTAGGGGCAAGTGGTATGGGTAAATGTTGTAACAATCCCTGTGCTTTATGCCTGTCAAACTTGAATTTTTGGCATACCAAGCAGCTGCATACAAAATCATCCACATCCTTCTTGAGTCCCGGCCAAAAGAAATATCTCTCCACACCTTTCAAGCTGGTAGCTATGCCACGGTGACCCGTAAGAGGTGGACACTGACATTTGGTTAAAACCTTTTTCCCCAACGGCTATGTAACACACAACATCGTTTTCCTCATCAAGTAGCCATCCCCAATGGAATACCCCACTACTATCTCCCCATTCCGTATCCGAGTGCAAATATCTGCAAAATCTGTATTGTGGCATACTGATCGACCATATCCTTGAAGCTCCTATGATGTATCACGGAAATAGCCTAATGGCTTTCGAGACAAAGCATCAGAAGGCTTTCGGGACAAAGCATCTGCCACCAAATTCGTCCGTCCCTGCACATGGACAATCTGGAAGTGAAACTGTGACAAGATGTTCGGCCACCGCATCTGTTGTTTTGATAGCTGCTTCTTTGACAAGAAGTGACATAAACTTTGATGATCTGTGAAGACCGTAAAATCCGCTCCAAGAAGGTAATGTTGCCACTGAGTAAGAGCATGGATAACCGCCAAAAGCTCTTTCTCATAAATTTGTGCTGTCAATTCCGACCTTGCGAACAATCGGCTCTCGTAGGCAATGACATGGCTTTCTTGCATTAAGACCACACCTAGACTATGACCACAAGCATCACAATATACTGCGAATGACTTCTGCAAATCTAGAAAAGTCAAAACTGGTCTTGTAGTGAGTTTTTCTTTCAATGTCTGAAAGGCAGTTAGTTATCTCTCTTGGTCCCCATAAGAAAGGGACTCCTTTCTGTGTCAAGATATGCAAAGGGGAAGCAACCTCTACAAACTTTCTAATGAACCACATGTAGTACAAACACAAGCCCAAGAAGCTTCTAACTTCATGGACATTCTTCAAATTGGGCCAATACGGATAGTCTCCATCTTGGCGGGGTCCATCTGCACTCCTGCTACCGAGACAATGTGTCTTAAAAAGTGTATCTTGGGTAGGAAAAATTCACTTTTCTTTGCATTAATCACCAACTTGTGATCTCATAATTCTTGAAAGACATGTAGCACCAAGGAATTCCCAGGAGGATATCACAACGTACCAAGGGAATTATGTAGAAGTCCTCGTGCCCCAAATATCTCTGACAATGCAGCCAAAGTTTACCAATGACAAGTGTAATGGCTACGTCCCTCCCGGGTACTACTAGAACTACCTCTGCTAGTGGTCCCATCCGATCAGGTGTAATCTTGAGCCGTGCCTCCAATTAAGGTGAAATGAAGTTGGCCTTGGCTCCTCCATCAAAGAAAATCAGGGCTTCTTGGTCTTTCACTTTACCCCAAGCTCGTCAAAGTTCTATACTCTCGTCAATCGTGCTTGGGTCAGTACCCATGCAATCTAGAACCAGTCCTGCTTTCATCTTGCCTTTTCATCCACGTTCTTTGACTGCTTTAAACCCTCACACATGTCTTCATCCTTGTTGTTTTGTTCTTTCGATGTCTTTTTAGGGCAGTTCGTAGAGATGTGCCCCGTTTCCCCGCATTCAAAGCACTTCCCCTCTTTGATGTAGAGAGCTCTCTCTCGAAGAGTGAGCTTGGGTCGTGCATCCTTTTCTTTCTTTTGTGGGTTGCTTTTCTTCTTTCTACTTTCATTGTCTGAAGTCTATTCAGTCTTTTGTGTCATGATTTCATCTGTGGGGTAGGTCGAACTGCCTAAATGAATGGCAAAACCCCGTTTCGCGTGACTCATCACTTCCTGAATGAAATGTGACTTTTGCTCTAAGCAGTGATCTCAAATCTCTGTAGGAAGTCCCAAGGTAAACCACTCAATCTATTCTTTGAACGAGATCTTCTTAAATGAAGAGGCTCGTAGAAAAGAGCTCCAGAATCTCTCGCAATATGCATCCAATCAATCTTTCTTGGTCATCCGAAGATGGTTCCAAGAATTTTGTATGTCTCATTCGTACTCCCGAGTCAACCAAGAGGAAATAAAAAGCCTTTTAAATTTCAGCCATTTAACTGGCACTTTCTTGTTTAACAGAAGAGTGCACCACCAAGTTCGACCACTTCCCTGGAAGTAAGAGGTAGCCCTCCGAATCTTGGAGTGCTCTGAATAATGGCCTCCAGAGAAAGCTATGTCAAACTGCTATATGAAGGCCAAAGCCTTTGAAGCATCTCAAAACCCTGAAACGTTGTCAAATTTAATTGATTGTCCACCTTCTTTAAACTCTAGGACTTTCTTGCTTTTATCCTCCAGAAAGTCATATTGGTTGGCTTTATAGAAATTCTTCTTCTTTGCATAGAATCTATGATCATCAGAGTCCAAACTATCTGAAGAAGAGTCCTCTGTAGAACTGTCAGAAACTGGGCAAAATCTAGGCTTCTTCTTGCCCTTTCCGAAGCTTTGCCTTTTTCCCTTTTCTATCTCCTTTGCTCGAATCAAAAGAGCTAGAAGAACTGTCAGAAGAAAGAAGAAGAAGAAGAAGAACTGGATTCTCCTTCAAATCTGACATGCTTTTTTTGCTTTCTTGCCAAGGCAGAAGCAGATTGACGACCCAAATAACCTGGGAAGTCAGTTCCTTTCTTCCGCTTTTTCTCATGCTTTTCAGCTTTGTTCAGCGATTCAAAAAGCTGAGAAATCTGTGTATCAACCACCTCTTCGAATTCTTGCTCTGTAAACATCCTTGGAGTAGGAGGTTTCTTGAGTTCTGGTTTGAGGGGTGGTTCTATGCTTTCCCATCACTGTAAGTGCACCTCGTCAAACGAGGTCTGGATCATAAATTTTACAAATTTTGGGTCCTTCGCAAAATTTATCATAATCTTTGTTGCATTGTGGATCAACCGTTGACGCTCCATCTCTTCAATCTCCGCCTGACTAGGGCGAGACGGGCCATAATCCTTGTGAGAATCTTCTTTGTGATCTCTTCCTGCATCCCCAGATGCAGAGGAAGTTGATCGATATATCGGAATCCATAAGTGTTGCTAGAAAAAGGATCGGATTTCCTGGTAGAAGAGAAATCAATCACGCTCTAATAACACTATAACAATCTTGGGCACTCTAAGTCAAGATTCTACCGCAACACAGCTGAATTCACTTCAAAATAGTTCACAATCCACAATTGATTCGACACGGCCCGGTGGAGTTCCATGCCTAGAGATATTGGCCCCAAAGACTAGCACCCCTTTTGGTTTTTTTTTTTTTCAAATCTGTTGCACAAAGTACATGGGAGTGGTTGGGTCTCATTCTCAGACTCTACGTCTAGATGCTCTGAGAAGTGGGAGCCCAAACCGCACTTATAAAGAGTTACAAGGGATGCCAAAAGTAGAGCCCCATAAAAAAATGCCCCAAAAATAGGCTTGCTAAATAAAGCAACTTTTAAAAATAAATCCCTTTATCTCTCTCAAGCTTGCGTGGAAAAATAAAGCAAGAATTTGCGTAGGATTTCCAGCTTGATTCAGCAACCCCTTTTTGCGTAGGAAAAGTCCTTACAGTTGTTGCCATGTCATCCTGTGTTTTGCGCTACAATCTGTGGGGGTGTCCGTACGCTCTACCACGTGTCAGCATTTGCAACGGGGTCAGCATTTTAGCCAGCCAAGGGAGGGTATCTGTGTGTGTACAAGGTAGCCACGTCACCAGTTTGTGACACCTCTACATCAAAATGGCGCCCTTTTAATCTTATCTTCTCCCCGACATCATCATGTGCTTCACAATTTCCACAAATCTCATTTGATTTTGCTTTCAAGTCCATAAGCTTTGATTTTCTCTCGATGAAATTTTTTGGCATGCAGCCCAAATGGTGATCTTCCTTTTGTGAGGGGAACTGGGAGCTGGAAGAAGTGTAGAAAGGGTGGTCTTGGCTTCATCTTTTTCCCATCTATAAGGGTGGTCTTGGCTTCATCTTTTTCCCATCTATAAATTAGATTTTTTTAAATTTAATTTGAATTTTTTTGTCTCCATCGTATTTTAATTAATTCATGCACTACTTTAAAATCCATGAATGATTTAATTAAATTATCCTAATGATCCCCTAATTGTTAGGAGGATATGTCCAGGGACTGAAGTGGACCGTGGCATGTTCTCGCAAAATTTTACATATTGTGGATTTAATTAATGGTCCAAAAAGAGTTTTGTAAATCTATGTAAAGTGTGAGCTTTGTCCTAAGGTGTGAGTCAAGGACAGGAGAGTGGATTTATCCCTCATACTGGGGAGCAAGGCTGTAGAGCTACTTAAAGCTCATCTCTTGAATCAATAAACAACAACTCATTTTGCACTACATGCTTGTCTATGGTGAGCTTGTGCTAAGCTAAGTCAATACTCAAGGTTGTGTTTATTAGTCCAAGCTAATCTATCTTGGAACCTAATTCACTTGAGTGATAACCTTGCTTACACACACTCACACACTTGCACCATGTTTCTCTTTCATCCACCATAGCTAGCACAATCCAAATTCTAACATTTGGTATCAGAGCCATGGTATGCTAGCTAGGATTTTCATTATGCATTAGTGTGCGTTAATCATTAGCATCTCCATTAAATGGATTAGCATTTCATTATCACGGCCCATTAACATTCTTCATGACTAGTTGCATCTCACTAATATGCTAACTAGCATAGTCAATATGCTAACCAACAAAATCCATATGCTAACTAGCAAAATTCTAGTATGCTATTGATCAGCATATTCAAGTTACTAAGCACTAAAGACGCAATGCATAAAAATGCATAAGTTATGGTACAAGTATTTGATTGATCACCTGAGGCTCGTCTAGGAGGTGCATTGGGTGTTCTATTTACCTATTCCTACCCATCCTCTTTTGACAGAGAAAGATGATAGGTGGTAATTTTGGTTTTATTTTGTCCTTAATGTAGATAATATTGTTTAAAGTTAATTCCTACTCATTGTTGCTTCTTTCTTGTAGATGAGGCTTTTGGCTATTAAAAGTGTACTGACTAGTACTCGGCTGCCTTGATACCCACGAGGTCTGACAATTGTTGTCATAAACGTAACATGACGCTTTGTTTGGCTCGGGAGTTTGTGACACGGGAGTTTGGAGTTTGTGTCACAAACTGGTGACGTGGCATGCTCGGACACAAAGGCAGTAGAGTACAATCTCGTAAAATGCGGTGGCAGTGACGTGGCAGTTGTACGGTAGGCTCGGATTTCCCGCCGCAAATCCCGTTGACTTGCTGACGTGGCAGAGCGTACGGATTCTTGTTTTTTGCGCTGTTGAAAATCCTACGTTGGCTGATTTGAGAAGCTTTTTGACTTCTTTATTTTTAGAAGCTTTTGAGTGGAGAAGCTTTTGGGGCTCTGCTTTCGGGCATCCCTTGTAACTTATAAATAAGTGGGCAGGGCCCTCACTTCTCAGAGCATCTGGACGAGTTTGAGAGTGAGAACCCTCCCACTCTCTTGTACTTTGTACCTGATTAATACAGAAACAAATACAGAAAGGGGCGCCAGTCTTTGGGGCCAATATCTCTAGGCACGGAACTCCGCCGGGCCGCGTTGAATCAAGTGTGAATTGTGAACTATTTTGAAGTGAATCTCTGTTGTGTCGCGGTAGAATCTCGACTTGTGACATCAAGCTCGTTGGAATCTTTGATCGGGATTCTATGATGCGAGCAGTTGCCCTTCATGCTTGACCTCAAACCAACAAGCTTGCACAAATTACAATAAATGAGAATCAATTGCATCAGATCCAACTCCATCATAAGGGTTCAACTTGACAATCCATTGATCAATAGGTCTCTCTCTAGCTTGGAGAACAATAGGTGGAGGATCAAGCTACTCTTTCTTAAAGAACATTGTCAATGGTAGTCGTATCATCATCAGAAACATCAAGAGAACTAAAACTAGAAGCATCAAGAACGTCCTCAATAAGAACATCTTCAAAAGGCTTGGATGCAAGTAATGGCTTAACAGCACCACCCTTTCTAAAGGTTGCATCTCGTCATCGAATCAAAAGTAAATACATATGGGGGGAATACATCATGGGTGAGGTGGATGAAAGAAGGGCGGGGGGGGCCATATGCTCTAGGAGGAAACAAAGGTCGTGCCAACGGGAGCAATGCACCAAATGGTGGAGGAACTCCTCCAAATGGCAGAGGGTATGAACCATATGTGGGGGGGCCTGCAGGTAGTGAAAGAGACAATGGATCAACTCCAAGTGGGGCCTCAAATGTGGAGGATTAATGCACTGGGAGATGATCCAGTTGCAATTCATGTCAACACTAGGGCCATTAAAGTAGTATGTGGAGCTGCTACTGCCCCCCTTGACTGCTGAGTGGTGTCTGCAAAGGTGGCTCCAGCGGATGAATCTGCTCTATCACCTGCTTCAGATGCTCAGTTACATGAACTTTGTCACTTCAACGAAACACGCGTTGAGTCGGCTCTAGAAAAGCACCAAAAACTGACCAATCCTTCTCACAACTGATGCAATGCCTGCGTAGTAGTAAACATTGTGCTGCCAATGTCCCAACTCCTACAAAATAGTCCAACACAGCATCTCCCATGTTTGTGAAGGTACCTAGTAGCCATCTACAAAACACCAATAATATTTAGATTTGTTATACCTCCAATTTTTTAGGAACATGAAGGAAAAACATCCAATAAGTTTCTAGCACCTAGCAAACACTGGACTCCTCTCAACACCTCTACGATAAGGAATGCCCATACGATCAAGCTTCCACTATGTGTGATCTGTACTTGGTAGCTTCTCCCACAACATGTCGTCATCTGCAGAGAAGCCACGTACATTTGCTACAATCTCTCCATCCGCTTGATCATACCTTGGAAGCTGACACCCACCGGTTCTAGGGGGTGAAAAAATGACTAGCAACAAAGTACCAACCTACAAATAAATTAACATGTAGGTATTTTGAAATGTGAACATCAAAGATACTATTCGATATCAAAACAAACAATAACATACCCCCTCTACATAGTCCTGAACAGTCGTGCAGCTAGACTCCGATAGCCGTATGTACAATATCCTCAACAATTGGAAATGAGCTCCATCTGCCTTCAAAGTGACAATGGACAGATGTTCTGTACGACATGTTACCACAACCAGGCCATCAACCAAAAGAAACTCGGTTGCAAGAAGAAATGCAGCATCCACAAGCTCGCTATCCCATTGGTTCCATAAAGGAACCCCACCCGTGCTAGCTACATGTGGCCTAGTGTGTAATGAAAAGGACATGTACATCAAATGTATGCCACCCAATCTCAAGTTGCGGTTCATCTGTCCTGTATCTACTAGAGAGCCCAACAATCTATGTAGTGACTACATAGAGCTTCACGCAATCTTTGCTAGCACTAAAATTGTGTACATAACTATGAAGGCAAATTAGCGTGGCTTACTTGTCATGGTTGGTAGCTTTTATTTGCAATGGAGAGTTGCAAATCCACCACATGACCGTCATGCGTGCGAATGGAGGGGTTTGAAAGAAATCGACATAGAGGTAAACGTGAAAGTTTTTCAATGTACATAATACAAAGTCAAAGTTTGTACTAGGTTGACAGTTCATAGTGAATAGATATATGTGTGCATACAAAACTTTAGCTTCATTAGTACTTATGTGTGTGTGTGCGTTTTTGTGTGTGTGTGTATGCATACAGAACTTTAACTGCATTGGTACTTATGTATACACACACACACACACACACACACACACATGTATACCTTTACAACCATGAGTGACAAAAGTAATTACCATAAACTTTCACTTTTTATATACTTATTGACATATGAATGACTTCTTAAGCCTCAACAATCTCCTCTAATCATCTAGTTTAGTCATGTCTACTTAATTTTTTTTTTTGTACTACCAAGGCAGAGATGCCAAGAGTTGGCTATTAAAAAAGATGGTATCCTCCATCCCCCTCTGTCCTCTCCTATGCTTTATGTTGGTGTAGAGTTGTAAGTTGCTTTCAAAAAGAAAAATCAGTGGTTGGTCAATGTGATAAATTATGTGCACATTTGTGGGCATATATGTGTACATTTATGTGTATGGTTATTTATGTGAATGTACTTAGATGTGTGAGCACATATACATGTGAATGTACATATACGCTCATAAATATATTACTGAAGTTTATGCCTAATTTCTCTAACCCAATACACCTCTCATACGCCCAAGTTATAAGACAAAAAAGCCCCCTCATAGGTAAGAAATACACACACACACACACACACACACACACACACACACATATGCATATGTATGTGTTTATGCGTGTGGATCCCCCCTACATCACCTGTATCCGTAGTGCATTTTTTGTGTTCAAGCAATTTTCTTACTTTTCTAGATAAAAACAATTAATGATCTCAAATTGCTTTACTCTCACTACTACACATTAGTCAATCAAGACTACAAAATAGAGTCTCTCTCTCTCTCTCTCTCTCTCTCTCTCTCTCTCTACTTGCAGGAGCCATTACATGAATATTTCCCTCTCCTCTCTTGTCACACACACATTAGCATGAATGTGTGCATGCAATGCATTTATTTATGTGTACTGTGCTCACTCACTAATAACATATAAATGCGTACTCGTTGAAATTCGGGTAACATTTTAAAAAAGTATTGAAATATCTCTCAATTTTGAAAAAAAAGTATTCAAATACTATTGAGATCTTTTATTTCCTTTACAATTTGCTACGTTTTTTGAATAAACACTCCTAAGAAATTCTCCTAGTATAAAACATGTTAAACACAAAAATAAAACTATAAAATGCTACATCTTTCTTTAACCTTAATAAATCTGGAGACTAAACGCATCAAATCTATTATAGCTATGAGACAAGATAGATATCAATACCTTAAAGAAATACTTGAAATTTATGCTAAAGGAAATGTACTACTTTGAGTATTTGCTTTAGAATATTGTATGCTCTAAATTATATAAAAAAGGATAACTTTTCTCTCTTTGTTACACAAGTTGGAAATCAGTGTTAGGATTTGACGTCCTTCTTCCCTTCTTTGACTCTCGAGTCCTTCGTATGAAGGCCACTTTGAGGCAACACCGGTGTTTTGAAGGGAGAAGGCAAAATATGCCCATCCTCATGGAAGGATGCTAATCCCACTCTCTTGTCATTAGAAGGGCAACCCTTAGGAAAGCCCTTCCTGGACTTGAATTGAGGTCAAGGCCCACCAAAGGTAGGAGTGGAGACATTTGCTTTCACATTCACATTTTACATATTGACAGGAATTAAAAGTAGATGAGGGGGATCAGGGTCTATGGTTAAGCCATTCATAATTTGGTAATTTCCTAAATTCTACTAGGAAATGGGCCAGTGGCCATTGCTAAGTTCTAACTTAACCTAATGGGAAATGGGCGACTTAGTGCTCACCCAAAATTTTGAACGATCCAGACTCCGAAGCCGTGGCGCGAGCACCACGAGTGTAACTTTTTCTCTCAGCCTCTCTGTGTAGGTATGTGCAGGGATCTGGAAAGATATCGAGTGTCGATGGTCACAAGAAACTGCAGCAAAAGAGGGGAAAGAAATGTGGGATTTGCTACGTCAACGCATGAGAGAGTTGGAAGGTCTTGTGACAACACGAAGACTCATGAACACAGACTTGCGAGCAACCTTCGGACTCTTCTTAGGCTCTCCGTCTGCCCCCTATTAAGCTTCAGCCTCGGATAGTGTAAGAATTGATTAGTTTCTCCAATAGAGTCTACTTGTTTCTTGTATGGAAAATGGATGCCTTGACGTTCAATTTGCATTTGTACAAATGAATGTTGCTATGACTCTTTGTTGGCCTTTGTCATGAACAAGTATTTGGTAGTGCTGAAAAATGCTTGTTCTTTAAGTTTTATGTGCTAAGTAAGGGAAAATGTTTTACTCTTCTGTCATTGGAAAGGCAATGTTAAATTTTTCCCTTCTATCCAGAAAAGCATACTTCTTACATACCTGTCTTTTGACATTTTGAGTTGCCTGTCAAATCCTAACAATGGTTGGCATAACCTGCCTTCGATAGGTCATGTCAACTCTTCATCACGACCGCTCCACGGACATTGACGGCTATTCAAAGCCACCTCTTAACCTTCAATGGGATTTTGTTTAGTGATTCCTTATGTGTGTGGATGTATGTACATGTGGGAGAGAAAAATAAAAGGTAGAGAGGAGTCTATTTGTTTGAGAGAGATATAGAGAGAGATCTTAATGTGAGAGCCAAGAGAGAGATCACATCCTACCCTCTCAAGACATATATATGAGTGAGAGAGAGAGAGAGAGAAAGAGAGAGAATGGATTCTAGATGAGGGAATGAATTCACAACTGTGTGTGTGTAAAAGAAATTCAATCAATGCTTTTACATCTATGTCACATGGAAAACACATAAAATTGCACACAATCATATATTTAAATACATGCATCTATTTGTATTACAAAATGTTACATGCTCAAATAAACACGTTTATTTTGTCGTACTTGATTCGGCATCGAGACACATGTAGATAGCCTAATATGTTTATATTATGTTGTAAAAGGGTTGCCTTAAGATATGTTTCTAAGATAGCCTAATATGTCTATATTATGCTGTAAAAGGGTTGCCTTAAGATATTACAAAACATAAAAGGATAGCTTTATGTCCTCTTGAGCTACCAAACTAGTTTATATGTTTAATATAACTTGAGGGTGACTTTAGATTTATTTTTGAAATTAGCAAATCTCTTCTGCAATTCTATTAAAAAGAAAATGTTTTGAAAATAATTTATCCCTTTTTTCATCTACTATTTATTTGATATACCAAATAGCTTTGCCGAATTTTTTTCTCAAAAGGTAGAAAAAGAAATATGTAATATATCATCTCTCTCTCTCTCTCTCTCTCACACACACACACACACACACACACAAATTTCATTAGTACACAAGGAAAGAGAAGGAGCTTCAATAAATAAAAAAATACTTTCCCCTACATTTAAAAAAAAAAATTTGAAATGTCTCTTAATATGAAAAAAGTACAAAAATATAACAATTTATATCACAATTCGCTACTTTTCTTTTATAAACATTCCTAAGCATTCTCCTAGTATAAAACATGTTAAATACAAAGATAAAATTTTAAAAAGCTACATCTTTCTTTAACTTTATCAAATCTAGAGACTAAACCCATCAAATCTATTATAGCTGTGTGTGTGTGTGTGTAAGTAAGAGAGAGAGAGAGAGAGAGAGAGAGAGAGAGAGAGAGAGAGAGATTGGATTCACAATTGTGTGTGTGTAAAAAATTCAATCAATGCTTTAACATTAATATCATTGATTTTCCTTTAAATGCATTTTTAAATGTAAAAGTGCACAGCATGTCACATAAAAAAACATATGAAATTGCACAAAATCACATGTTTTAATCAATATATCTATTTGTATTACAAAATGTTGCATGCTCAAATAAACATGTAGATACTTGAAGGCTTCATATTTTCCTTGACAAAATAAGGCCTTAATATAAGCATTGCATCATTGATATTTTTTTTTTTCACAATCAATGTGCTTAATATCTTACTTAATATAGATTTGGAGACTAGTCTGGTACACTTTTTTTAGTGCTCGCTTCACGACCATATTGTATAGTAGGTTCTCACATCAAGAGAATACATAGATTGCCTCACTCTATATCACATGATACCAAAGAGAGAGAGAGAGAGGGGGGGGGGGGGGGGGGGGGGGGGGGGGGAGAAGGCGGTTCAAAAGGGAGGTGTGCATCTATACACCCAAACCAGCCTCTCCTCTCTTCATCTAGTTTACTTTGTTTGTTGTACTACCAAGGGTAGAGATGCAAACAATTGGCTATTCGAAAAGATGGTATGCTATCGTCAAACATCCTATACATCTACTCAACGAATCTCAGGTACCAACAACTTCTAGTAATTGTACATCTTGTTTGGTGCTACTTAAGGCTTATTTGGTCCAAACAGTACCAAATTTGGTAGTCTGCTGTACCGCAAAGGGTGTTTACAGTACCAAAGAATATCTATAAAGTATCAAATCCTAGCTATCGAGTGCCAAAGCCTATCCATAGAGTTTAAAACCCTCTCTATAGAGTACCAAAACCTAATTATCCAATACCAATTCCTATGTATAGAGAACCAAAGTCTATTTACAGAGTGCCAAACTCAACGGATACCACCAAAGCCTCTCTGTAGAGTACCAAATCCTATCACTATAAGAGTCGACCAGGTGCACATTTCCCTTAGCTCTTGGCAACCTGGTGCTAACACATGTGGACCACTACCTTCTTAACTTTGGATTTAAAGCTAATAGCTCACCAAAAGTAATGTTTGCTTTTTGATTTTGAACATAACTTACCAGATTGTACTCGGGATAGCCACGCCCTAGCTGGAAATCTAATTGTTTGATTTTGCAACACCTCCTTCTTTTGCTAGGCTCGGGCTGCTCTCTACCTTCGTACAGCTTCTCTTTGCCTTTGCGAGCTCTGGTTTCCCGCTCTATCTCTATTTCCAGCTCGATGTCGTAGATGGGAAAGGGGCAGGGTCGGAAAAACCTCCTGGTGGGGAAAATTCTTCTTCACCTCTCTCATGCTCATCACTCCAAGCGAAGTATCCATTTTGCTTCGAGTGATGACCATTCTGAAGAAGTGGGTTCTTGTGGGTTCTTGGGGGTTCTGAAGTTCTCGAGGAACTTGGGTTCTTGGGGGTCTTGGGTATTTAAGTTCACAAGGAACTTGGGTTCATGGGGGTCTTGATTCTTGGGTTCTTCTTTCGCTTGCAATCTGTGTTAGAGGGGCTTATGCTTTATGTTGGTGCAGAGCTATAAGTTCCTTTCAAAAAGAAAACTCGTGGTTGGTCAATGTAATAAATTATGTGCACATTTGTAGACATATATGTATACATTTATGTGTATGGTTACTTGTGTGAATGTACTTAAATGTGCATGCGTGCATAACATGCATACATATACACATAAGTATATTAACCCAATCCGTAGTCTCCACAAGATAAATGAAGCCTTCCTATAACAACTTATCTATCTCCTCTTTAAGGGCTTGCATCTGTTCTTCTCCCATTCGCCTTAGTTTTTCTCGAACTGACTTGGACTCTTCCTTTATCTCAATGCGAATATACTCACTAATCTCTTCAAAGGATGTATGAACAAGTTTGGGAACTTGGCCAACGTCTGCATATAGTGCTGCATCTCCCCTACACTCAAATCTGGACTCAACATCTTGGCAATTATTTCCTGTTTTACCTTCTGCTCCACTTTAGGTTTCATCAGCTCTTCAATTTCCTCGTACAAATTAAGGTCTTCACCTTCTTGCACATCAAAAACATTTAACACATTCTCATGCCCACCCTTATCTGTGAGGAGAAACGATACATTATCTTTCTCTTTGCTTTACGAACTAGAAATAGAAGACTCCTTAGAGCCACTGGTATCAATGGTATCATCATCCTCCTCTTCATCTTCTTCAACATCTGAAATTGGATCCCTAGATTCCATATCAAACATCTTTACATCACCCTTCCTATCACATAAACTTATAACCCGTTCTTCCAGTGTTGAATTGCACAAACCACTCTTATCCAAGGTCATCAAGAGAATTATTTGGAAAGCACCAAACCTGCTGGCATAATGTGAAAATCAATGCATATTTTCACTCCAAAAACCTCCAGCTCCAAATTTTGGATAGACCCCAAACACTTAACCTTTTGATGGTTGGCCATATGAACCTTGAACCCTAAATTTCCAGTAATAGGAAGCCCTAAAGACTCCACACACGACTGGGTAATGACACAAACTTGTGCACCTCGAACCACATAAGCTTGACCAACTCTTTTCCCCTTAGACCATGCTTCTACCATAGGATAGAAGTTTGGCAACTCCTCCATCAACATAACTGTTACAGATCCTCTTTTAGACTCCTTTTCCATTGGATTGACCAGTTGTTTTTATTGTCCTTTCATCTTAGGAATTAGCTCTATTAGTTGTCCATATGTGATGTCCGATTTCCTGCTTGCCAAATCCTCCTTCAAGCTGTAACTTTCTTGGCTTGAACTGAGAGGGAAATTTGATACATGAAATCTCTTGTGAGGCCCTCTCTTCTTCTTAGGCATAGCATCATCACCTTCATGACTTTAAAATTCTTCTTACTTGGTCCAGCAACTTCCCTATTGGCTTCTCTTTCTTCAGTTGTTCACTTCCCTATAGGAATCACCTCTGCCTCTTTCCCCTTTATCTTCTCTAAAACGATTACACTAACCACCTAGGTCTTTCCCTCCTCCTCAGTAGTAAGTCCACTAGAGCCTTCATCACCCTTTATTTCTACTACATAGTCCTTGGACTTGTCAGGCAAAGTCCATGGCAAAGGAAACATATCCCCTCTAGCTCTAGGAGGTTGATCACATTCAGTAGAATAGTGTCTAGGAGTTCCACAATTATAGCAAGTGGGTGGAGGTCTCCTTCGTCCATAGAAACCTCTACCTCCTCCCCTTCAAAAACCTTTAGCACCTCTACCTCTTCCTTGTCCCTGTTCTCTCATAGAATTCATCAAATTAATGCTCAAAGACTTATTAGATCCACCATCCGATGCATGTCCTTTTTCAAATCATCATCTCCCTCCATTGTAACAGGCACTGGAAGTTTCACAAGTTGTGGCTCAATCATCGAAAGAATTTTCCTACATGTAAGTACAAGAGGGGCCTTTGTTCTCCTATACTCTACTCCCATATAAGAAGTATCCATCCCCAACTGGGTTAACTTCTACACCTTCCACTCCTTTCACTTTGCTACATCCACAGTCTTGTGGTAAGTGATAGGCTTCTTCAATTCCACCATTAAACGCAAGCTAGGCTTCAAAGCTTTGATGAAATTATCTTTCTTCATAATCACCAGGGTTGATCGATCCCTAACATTGTACATAGCTTATCCCATATCCCAATACAATGTCATTGAAAGTCTTCAACTATCTCCCTCTCATACTGCTTCAAAATCTTTATCTCTTGCCACACTTTATTTGCATCCTCCATTGTATGGTAGTGTTGTCTCAATGCATCTTTAACCAAATCCACTGTAATGGGCACACCCAATTGATCCCTCGTATGTTGCGCTTCAAAGTTATTCAACCACTTCCTTGCATCTCCTTTGATGCAAATCTACAACAACCTTAAAACTTGTATAGGATCTAATGTGTGATTGCTTATACAAGCAATCTCCATTTGCTCCAAGAAATTTTTCACATCCTCGCTTGATCCACCAACAAACTCCAGATAATTGAACACCATCGCACACAACAGAAGGTAACTTTGAAAAATGTTTCTAGTTGGGGGCGCCAAAAACTATGGAATGGAAGAGAAGTGTAGCTTTGCCTCTATGTAGCCACTCCCAACTTCCACTTATACACGATCTTTTTTTCTTCCATAAATAGGATCTTTATTCTTTTTTAAGGAGAGACGGATGCTTTTCTCCTATTTTTGGCACTGGTTGTGAGTCAGGCTTTAGTCACGCTTTTTCGTCTTAAATCAGGCTTTTCTCTCCTTTAGTCAGGCTTTTTCTTCTTTTTGAATATTTGGGAGGGGTTTGTGGGAACCCCCCTTGTATACTTCTTATCTGCAATGGAGGGGGAGAGGGCCCCTAGGCGCCAGCATCTCAACTGCATCTTTTTCCTCACTAATTCGTTGCAGCAGAGCAAGCTCCATGGCCGCCAAGCAACATAGGCAATCATCCCTGCCAATAAAGGTGTGTCACCCGTCAATAGCAACATCAACAAACTGCCTGGATCTGTAGGCCTCCATAGCCATGGGAGCAAGCTTCACACTCACTCTCCAAAGTGAGTTAATAAAAGTCTCTTCACGTTTTGCATTATATAGGATAATCTTTGTGTTGTTTTTTTCACTTGTGGGATTATTCCCAAAGACACAAGTGCCACATGGTAGCTCTGTGAGTGATCTCCCAAAAAACTTTTAAAAAACCCTTCTTTTTCTTTGGAAAAAAACATGATCAAGGCCCCTTTTCCTTGCACTACTACCTGTTGTGGAGGTTGCCCACGGGGACATAGCCTTGTTGTTCACATGTCCAATATTAGTACACATGCTCCCTTCCACTTGATGACTCTATTTGATGGCCCAAAATCGAGTCCCAAAAGTGACCCCCGCTCACTGTTTCCACCTCAGAAAAATGTCAAAGGGCACCTTCCCAACTATCATCATTATCATGCTTGCTACTCATTTCTTGGAGGTCCAATTAGAGAACCAACTTAATAGCCCTCTAGTTCACACACACTATGAAAATCTTCAAGTGTTTACCACGCTGTTTTATCGTGTTTTGTAGAGAGAAGGTGCAAATTCAGGTATAGAAGGAATTTTTTTCGTGTTTTAAATATTGCCGCGATAGTTTCCGAGTTTATTACCGCTGTTATTACCGCGTGTGTTACTGCTGTTAATATCAACAACAAAATTTAGCGCCTAAACTTTCAAATTTTGGCTTTAAATAAACATCCCCCCCCCCCCCCCCCCCCCCCCCCCTTCAAATTTTGTTGTTTCTCTTCTCTCATTAAAAATTAAAGAATATTGTATAAAATTTTCAAATTTAAAAAAGAAGAGAAAGAGAAAGAGAAAGAGCGAGAGAGAGAGAGAGAGAGAGAGAGAGAGAGAGAGAGAGAGAGAGAGAGAGCTCTATTATCGTCCTCGGAGCTCAAATATGACCTATGGGACTAAATGAACATGTCACGTTGTGTGAGTGGAGGTCATAAATGACTCTCGATGCTCAAAAATGGATGAAATGAGCGTCTCAATAGAAAGTTCACATCGTGGTTGGGAGATGAAGGTATGTAGGAGATCTCATGGCTAAATATATGGGGAAAAGAGGACCTAATGTGGTCAAAAGTTGAGAACTCAAGTAGTGTGAGGTACTCACTCTCTTGCACTTGACAAGGGCATAAGGTGCAAAGTCAATGAGACTCCTCGCCAGTGTAGAGAATGGGAGCTAAGACGAATGGAGGCAATGGTCCAGATCACACTCAACAGGATGGGATCAAGGATGTAGGGATAGGTTCGGTTACCTTGTTCGGAGAAAAAGAGAGATTTGTAGTTTGGGGAAATGTGTGTGGTGTAATGGCTGAAGCAAGAACCTCCGGATTTCTCCCAAGCCGTGATACATTGGCATTGTAAGAAGGCATCATTAACTTGGGAGTCGATCGATGCATCCTTGACCAAGTGACATGCATCCCATCTTCTAAACCATTTCTTGATGTCAAGCATCCACCCCGAACATAGTATTTTGCTCTTGCATGTCTTTTGGACCTTTTGACTTGCTTCATATGCGATTCTAGGAAGTCGATACAAAGGTCTATGTTGTGTCTTAAGCATGTACTCCACAACCCTTTGCATGTCCAAGACCTCAATGGGAAGTGATCCGGACTCAAGAAGTAAGAGCATGTAGGGTGTTTGTGACTTGATTTGGAGAAATTTGGTAAGAAAACGCTTTTGGACATTCTCAAACTCTTTCCAAGTAGAATTCCCTGTGAGGGCCATACCCAGACTTGACCCAGCTACTCACTTCCCTCAATCTTCCAGACTGCTCCAAGGAATGACATAGATCTATCTGCAAGTATCCCTCCCACTTCGGACCGACACCCAGACAGGCCTATCTCGAATGCCAACCTAAGGGGGTAAGTTCCATCAATTTAACGACTCTATCCACTTATCATAAGTTAATCCGTCCTTGGCATCTTTCAGTCACCCACACCCAAAATCGTGGTCCTTAGTGGGTCCTTAGTATTGATTCTCTTGATCTTTAACTTGAGGATCTGCTCTTGCTTTCTTGTTCTACCTTGGTTCATGGCGATAACCTCTTTTTCCTGACAAGTAGGCACAGCAGTTATCGCTTTCCCCTAAGAAGCAGGATCTTGTAATCCTACCTAGTCTCACTCGTTCCCACTTACCCATTTTTATCCCGCATCGTCCTAGCATTTACCATAAAATTTTTATATGAGATCCGGCCATCTGACCCTCCGGATTCGCCCACCCACCGAACCATTTCTTGAAAATCCCTTCCTGAGGTAGTACGTAACTACTACAAAATCAGGAAGACAGTCTATCAGACATCGTCAGACAACAAGCAGCATACAATCTGTTGCATACCTTTATCTGCTACAATTAGCTTGTAACTAGTTTCCTAACTAATCATGCAGCACATATAGTTTCAACCAATTCATCTGGCCTTACTCAGGACCAAGATAATCGGTTACAATCCATCAAAATGGCAGCACCTTTACAATATTTCCCAGAATTAAGTGTTTGGGAAAGGCTCATCAAGTAATTTAATCATTCCTTCTTAAGCATTTTATTTTGAGAGGTATAGCACCATCTAGTGACACATGCACCGGATAACCCATATATTCCTAGCCTTTCCAGTTCCTTTTTATGCAACCAAATCGAACAAATTTCCTTAATTCAATTCACATCATCCTCCTTGATTATGACCTTCTCATCCAACTATTGGCATCAGGCCATACCTGGATTATGGCCGTTTTCCAATAAGAAACCGCAGGTACTTCACCCGACCGGGAAAAAATAAAACAAACCCATTCATCCCTTATCCCTCCGGCATGTACTTTTTAAGTTCAATCTGCATTTTTTACGGTACCCAAGTTTTGCAATCCTTTGCCATCCATGGGGCATCTCCATGGAAGCTTGTAGAGTTTTCGGTTCAAAACAACACGGAGATCAATTTTGCGAAGTTATCCCCTATCTCCCGCATCCCATATTTGCAAACAAACTTGAAATTGAAAACTACTCTTTTCTTATGGTGCCTAGCTTTCCATTTAGGAAGCTAGAAGGTCGTCCTATAATTTATGAGTCTTCGAGCTTTCCATTAAAGCTCGCTTTGGGGATAAAATGGGAATCTAGAGCTTTCCATTAAATCTTGGAAGAGAGGGTTATAACCATACATTCTTCCTACCCTAAAGAGACATGTAAACCCTAAGTTTGATTACCATAATGAGACTAAACATTTCTCTCTTTAAGGAGACAAGGTTTCCATGGAAGTTAACCCTAATCACACAAGATCACCATGGAAGCTTAACCCTAATCAGACACAAAGTCACCATGGAAGCAAACCCTAATCACACAAGGTCACCATGGAAGCTAAACCCTAATCACACAAGGTCACTCTGGAAGCTAAACCCTAAATTACAAGCTTGTCTTTCAAAGATTTTCCTAAGTGAAAAGTTACCATCAAAGCTTAGCTTAAGGATGCAAATCTACCTTTGAATCTTAACTTAATGATGCATAGATACTCTTAGCACTTAACCCTAATTGCGAGGTTATTATTAAAGCTTAAACCTAAGTGCAATTTACCATGAAAGCTTAGCTTAAGAGTGCAAATCTACCTTTGAAAGATTAACTTAATGATGCATAACTACCATCAATACTTAACCCTAATTCCAAGGTTACTATTAAAGCTTAAACTTAAAATACAAGGTAGTCACTAAAGCTTACACCTAAGTGAAAATTTACCATTAAAGCTTATCTTAAGAGTGCAAATCTACCTTTGAAAGCTTAATTTAATGATGCATAACTACCATTAAAACTTAACCCTAATTCCAAGGTTACCATTACAGCTTAAACCTAAAATACAAGGTAGTTACTAAAGGTTACACCTAAGTGCAAAGTTACCAATAAATCTTAGCTTAAGAGTGCAAATCTACCTTCAAAAGCTTAACTTAATGATGCATAACTAGCAGTAATACTTAACCCTAATTCCAAAGTTACCATTAAAGCTTAAATCTAAAATACAAGGTAGTCACTAAAGCTTACACTCTAAGTGCAAATTTACCATTAAAGCTTAGCTTAAGAGTGAAAATCTACCTTTGAAACTTAATTTAATGATGCATAACTACCATTAATACTTAACCCTAATTTCAAAGTTACCATTAAAGCTTAAACCTAATATGATGCACATAAACCTTCCTAGTATTAAATCACATGGTTTATGTTAACTAATCCTGCTAGAAGTGAAGATTACTTCTTCTAAACAAGAGGGAAGTGGAGTTGAAGTCCTTCTTGAAGAGAAGTGAGGCTCAAGGAAGAAGGAAAGGGATTTAGGATGAAGAGGAAGGAGAGAGGAGCTTCTTCACAAAACGCTCAAGGGTTTGATCTTCAATAGAGTGAGAGAGCAAGAGCAAGGTTTTATGGAACCTTGATTTACTTAAGCAGAATCTTGAGGATGGCAAGTATGCAAGTAGCTTAACAATATGTGTAAAATTACAAAGAAGAGGGGGTGTTTATGTAAGAAATGGTGGGTAGAATACAATGTATATACGGGGGGGGGGGGGGAGGGGGGGGTTGGGCTCACCTTTGATACAAACTAGATTGAGAATGAGTGGAAAGTTGTAAATTTTGACTCATTCAAGAAGTTTACTCTAACTTGAATTATTCAATCAAAGAATTTATTTCAATTTGAATTCTTCTAGATTCCTATTGGATCCCAATTCTCTTCTCAATTTCTATTGGACCCCAATTCTCTTCTCAATTCCTATTGGAACCCAATTCTCTTCTAAATTCCTATTGGACCCCAATTCTCTTCTCAATTTTTATTGGACCCCAATTCTCTTCTCAATTCTTATTGGACCCCAATTTCTTCTCAAATCTTGTCTCTTAACTTTATCTTCCAATCACGTTAGTCCCTTTTTCTACCAATCCTCGATCTAGATCAGTTTCCACGCGTCTTTCTAACGAAGAAGTATAAAAATAATCTTAATCTTTTTAGAAAAATATAGGGATGACGTAATCTCTTATCCGGAATATCCTTGTCTTTTCATTCTGGAATAAAGTCTCGTTGTTCGCATGACTTCTTTGTCGGTCTTTCTTTTTCTAAATTATTTTCTAGGGTGAAAAAATTCTGAATGGATCTAGGGTTTAGGGAGGGACCTTCCAAACTTCCCAACAAAAATAAAGAGTTGTCCTCAGCTCGGGACATGCTTTAGAGAGTAGACAGACTCAATCTTCGGTCAACTTATGATTGAAGATGGTCAGTAACTTTAGGGTATTGAAATTAAAAAATAATGAAGCTGGTATGGACCTTGAATAATACACTTCTCTTCCATTTTTAGCACTAACTCAAAAGTCTTAATCATAAAGAAGTCTTAATGACTCATGGTTACTTTAATTATTGAATGTGATCTTACTCAACTAGGTATTTTTCCTTTGGTGTGACCGGATTGTGTTTCTCTTGTGAGGTCTGAAGATCATTTATTCACTTCGCTCTCTATCTAACCTCAATAGGCTTTGTAAAAATTTTACCATTCTTACCTAGACTTTAACTTTTTCCGTTTTCAGCATTGACTCATTTCTCTATTGATATCATCCAACTAATACCATGTTCTTGCCAGCTAAGGATTTCATACTGATATTTCAATTAATCTTGCAATATATCCTCCCTTGTGTACCGAATTTATTTCCTCCATCCTTATTTCTCTTATGTCTATAGCTTACTGCCTCATCTTTCACTTGGTAATCAGATATTTCACGTATCATAACAATTAGACTTGTAAAACACCATAAAAGATTTGAATCTCAAAAGAATTGACTGACTAGAGATGCTGGAATTTCATAAATATGATGATTGATTACATTCGCATAAAAATTGCACCAAAAGTACCATCGATATATTGAGGAATAATTATAAGTTGTTCCAAAGAACCAACCAAAAATATGATCAAGGGTTTGGACAAAAGGGATGAATTACATGGGCTCATCCTCCAAAACTTGGAAATTGGGTAATTAGCTGGTCCCAATCTTCCCAGGAAGCATATTCAACCGGATAGACCTTCCACTTGATTAGTACTTCTCGAGTTGTCCTGTGCCACAGTTTCTTCTCTTTAGTTTTTAGAACTTGTTTTGGTTCCATTTCCTGATTAACGAGAATGATGTCATCATGATTCAAAACATGTAGAGGATCAGCAACATATTTCTTAAGGAGGCTGAGATGAAAAACATTATGAATGCGTATGTGAGGCGGTAAGGCTAACTCGTAGGCTTGTTCTCCTATCTTTCTAAGGATTCCAAAAGGTCCACAATATTTGAATGCAAGCTTACGGGATTTCCCTAGCTTTAAGGAGTGAGGAAAACTTGTTCGCCTTCGCTAAAGCTTCTCGCGGAAGCTAATCGAAGAGGGACTAAACATTTCTGACCATACAAGGTTTTAAAGGGTGACATTCCGAGGTTGCGATGGTGAGAAGAGTTATAAGCAAACTCAACTAGGGGAAGAAACATGATCCATTTCTGGGGCTACTAGTTACAGTATGCTCAAAGCATATCTTCAATGACTTGATTCACTCTCTCAGTTTGACCATCAGTCGAATGATATGCTGAGCTGAGATTTAGTTGGGTACCCAGAGATCAAAACATGGCTTGCCAAAACTTAGAGGTAAATTTGGCATCCCGATCACTGATGATTCTTGCAAGGATTCCATGTAATCTTACTACCTCTTTGACAAATACTTGGGCTATGCCGATGGTGATGGTTGTCTGCTTGACTGGAATTAGATGAGCCACCTTAGTGAGCTTATCTACTATGACAAAAATAGAATCATATTTTTCAGTTGTCTTTGGAAGACCAATGACAAAGTCCATACTCAGACATTCCCACTTCATCTCAGGAATATCTAGGGACTGAACCTTACTAGGTAGCTTGACGCGTTCTGCTTTGGTCTTTTGGCAAGTAAGGCATTTACAAACATAATCCAGGATATCCTTATTCATCTTAGGCCAGTGAAAATTCCTTTGGAGGGTAGAAAACAGTTTATGGTACCCGGGATGAGCTGCCAACAGGTTATCATGGGCTTCCTTCAAAATCTGGGTGCGCAAACAGGTGGGAATGTACATCCGTTGTTTGAAGTAAAGAAGACCATCTGCTAGGGTATAGTCAGCTAAATGCTCCCTCGGATTTTGAGCTTGAATCTCTTGCAAACGGGCGTCAACCTGGCCGGACACGTAGCCGGACACCACATTTGTACTCTATTAATTGTTCGAGCTAGTGTAGTGATACTCTGTGTAAATCCTGATTCCAAAGTAATGGATCAGTTCCCTGAGTTGTAATGCTCTCATGAAATTTGTAAAAGTCCATGTGAGTTGGCCACTGGTCACTTAGAAATCCCTAGGTATAAAGGTCAATGACCTAATGTGAAAGGAGGATTATCTTTAGAAGAAGAAGGGAGCTCAAAAAATGTACGCTCAAGCTACGAGCTGCTCCAACCTTGTAATCATCGCAGTTAATGAATGGGTAATCTGTTTTCGATTACAAAACTTGCATTTTGTTCCTATTTCTTTGCTCTTTAAATTAAGTGTAAGCATTGTCAGTTTTGTTGTGGTTTACGACTACGCGTCTATGAGCCATAATTGTAGATTTCAATGCTTAAATTGTTGTTTCTAGTTATTTTGACCATAGGAGAGTGTTCTTAGACATAGGGCGACCTTTTTGGATTGATCTATTGCAGTTTTCAGGACCTTTTTCATGATGGATCGTGATTTTTGTACCTTGTTAGATTGCGACTAGACTTGCTAGGATAGTGCCCCTAGGTGTCCTAGACCTCCTCCTTAAGTTTCATTGCATTTTGAGTCCATTCGAGTGTCGAAATGGCGTGATGACATAGAGCTATGAGAAAGGACAAAGGCAGATTTCCCTGACCATTGGGTGTTGGTTTTCTTGTAGAGTCATTGTGTTTGCTTGTTAAGGTTCACTTCTTGAGATTGACGATCTGAAAGAGTCTCAGTGCCCCAATTTGAGTCACTTTCCCTGAGTATTGACATTATGTTAGTGCTAGAAAGCTATGCTGCAAACATTGGTCGCGACGAACCACTAACATTGGCGCTATTGCCGGGGATATGATTCTTAGATGGTGAGTGACCTAATGCATATTTAGAGCGTCCTTTTTCGAAGATTTGCCTTCCATTCCATTTACACTTTAGCAGTGAAGCAGCTAGACACAGGGTTTAGTGCTTGATAGAGTCTAGAAGTCGAGGAATTACTAGATCTATTCTTGAGAAGTAAAGAGGGTTGTGAGTGAGATAACCAAAAGCATTTCATTCTCTGATTTTTTCAATGCTTTCAAAGTGTTGTTTTGTTTTCCGTTTCGACTTTTTTTTGTATCTTTTCTTGTTAGTTTTTGTTTCATGTTTCATTTCAGTACTTAGGAGTAAGATAAGTAGAAACTACCACCATCAAATTTGGGCTAAAAGATTGAGGGAAAAAAGTGTGAAAACCATATTTTGGCAAAAATGATCATAACTCTGAACAGTTGAAAATTTGATGGTAGAGACCACAAAAGTGATCCAAATTCAATCTAGGGCATCAATATACTCTCTAGAAGCAATCTGGAAAGTTTGGTAAGAATCTGTGGAGGAACATGGATCGCGATCCATGTACCCCAGAAAACCATTTTTGGTGAAAAGTGATGAGTTACAGTGAGCATCAGTGGGTAACTGCTCTCATCAAGTTTGCATGAAAGAAAAACTCAAAAATCATATCAAAATTGGCTATTAGGACAAAAACAACAAAATAGGCATTTCAGACACAAAATTGGGCAAATCTTGAGATTTTGGGATCCAAATTCAAAAAGGGGGTGAGATTTGGCTTCTACAAGGCATAGAGAACCTGCAACACAATGTTCATGAAAAAATGTTGCCAAACATGGATCGCGATCTATGTACCTTTTTGACATTTGGGGCTGATATTTAACAAGTACATCTCTGATATCATTTAGAACAACTTTTCCAAAAGGAAGCGTGTCAAAAAATTAAAAAAAGTTGGTCAAAATAGCCAAATACAAAAACTATTGAAAAACTGCAGGACAGACAAAAAAACTTGCTTTTGAATGACAAAAACTTGTCCAAATCCAAAAATTTTGATACCATAGCATCTAGTAAACATGTTGATCCTGATGGTACCCAAAATGTCAGTTTGGCTTCCAAACATGGATCGTGATCCATGTACCTCATGAAAAAATTTTGAACATTTTTTGGCTGAGATTTGAGCAGTAGGTAGCTGGTACCACTTGGAAAAACTTTCCCAAAGGAACCATGTGCAAAAAAGTTTTACAACTTTCCCAAAGGAACCATGTGCAAAAAAGTTGTAATGTGGTCTAAAGAGCCAAAAACAAAACATTCTCTAAACTGCCACAATAGACTGTAGAAGTCAGTTTTGGTAGGGAAAAACTGATCCAAATTCCAAAAACAATTATGAGCAGTATACAAACATCACAAGCTATTAGCACACCAAAAATTAAGATCCAAAAGTGGTGGAACATGAATCGCGATCCATGTACCCTTGAGAATTTTTTGGACAGAAACTATTCCAGCTTGTAGCAAAGACCATTGTGAACAAAAGTCCCCAAAGAAATTATGTCAAAAAAGTTCAAAAATTGGGTCAAAAGTGTCAAAAATAGTACAAAGAGAAAAACCCTAAAACAAACCTAGGAATTGACTTTTGCTTGGCCTAAACAAGTCCAAATCACATAAAAACCATATAGCAGGGATCAGTGGACCAAGGAGAAGCTGTGTGCCAAGTTTCATTACCATCTGACACATAGGTACATGGATCGTGATCCATGTTCCTTTGTCACAGACTAATACCAAACTTGTGTCATAGTTAGAGGACATCACAAGGAGTCTAGTGGTCTTTTCAAAACCGAATTTGGATACCAAAAACCAAACCAAAATCCCTGAAGTGCAAAGTACTATGTGCAAGTGCCAGAACTGACCTAACTTTCAATCCAAAGGTCCATTTTCAAAAAAATTGATACCATAGGACCTACTAATCATGTTGAATATGATGGTACAAAGAGAAGTCAATTTGGGCTCCAAACATGGATCGCGATCCATGTATCCATAGTGACAGCTTGACTTGAAACTTTCCAAACCAGTAGTGCATACACAAGGAAACATATCCCCAAGTCCAATTTTGGAAAAAATTGAGCAAATTTGGGTCAAAAGGGAACAAAACAGGTGACAGACTGAAAACTGCATTACAGACCTAGTGCTAGCCATTTGACGTGTCAAACCAAATCCAAATCCAAAAATATTTGAGATTTAGCTTGTGGACATAGAGTGCAACAAGCTGCCAAGAGGAAAAATTCAGATGTGTTTGAACATGGATCGCAATCCATGTACCTCCACCTCAGAATTTGCTAAAAATTGGTACAGAGCCTGCACATGACCTTGTCTACACACAGGCAAAATTTGGAAAATTTTGGGAAACAAAAATTGACAGGGAACATAGATCGCGATCCATGTACCTCTCAACATAGTGGGGGTATCTAAGTTGGTGATCTTGTAGACATACTTGAGAACATCCCAAATCTCAAGTTTGAGCTAAAAATACCTTCTAGAGACCAAGAAACAAGCCAAACTTCCTGTGTTCTGGTCTTGAGATTATTTTGAGTGACGTTTCAAGTGCAGTTCACCAAAAGTGCTCTAACTTTTGATAGACAACTCCAAATTGAATCAGATATAGCTAGGAAGAAAGCTTGCGGGCAATATCACACACCTAGACCTGCATTTTTCTAGGTTTCCTAAATCCAAACTTCTAGGGTACCCCAAGACCAGTTTCCAGAAACCGGAAAAAGTCACAAATTCCTGACTTTTCAGAGACCTCATCAAGGGAAAAAGGGGATAGGTTGCACTAAGACAAAGTGGGATTGTCAAGGACTATCTTGAGACTTTTTGAGTGAGCCTTAACCATGACAAATCATCCACCACCAGGGTTCTCTACTCCACTCGGAGACATGAAAAGCGCAAGAAACGTTGCAATGCCTTCAATAGAGGGATTGGAAGAATACCTAGAGGAGAGGCATCCTCTAATCAACAAACCAAACGTGAGATTCATCAAAGCCAATGAATCCAGGAGAGTGCTTACAGATTACACTCATGAGGGCTTATATAGATTCACAAACGGAAATCCATACATCTTCTACAGGTGTGTAGAGCCCAATGCTACAGTTTTGACCACTCATAGGAATCTTTATGCATTCACGTACAAGATGCCCATAGAGTGCATGTTTTGATGGTAGATAATTATGGATGTGAGTACAAACTTGTTGATCCAATTGACCTAGAACAATACACATAAAAAGGTACTCCGATCTCTACTTACTTTCATCCAATAATGATGCCACAATACACATTAGAGAGGATTCCACCGAAATTCTCTCCAAGATAAGAGGATAGGGCGAGATATTTCTTTCCAAGAGACCACGAATTGGTTAAAGTGGTGAGTGAACCACAACGATTGAGACCATATCAAGTGGATCAATGTGTCAAGACAAAATACGATGGGTCAAGGAATCCATATGCTCATGTCTCACTCTTCAAACAAGTGTTGAGATTTGAACGAATTGTAGATTTTTATACTCAATATGAGGGAATTGGGTTAACATTGGAAGGAACAGCCTTGACTTGGTTCCAACCACTAAATAGAGACTACTTTCCAAACATAGAATAGCTCTTACGAGAGTTTGTAGAGGAATTATAAAAAAGGGTGATCAAACATAACACAGTGTCCCAAATGTACGCTTTCAAACAAAAGTGAATGAAAGAGTGAAGGAATCTTTGCTTCGCTTCAAACAATACATTGATAGATTTCCTGTGAGAGAGTTACCGCAAGATGAGAGATTGCCAGTTCTCTTCATAGAGAGCTTGAGGGATGAAACTCTCAAAAAGGACCTACATTTGAAAGGATGCACAATGTTAAACCAAGTCACTAGAGAAGCTCTATATCTAGTTGACAATTGCAAGGCCTACGGAGAGGTGATTGAAGATACAAACAACACGACTAGTAGTGCCTCTTCTCCAAAGAGCGAACCCACCACAAATCAAGATGTTCAAACTCCTTGGGAACCAATCATTGATCAAGTGGTCAAGGGGGTGATTAAAAGAATAAACCAATTCTACAAACAAAACCTAATTGTACAACAATTTCAATTGAGGAGATGTAGTACTTGTGGAGGGGATCGTCCCACTCCATGGTGTAGCACTCAACCGAAGCCGCAACAAGTGCTATTGCAACAACCGCATCTTTTGAACGATGGGAGAGTGATAGTCAACTACGCTCAACCAACGTATGTGCCAGAACCCACGAGAAACCAGTACTCCATGGATGCGAATACGCTCAAGTTCATAGCCAATCATGAGTATGGTCCAACGAACATCCTCACAAGGCAAGACCAACCATTGACTAGATCACCAGCTATGAAAAAATAAGGTCCATGCTATGAGTGTGGAGGTGACCATTGGGCACGAAGTTGTCCAAACAAGGGTCCACAAATCAAAATATTTGTATTTTGTGAACGTTGTGGGATAGACCATCTACGACAACACTGTGCTAAAAATCCAAACTACAAGGGGAAAGCAACAATGAACGTTGTAGGCATAATGTCTTCTTCAAGCGGATCTAAGGTACAACCCGCCATTCCTTTAAACGTGATGACTCGAGCTCAAGCTCAAGAAACTGCTAAAAACGCAGTCGTTGAGAAGGAACCCACATTGCATGTTCAAACACAAATTGAGAACATATCGGTGAGAACTTTAGAAAGAAGATCATGGAAAGGCAGACGAGACAAAATGAAATTGAAGAGGTTGAAGGAGAAATAGGCTTTGGAAATTGAATTGAATCAAACAAGAGAGCAGCTTAGACAAGAGCAGGAAAGGAACAACAATGCAAAGGGACCTAAAGAGTCAAAGAATAACTCGGGAGGTTCAGTCTTGGTCGACAAAGTCTTTGAACCTTTGGATGCGATCTTGAAAGCTTATGATGCTAGGTTAAAGAACAACCAAACCCAAGAGGATAGATGGCTAACATATCTTCATCCAGGGTATGAAAAAGAGAGGTTGCAAATGTGCAAGGAGCTCATCCAAAACGCCCAAGCTCTTATGGAACCACATGTTCCAAATGCTTCAAAAATGGAGGTGCTAATCCGTGAAAAAATCCAAGAAATGGAAATTTGTGGTATTGTAAACAAAGAGGAAGAGTCAGTAGTTGAGGCACCTTTAGATACAAGGGAAGTAGCCAATACCACAGATGGGGTGGGCTCACAAGCAGTGATGCCTATTTTGGAGGTAGAAGAACTGTGGCCACAATCCTTGTGGGAATCAATCAGAAACCAAAAAGATGGTAGTGCTACTTTACAGTCAACACCTATCCCTGAGATAAACATGGATCAGGAATTTTTCCCAGGAGATATACTATCTCTATACGGGGATGTCGGGTATGTCCCATGTGAAGAGAGTAAACCGTGCTCTCTAAAGACTTTGCCATCTTTCATAGGAGAACTCGAAACCAAATCGGAGGTTAAAATGGTACCTTCTCAGTGGAACGCCACATCACAAATGATGGATACCAAGAGCTTGCATGAATTGATGTCTTCTCCTATACAATGCACAATTTATCTCTCAGAGCTACTAAATATTAGACTGTGTCTATGGGGCCAAATGGGCAAACACCTGGAAAACATGGGGCTCAAAATCCCTTCACATGACCAACTTGCATATGAAAACATGGATGACACCATGCCTAAGAATCCACAAACAAATCCAGTACTAGTAAATAAGGTGGGTGACTACTGTGAAGGAGAAGAAGGAAACACCACCTTAGCACTTGAATACAAAGGAGTAAAGACGGTTTCTATATTAGATAATGGGGCAGGAATTGCCATTGCAACCAAAGAGATATGGGAAAAATGGGGTAAGCTTGCTCTTAGGAATACTCGAATGAAGCTGCAATTAGCGGATGGATACATAGAGAAACCGATTGGAATATTAGAACAAATCATTGTATCTTTGTGTGGCATAGAGTATGAGCACACCTTTGCCATATGAATTTTGACAAGAGCAGCAACTTTGATATCATATTGGGAAGATCATTCATGCGTCAGCTCAAAATGGTACAAGACTGGGGCTATGACTATATCTACTTGAGACACAAGGATGTCACTACGATGGTCAATGTCACAAATCATAGTTATAGAGATGTAGTATGAACCCCGGGGGAAGACTTAAACTCCACAACTGATTTGGAAAGCAAAGTGCATATTTGGATGTACGGAGCTCCTAAGAGTGGAAGTCTTAGAAAGGAATATTGCATCCTAGAGCGTTCAATAGAAGATGGGACGTATGTACCAGAGCCATTTCCAAAAGAGTTATTTGAACCCTTTGGATGGGATCAAATACTGGCGACTCTTGATGTCTGCATGAATGAGGTGACCCTTACTATGTTTTGTGATGAAGATGGGTGTTTACGATAAAGGTGTTGAAGGAAGCTAACGAAATTTGTAAGTGTGAAAGCAAAAAAGGTGAAATAGATAGCTACGTCATGGAGCATGATGCCAAACTGCGCATGAAGGAAGCATAGCAACAACGAGAATATGCCATCATTTTGACATACTTAAAGAATCACCAGAAGCTGTTTCAAAGAAGTCGACTACAAAAAAGCACAAACAAAATCAGATGAAGGAGCAAAGTTTCCAAGTTCAACGTCAAATGTTCAACAAATGCAAGATCAAAATAAGAACAGAGACAAGGAAGAAGATCGCTTGTCTCCTACGACGATCAAATTTGTCATATCCGGAGAAACATGACTCAAAATAACATGTTCAGCTGTGATAGATCCAGAAGCAACAAAGAATCTAATGACATATGGAACTTGGATCATGATGGGAAAGCCACCAATCACGGAGCTAGCGGAGATCGTGTACATAAGTTCAAAAATTCCAATTCTTAGCTTCGGAGTGGCAGAAGCCATACTCAATTTGAGTACCAGGGACTATAAAGATACTTTCCACATAATCGACTCCCATCGTATCAAAGAGTCTGATCCTGACAGAAAGCTAGAGGAACATCTTCTTTCGACAACAATCAAAAGCTTCAACAACGACAACGGTAAGACTCCATGAAGCTTCTCAAATCCATGCCAGAAGAAATCTCCAACCATTACGAAAAAAGGTAAAGCAAAGATAAACACTAAAGTATATCAACCTCGCCAGATGACTTTACCTTCAATGATCTTCCATCAAATTTCTCATGAAGCCTCTACATCAAGAGCCACATCACCAACAATGCAATGGAAACCAAAGCAAAAAGTTTATCAACCAAATTTTCCATCACAAAAAAGCATCCAAAAGAAGCCAAAGAATGTCAACCAAGTGTTGGTATCCAAAGAGCACATTAAAGTCAAAGACCGAGTTTGGATACATGAAGCACAAGTTCAACCACGAAAGCAAAAGGTGACAGGGTGGGTAGCATCAAATGATTCAATCACTGCTCAGAGCTACTTCCAAGGAAACGCTAATGTTTGGGCCAAAAATCCTAAAGTAACAGCCTGGATTTACTCGCCTTAACCAAAGAGTTCTACAAAGAGAAAGACGAGCTATAAACACAAGACAAACAATTTAATCATGAGAAAGAACTACCACAAAAGGCAAAAGCAAAAATCAAAGCACCCAAGGAATGCGACAAGTTTGGGTACTGAAGTCACTCGCTAGTCAAATTACCCAACGCACACAGGTAAATCGACAAATGATTCCAGCTAAGCTACTCAAAGCACAAGGATTTTATGAAGGTAACACAAAAATATGGTTACCAAAAATTGTAGCTCAATCTGGAACAAGTAAGAAAAATCATACAGCACAAGTTTCTACCCAAAGGCAAGCAATGACAACCAAAAGCCAGCAGAAGACAATTGTAACCAAGTCTGCTGCAATCTATAGATGGATACCTCATCATCAACTACAGAGTCAGGGCTTCTACAACGAAAATAATCAATTATGGATATCGAAACCTAGTGTTTATCAAGTCAACAAGCAACAGGAGAAAATACAAAATATGGTCACACAAGGACCAAAAACAAGATGGGTTCCAAAATTGCTCGTGGAAATTCAAACACAAGGAACCCACACCTATCAACAACCGCTTCTCATGGGAGATAAAGCAAAGGCTCCATCAGTCTACAGCAGCTGAAGAACTTGTTTCACAAAGCAGTGTGAACATACGACAAGCAAGACAAGAGGAGCCAAAATATGCCAACCTACTTGACGAAATGGTGTCATCCAAAGACCAACACAATGGAAGAGGCATAAATTTCCAGAACTTATGGAATTAGGTTTCTGGCCTTGAATAGGTAAGTCCGAGTCGCCATTAAATATACATGGCATAAAAGTCAAAGCCGGGCAGCTAAGCCACTAAATGAGCAAGGTGTTAGTCCCAAACCTTCATGTAATATTCTATGTGGTCTAAGAATCTTAGTTATTCTAGGTACTGCTCAAGCTGGAAGAGTTGAGTATAATTATGTTGTGTCGTTCATGCTGGTATAGGTGAGCATAAGAGTCAAAGTCATTGTAGTAAAGTGGTAAGTGAAGGAGGAAGTCCAAAAGACACTCACGTACTCAGCATAGTGAGGAATGAGTGGAGAATCTTCTACATCAAAAACCCTTCTTGGAAACGTGGAAGCTATTGAGACGTCCTTTGATGTCACATGCGCTACATTTGTTCCTTGAAGCACCCATCAAATCCATCTTTCACACTACATGCTTTTGTTTGAAAGTTTCTCATAAGCATATAGAGTTTCCCATAAGTGGCACTTGCATTAGGCACTCTTCCTTTGTTTCTCCCAATCACTCACCTTGCATGACAAGTACATCAAGTCCAAATGCTCAACTCCAATAAGAGCGTATACCAAAGGCACTTTTTTCCCACCGGGTTTTTTCCCTTTGATCATCTAGGTTTTAAGACCCTAATCTAGACCTCATCATCAACTTCTTGTATATATTCCTTCTACATGAACAATAAGGAAATGGCTACCCAAATCAATCAACAATGACTTGGAGCAAAAATTTCAAGTCTCCATATGCTTATCGAGATAATCTTTTATCTCCTTCAAGGGCGAAAACAAAGCTCCATCAGAAAATGGCAATGGCCTACAACAACAAGCAATAAGGAAATGGCTACCCAAATCAATCAACAATGACTTGGAGCAAAAATTGAAAGTCTCCATATGCTTATCGAGATAATCTTTCATCTCCTTCAAGGGCGAAAACAAAGCTCCATCAGAAAATGGCAATGGCCTACAACAACAAGCAATGACAAATTCCGTAAGAGAGTCATTAACAACAATCAAAAGTAGCTCACACAGTGCAACACCGGCTACCTATTGTGGAAAACTCAGATTGCAGTGGACACGGAAAGCAAACACATCATAAAGTCAGCACAACAAAGAGGTTCAGTTCTACAAACTCAAAAACATGAAAATCCCTCTTCATGGTGACCAAGGATGGAAACAAAGAGGCGAATGCATAGCAAGATGAAAAGTTGTCTTGAAAATCAAAGATCAAATCACGTATCAACAACATGGTAGATATGAATCACTCAAGGAAGGGGGGAGTGTCATCAACAAAAAAGCTCTTCCAAAGCTCAAGTCCAACCTTGAAGACAAAGATTCATCGATCAATGGAAAGACAAAGAATGTCATACAAATACAATGGGCAAACAATGATAACTTCAGATAAGGAGTTCCATAGTTCTGAAGCTAATGAAGTATTGCAAGTCAATGACAAAGACAGAAACATCAAAATAACTCTTCACGGAAGATATGAATCACTCAAGGAAGGGGGGAGCGTCATGAAGGACAAAGCACTTCCCAAGCTGAAGTCCAACCTTGAAGACAAAGCTGAAGACAACCCTATGAAAAGATTGCACAAGGTCGTGTTAAGGGACGACACAATTTAGGAAGGGGGAATGTTTGAGGACAGATCAAACGGGCGTCCACCTGGTCGGCCGCGTAGCCGAACACCATATTTGTACTCTATTAATTGTCCGAGCTAGTGTAGTGATACTCTGTGTAAATCTTCATTCCAGAGTAATGGATCAATTCCCTGAGTTGTAATGCTATCATGACATTTGTAAAAGTCCATGTGAGTTGGCAACTAGCCACTTAGAAATCCCTAAGTATAAAGGTCAATGACCTTAATGTGAAAGGAGGATTATCTTTAGAAGAAGAAAGGAGCTCAAAAAAAGTACGCTCAAGCTACGAGCTGCTCCAACCTTGTAATCATCGCAGTAAATGAATGGCTAATCTGTTTTCGATTCCGAAACTTGCATTGTGTTCCTCTTTCTTTGCTCTTTAAATTAAGTGTAAGCATTGTTCAACTACACGTCTGTGAGCCATAATTGCATATTTGACTGCTTAAATTGTTGTTTTTAGTTTTTTTGACCATAGGAGAGTGTTCTTAGACCATAGGGCGACCTTTCTGGACTGATCTATTGTGCAGTTTTTAGGACCTTTTTCATGATGGATCGTGATTTTGGTACCTTGTTGGATTGCGACCAAAATTGCTAGGATAGTGCCCCTAGGTGTCCTAGACCTCCTTCTAAAGTTGCATTGCATTTTGAGTCCGTTCAAGTGACAAAATGGCGTGATGACCTAGAGCCGTGAGAAAGGACATATGCAAATTTCCCTGACCATTGAGTGTTGGTTTGCTTGTAGAGTTGTTATGTTTTCTTGTTAAGGTTCACTTCTTGAGATTGACTATCTCAAAGAGTCTCCGTGCCCCATCCGAATCACTTTCTCTGAGTATTGACATTATGTTAGTGCCAGAAAGCTATGCTACAGACGTCCGTCGCGGCGACCCGCTAACACTAGTGCACGTGGAATGACCTTCTAATTGGAGAGGGAGTTCTACAATCTGCTCTTTGTAAGATAAGATTGCCCCGCTAGCTAATGAGACTCTTAGATTCTTATCTGTAGGTTGAGGTTCTAAATGTAGACACTTGATAGTGGTAGGGGAGATGAATAAATGCGAACTACTAGAGTCAATTAAAAAAACTAAGGGTTTACCCTGGTAATCCCCTTGTGCTTCTAGAATAGAAAATTGCTTATTCTTACCACTTGTGCCCAGGGCTGCATAGATCTGTGCCTGCTCCTCCACTTCATCCGTGATAGTCACATGGTTGGCTGTAACCATTGTGGGAGGTGGGTTGGGACGCTGAATAACTGTCCCAAGGTTCCTTGCTTGATTTCTGTTAGTAGGTGGTTTCCTTTGAGATCCTTGGTTTTGGTAATTAGGACCGGGATTTCTACTTCTCCAAGGACAATCTGCCTTCTTGTGTCCCCATTCTTGGCACTCGAAACATTGAATTTGTCTTCCGCCATGAGTTACAGGAAGGGAGTTTACTCGAACAGGTTGAACGGCAGGCTGATTTCTAGATTGGTTCATGTTCTGGAACTTTGGTGGCCTGTAAGATGGTTCAAAATGATGGAGTGGATGCCGCTTTTGCTCTCCTTGCTGATTATTTCTTTTGAGGAGGCTGCTTTGTTTGGGCTTAGCCCGTATTAGTGCATCTGCTAGATTTGCGGGGCGTAGAGCCTCTACTTCATCTGCGAGCTTTCCTTCCAAACCCAAGATGAAGTGGCTTGGATTTTTACTCTTCACTGATCAGAGGGGCATATCTAGACAGTCCTCTCTGAGTACATGCTAAAACTCATTCATCTTTGTGGTTGAGTAGTTCAAGTGCCAATATCGCTCCTTCAGGCGGCGCTGCAATTCTTCCCAACTCTGGGTACCTTCTACCACGCCTCTTGACTGGCAGTTTTAACTTCCACCATACCTTTGCTGATCCCATTAACTTGGCTCTACCCATGATTCTATGGGCAAGATAATTATACTTAGCCAGATCAAAATAGTTCTCCATGGAGATGATCCATTCTTCTAGCCCTTTTTCAACGTTTGGGTCTTCTCCTGAAAAAGCTTGAGATTGGACCAACTTGAGTAGTGACTTTAGGTCTTTGTCTCTTCTTTAATCTTCTTTTGGAATAGCCTCCATTTCCTCTATGGGAAAAGCTTGATCTGCAAGAGGAGGGGGATTTCCTCTTCCTCTGGGAGCAGCTCTTCTAGGAGGCATGATTCAATTCTGTGAGCAACATTTTATCTCATGCTTAGCGTTGGTTCATAATATTTAATTATTCAATGTCCACAACTTTGCCAGTCTAATCCTTACATATTAGACTATTGACTTGTGGTATTTAAGGCAATCACTATCAGTTAGAGACTTTCAATTTAAAAAAATTATTCACTTAAGAACACACTAGAGATAGTAGACAGTATGATTCAAAAGATAATCTCTCTTTGATTCATAGAATAAATATTGGGTTACAAAAATCCAAGAAGTGGATATTCCATGCTACTCTGTCCTGTCATAATCTAGGTAGTCAAATAGAACCTTATGATCCTTCCTTGAAATATGGGGCTGCTTACAAATTTCTTCCCCGATTTCTTTCCAAGGGGAATGTAGAAAAGGTCCCTTTAATTTTAGTGGCTTTGGGTAGATACAAATTTTTTCGCGAGGTAAATAGAAGAGGACGAGTAAAATTTTTCTCTCAAAGTTTGTTGCAAAACTCTTGAGAATGCAGTATCTCTTAGGTCCTAGTCCTAGCTTTTCTTTTGATCATGGCCAGACGTAAGTTATCTAGAAGGTACTGTTGGCCAAACATCAATACTCGGGTTACTTCATTTGATTTGGTAGTCTTACATTCCTGAGTGGAATCTTCATTTGTTTTTGGTAAAAAGAGTTCTCAAAAATGTTCCAGCATAGCGAGTCTTTGCTCTAGCGTAGCAGTTTCCATCCTCTCACAAATAATCCGCTGAATTTCTTCTGCCACATCCCAAGCCATCTAAAAATTTTTGAATAATTATTGAAAACATCAAGACTTTATTTTGTAATATAATTGAAATTTGGGTGCTAGACTGAGTTTTTTTTCTCTTATGCATGGCCTCTCTCCCCCCCTTTGCAAGTGAGACATCAACAACAGGAATGACTCTCCATTACTCCTCCAACTCCTTGATGAGGGGCTCGAGATAGACGTCAATATTTGACACTTTGTACTTCCATGGCACAAGAAAGGAAAGAAGTATATTTCCCTTCTTGGTTGTCTCCCATGGTGGAATATTGTAGTTGACGATCACCACAGGCCAAGTGCTCCATGAAGTACACTTAGTGCCGAAGGGGTTGACACCATAACTTGCTAACCCAAGCCTCAAGTATCGAGGCTCCAACCCAAACTTTGGCCATTGAGTTTCAACGTGCCTCCATGTAGGTGAATTGGCAAGGACACACATCATTTCATCATTTGAGCAATGGTTGTGTGCCGCACAAGAAGCTCCATGGTAAACCTGATTTTAAACATGTGTTGGATGCAAGAAATTTTTAAAAAAATGTCTCAATACCTTGCGGGGTAGGTGCGCTTCGCTCACTCCGATCTTGCATCGTGCCTCCCCACACACGGAACATGAGGTAGCATGTGCGTGCTCATTGCGGTATAGCATGCAATCGTTGACGCAGGTATGGACGAGCTCATACTCCATTCCAAGTGCAATGAGATACGATCTAGCTTGTTGATGATTTGGAGACACGTGGTGATCTTCTGGAAACATTTTGCCTATCAAACTACAACAAACATGCCTATTAGTATAATTTCTAGAAGACGACACCATAATGCGAGTGGAGAGTATATAAAAGCCACATTCCATACTTACAGAAGTAGTGCATTGACACTTGCATTACTCTAATTGAATGTTTCTTGCAAGTTGAGGACTTCCAATGATGCTTGGAGCATCGAGTAGCATGCACCGTTGTAAAAAGGTGCTCGAACACTCGTCATCAATCTATCCTCCGTTTTTGCACTCTGTTTAGTGCAGCACTAACAATACTCATCGCACACGTTGCACTCATGAGCTAGTAACTCATCACACATGTCAAATATGTGCTCATCCTCTACCTCAAAGTGCGACGAAGACGTCATAGGAGGTGCCGAAGTAGAGCCAATGGGAGGATCACCAGGCGGTGCACCCAAATCGCCCAGTCACTCTTGCCTCTGTCGTTTGGCCTTGCGTGTGGGTGCACCACCACCAAACACATACAATTGGGCAACCTCTTCAAGCGCCAAGTGATTCGCGCTCTTATCTCTCCGAGTGCTTTTTCGAGGATACCAAAGCCCTTCGTTCTCCACGTGCTCCAAGGCAATGTGCCTCAAGCGAGGGATTTCCCTTTTGCATTTGGCGCAAGGACAATGGATTTTTTCCTTGAGGCAACGATCACACTCAGGGCCTCCAGGAGGACAACAATCATCCCAGTCGATATCCTGCACACACAAAATGTTGTTTATTTAGTCATGTGTCATAAAAAATTTAATAATTAGGAAATCCCTAAATGCCATTAAAAAATTTACATGAAGTTAAATGAGCACATCAAACCATATTCCCAAATGAGCACCTTTATTTTTGAATTGGCGTTGGTACAGCCAAATGCTGTGGACGGTAGAAGATGGCCGATGCAGTGATATATACACAAGCTGGTGCATGGTATGGTGATAGTGCGGCTATGAAGTGTGGCTGCAACGAGGTGGATGTGGAAATGTAGGTTTGATGTGTCTTTTTAGGCCGATGGTATGCTGCCAGGTGCTAAATTGGATGGTGGCCTCATGTGTCCAAAGTGATGGTTTTGTGTGCCAAAATGTGGTTCTTGATGTGTGTTTTGAGCAGTTCCAAGCCGCTCGTCAAACGAAGCCCGGATGTGCAAGATATGGCAAGTTGAAGTGGGATGCTTTTGCAGATCCTCACCGGATTGGGCGGGCACAGGTGGTTGGTCAAGGCGGGTGTGAAATCATACACGGGAAGTGCTCAAGTTGTGGAGCCCGTCGGCCTTTTTAGATTATCAATCGGGCTTCGAACGGGCAAGTTATGGCCTGTGGAATATTTACAAGGGACCGGGTACATGCTCACCGGGCCACATTGGTAGGCTCGTCCACAGGCATGTTTTTAGGGCTCGTCAAGATTCTGGAAAATGGCATGCAATGTGGGGAGTCAGCTAAAATTTGTGGTTTGCCGATCGGAGTCAGGGGCATCGAGATGCGTCTAGTTCAAGTGGACAGACAATCACGGCAGAAGAAGGAGGCAAGCTTGATTTTTTTTCAATTGTGCGACTTGCGGTGGAAGGATGTGGAATATTCCGAATGCGAAAAAAGTTCTCAAGAGGTGTGGCTTGGAGAGGAGGGGATTCAACAAACTCGTGCACATAGGAGCCCCGATGGTGTGAGGAAACCATGCCTAAAAAAACCCCTTGGCTATAAGTTCAAAAAGGGAAAAGGTTGGCCCTTAGCTTTGGTGGAGTTTGCTCAAAAGTAAAAGGAAAAAAACTCACAAAAGAAAGCCTAGAGGCAGCTGCCACAAAGAAGAAGCTTTTTGGTTTGTGGAAGGCCATAGGGTTAAGTGTGCAAAGTTGTTGCAAAACTAAGGCCGTTGGATTCTTTGGCTAGATGAGCGCCACATGGCAAGGTTCTTTATAAAATATCTTGGTTGTCCCTTTTGTTTCCTTACATCACTTTCTTTGAGAGACAAGTGTCCCTAAGGGATTCAAAAGTCTTGTGAATAGAAAGCTTAAACTAAGACAACATTTACTTTGTTTGCATGCTTGAAAATGACTTTTATACTTCTATACTATATATATGAAGTAACTTAATTTTTTTAAGGAAGGAGCGACCCTCCATGTGTCACTCACTACTTCATTCAAGAGAAAACCTTATAAGACTTCTATTTTAAAATACAAAACTAAAAGGTGGGAAGATTTAAAATGCAAAAGTGAATAGTAACATTTTAAAAAATGAAAAGACTTTTGGAAATTGAAAATGAAAGGCTTTCTACTTTACACAAAGTAACTGAACCATTTAAGTACACGTAGCAAAAAGACTTTGGAAAATGTAAAGTCAAAAGCATTTCTACTTTACATAAAGTAAATAGTCCAGCTTAAGTGCACATAACAAATAAAAGACAATTGTTGTGGATATTTTATTGTTTTATGAGAGCTTAATTTTTAAAGATAAAATTGTCTTTGTTTTTTCAAAGGATTTTTTTAAAGACCAATATTGATATCTCTTAACACTTTGTGAAAGTGTATTTTCAAATAAAAAAATTTGGCCAAAATCACAATAGTAAGTGAATGTATTTAAATCTCAAAGAAATTACAAAAAGACCTTAAGCTTAGCCGAGCCTTGAGGTGCTAAAGATTACACATTTGTTCTCTCCCAGAGGCTACCAAGAACAAATTAGATGTACTATACTAACAAACTTTTACTTATCGTACCTTGCCACAACGGCATCTGTGTATTTTGGAAACAAACAAGTGTATTTTTAAAATTTTAAAAATAACTATAAAGAGACACTTCTATACCCTTTCTGAAAGTGCTTGAAAAATTGTTGGCATTGGGCACCTGTGTTGGTGTCCCTTCTCTCTCAATTTATCGGTTACTATAGTGAGTGCATGTATGTATGTACATGCACATGACAGAGACATTAACAAAAACTCAAACATTGAGTATAATTTATAAAGAGAGGAGGGCTTGCCTGCTTATGACAAAGCTCAGACATCCATGGGGTAGATCTCGATGCAACTCAAGTATGTAACCGGAGAGAGAGAGAGAGAGAGAGAGAGAGAGAGAGAGAGAGAGAGAGAGAGTTGACAAAGAGAGGAATTTTGTGGGCAACCCA
Source organism: Adiantum capillus-veneris (assembly GCF_014529385.1). Taxonomy (NCBI): domain Eukaryota; kingdom Viridiplantae; phylum Streptophyta; class Polypodiopsida; order Polypodiales; family Pteridaceae; genus Adiantum; species Adiantum capillus-veneris. Next base: position 137,818,098 of record NC_140938.1, read on the forward strand.
CTATTAGATTTAGCAGGAGTACATCTTCTTGTGTAAATCCGCTTTTTGGATGGTAGATAGGTCAATTTCAACACGTGCATACATGCTTGTGTGTTTGTGTATACGTTGTCAGGAGTTTTTTGGAGCAAGGGATTGCGCATATGTGCATACCCATGCATGGTGCATCAAATAAAGAATTGCCCATTTTCCAGAGCCAGGTGGTTATGTGGGGCCTACATGTGTACAGGTAGGACACCATGTACATAGTGCATCGATTTTCACTATTACCAGTACCAGTGTGTTTTTTCTACAATAATGAGCAGTTGGTAGCGCGTAAAACTTCTCGAGGAAGGTATCTGCAAGCCGACGACATGAGATAAGCAGGTGCGTCAGATGGCATCTAGTGGCGTCAGGAGGCCGAACGGGGTCAATACTTGCACGCGGAGAAGTACGGACATGACGTGGGTGTTTTCTTGTGATACTTATGCAGAAAGGTCATCATGAGGACCACTTTTTGGGGTCACTTCATGTGGTTGCAGGATGCATTATTTGGAAAAACTGAGTGCCAGGTGTGCGGATGATGCAAAAAGGTGACAACTATGCACTGCGAGGTCAGTTTTTGGCCTGTTCGGGGTCCGTTTGAGGTCATCTAAAAGGCCAAGGGTGCCCATCTAATAAAGCTAAGAGAGGGAACTGAAAAAACTGAGAGAATACCAGAAAAAAACATGGAGAAGAGAGGAGGAACAGACGCGAGTGTGTTTTTGCTGTTTTTGGAGCATTTTTTGGCCCTAAACTGCTCATCCGAGGTCGGATTTGAGCACTCTGACATTGTAGGGTGGGGTTTTTGGGTTCCGGACGCAATGGCATTGTCCATTTTTCCAAATTTCGCACAGATTTTCTAATGTTTTTCTGTGTAATCTTCTCCGGTGAGTGAAGCCTCTGCTTAACTTTGTGGTTGTATCTGGTGTATTTCCTCAATACTGTGTAAACTATTTGCCCCATTGGTGTTGGGCTGAGCTTCATTGAGTCTAAACAACAGCAATTTTCCTCCTTTGAGCTGAATTGAGAGTGTGTGTATGAGTGTTGAGTGGGCAAGTGGGAAATCTCTCTCTTCTCACTCCGTATGTGTGTTTCCTGTCTCGGCCAGGCTGGTTGTGTAAGCCGAGTGGTGCCCCATAATGTGTGTGTGTGTGTGTATCATCCCAAGAGTGTGTGTTGGGTCATTATAGAGGCGTTGTGTGTGTTTCCATCCCGCTCACATTCTTTTTTTTGACGCTCCCACGGAGGATCTTCTTCGAGTACCTTCTGCTTCGAGCTTCAAGCTTCGAGATTCGGGGCTACATGTTACAGGTTATAGGTTACAGGGACAGGTACAGGTAGCTAGAGTACAGTGATATACTAGCAGTGATGTCACTTGCAGTTGTTGTGGGTATGCATCGCTTGGCGCCTATTTGAGCGCATTGTCTACTGGATTGTACGTTACTTGTGGAAACTGCCATTGTACGCATTTGTGGAGCCATACTTGGTTGTATTTGGCAGTCCCAACCATTTCTGAGACTTGGTCTGGAAGATAGTCATTTCTGAGACTTGACTATACGCGATTTGCATTAGCCTTCGTGTGAGGGTCGATAGCCTGAGGTTTTTATTGAGCTGGGGGATTCTCAAATGTGGAGATCCTTTCGGTGATATAGGTAGTTGGAGCACCCTTTTCGTGACCTCGCCATAGGCTATGTACTAGTGAGTCCTATTTGATGCTCAGGTTCTATTGTTGACAGTTTATGCATATATATACAGTCTATATTTTGGGTTCCTACTGCTCTACTTCTGGGGAAACTCTTTCAAAAATTTTCCAAGTTATGATGACTAGTTTCTTGGTTTTTGAGCCATTTATGCTGTTATGCTGCTGAAATTTTGGCAAAATCAGAGGTTAAGTCAGGTGTGCCTTCTTGGGAGCTTCATGGTTGGCTTTAATGGATGATCAAAATGGCCCTCAATTCACTCCTTTTCATTTAACTCAAAGAATCAAGATAAATGTTCATGTGTCCAGGAAGATCTTTTTCCAGCAGCGCATAGTCTTTATGTTCGGGCCAAGAAGATTAAGAGAGATCCTGGAATGTCCTTTGCCTATTGTAATTCCAATGATTAACTATGAAAACTCATTTGATGTGCATGTGTTTATCCTTATCTAAAGTTGAGCTCCATTGAAGTTTCTGGGGATTGGGTAGTCAAAAGTTTTGGGTTCTTGCACGTGTGTTCAAAGGGGTTCTCAAAGCGTTGAAACTTGGGTAGCCATGGCTTTTTCTTATCCGGAGTTTCATGGAAGAAGTGATGAAGATGTGGAAGAATTTTTGGAAAAGATGGAGGTTTCCTGCATTAGCAACCAGATTCATGACCCTACGCAAATGTTACGCCTTCTCCAAATTTATTTGAAGAGTGATGCACGAGTTTGGTCCAATGCATTTGAAGAGGAGTTACGTGCAGCGGATCCACCTGTAAGATTGAGTTGGGACAATCTAAGGCATGGATTGGAAGTGGAGTTTGTGAAGATAGAAGATCCTGACAAAGTGTGGCAAGAAGTACAAGGTTTGGTGCCAAGAAGATTGAGAGAGATCCTGGAATGTCCTTTGCCTATTGTAATTCCAATGATTAACTATGAAAACTCATTTGATGTGCATGTGTTTGTCCTTATCTAAAGTTGAGCTCCATTGAAGTTTCTGGGGATTGGGTAGTCAAAAGTTTTGGGTTCTTGCACGTGTGTTCAAAGGGGTTCTCTAAGCATTATAACTTGGGTAGCCATGGCTTTCTCTTATCCACAGTTTCATGGAAGAAATGATGAAGATGTGGAAGAATTTTTGGAAAAGATGGAGGTTTCCTGCATTAGCAACCAGATTCATGACCCTGCGCAGATGTTACGCCTTCTCCAAATTTTTTTGACGAGTGATGCACGAGTTTGGTCTAAAGCATTTTAGGAGGAGTTTCGTGTGGCTGATCCACCTGTCAGGTTGAGTTGGGACAATCTACGAAATGGGTTGGAAGTGGAGTTTGTGAAGATAGAAGATCCTGACAAAGTGTGGTAAGAAGTATAGGCTTTGGTGCAAAAGGAAGGTGAGCCAGTAGATGCATACATACGTAAGTTTTCATTGGCATGGGAGCGAATGTGCAAGGCCTTAGCACCACAGGTACCCCCGCCTGACATGATGAAGAAGGACAGGTTCTTGGCTAGTCTTTGGGAGAATATACGTTGGAGAGTGGAGCTAAAGAAGCCTAGGACATATGAAGATGCACTAGAGGTAGAAAGGAACAAAGAGTGGAAGTTGAGGAAAATGAGCCAGTTAGGGGTGGAGTCTTTGCCCATGAGGTCTGAATTTCAGCCTATGGATTCTTCGCAAGGTCGCATGCCAGGGGTTCATCATGAACCAGTGGTTTTTGTTACTCCTCAAGTTATGCCAGCAGTGGTCACTACAGCAGTGCAAGATGATGGGCTAAGGCAAGTGGTAGATTTAATGAAGAATCTCATCCTAAACATGCTAGGTCAAGTCGGAAATAATTGAGGTCGAGGGAAGTATGCAAATCAGCCAGGAGGTGAAGAAAGACCTAGGAATGGTGTTGGACAAAGCAATGGTAGGTTTTGGAGGCAGACGCCCACATGTTACAACTGTGGAGAGTTGGGTCACATCAGCCTGCAATGTGATAAGCCATCAAGGATGGGGGGAGACATGTATCCATTGCCAAGACAGGTGCTAACTAGGTCAAATGATTATGGGATCGAAATTAAGGGAGACGAAGGAACCAGTGGACTGACCCAGGAGGAAAAGGGAAAGACAAAAGTGCTAAGTGTAGTCACCTTGGAGAAGGCATCAAAGCTAGAGGATACATTAGTGATGCCTATTGGGAAGAGGACCACAGAGGATAAGGAAGAAAGAAGTGCCCCAGGTCCTAGTAAAAAGAAAGGAAAGAGCCATGAAGGCGAGGATGTCAAGGCCAAGAGGAAAAGGAGAGCTCGTCGAAAGTTTCATGTTTCAGAATTTCCACTAGGGGATGGGCAATTAAGCTATGACTTGAAGGAGGATCTGACGAGCAGGAAGGTAGATGTTACTTTTGGGCAGCTTATAGAGATTGTGCCTAAGCTAAAGCGACAGTGGAAGAGGATGGTTAACCCAATGGAGAAAGAGCCAGAGAGAGGTTCAGTAAAGGTGTTGGCAATGGATGAGCTACCAGACATTTGTCCAATAGTAGATGTGTGGCATAAAAAGAAAAATTTGGGACAAGGTTATGTGGATGGCGGAGCCCAAATATACGTCATAACACACTCATTCGTTGAGAAGACGGGTCTCATAGTGGCTGGGGTGTCAGGTTTTCGGATCAGATTGGCAAACCATCAAAAAGTAAAATGCTTGGGTGTTGTAAAGAGCTTAGAAGTGGAGGCATATGATGCAAAGGCAATGGTTGATTTTCATGTGATGCCAGCAGGGTTGGGAGCATATCCTATTATACTGGGCAGACCATGGTTACGTGCAGTGGGAGATGTTCAAGATTGGCGACATGGTACGATTAGCCTCTATGGAAAGACACGTACCAAGAATCTTTATAATATGGACACAAGGAAACGATTAGAGGAGCTTTATGAAGATGAGGATGAGTCTAGTGATGAAGACTCTTCCACGGTGACAGATGAGGACAGTGATAGCACTACCAGCAGTGATGAGGATGCTGTTGTTGCATTTCTTTTGATGGACAAAGAGATCCAGGAGTTTGGTTTAGTTGCATTTGTGAATGAGGTTGAAGATGAAAGTGAAGGGCCTTATGAAGTGATTGAAGGGCTGATGCAAACCAAGGTTGAGTTGTCAAAGAAGCAGGAATTGATGACACAAATGATCAGTGGAGACCTCTCAGCTATGGAGAAGGATATATATGTGCACATGCTGGCTAGTTTTCCTGATTTGTTTATTACTTCATATGAAGAGATCAGAGGGTTCAAGGGAAAAGAGATGCATATAGAGCTGAAAGAAGGTGCTAAGCCAGTGTGGCAAAGGCTAAGAAGGATGGGTCAAGAGCAAATGGAAGCCTTGCGAGAAGAGGTGGACAAGTTGTTGAAGGCAGGGTTCATAGTCCCTGTGGAGACCACATAATGGGTGAGTCCAGTTGTAGTCAGTCCAAAGAAGGATGGGAAGTGGAGAATTTGTGTAGATTTTAAACCCTTAAACGCAGCCACAAAGAAGAACCCATACCCTCTTCCATTCATCGATCAGATCTTGGATTCAGTGGCAGGTTATGAGAGGTATAGTGTGTGTGATGGTTTTTCAGGCTATTTTCAATTGAAGATTGCTCTTAAAGACCGCACAAAGACCACTTTTATTATGCCATGGGGCTGCTATTGCTACACAGTATTTCCATTTGGGTTGTCAAATGGACCTTCCTCCTATCAAGAGAGAGCAAATTGGGTGTTGGAACCATTCATTGGTAGTTGTGTTAAAGCTTTTATGGATGACTTCTGTGTTTATAGCAGTAGGGCTGAACACCATGAGAAGCTGCAGATGGTATTGGCTCGATATGATGAATGTGGAGGACAACTAAATCCAAAGAAATGTCATCTAGCACAGCCAAGGGTGAAGTTATTGGGCCATATGGTGTCAGAAAATGGCATTGAGGCTGATCCAGATAAGGTTAAGTCTATTATTCTTCTTCCATCACCTACGAGTACGAAGAAATTGGCAACTTTTATACACAAAGTGAAGTACATGGCACGGTTTATTCCATTGTCTTCGCAGCTCCTTTATCCATTATAGCAAGTGGCAAAGCATGATCCATTGCAATGGGATGACAAGTGCGAAGAAGTGTTTCAAGAGGTGAAAGAGGTGTTAGGGGGGTTGTCAGCCATGCAGGCTCCTGATTGGGAGAAAGTGTTTTATGTAAATCCATTAGTAGGGGATGATGCAATTGGAGCCATGCTATTGCAAAAGGGGAAGGGCAGCCATTATATGAGGCCAGTGTATTGTGCAAGCCGAGTGAAGTTGGTAGCGGAGAGAAAGTTCTCGGAAGTAGAGCTAGTGATGGCCATTGTAATATTTGCTTGTCGATGATTTTGTCATTACTTGCTACCACGGCCTTTTGTTTTCTTGACGAGTTATGCCTTTTTGCCACAGTTAATTAATGGTACTAACATGTCAAATGTGGTGAAGAAATGGGTAATTGAGCTGCAAGAGTTTGAGTTCTCTTTTCTAGTGGAAGATGGTACAAGGGCTACCCTAGCTGATTTGTTGACCTACAAGGAGAATCCCCTTATTGTTAAGGAAGAGGTGGTGAGAAAGGTAGTTGAAGAAGTGCCACAGATCAGCAATGCACATGTGTTGTTCTTTGATGGTTCATACAGAAAGAGCCATGATGCAGCTTCAGGGGGTATAGCACTTTATGATCCAGAGGGGAAGCAAGTATGCAAGAGAGGGTTCAAATTGGATGCTCATAGTAACAATGAGGCTGAATATGCTACTCTGGAAGCCGGATTACACATTTGTTTGAAGCATGGGGTTCGAAGGTTGAGCATAAAAGGTGATGCCTTGTTAGTGGGGAAGCAAGTGCTGGGTGTGTGGAAGAGCAAGAACACCTCATTGAAGGAAATGTGCTTCAGAATTAAAGGCCTGTTAAAAAAGTTCGAAGCATGGATCATCAGACACATTGAACGTGCTCTAAATGGAGAGGCACTTGAAGCAGCTCAAGGCATGATTGGGGAGCTATTTGTGTTGAGGACCACTTTACCCCTTTATCATGGCCGGGAAAGTTTGGCTCAAGAAGAGGAGTTTTTGCTAACAGGAATCATTCCAAAGGAGATTCAGAAGTCTAAGAAGTATGGCTTTGTGCGTAGAGCATACAAGTACAAATTGATTGGTGATGTCTTATACATGAAAGGGGCTGATCTCGTGTTGAGACGTGTACCTTGGCGGGAGGAGCTTTACAGAGTGTTGGAAGAGAATCATGAAGGTGCATGTGGTGTCCATTTTGCTCTAAAGATCACCTTGCATAAGATTTTTCAAGAGGGGTATGTATGGCCTAGTTTGTACAAGGATGTTCACCATTGGTGTAGGTCTTGCAATAGGTGTCAAGAATTTGGGAAGAGAGTGTTGAAGCCAGAGCTACAAAAAACCATTATGGCGTTTGATGTGTTTGAAAAGTGGGGGATTGATGCAATAGTCCCGTTACCTATCACAAGCAGGGGCAAAAGCTATATCTTGACGGCAGTGGACTATCTCTCTAGATGGGCAGAGGCTATAGCAGTAAAACAGATCACTCCAAAGGATGTGGCAAAATTTTTGTATGATGAAATATGTTGCAAGTTTGGGGTGCCATTAGAGCTACTTTCAGATAAGGGGCCAGGATTTAGAGCTAAATTGCTAGACTTCTTATGCACAAAGATGAAGATTAGGCACCAGCATACCACTCCTTATTACCCGCAGTGTAATGGCTTAAATGAAAGATTCAATGGTGAGTTGGTACAAATTCTTTCTAAAGTGACAGAGCACCAAGGAAAGAATTGGGATTTGGAATTGCCTAGTGCATTATCGGCTTACCGTACTTCGGTGAAGACAAGTACAGGGTTTACTCCATTTCATTTGGTGTATGGAAAGGAAGCACTATTGCCTGTGGAGGTAGAGTTGCCTTCGGTCAAGATGTTGGAGAAGTTTCTTGGGCCGCCTAGTGATGCATTCAAAGAGAGGCTCTTGCAGTTACAAGAAGTCCAGTTGGATAGGATGAGCGCATTGGAGCATTATGGCAAATGCAGGATAAGGCTTTGGCAAAGATAAATGAAAAGGTCAAAAGTAAGGGTATCAAGAAACATGACTTGGTTTTGCGCTACAACAGTAAGCTGGACAGCACCTTCCAAAAGAAGTTTCAAATTAAGTGGGAAGGCCCTTTCAAGGTAGTGGAGTGTTTTCCAAATGGCACATATCAGTTGGCTAACCTGGATGGTGTTCTACATAATTCAAGGGTAAATGGATTGCGTCTTAAATTTTATCATTCTAAATTGATGATGGTGGAGCAAGATGAGCTGCTTGTGGATCAAGCAGTGTTGGTGAGGGATGAGGAGACCTGTGATGCGGCGAGTCTCATATCTCTCTTTGTTGCTGTTGATCATGAATGATCTAGCAGGCTAGGGGATGGGCAAATTATGTCAGGAGTTTTTTGGAGCAAGGGATTGCACATATGTGCATACCCATACATGGTGCATCAAATAAAGAATTGCCCATTTTCCAGAGCCAGGTGGTTATGTGGGGCCCACATGTGTACAGGTAGGACACCATGTACATAGTGTATTGATTTTCACTATTACCAGTACCAGTGTGTTTTTTCTACAATAATGAGGAGTTGGTAGCGCGTAAAAATTCTCGAGGAATCTATCTACGGGCCGACGACATGAGGTAAGCAGGTGCCTCAGGTGGCATCTAGTGGCGTCAGGAGGCCGAACGGGGTCAATACTTGCACATGGAGAAGTACGGACACGACATGGGTGTTTTCTTGTGATACTTATGCAGAAAGGTCATCATGAGGAACACTTTTTGGGGCCACTTCACGTGGTTGCAGGATGCATTATTTGGAAAAATTGAGTGCCAGGTGTGCGGAGGATGCAAAAAGGTGACAACTATGCACTGCAAGGTCAGTTTTTGGCCTGTTCGGGGTCCGTTTGAGGTCATCTAAAAGGCCAAGGGTGCCTAACTAATGAAGCTAAGTGTGGAAACTGAAAAAACTGAGAGAAGACCAGAAAAAAACGTGGAGAAGAGAGGAGGAACAGTCGCAAGTGTATTTTTGCTGTTTTTGGAGCATTTTTTGGCCTTAAACTGCTCATGCGAGGTCGGATTTGAGCACTCTGACATTGTAGGGTGGGGTTTTTGGGCGTTCCGGACGCAATGGCACGGTCCATTTTGCCAAATTTCTCACAGATTTTCTGCTGTTTTTCTGTGTAATCTTCTCCGGTGAGTGAAGCCTCTGCTTAACTTTGTGGTTGTATCTGGTGTATTTCCTCAATACTGTGTAAACTATATGCCCCATTGGTGTTGGACTAAGTTTCATTGAGTCTAAACAATAGCAATTTGACTCCTTTGAGCTGAATTGAGAGTGTGTGTGTGTGAGTGTGTATGTGTGAGTGTTGAGCGGGCAAGTGGGAAATCTCTCTCTTCTCACTCCGTCTGTGTGTTTCCTGTCTCGGCCAAGCTGGTTGTGTAAGCCGAGTGGTGCCCCATAATGTGTGTGTGTGTATCATCCCAAGAGTGTGTGTCGGGTCATTATAGAGGCGTTGTGTGTGTTTCCATCCCGCTCACAACGTGTGTGTGTGAGTGAGTGTGGAGAGAGAGAGAGAGAGAGAGAGAGAGAGAGAGAGAGAGAGAGAGAGAGAGAGAGAGAGAGAGAGAGAGAGAGAGAGAGAGAGAGAGAGAGATTAAAAGGACACTTATCAATGAGAAGAAGAGAGTAGAGAGAGGTTCCATGTATATGTGTGTGTGCATGTGAGTGTGTGTGGTGGGGGGGGGGGGAGAGAGAGAGAGAGAGAGAGAGAAGAAGAAGAAGAAGAGAATTTTAACGTCGTAGGAAACTATCCCAAGAGACCTTAGAGATCTAGCCGACGAGGAGAGTTGAACTCAAGACCTGTTATTCAAGAGGAAAATGGTATAACCTTTCTATCACCCAAGTGTGGTAGATTGGTTATGCCATTTCCCTCTTGCATAAATCTTTCCTCCCCCCTTACCTTCGACAGGCCATCGTGAGTCCTCACCTTGTTTTCTTTGCTTTGAAAAGAGAAGAGGAAGAAAAAGGAAGGACAGCGGTTTCGAGATTTGGGCTCTCCTTGGCTTTTTCTTGGGGCTTAAGAGGAAGCAAAAAAGAAGGAAGGGGAAGCGGAGGTGTTTTTGAGCGCTCGTGTTCGGCGATTGAGCCCAGCACGCAAGGTGTGGTCTGCAAAGAGGCTCTAAAGGGCGAGAGCTTCGTAGGAAAGAAAGCCAGCGAGGGTTGCCTAGAAAAAAAATTACTACGCGAGCGAAGACAACGGTGGACTTGTCGTTGATGTGTGTGCCGACATAGTCAAGTATGGAGGGAGGTGTGTGCCCCTTTGTGTGAAACAGTGATGGCCATGGTGCGGCTTAGAGCAGACTGTACGGGTCTTGTAAATGGGTTTTTTCATTGAAGGAGGAGTTATCATTGCCGTTTTTTGGCGTCGTCTTTTCCCGCTTCCCACCTTTCTTCTTTGCTCGTCTCTAGGTTGTGTGGTGCCGGTGTGTGTGAGCGTGTGTGCTCCCCGGGCCCCCAGTGTGTGTGAGAGAGAAAGAGAGAGAGGTGTTGAATTGTGGAAGTGTGAGAAGCGGGTAAGATCGGTGTGGTAGCTGTCTAAGGATTGTGCAGAGTGTTTCTGCGTTGGGCGAAGTGCAGGCGAGGCCCTGTTAGTGTGAGTTGCTTGTTTTGAAGGTGTTTTCGAAAGGATAGGGGTGTTGTGAATACCTTGAGCTATATAGGGGCCATTGCGTGTGTGTCGGGTGTTTTCCCCATTCCCCCTCTCCAGCGTGTAGCGGCAATAAGTGCGGTAATAGACATGGCAACTATAGCATTAATAGAAGCGGGTATATTGCCGCGATTGTTCCGCGCTGGAACCATACCCTAGCTTCTTCTTTGAGCACCAAAGGAAAAGCTCTCAATTTCAATGCTTCGTCATCCCTCCCAGAGACAAGGAAAGCCATCTCCAAGTTATCCAAAAAATCCCCAGCATTTTCCCCACTACGCCCAAAAAAAATTGTGAAAGCCATCATAAAATTGGGTTGCCTTCCTCTCAATACAGCACAAAGATGAAAACGTCTAGGCCCAAATCATATCTTATTAAGGGTAGAATAAATGGATTGATAGATGCATTAATCTCAGCTAGACGATGAGGGCCTAGTAAGTCCCTTATGATGTTTTGGAACCTAAGCTTTGTGCTAGCTATTATATGCACAGTTTGTCTAGCAAGAGGTTGGAAAGGTCCATATAAATCCCTATGATTCATGGAGTATGCTTAAAGCAAGATGAAGATGTGAACATCAAAAGATACATTATACTCCAAAATAGGAAATATTATAGGGTCAGGGGACAACAATATCTCTCTCAACCTCTCAGCTCCAAAATAGAAGACCAATCTTTGTTGGAAAAAAATCTTTCTATCAATGCGCACATTCACCCTAATATTCTGAACTGATTGAAAGTTGTAGAAAATGGGATTATTCATTGGTGCATTAAATACAAACTTCCATGAAGCACTTCATTGAAGTTGAGCTCTCTTGGATCCCACCATTTGAGAGATGCGAAGAATTTGCTCACCAGTGATTAGCCTAGCTTTGGTGTGATCATCTTCAGCTTTGTAGAGTTCATAGGGTTCGATGGCTACCCTCTCAACCACCTTGAGCCTTCTTGCTAGTAGTAGTTGGAGTGCATCACCATATGTAGCCTCTTGCCAATACCGCACCCCATTGATGTGTAGCTCCCCCTCCAAAAACTTGTTAATTCCCGAGTTTGAGAGTGCTTTCACCACCTGAAGTCGAGGCTTCAAAGGAAGTGTCTTCACACTAGCCACAAAGCACTCAACACAATTTTTTGACCTAGGGACTTGATGACTACAAGATTTTCCTTGAAGGAAAGAAGGGTGTGTGTAGTTAACTCTCTTTACCTGCATACGTGCCGTTTGTCGATAAAGACGGTTCTTTTCTCGATCTTCTTGGGGAGACCACAGTGGAAGTCTCGGAGAATTTGATGGATCTTCCTTCATAGGATTGATAGAGCGCTGCTTGAGAATTCCTCAGTGGGGGCACCAATTTATGACGAAGGAAATTTGGAATGGCGGCCTCTACACCAAAACAAACTCCATTGCGCCACAAGGGAAATGAGATGAGGGCACCACCTAGTCTTGGAAGCGTGGACTAGGACCGCTACAAGAGAGAGAGAGAGAGAGAGAGAGAGAGAGAGAGAGAGAGAGAGAGAGAGAGAGAGAGAGAGAGAGAGAGAGAGAGAGAGAGAGAGAGATCACTATGAATGAAGCATTAACCGTAGTGTGTGTACAAGGAATGGATGACTTCAAACACTCCCAACACAAATAGCATATAGATTACCAAACAATCACTCAAGGATTAGCCAAGATCACATCAAGCACTCTCACACGCATATAAAACATTTCTCTTAATTAACATAAGTAAGAGGAGGAGAGGTTACTAGCATGAAACAATTTGCACTCTAGGATGTGCAAGAATAGAGTGAATGAATGAGCTTATGGGCTCATGGTGAGTGATACAAAGGCTCAATGGGGCTAAGGGAGGCTTGAAATTACAAAGGGGAAGGCCTCTTTATATAGGAAAGAGAGTGATTAGGAGTGAGGTTAAGATCCAAGTGTAATTTGTACAAATGAAGCTTGATTAGGGACATTCAACCAATGAAGAAGCTCCTTCCAAGTGATTTGTTGACCAATTAGCTCCATCATCACTTGTGTTGTCTTCACTCCTTCCTCCATAGCTTGAGTCCAAGAGCTTCCTTATTTTAAAATGTAAAGAATCTACATAAAATCAATACATATCTAGTAATAATAGAAAGGGGTTGAATGAGGACTTATGAATTACAACAAGATTAAGCATGACTTGAGAGGTGATTAGAAGAGGAATTTTGATGGGTTTTTGAGCTTGAGAAAGAGGAGGAAGGAGAGGAGGGTGAGAAGACTAATGGCTGATTTTTAGAGAAGGTCTCAATGTGGAAAAGGAAGGGTGTGTGTGTGTAAAGGTAGAGGGGGTGGTCTCCACCACAGTTGAAAAAATTGGCGTCCACCATTTTGGCCATATCTCCTAGACCGTAGATGCAAAAATTATAAACAAAATATGGCCAGAATCTCCAGCTCATGAGCTACAACTTTGATGAAGACAACTTTTCTTGGATCGGAGTGGAAGTATTTTTTTAAAATTCAGCAAAATCATGTGTCTGGTTTCTTCCTTTACCAAGTCTTCCACTTGGGTCCCATTTGTTTGCATCATCATATGGCTCCAAAGCCATGATGATATGAGCCACTCATGACCCTTGAATCATGGGTGCATGGCTCCACAACCACATCATATCTTTTCTTTTCACATTTACATATTTTCCCTTCCCCTTACCACTAGGTTCTCCCTCCACCTTTCACCTCCGGTGAACTAGCCAAGAAAAAGATCCTATCAAATCTTTTTTTTAAAAATTTTTCCAAGAGGTTGTTCTCACTCTTTCTTTTATTGTAAACCTCTAGAAGCAAGGAAAACCAACAAAATATAATAAACAAAAATTTGTGATAGGCTCGGATCAACAGGTATGAAATGTGATTGTTTGCTAAACATGTTAACTATCTTCCATATTCCCGTATTCTCATGGATAGACTTGGGCAATCCAAAGATAGAATCGATGGATATGCTCTCCCATGGTGATTTAGGAATTGGCAATGGATAGAGTAATCTAAGTTGCTTCCCCTATCATACTTGCTTACTACACATTTGGAAACATACTATTGTATGTCCACTTTCATCGTAGGCCAATAGAAATATGTCTCTTCTCCTTGAAGAGTAGATTGAATCCCTCTATGTCCGGCATAAGGAGGAGCATGGGACTCATACTTTACTTTCTCTTGAAGAGAGTGAGTAACACATACCTGATTTCCATGGAGAAGATAATCATCCTGCAAAGTGAATGGTTCTTCATTCTTCCCTAAGGCAAGGGCTGAAATTACATCTTTAAAATTGGGGTCAGAAGCATACTCATCTATCATGAAAGATAGATCATTGTGAGCTGCTATGGACACCACATTGGCCTCAGCTACTTGATCGTGCTTGCCAGCAATGTGAGCAATATGAAAATTGATTTGCAAAAGAAATGTCCACCTCATTTGTTTGTCGGAGAGCTTGGTTTGCATCATGAAGTACTTAAGACTTCGGTGATCCATTTTTGGTAGGATGAATGGAGTCCCAAAAAGGTAGTGCTTCCATGTATCAAGGGCATGTAGGAAAACTAGTAGCTTCTCTTTGTAGATGCCCAAGACACGCCATTGGAATTGAGTCTCTCGCATATGCTATGGCATGCCCTTCTTGAAGAAAGACTGCTCCAAAGCAATCTTTACAAGCATCATATTGGACCTCAAATGGTTTTTAGAGGTTCAAAAGTGTAAGCACAGGTTGAGAAGTAAGCTTATCAAAATTATTTTGCTCCTTGGCAAACCATATGTGCTTAACATTCTTCTTTGTCAAGTGATGTGATGGTCCTACTATTTGGGAGAACTTAGCTATGAGGCATCTAAAGTATGCACGCATACCAGCAAAGCTTCATAGCTCATGTAGATTCTTTGGGTTAGACCATCCATTCATTACCTCTAACTTTGTTGGATCCATATAAATGCCATCTTGAGAGATAATGTGACCTAAGTATTGAATCTCTTGAAGGAAATCACTCTCCTTTGGATTAATGAAAAGTTAATTCTCCCTCAAAGCTTGAAAAATTACATGGGGGTGTTTCTTATGCTCCTCAATGGATTTGGATTAGATGATGATATCATCAAAGAACACTCCAGTAAACATACGGTAGGGTCAAAAGATTTTCTCCACCAGGTGGTTGAATGTCGCTAGAGCATTTGTCAACCCAAAAGGCATGACAAGATATTCATAAAGACCAAATGTTGTGTGAAATGCGATTTTTATGATATCTTCATTCACTATCCTTATTTGATGATAGCCACTTTTAAGGTCAATTCGACTAAAGTAGGTCAATCCTTGTAGCTTATCAAACAGATCTTCCTCCTTGGTACAGGAACTATTTTTTATAGTGATATGGTTTAGTGCTCAGTAGTCCACACACATGTGGTACGTGCCATCTTTCTTTTGCACTAGGATGACTGGTGACAGAATAACTTGGCCTCACCATCGCTTTATCTATCAGTTCATGTACTTTCCTCATAATCTCCTCTTGTTGATCTTGAGAAACTCTATAAGAAGGCTTATTAGGCAGTGAGCTCCCATATAGAAGCTCTATGTTATGGCCATCATCCCCTCATTTTGGAGGTAGATCTCCAGGGATGTCTTAAATAAAAACATCTTGGAATCCATTTAAGAAATTAGAAAACTCTAATTCCTCTTTATTTCTATCATCTTTACCTTAAACATTAGGATCATTAGTGGATTCTTTGACAAAAATCATGTAGGAAAAAATCGAGCTTTTTATTGACTTATCAAAAGCAAGTGAGTTTACAAGTGGTATAGTACAACCGGACTCATTAGAATCTATATACATGCTCTTTTCCCTATATGTGAAGTAGATTCTTCTTTTAGGGAACTTTATGTTGGCATCCATGCGGTTGAATCATGGTACCCCTAGGATAGCATCCTCATGTTGGAGAGGGGAGATGAAGAGATCTTCTTTGTCGACATAGCTTTGGACATGAAACCTCAACTTCCCAATTGAGGGCGTGATGGAGGTTTGTTGTCCCTTGAAAGCTCCATCAGCAGTGACAACATCTCCCATCTCAAAGGCATGTATGCCCAGCTTGGTGGCCAACTCCTTTGATATAAAGTTAAGAATAGAGCCAGGGTCAAAGGGAATAAGGGCATCATGCTCCCTCACATTTCCCCAAGCATAGGAAAGGGATGAGCCTTTGTAGTGAGTATCCTCTTTTGGAGCTTCAACCATGGAAGCTCTAGGAGTGTCATTTCTACATTTCTTTTGGGACAAGAATGATAACCATGTCCTTGCTCCCCACACTTAAAGCATTTATGGTCTTTACGAAAGGCCTATAATTCTTCGAGAGAGAGCTTATTTTTACCTTTGTAAGATCCTTTCTCCTTGGTCTTGTTGTTGTTGGTGTTGGTGTTGGTGTTGCCTTGGGAAGAGTTTTAAGCATTGCTCTCCCCTTTAGCTTCATTTTGATCATTGTTTTCCATGGGCTTGAAATTTCTTCTCGCCCTTGTTGGAAATTGATCCTCGAAGCAACCATAGTGTGATGGATGACTTTGGTGATAGTGACAGGCCGGTATGAGTTGACTTACTTGTCCATTTCTTCAGGTAATCTCACACAAAATTGTTGTGTTTTTTTGGAAAATTCTATCCTTTGAAAGGCTGTAGCTTTGAGATGTAAATCCCAAAAAAATTCTACATATTTGTGGATAGACTCATTGAAGAGTAGCTTCAAACTTTGCCATTCGGTGAGCACTTTGTCCTTGGCAATGCTTGCAACAAGGAGCTATTGGATGAAGGCAAAAGCTTTGTCTGTAGCACCAAAAGTTCCATAATAGGTGAGAAAAGAAATGCTCTTTCCTCCCTCCTTGAACTTATTTAGCTTGTAAGTACTTTTCCAAGCAGCATGGGACTTGTGATGTCCTCTCCTCTTGTATTCTTTAGGATAATAGCCGTTGCTTTCATTGAAAGAGGTGGAATATGATGAAGATGGAGAAGAGGGTGACCTCTTTCTCATCTTTTTCTTCCTTTGGTTCCTCCCTTCCTTGTCAAAATGACAAGGAGAATGACTATGCGGCGATCATTTTCTCTCAAGAGGAGTTGATAATCATTGAGACCCCCATCTTCATGGAGTCGCATCCTCCAAATCACTTATTTCTCTTTTAGTAGTTTCATCTTCTTCTTCCCACATCAAAGAGAGTCAGGTCTGACCTTTCCTCTTTTCAGAGGATCTTCACATGGCAGACTGCCCATTCTGGCTTCCCTTCTTTGTATGGGATGATTACAGTGCAGATAGCTTGGTCTAACCACACCTCTTCGCATAGGCCCCTCATAGTGAAAACTCTTGAGTTTGTATTTCCCTTCATCTTGGATTACCCTACCTACTGACTAGACACCATCCGTTGGTGGTCCATGCGGTCTATCAATGACTGCTATAGCTTACGGTAGCTTCTCCAGTAGTGCAGATTGCTTAGTCTGACTTTCCTTGATTCGGAGGAGTTTACGGTGCAGATTACTATATCTAGCCTTCCTAGAGTTTTACACAACTTAGACACCTGGCCACATTGGGTTGCAGGTTCATGCATTAGGCTTCATGCATTCTCATGATGGTTCCTTGGCTTCTCCATTTTCTCCATATGATTTGACTACAGACACCACAGATCCTATTAGGCAAGACACCTGCAGGTCTATTGGCACTTCTTTTATGACAAAAAGTTGTTTTCACACTTAGTTTGTGACCTTCACACAGTATCTTCACACTGTATTAGCAGCAAAGTACACTAGTTTGCTACACTGCTCGTGATGGCACTTTACCATGGAGATTTCTTGGCGGTTGGGACATCCCTAGACTGCTGCACCACTCATGGAGTATTGTCCTTCATTGGACATTTCAATAGACATCTTCATCATTTGCCTCACATCTCCGCTTCACACAGGTTGTTTAGCATCAGGTGTTGAGAGAGGATGTTAGACTTACACCACTCTGTTGCTTCACAAGTCTAGGGCATACTTGTACGGCTAGTATGTCTCCGTGATAGCCACCCATAGTCTGGGTTGTACCTGGTCCGGCCTCCTGTGTTTGGGATCGATCACCGACACCCACATATATAAATATATATCATTTTTCTATTGGGTCATGGGGGATTTTCATCAAGCCTTGACCTACCTCCCCTAGGGCACCTATTTATGGGGCCAAGGAGGTACCCACTTCCACATCTCTCATCTCACAGAGATCACACATCTGATTGTATTGGGTTTTCTGCTCTCATAGTCAGTGGGGGGCTGATTGCCCCCTCTTCACCATCTCTGGCGTTTGTGTCTACTGTCTTTATCTCTCTCTCTTCTCTCACACTTCCACACACGTGCACTCTCACACTTGATGAGTACAGGGCAGAGAATCAGTAGGCTAGAGGTATGCCTAACTAGCTGGTGCATACTTTGTGTGATAGTAAATTGGATGCACCTTTGTCTAGTAGTACTTGTGCGGGTTCTCGCCATGCATCTTATGCATCAAAGCTTACATGATGTTGAGGAACCTCTATCTTTTGATGAATCACACAAACTCAAAAAATTGGATGGTTGCCATGCAATCAAAATATGATGCACTTATAGAAAATGACACGTGGACTTTATGCGTTTTGCCTCCTGGCAAAAGGGCCATTGTTACAACGAGGGTTTACAAGTTGAAACGCAAGTCGGATGGTGAGATTGATCGGTATAAGGCTCAAATTGTTGCAAAGGGTTATGCACAGTAGAAAGGCATAGATTATAAATAAATTTTTTCTCTCACCTGTCGTATGACTATTGTACATTTTCTATGTGCATTGGCAGCTCATTTTGGTTGGGATGTACATCAATCCAGCATTGTTATTGCTTTCTTGAATGGTGACATCTTTGAGGAAATTTATGTAATGCAGCCTCGCGGTTTTGTCAATAAAGGACAAGAGGATAAAGTGTGTAGCTTTAAGAAAGCTTCGTATGGGTTGAAGCAATCTCCTCGTGCTTCGTATGAGAACGCTGATACTTATTTGGTCAAACGAGGCTTTTGTAACAATCCAACAGAAAGCACATTGTATGTAAAGAGTGAGGGTGATGTACTTCTCATTGTGGTTCTTTATGTGGATAATTTGTTGATCACTAGACCAAATGAGAGACATATTGCTGAATTTAGGCTGATTTGAATGCTACTTTTAAGATGAAATATTTAGGGTTGTTGCATCATTACTTGGGTATACAGTTTAAGTAGTGTGATGGTGGTAATGCCTTATGTCAAAAACTTTACATGGAGACATTGCTATGTAAGTTTGGACTTGAAAATTGCAAACCTATTGCCACTCCCATGCAAACAAGTTTGAAATCGAGTCTTCATGATTCTGGTGATCTTTCATATGTCACCCTTTACCAAACTATTGTTGGATGCCTCATTTATGTATGCAACACGAGGTCGAATATTCAGTTTGCACTCTCATAGGTCATCATATTTATGCAAAGCCCACGGTCTAAGGCTTTCAAGAGGATGTTTCACTACTTCAATGGCACTTTACATCTTGGCCTGTTTTATTCCACAGGGAGATCATTGCCGCCAGACTTACATGGTTTTTCAGAATCAGACTGGGCTGGTTGTTTTGAAACACGAGTGTCCACAAGTGGTTTTTGTTTCATGCTCAACAGTTCATGCATATCATGGTTGAGCAAGAAGAAACCTACTATGGTCAACCAAGAAGCAACCTACTATGGCCACTTCCAGTTGTGAGGCCTAGTACAGGGTAGTTCAAAGCTACGGTTGAGTGTGCATGGCTCAGACGCCTTATGGCTAATTTGGGTGTTGGACAGGACATTGCCAACACTATCTACACTGATAGTCAAAGCACATTGGCAATTGCGAGGAACCCAATTTTTCATGCTGGCACAAAGCACATTGAGGTGCATTACCACTATGTCAAAGAGAGGCTCTCAGCAAGAGAGATCAGCCTGGCTTGTGTGCAAACATAGGACAACCTTGCAGATTTTTTCACAAAGGCATTGTCTCGTGAGAAGTTCGAAGCTTTCTGCAAAGCTTTGGGCTTACTCCCCTTTGTGGATTGGTCATGTCCTCACAGGTCATGAAACTTTGCTCTACTCTAGGTGCCATCTCTTGTTCACCACATCACTCCCAAGGATGATTTGTTACCATATACATTGTTGAGATGTCGAGCTCTACACCTTGAGCTGGCATCCACTACGGGTCTTGGCCGCTTACGGCATTTACTCACTGGCGCGTTAGGTGACTGACACGGAGGATCTCTGCCAGCGATTCTACCGCTGGACTACACTTATAGTGCCAGCCTAGTACGCTTCTAGCGAGTTCACACTTAGTGACCGCATGTACATATGTGCTACTTTTTAGCTTTAGCACTTAGTCATTTTGTACTCTCTTTTTCGTGAAGAAGAAGAAGAAGCTTTCCATCTCTGTGTGCTTTGTGCTTGTCTTGTGTAGCTCTCTTGCATCCTTATTCTTTACATGGTATTAGAGCCTGGTGCAGGCAAGAGAGGCTAAGAGAGCAAGAGCATCACCATCCCTTCGTTCGCAATCCACGACCAAATGCCGAAGGCGCCTCGCGCAGCGAAAATTTTTTTAGGGGTTTTTCGCACAAGTTTCTGAACAGGTCTCCAAAGTGCAGTATACAGAGATTTACTGTACAAGTACAGTGGTTGTGAAACGCTTGATTGTGGACACTCGTTGAGTGTAGAAAGCGTTACAGGAACCACGATAGCAGGTTCAGCAGATTTGCAGGTTTTTGCAGATTGCAGCTATTTTGTCTTAGTGCTTCAAGATGTCTGACGGTTTCAGTCAGATTGTTACTGAGAAGCTTGAGAAAAATAACTAACCTGCATGGAAGTTCAGAATAACAAATTTCCTAAAAGGAAAAGGTTATTGGGACTATGTAGAAGGAGACAATGAAAAGGAACCAGAGATTCCCGAGGCAAATGCTACAGTAGAACAAAGGAAAGCTTTGAGGGACTGGCAACAAGGCCAGAGCAAAGTGATGTATTGACTGTCTATGAGCATCACAGATGGCATGATGGGCTATCTACAGGATGCTGAAACCCCCTCCATTGCATGGAGAAACTTAGGCAGAGTGTTCGAGGTGAACACCAAGGCCAGGAAGCTTCAACTAAAGTCGGAGCTAAATCAGGTTAAGAGGAACAACCTCTCAATCAATGATTATGCCTTGAAGATCAAGAGTATCATTGAGGCTCTTGGATCTATTAAAGTTTTAGTGGAAGACGATGACATTGTCCGTGCATGCTTGGATGGTCTAGGAGATGAGTATGTACATTTTAGGTCTTCCATGAATACAAGAGACGACATCCCCGTGTTCCAAGATTTGATTTCTATGCTTATTCTTGAGGAGAAGAACCTTGACACATCTTCTTCTCATGGCAGAAATAATTCTAAACAGGCCTTCTATTCTAACTCCAACAGAGGTAGAGGTAGAGGTCGTGGTCGAGGCCCAAGGGGTTGCAGGGGACAATTTCTGGAAGGTCAATCAAATCAAAACAATACAGGTGGCAGGGGAAACCAGTCTCAAGGCAGGGGGAGTCAAAGAGGTCGTGGTGCAGGATCAAGCAGGCAGCAACATACTCCAGATAGTAGAGAATGTTGGACTTGTGGTGAAAGAGGTCACATGTCACGTGAATGTCCAAAGGGAAAAGCAAGTAGAAAGAGAGAACAGGGCAACTATGCATCTACTAGCTGAGATGCAGATGACAGCAAAAACGAGCGCATGTTTGTTATGCAGCATGTAATGAATACAATGACTGCAGAGAATTCCACCCAAGATGATGTTTGGTATGTGGATTCAGGTGCCTCTAATCACATGACGTCTCGTGGAGAGTGGTTTAGAGATATGCGCAAACCAGATGTGTCAGGCTATGTGCAGACAGGAGATGACACAGCTCACCCCATTGCTCATGTAGGGGACATACCTCTAAATACGAAGAGTGGGAAATCAAAGTACTTAGCAGATGTACTTCATGTCCCAAACATTACAAAGAATCTTGTTTCTGTTGGACAAATGGTTGAGCAGGGTTTGCAGGTTCGCTTCAATCCAAATGGCTGTTATGTAGAAGATTTCCAGAATGGCTGTAAGCTGATCACAGAGGGCAAATGTGTGGGCAGAATGTTTACGTTGAATGTAGACATGCCTGAGGTAAAAGCTGCATTATTTGCACAGGGCACAGGTGTTGTGGCTGATGTTGACATTTGGCACAAACGCATTGGCCATGTCAATGAGCAGAGATTGTGCAGCATGCAATCAAAACCGATTGTAAAAGGTTTGCCCAAATTCAAGGTGGATGGTATGCATAAAGTGTTTGAGCATGCCAGTTTGGAAAACAGTCAAAGGGCTCATTTTCACATGAGCGCAATGTATGTAAAAGGCCACTTGAGGTGGTGCACACAGATGTTTGGGGTCCAACCGATACTGCAAGTATACATGGTTGCAGGTATTATGTCTCTTTCATTGATGACCATACAAGGAAAGTATGGGTCTACTTCATGCGTAACAAAAGTGAAGTGTTTGGTCACTTTCAAGACTTCAAAGTCATGATTGAGAAGGAGACAGATATGCAAATCAAGACATTGAGGTCAGATGGAGGGGGAGAGTACTTCTCCAATGATTTTTTAGATTTTCTGCGAATGCATGGTATACACAGGCAGTTTACATGCAGATATACTCCACAGCAGAATGGGGTCGCAGAAAGGAAAAACAGGTACATTGCAGAGGTTGCACGTGCATTGATGAATGAGAAGAACATGCCTCATCATTTCTGGGCTGAAGCTGTAAATACAGCTGTGTACATTATGAACAGGACACCTACAGCTGCGGTGCATGATGTAACACCTGAGGAAAAGTTTACGGTACAAAGCCTGATTTGGCACACTTGAAAGTGTTTGGCTGCATAGCTTACGTGCATGTACCAGATGAGTTGCGTAGAAAATTGGATCCTAAAGCAGAGAAATGTATTCTTGTGGGATATTCCCTTGAACAAAAGGGGTACAGGTGCTACAATCCTACTACACGAGAATTACGAGTGAGCAGAGATGTAGTCTTTGATGAGATGAGCAGCTGGTACAGTAATGCACATGGCACTATTGGGGCTGATGTGGTTGTACAAAATGTGAGGCCACAGTCATAGGTTTTGAGTGGACCACAAGAGTCCTCTTCTCGTGGCTCTGTTGAGAAACCATGGAATGGTAGACTACGTACGCAGGTTACTCCACCAACAGGTACAGGGAATGTAGCCTTGCCTTGTGACGCTTAATGTTACCATCAGCCTTATGCTTGGTTTTATACACCCATTTACAGCCAATAGCTTTCTTGCCACTTGGCAAAGGCACCAACTCCCATGTGTCATTTGCTTCCAATGCAGCCATCTCTTCATTCATTGCAACATCCCAATGCACATTTCCAACTGCATCCTCAAAACATGTGGGCTCCACATCCTGTATCACCTTAGCCATGTAGGCTTGGTGATGCGCTAGATACCCACCATAAGTCAATTTCTGAACTGGATTTCTGACTCTATTAGATCTGCACGGTCCTTGGTCACTCCTTTGCCCTCTAGCATCTTCTTGTACTTTCCTTACACCAGGTGTCCTGATAGCCGGAATTCCAAATTCCTCATCAAAACTTTGTTCAGAACCATCTGAATCCATGTCTACATGTGAAAAACCTGATGATGCATCAACCATAAAGGGAGGTTCATCAACCTTTTCCTTTCCTTTTCGTGGTCGCAAAGGGTTATGCACAGACGTATGGCATAGACTATGATGAGACCTTTGCTCCAGTGGCAAAACTGACGACTGTGAGAGCTGTCATAGCAGTGGCTGCATCTAGAGGATGGATTATGCATGAAATGGATGTAAAGAATGCCTTCTTGAATGGTGAGTTGCAAGAGGAAGTGTATATGGATCAGCCACCTGGTTATGTCAATCCAGGTTACCCAGATTATGTATGCAGACTTCTCAAAGCTTTGTATGGTTTGAAGCAGGGCTCTAGAGCATGGTATGACAGGATTGCCAAGTATCTTGTCAGTATTGGTTTTAGGAGAGCTCATGCTGATCATTCACTCTATGTACGTGAGAGTGATGTGGGGATTGTGGTCATTACCATATATGTAGATGACCTTATTATTGTTGGTGACAATGCTATGGAGATTGACCATGTGAAGGGTCTTCTCAAACAGGAGTTTGAAATGAAAGATTTGGGCGAGTTTCGCTACTTTCTTGGCATTGAGGTGATCAGGACTCCAGAGGGTGTATGGCTGTCACAGAGACAATATGCTTTGGACATGTTGTCAAAGTATGGTATGGCTGATTGTAAGCCGATTTCCATTCCCTTGGATGTGAATGCAAAGCTGAGTGCAGAGAAGGGTGATGTTGTTGAGGATGTCAATATGTACAGGAAGATGGTGGGTAGTCTAATCTACTTGACTATCACAAGGCCAGACTTGAGCTACACAGTAGGCTTGGAGAGTCAGTTCATGCAGCTTCCGAGGAAGCCACATTTGGATGGAGTACGACGCACACTTAGGTATGTGCAAGGGACTCTTGACTACGCATTGTTCTATGCAGCAGATGCACCATTAGCATTGTATGGGTATACAGATGCAGATTGGGCAGGTAGCATTGTTGATAGGAGATCTACGAGTGGCTTCATGTTCTCTTTTGGGAGTGCTGCTGTTACTTGGAGTAGCAAAAAGCAGCCTACGGTTGCTTTATCGAGCACAGAGGCCGAGTACAGAGGTGCAGTAGTTGCGGCGTGCGAGGTAGCTTGGCTACGCACATTACTTGAGGACTTGGGAGTGTAGGTGGACCAGCAGATTTTCATTCATTGTGACAACCTCAACAACATGCAGTTGGCTAGGAACCCAGTGTTCCATGCTAGGACCAAACACATAGAGGTCCATTACCACTACGTTCGAGAGCGAGTGTTGGCGGGCGACATCGACTTGGTCTACGTCAGCACAGAGGAGCAGATAGCGGATATCTTTACCAAGGCCCTCGGAGCTGAGAAGCTTCGACGTTTCCGGACTATGCTTGGACTCTGCGACATGCAGATCTCGAGGGGGAGTGTTGAGATGTCGAGCTCTACACCTTGAGCTGGCATCCACTATGGGTCTTGGCCACTTACGGCATTTACTCACTGGTGCGTTAGGTGACCGACACGGAGGATCTCTGCCAGTGATTCTACCGCTGGACTACACTTATAGTGCCAGCCTAGTACGCTTCTAGCGAGTTCACACTTAGTGACCGCATGTACATATGTGCTACTTTTCAGCTTTAGCACTTAGTCATTTTGTACTCTCTTTTCCGTGAAGAAGAAGAAGAAGCTTTCCATCTCTGTGTGCTTTGTGCTTGTCTTGTATAGCTCTCTTGCATCCTCATTCTTTACATACATGTGGTACTAATGTGAGTGAACACACTTAGAACCGTCAAGGAATTTTTCCCCTCACTAGGAGGTTTTTCCCCCCGTGCATTGTATATACACCCATCATAATTACTTTTCTTGTATAGACGTCCACCAGCTAAAAGCTGGAGAGTTCTCATTTGATTAATGATCAATGGTTGTCTGATTAATGATCCTAAAGTGAGTAAAGGAATGACTTCTTTACTCCACCTTGAAACCATTTCAACGTTGAACATATAAGAATCTGGAAGGTCATTATCAACAGCTTTGGGTGCTTCTCCATGGAGCAATAAGATGGTTTGCTCTTTGGTGCATTGTAACTTTCTTGACGACCACGGTGAAATCAAACTGAAGCAGTATGATAAACCATCAAACAATCCTTCCCGTATTGCAAGGTTTGTTTACCAAGTACAATAGTGCTTGGTGGTCGACAAAGAAAACAAACTTGTTCACAACAAGGTAAAGACTAAATTGGTGGTCAACAAAGAAAACAAACTTGTTTGCAAACAAGGTAATAACTAAACTTTTTAACAGCATAGATCATCCCTAGGCCTTTCCATTGTGTACAACAAGGAGATACTTGAAGCTATTGTTGAGAACTTTGCGTACCTTGGCCTTGAGGTTCCGTTGCAATCACAAGTGGCATGAATATGATGTGCGTTGATTGGAAGCAGGAAAGAGATCATATTATGCATTTGAGAACATGTGTAATGCGGGAAACATTAAGTGTTGGGTTCTCAAGAAGTACCTTTTTGACACATTGGTGACACCGGTTCTTCTTTATGGAGTTGAAGTGTGGGGTGGGATCATCAAAGTCTACTTGAAAAGAGTTTGACAATGTCCAAAAGTGTTCTTTCTCCAAGTTAAGATGCAAACACTATATAAGCTCCTACTTCTTGAGTCAAGATCTCTTCCAATTGAGGTTATGGGTCTATATAGAAAGGGTTGTGGAGTACATGATAAAGATGCGTCAAAACCCCTCACATCAACTTGCTACAATTGCATGGGAAGCAAGAAAAAAAGTTCAAGATCTTGAGCACATGATGGATGCAAGACATAAGAAAGTGGTTTGGGAGATGGGATGCATTACACTTGCTACATGATGCTTCAATTGACTCCCAAGTGAATGAAGTTTTTCTACAACGCCAATGTATTATGTCTTGGGAGAAATTCGATGGGTCATGCTTCATACATTACACCACCTATATTTCCGTACTCACACTTACATGATTGAGCATATCCCCTTGTCAGTGATACGCACTATCGCAGCCATTCAGCTTAGCTCCCGCTCCCTTCAATTCGAGACAGGGCATGGTGCAATAGAAAAGAGTCAAACCGATTGTGCACATTATGATCACTGCAAGTAGTATGAGTACCACACACTACTAGTGTGCTCACATTTTGGTCACATCCAAACTTGCTTCTCTAACATTCTTAGCCATGACTTAGACCTACACACTTTACTCTCCCAACCACAATGTGGGCTCTCCATTGTGACTCTCATCTTCACCACAATTTTGGAACATCGAGAGTCACTCATCAGACATACACATACTACATCACATGTAATTTTGTTCCCATAGGTCATATTTGACCTCCAACGACGATAATAAAATCTCTCTCTCTCTCTCTCTCTCTCTCTCTCTCTCTCTCTCTCTCTCTCTCTCTCTCTCTCTCTCTCTCTCTCTCTCTCTCTCTCTCTCTCTCTCTCTCTCTCTCTCTCTGTGTGGTCTATATGCTTCCACATTGTCATATTAGAGTCGTGTTTGTGAAGAACCTTGGTGAGGTGGAGCTGCCCCGCAAAGAGGAGAAGAGGAAGAGATCTTGTCGCCAGCGTCCTACTTCCCCACACCTCTACAAATAGCGTTTTGAAATGCTAAGCCTATTCTCTCTCTTGACGTCACTGTTTATTGGCACTTGTTGCCCACAATAGCGTCTCAAAATGCTGCCCCTTGTAAGCACCAGTCTCCCTCCCACTGCTTCTGCGAGCGTTGTGGAACATGGACGATGACGGCCTCGTCAGTGAGTCTTGGCGGTGCTTATAGCACAAGCCACAACGTCTAGAGTTTTAAAATACTGCTAGTCGGCATCCTTCTTCAGAGATGACACCAGACCCATGCAAAGCATTTGGAAATGCTATCTTCTACACACACCCCCCCCTTTGCGACACCACCAACCCACCCATCCCCTCCTTCCCTTGCTAGCATTTTAGAATGCCTCTTTTTGTGATGGCATTGAACCCTCTCCTATTTCTTTTTATTCCCCGCATTGCCTTGGCCATTACGAGCGGATTGAGACGTTGTGGCTAGCTTGCCTTGGTGACTCGTCACCCCAAAGAGAGTTATTGCCACAAGGTTGTTCTTGATTTTCTTGGGACATGAAAACAAAGGCCAGCCAATGTCAACAAAACTTTTTGGTGCGGCTACTTTGTTGTGAGCGGCTTGGACAAAAAGGCAAGGATATTGGAGCTCCAGAGAGGGACAATAGAGTTTGCAAGGCCCACTTCGTGTGGATCCCTCTGTGTAGAGAAGTGGAACAACTTGGAGTTTCTCCGGCTTGCGATTAGTCCGGCCACCCTTGGAGTGCGAGAAGGCTTCCTAGATTACGAGATCTTAAAACTTGCACATGGCTCCCACTTGCTCGAGCACCAGCAACAAATTGAACGGCAATAACTATGCTCATTGGAATTTGATCACGCCACTCTGGTTCTCACGGAAAAGCTTATGGGATATTGTTGACCGCTCGAAGCCCCGTCCCACGAGGGATCACAACAACACATACACTCGCCTTCAAGATGCCAAATATCTCAAATTGTGTGTCGATTGGGATGCGGCTAATGCAAAGGTAATGTCGGTCATTGCAGAATCTCTTACAAAGGACATTCCTCTAGCCTTTTAGGCTTTGAAGACTGCGAACAATATGTGGTTCATGTCACAAACTGCTAACGTGTCAAGCCACTAAAGAACGGAACCACTATGCAAATCACGCGACTGAGGGGCCTAAACCCTAAGAATAAGCAGACGAAGAAAAAGAATTTTCTACCAACTTAAGGGACCCTGTTCGATGGGGCCCATGTGACACAAGAGAATAAAATAAAGCAAGACCAACACACACACATGCCCATGGAACTAATGACATGGCAAAATTGTACAGATTTTTGGAATTTTCATTGACATGTTGACGTGGTATAATTGTACTGGTATTTGAATTTTGTGCTACTGACGTGGCAAGCTGTACGGATTTTTGCGCATTGCATTGTTGTGCTGACGTAGCATAGTTGTACCGATTTGCGAATTTCACGCTGCTGATGTGGCCGAGTGTACGGAATTTTGCAAATTGCTTTGACTGTGCTGACGTGGCAGTTGTACAAATTCTCGTAAATCATGCTAACTGCTTTTTGTACCAGATGCTTTTGAGTTTAAGGCTTTTCATGTGAACTGCTTTTGGGCCTAGGGCCTTTGAATATGAGGCTAGGGCTCATTCTCTAGAATTCTTCTAGACAAAGGTGCAAAAGATGGAGTACCTGCTTGTATTTGGTTGTTGAAATATAAAAAAACACCGAAAGGGGTGCCAAGGCTTGGGGCCAATACTCTCTGGGGTGGAATTCCGCCACTCCCTGTCGTGCGTGCTCTCTCTCTCTTTCAGTTTCAGTTGTTATTGAAGTGCTAAAACTCTTTTCAATTTGTCATTTTCTATTGGCACGTGGTGCTCATCTTGTGACAATGGTATCAAAGTATCAGGCGTGTGCTTTTTTGAAAGCATACCGGTCCTACCAAAGAGCGAACAGGCGCTTCCAAAAGTCTACTAGAATTTTATTTGAAGTAATTTTGGGCCCAGATCCCGGACTTATTAGTCACTTTCACCCTTACTTCATCGCACATCCAGCGCGCTTGCGTCTTCATTGCTCATATCTTACAGGGCATAAGTCAAAAAGATCACTTGCAAGAGAAGGAGCCAAGATTTGTTTCCAATCATTGTTATTCTCAAAAGCAATGCCATGCAAATGTTGATGTCTATAGATACCAAGACACACACTCGAAGGACTTGGCCAACTCTCAACAAAAATTTTGCCCAAAGTTATATGATTCTAACATCTTCCTTTGCAGTGCAACTTCTGGCAGAGTGGGGTATCTCGAAATGCTTGCCATGGAAACCCTAGTAGATTATATCTTGAACTTTATCAACAACTCTCAATAGATGTCTCTCCTTGAGATGATAATCTTGGAGGTCTGGTGTGATTCCTATGTCTTTGGACTACCATCACCGCCAAAGGAACACTATCTGTCCAAGCGTTTAAAGGACCATGTTGTGGTCGGCTACGACCTTATGGAAAGAACCTAGCCCTGGTTTTTGGTCCAAGTTTTAGGATGGAAATTCAATCGAATTTTTGAGCTCGACTGATGTCGAGATTTCTTTTTAAGTTTGAATTTAGTTTCAGTTCTGTTTGAGAAATTGTTTCGTGATCCTGTTTGGAATTTGTTTGAAATGGATGGTATCTATTTTGAACCTGTCTTGGTGCTGATTTGAATTGTGTGACTCTAGCTTTATTACTGGTTTCAATAAAGGCCTCTCAAGGATCTGCACAGTGGCTCCGTTCTTCAATGACTTGACACGTCAGCAGTTTGTGACATCCCCCTTCTTGAAAGAAACTGATCGTCTCCGATTAGTTTATATATACAGAACAACTCAAGTTAGCTCAAAAATATCCAAGGGGCATTCCGACGGATAATCTGTTTTCTCCTTTTTTTGTTAAGGAGTTGGCTTCTCTCTTCTGTTAAGGCGTTTGATTCTCATTTTGTCTAGACTGGAGCTCTTGATATTCCGGTGTAGTAAAATTAGCCATCACACCCAGATTGCACTGATCTTCCATGGGTGTCTTGATGCACTAAAATTACATACCCATGCAATCTCATCCAATTAGGAACATTTAGTGGTTTTCACATCACAATGCAACACAAATGCTCACATATGCATGTTACAAGACATATCTATATAGAAACATAAAGCCGCCAATGAACACTCTTCCCACATAACCTAACAAGGTCCGCTCCGGGTTGGGAGATATTCAACGACTCCCTCATCACTCCTCCTACATAAGGTCAGAATCGGGATATATAGAGGTGTTTTACAACCAATTGCCCCCCAAACCGCAACCTACATTGTTTGGAGGTGCTCAGAGTAACCACTGCTCAGACTTCTTAATACTCCTCCCCCGTAACCATCTAGGTCCAGGCCGGGAGTAACAACAACAATACTCCTCCCATAAAGAACCACAAGGGGATGGGCCATGAGTAAAAACAACATCTTTCAATCATTCAATACTTCCCCTGCAAATAACTACAAGGGTCCTGGCCATGAGTATGAATAAGAATTATCAAACATCATTTCTCACTACTCCACCTAGGAGTAAAATCACCAAGAACCCTAAGAATGAGTGGACAAATAAGAATAAGTTTCTACCAACTTATGGGACCCCGTCCGATGCGGCCAAGTGACACAAGAGAATAAAATAAAGCAAACCCACACACGTACACACACATGTGGAGCTGATGACATGGAAAATTTGTACGGATTTTTGGATTTTGTGCTGACATGCTAACCTGGTAGAACTGTACAGATTTTTGGATTTTGCATCGTTGACATGGCAGACTGTACGGATTTCTGCAGCTTGCACTGGCTGTGCTGACGTTGTGAGCGGGATGAAAACACACAGAGCGCCTCTATAATGACCCGACACACACTCTTGGGAAGATACACACACACACTATGGGGCACCACTCGGCTTAGACAACACACCTGGCCGAGACAGGGAACACACCTCTGGAGTGAGAGGAGAGAGACTATCCACTTGCCCACTCCACACAGACACACACACACACACACACCCAAAAAACTCAGCTCAAAAGAGGAGAATTTCTGATGTTTAGATACAATTGAGCTTGGGCCAACACCAATGGGGCAAATAGCTCACACAATATGGGTAAAATGAGCCAGATACAATCACAAACTAGAGCAGAAACTTCGCTCATAGGAGAAACTTACACAGAAAAACAGCAGGAAAAGAGTGGGGAATTTGGCAAAATGGACAGTGCCATCGCGTCCAGAACGGCCCAAAACCCCAGTCTACAATGTCAAAGTGCTCAAATCCGACCTCGGATGAGCAGTTTACGACCAAAACAGGCTCCAAAATGAGAAAAAACACAGCTGCGGCTGTTCCTCCTCTCTTCTCCACGTTTTTTCTGGTCTTCTCTCTTTTGTCAGTTCCCACACTTAGCTTTATTACTTGGGCACCCTTGGCCTTTTAGACGACCTCAAACGGACCCCGAACAGGCCAAAAACTGACCTCGCAGTGCATAGTTGTCACCTTTTTGCATCATCCGCACACCTGGCACTCAGCTTTTTTCCAATAATGCATCTAGCCACCACGTGAAGTGGCCCCAAAAAGTGGTCCTAATGATGACCTTTCTGCGTAATTCTCAAAAGAAAACACCCACGTTGT
This sequence comes from Adiantum capillus-veneris, assembly GCF_014529385.1. Taxonomy (NCBI): domain Eukaryota; kingdom Viridiplantae; phylum Streptophyta; class Polypodiopsida; order Polypodiales; family Pteridaceae; genus Adiantum; species Adiantum capillus-veneris. Next base: position 137,849,475 of record NC_140938.1, read on the forward strand.
GTCCATCCTCATCTGCGTGCAAATATTGACCTCGTTCGCCCTCCTGACGCCACTAGATGCCATCTGACGCACCTGCTGACCTCATGTCGTCGGCCCAAGGATAGCTTCCTCGAGAATTTTTACGTGCTACCAAATCCTCCTTATTGTAGAAAAAACACACTAGTATTGATAATAGTGAAAATCGCTGCACTATGTACATGCTGTCCTACCTGTACACATGTGGGCCCCACATAACCACTTGGCTCTAGAAAATGGGCAATCCTTTATTTGATGCACCATGCATGGGTATGTACATATGCACAATCCCTTGCTCCAAAAAACTCCTGACATAATTTGCCCACCCCCTAGCCTGCTAGATCATTCATGATCAGCAGCAACAAAAAGAGATATGAGACTCGCCGCATCACAGGTCTCCTCATCCCTCACCAACACTCCTTGATCCACATACAGCTCATCCTGTTCGACCATCATCAACCTGGCATGATACAATTTAAGACGCAATCCATTTACCCTTGGCTTATGTAGAAACCCATCCAGGTTAGCCAGTAGATATGTGCCATTTGGAAAACACTCCACTACCTTGAAAGGGCCTTCCCACTTAATTTGAAACTTCTTTTGGAAGGTGTTGTCCAGCTTACTGTTGTAGCGCAAAACCAAGTCATGTTTCTTGATACCCTTACTTTTGACCTGTTCATTTATCTTTGCCAAAGCCTTATCCTGCATCTGCCCATAATGCTCCAATGCCCTCATCCTATCCAACTGGACCTCTTGTAACTGCAAGAGCCTCTCTTTGAATGCATCACTAGGCGGCCCAAGCAACTTCTCTAACATCTTGACCGCAGGCAACTCTACCTCCACAGGCAATAGTGCTTCTTTTCCATACACCAAATGAAATGGAGTAAACCCAGTACCTGTCTTCACCGAAGTACGGTAAGCCCATAATGCACTAGGCAATTCCAAATCCCAATTCTTTCCTTGGTGCTCTGTCACTTTAGAAAGAATTTGTACCAACTCACCATTGAATCTTTCATTTAAGCCATTACACTGCGGGTAATAAGGAGTGGTATGCTGGGGCCTAATCTTCATCTTTGTGCATAAGAAGTCTAGCAGTTTAGCTCTAAATCCTGGCCCCTTATCTGAAAGTAGCTCTAATGGCACCCCAAACTTGCAACATATTTCATCATACACAAATTTTGCCACATCCTTTGCAGTGATCTGTTTTACTGCTATAGCCTCTGCCCATCTAGAGAGATAGTCCACTGCCGTCAAGATATAGCTTTTGCCCCTGCTTGTGATAGGTAACGGGCCTATTGCATCAATCCCCCACTTTTCAAACATATCAAACGCCATAATGGTTTTTCGTAGCTGCTGGCTTCAACACTCTCTTCCCAAATGCTTGACATCTATTGCAAGACCTACACCAATGGTGAACATCCTTGTGAAAACTAGGCCATACATACCCCTCTTGCAAAATCTTATGCAAGGTGATCTTTAGAGCAAAATGGCCACCACATGCGCCTTCATGATTCTCTTCCAATACTCTGTAAAGCTCCTCCCGCCAAGGTACACGTCTCAACACGAGATCAACCCCTTTCATGTATAAGACATCACCAATCAATTTGTACCTGTATGCTCTACGCACAAAGCCATACTTCTTAGACTTCTGAATCTCCTTTGGAATGATTCCTGTTAGCAAAAACTCCTCTTCTTGAGCCAAACTTTCCCGGCCATGATAAAGACGTAAATTGGTCCTCAACACGAATAGCTCCCCAATCATGCCTTGAGCTGCTTCATGTGCCTCTCCATTTAGCGCACGTTCAATGTGTCTGATGCTCCATGCTTCAAACTTTTTTAACAGGCCTTTAATTCCGAAGCACATTTCCTTCAATGAGGTGTTCTTGCTCTTCCACACACCCAGCACTTGCTTCACCACTAACAAGGCATCACCTTTTATGCTCAACCTTCGAACCCCATGATTCAAACAAATGTGTAATCCGGCTTCCAATGTAGCATATTCCGCCTCATTGTTACTATGCGCATCCAATTTGAACCCTCTCTTGCATACTAGCTTCCCCTCTGGATCATAAAGTGCTATACCCCCTGAAGCTGCATCGTGGCTCTTTCTGTATGAACCATCAAAGAAGAACACATGTGCATTGCTGATCTGTGGCACTTCTTCAACTACCTTTCTCACCACCTCTTCCTTAACAATAAAGGGATTCTCCTTGTAGGACAACAAATCAGCTAGGGTAGCCCTTGTACTATCTTCCACTAGAAAAGAGAACTCAAACTCTTGCAGCTCAATTACCCATTTCTTCACCACATTTGACATGTTAGTACCATTAATTAACTGTGGCAAAAAGGCATAACTCGTCAAGAAAACAAAAGGCCGTGGTAGCAAGTAATGACGAAATCGTCGACAAGCAAATATTACACTGGCCATCACTAGCTCTACTTCCGAGAACTTTCTCTCCGCTACCAACTTCACTCGGCTTGCACAATACACTGGCCTCATATAATGGCTTCCCTTCCCCTTTTGCAATAACATGGCTCCAATGGCATCATCCCCTACTAATGGATTTACATAAAAAACTTTCTCCCAATCAGGAGCCTTCATGGCTGGCAACCCCCCTAACACCTCTTTCACCTCTTGAAACACTTCTTCACACTTGTCATCCCATTGCAATGGATCATGCTTTGCCACTTGTTGTAATGGATAAAGAAGCTGCGAAGACAATGGAATAAACCGTGCCATGTACTTCACTTTGTGTATAAAGGTTGCCAATTGCTTCGTACTCATAGGTGATGGAAGAAGAATAATAGACTTCACCTTATCCGGATCAGCCTCAATGCCATTTTCTGACACCATATGGCCCAATAACTTCACCCTTGGCTGTGCTAGATGACATTTCTTTGGATTTAGTTGTCCTCCACATTCATCATATCGAGCCAATACCATCTGCATCTTCTCATGGTGTTCAGCCCTACTGCTATAGACACAGAAGTCATCCATAAAAGCTTTAACACAACTACCAATGAATGGTTCCAACACCCAACTTGCTCTCTCTTGATAGAAAGATGGTCCATTTGACAAACCAAACGGCAACACTGTGTAGCAATAGCAGCCCCATGGCGTAATGAAAGTTGTCTTTGTGCTGTCTTTAAGAGCAATCTTCAATTGAAAATAGCCTGAAAAACCATCACACACACTGTACCTCTCAAAACCTGCCACTGAATCCAAGATCTGATCAATGAATGGAAGAGGATATGGGTTCTTCTTAGTGGCTGCATTTAAGGGTTTAAAATCTACACAAATCCTCCACTTCCCATCCTTCTTTGGACTGACTACTACTGGACTCACCCATTCTGTGGTCTCCACAGGGACTATGAACCCTGCCTTCAACAACTTGTCCACCTCTTCTCGCAAGGCTTCCATTTGCTCTTGACCCATCCTTCTTAGCCTTTGCCGCACTGGCTTAGCACCTTCTTTCAGCTCTATATGCATCTCTTCACCCTTGAACCCTCTGATCTCTTCATATGAAGTAATGAACAAATCAGGAAAACTAGCCAACATATGCAAATATATGTCCTTCTCCATAGCTGAGAGGTCTCCACTGATCATTTGTGTCATTAATTCCTGCTTCTTTGACAACTCAACCTTGGTTTGCATCAGCCCTTCAATCACTTCATAAGGCCCTTCACTTTCATCTTCAACTTCATTTGCAAATGCGACTAAACCACACTCCTGGATTTCTTTATCCATCAAAAGAAATGCAACATCAGCATCCTCATCACTGCTGGTAGTGCTATCATTGTCCTCATCTATCACCGTGGAAGAGTCTTCATCACTAGACTCATCCTCATCTTCATAAAGCTCCTCTAATCGTTTCCTTGTGTCCATATTATAAAGCTTCTTGGTACCTGTCTTTCCATAGAGGCTAATCGTACCATGTCGCCAATCTTGAACAGCTCCCATTGCACGTAACCATGGTCTGCCCAGTATAATAGGATATGCTCCCAACCCTGCTGGCATCACATGAAAATCAACCACTGCCTTTGCATCATATGCCTCCACTTCTAAGCTCTTTACAACACCCAAGCATTTTACTTTTTCATGGTTTGCCAATCTGATCCGAAAACCTGACACCCCAGCCACTGTGAGACCCATCTTCTCAACGCATGAGTGTGTTATGATGCATATTTGGGCTCCGCCATCCACATAACCTTGTCCCAAATTTTTCCTTTTATGCCACACATCTACTATTGGACAAATGTCTGGTAGCTCATCCATTGCCAACACGTTCACTGAACCTCTCTCTGGCTCTTTCTCCATTGGGTTAACCATCCTCTTCCACTGTCGCTTTAGCTTAGGCACCATCTCTATAAGCTGCCCAAAAGTAACATCTGCCTTCCTGCTCGTCAGATCCTCCTTCAAGTCATAGCTTAATTGCCCATCCCCTAGTGGAAAATCTGAAACATGAAACTTTCGACGAGCTCTCCTTTTCCTCTTGGCCTTGACATCCTCGCCTTCATGGCTCTTTCCTTTCTTCTTACTAGGACCTGGGGCACTTCTTCCTTCCTTATCCTCTATGGTCCTCTTCCCAATAGGCATCACTAATGTATCCTCTAGTTTTGATGCCTTCTCCAAGGTGACTACACTTAGCACTTTTGTCTTTCCCTTTTCCTCCTGGGTCAGTCCACTGGTTCCTTCGTCTCCCTTAATTTCGATGCCATAATCATTTGACCTAGTTAGCACCTGTCTTGGCAATGGATACATGTCTCCCCCCATCCTTGGTGGCTTATCACATTGCGGGGTGATGTGACCCAACTCTCCACAATTATAACATGTGGGCGTCTGCCTCCAAAACCTACCATTGCTTTGTCCAACACCATTCCTAGGCCTTTCTTCACCTCCTGGCTGATTTGCAAACCTCCCTCGACCTCGATTATTTCCCACTTGACCTAGCATGTTTAGGCTGAGATTCTTCATCAAATCAACCACTTGCCTCGTGTCTTGCCTTAGGCCATCATCTTGCACTGCTGTAGTGACCACTGCTGGCATAACCTGAGTAGTAACAGGAACCACTGGTTCGTGATGAACCCCTGACATGCGACCTTGTAAAGACTCTATAGGCTGAAATTCAGACCTCATTGGCAAAGACTCCACCCCTAACTGGCTCATTTTCCTCAGCTTCCACTCTTTGTTCCTTGCTACCTCTAGTGCATCCTCATATGTCCTAGGCTTCTTTAGCTCCACTCTCCAACGTATATTCTCCCAAAGACCAGCCAAGAACCTGTCCCTCTTCATCATGTCAGGCATGGGTACCTGTGGTGCTAAAGCCTTGCACATCCGCTCCCATGCCAATGAAAACTTTCGTATATACGCATCTACTGGCTCACCTTCCTTTTGCACCAAAGCCTGTACTTCTTGCCACACTTTATCAGGATCTTCTATCTTCACAAACTCCACTTCCAACCCATGTCGTAGATTGTCCCAACTCAACCTTACAGGTGGATCAGCCACACGCAACTCCTCTTCAAATGCTTTAGACCAAACTCGTGCATCACTCTTCAAACAAATTTGGAGAAGGCGTAACATCTGCGTAGGGTCATGAATCTGGTTGCTAATGCAGGCAACCTCCATCTTTTCCAAAAATTCTTCCACATCTTCGTCACTTCTTCCATGAAACTCCGGATAAGAGAAAGCCATGGCTACCCAAATTATGATGCTTTGAGAACCCCTTCGAACACACGTGCAAGAACCCAAAACTTTTCACTACCCAATCCCAAGAAACTTCAATGGAGCTCAGCTTTAGATAAGGACAAACACATGCACATCAAATGAGTTTTCATAGTTAATCATCGGAATGACAACAGGCAAAGGACATTCCAGGATCTCTCTCAATCTTCTTGGCCCAAACATAAAGACTATGAGCTGCTGGAAAAAGATCTTCCTGGCACATGAACATTAATCTGAATTCTTTGAGTTAAATGAAAAGGAGTGAAATGAGGGCCATTTTGATCATCCATTAAAGCCAACCATGAAGCTCCCAAAAAGGCACACCTGACTTATCCTCTGATTTTTTCCCAAATTTCAGCAGCATAACAACATAAAATGGCTCAAAAGACCAAAACACCAGCCATCATAACTTGGAAAAAATTTGACAGAGTTTCCCCAGAAGTAGAGCAGTAGGAACCCAAAATATAGACTATCTATGTATGCATAAACTGTCAACAATAGAACCCGAGCATCAAGTAGGACTCACTAGTACATAGCCTATGGCGAGGTCACAAAAAGGGTGCTCCAGCTACCTGTATCACCGAAAGGATCTCCACATTTGAGAATCCCCCAGCTCAATAAAAACCTCACGCTATCGACCCTCACACGAAGGCTAATGCAAATCGCATATAGTCAAGTCTCAGAAATGACTATCTTCCAGAACAAGTCCCAGAAATGGCTGGGACTGCCAAATACAACCAAGTATGGCTCCACAAATGCGTACAATGGCAGTTTCCACAAGTAACGTACAATCCAGCAGACAATGCGCTCAAATAGGCGCCAAGTGATGCATTCCCACAACAACTGCAAGTGACATCACTGCTAGTATATCACTGTTCTCCAGCTACCTGTACCTGTGTGAATCACCTGTACCTGTACCTGTCCCTGTAACCTGTAACCTGTAATCTGCAACCTGTAATCCCGACGCTCGAAGCTCGAAGCTCGAAGCAGAAGGTACTCGAAGAAGATCCTCCGTGGGGGCGCCAAAAGAATGTGAGCGGGATGAAAACACACAGAGAGCCTCTATAATGACCCGACACACACTCTTGGGAAGATACACACACACACTATGGGGCACCACTCGGCTTAGACAACACACCTGGCCGAGACGGGGAACACCTTTCTGGAGTGAGAGGAGAGAGACTATCCACTTGCCCACTCCACACAGACACACACACACACACACACCCAAAAAACTCAGCTCAAAAGAGGAGAATTTCTGATGTTTAGATACAATTGAGCTTGGGCCAACACCAATGGGGCAAATAGCTCACACAATATGGGTAAAATGAGCCAGATACAATCACAAACTAGAGCAGAAACTTCGCTCATAGGAGAAACTTACACAGAAAAACAGCAGGAAAAGAGTGGGGAATTTGGCAAAATGGACAGCGCCATCGCGTCCGGAACGGCCCAAAACCCCAGTCTACAATGTCAAAGTGCTCAAATCCGACCTCGGATGAGCAGTTTACGACCAAAACAGGCTCCAAAATGAGCAAAAACACAGCTGCGGCTGTTCCTCCTCTCTTCTCCACGTTTTTTCTGGTCTTCTCTCTCTTTTTTCAGTTCCCACACTTAGCTTTATTACTTGGGCACCCTTGGCCTTTTAGACGACCTCAAACGGACCCCGAACAGGCCAAAAACTGACCTCGCAGTGCATAGTTGTCACCTTTTTGCATCATCATCACACCTGGCACTCAGCTTTTTTCCAATAATGCATCTAGCCACCACGTGAAGTGGCCCCAAAAAGTGGTCCTAATGATGACCTTTCTGCGTAATTCTCACAAGAAAACACCCACGTTGTGTCCATCCTCATCTGCGTGCAAATATTGACCTCGTTCGCCCTCCTGACGCCACTAGATGCCATCTGACGCACCTGCTGACCTCATGTCGTCCGCCCAAGGATAGCTTCCTCGAGAAGTTTTACGCGCTACCAAATCCTCCTTATTGTAGAAAAAACACACTAGTATTGATAATAGTGAAAATCGCTGCACTATGTACATGTTGTCCTACCTGTTCTAGAAAATGGGCAATCCTTTATTCGATGCACCATGCATGGGTATGTACATATGCGCAATCCCTTGCTCCAAAAAACTCCTGACAACGTGGCATTGTTACAGATTTACGTAAATCATGCTGACTGCTCTTTGTACAACATGCTTTTGAGTGTAAGGCTTTTCATGCTTTTGGGCCTAGGGCCTTTAAGTATGAGGCTAGGACTCATTCTCTGGCATGCTTTTGGATGAAGGTACAGAGGATGGAGTACCGGCTTGTACTCAGTTGTTGAAATATAAAGAAATATCAAAAGGGGCGCTAAGATTTGGGGCCAATACTCTCTGGAGTGGAATTTTTCCTGTCCGTGTATGCTCTCTCTCTTTCCGTTTCAGTTGTTATAAGTGCTAAAAGTCTGTTCACTCTGTTGTTTTCTATTGGCAAGTGGTGCCCATCTTGTGACAATCCAGGCTCATTGGAATGTTTGATCGGGATTCTACGATGTGAGCAGTCACCCTTCTTGGATAGTTTTTTGCCATCCACAGTCCATGAGGAAGTTCCACGCAATCATTTCTTATGAAGGCTAAAGTTATTCATGATCAACTATCGACTACGAAAAGTGCACTAACGAGTACTCAGTTAGATGCTTCGGCTCTCACGAAGTTGCCTGAGGCATTTGAAACATGTCATAGTCGACGTTGCGAAAGCGTAGAGCAATGGGGAGAATACACGAGAGAGAGATAGAGAGGAATGAAATGAAATGAAATGATATATTAACATCTTCAAAAGACCAAAATGACCTATAAAACCAAGTTGTTACAACATAGAGAATTTGATACCATGTTTGGAATTAAAAAGGACTAAAACAAAAAACACAACTACTACAAACTAGGACCGTCTAGATGTGCTTGCTAATACAAAAGGTGCCTAGCACACTGCGGTAGAGATCCATCCTCATCTACACTCTGGACATCGAGAAAGTATGGCTTGAACCTCTGCTATAGTCTCCATTCATACTGTGTAGATCCTCTCCTCAATCGCGGTTGTCCAAATTTCCCTAGCTCCAACATTTGGTCTATGAGAATGCCAATAATGGTAGTATGAGTGCGGGCAGAGCTTGGAAATGGTGGATGGATACTCCTTTGGGTGTCCAATATCTAGTGTAAAGAAATCTATAATCTGTCTCTGGGACTGTCTCTCCCCAGCTCTCCTAAGTAAAGTGTCTCTACGCCTCTTTAACTCAAGAAGATACATTCCAAGACATATTTGATCCTCATAACTCATGACCCTAGATAGAGGCCCAAAACCCTCTTTGAATAGACAATGAGAATGGACTTATAGTACATTGTGCATAAGCTCTGGTTAGTCTAGTCTCTGCTCCTCTTCCAAAGGTTAAAGGGTTAAATGAATCTCCATGCAGAATGTACTATGACATACAAGGTTAAAGGGTTAAATGAATCTCCCGAAGCCGCATAAGCTCTGGCCAGTTCTCTGATCCTCTTCTCAAAGAAAATCTTAGCCTAATAAAGACTACCCCTAGGTAAGTGTATGCATTTGTATACTCGCGACAATCTCCTGACCATATGTCAAAGTAGGTATTGATCTCCTGATCCACTATGGCGTGGTGTTAAACACCATAGCCTTGGTTTTACCAAGGTTTACACACAATCCACTATCCTTTGCAAAACTGTGTAGTGCATCCAAATGTCATTGCATACCCTCTGGTGAGTCAGATATCAACACAATATCATCATCATATAGCAACAATGGGATCCATATCCCTGCCAGCAGGGCACCTCTGTCACCCTCCTTGTCAATGTAATTAGACACCTCATCAACATACATACCAAATAGAGTAGGGGACAATGGGTAGCCTTGTTTCACCCCTATAGCAGAGTGAACTAAATCAGATATCCCTTCCGTAGTGCATACATGTCCCATCATTGATTTGTACAAAGTCGTAATCCCGCCAAATCAACTCTATGGGCACCCCCATCTCCTGTAGTCTGCACATCAATCAAGCTCTTAGTACCATGTCAAATGCCTTGTGAAAATCCAAAAGCTACAATAAATCCGTCTCCCATGTGACCTGCCCTCCTCAATGCCCTCAATGATGGCTTTGAGTGTCAGAATATGATCAAGAGTCGAGAAACCCCTCCTGAAACTGGCTTGACCCTTTGCTCGTACACCTCACCCTCTGCCCAATTACTCAAGTGTTGCTCACGAATGGATGCATACAACCCTACGAATGTGGGTCCAACCATAATAGTGTGGTGGTTCCCAGGATCTGTAGGATCACCTGCCTTGAAGATAGGCACAATAGTAGACAACATCCAAGTCTCAGGTAGCCCCTCACACATGGCACGATTGAACAACACTGCAAGAATCTCCATCAGCATATCCCTAGCATGTATAAATTGCTCTGCGACTAGACCATCATGATTGTATGCCCTCCCAGTCCTCATTCTATCAATGGTCCTTTGTACCATCCCAATGGTAAAGAAGGTTCTCATAGTCGGGCATGGCTCTATAGGCTCTAGAAATGGTTCATGTCCAGGAACCGTATACAAGGATGTCCCATATTGTCCCCACACATCAGGTGAAGTAATCACTGGGGGGGGGGAGTGTTCATGAAAGATACACCATGCCTCTCCCAAGTCCCTACTCAAGAACATCTATTTAACATAATATGGAGGAGGGAAGTGCCCTTTACATGTGACGCAAGCTGCAAGATGAAGGCTAAATGCCAAAAATGAGAGAAGCTCATCTGCATGCGATAAAGAGGGGGGGGGGGGGGGAGAGAGAGAGAGAGAGAGAGAGAGAGAGAGAGAGAGAGAGAGAGAGAGAGAGAGAGAGAGAGAGAGAGAGAGAGAGAGAGAGAGAGAGAGAGAGAGAGAGAGTGCCTTCGACAGCCAAAAATGAGAGAAGCTCATGTTCATGCGATAAAGAGGGGGGGGGGGGGGGGGAGAGAGAGAGAGAGAGAGAGAGAGAGAGAGAGAGAGAGAGAGAGAGAGAGAGAGAGAGAGAGAGAGAGAGAGAGAGAGAGAGAGAGAGAGAGAGAGAGAGAGAGAGAGAGAGAGAGAGAGAGAGAGAGAGAGAGAGAGAGAGAGAGAGAGAGTGCCTTCGACAGCCGTTCGTAATCCTCTAATATAAGTCTCATTCCATCTGAGCTAGGTAATCTCGCTTCTTTCATCACACAAGGTGCCAAGAAGCAATCAGAGCCTGTCTGTAAGTGATGACTCCTAAAAGAAGATCCCTTTGAATCTAAGCTCTCATCTCTGTGCACTTCCCATCATACCAATTATTCTAGGGCATGCTCCTAGAATGTCGTCTCCTGCCCGCCTGACTGAGTCTGTGGGTATGCCACTGATGCAACACCATGCATTGTCTTAGTCAGTAGAGTGGTGCACTCCTCCATTGAGAGGCCTGTACCATCTTTGCTAGTTGTGACTTCCCATAGGTGGTCCCAGATCTCCTCTGTATAAATGGAATCAGTCTTTGGTGTAAATGTATAATGGGTGTGTGGCCTACCTCCTAATGTTTGAGTTGTACTATACTGAAATGAAATGGATAGTGTCAAGAGAGCATGATCCACTACGACGCCCACTGGCCTGACTCCTCCGACTGTGAAATCCTAAATGCAAGGGACAAAGCTTGGCTATGTCATAACATAGTCCATTGTACTAGCCCCATGTCTCTGTGGAAAGCGTGTGAAACCTCCTGCTCTAGGAAATCGTTGTAAGCCATTAAGTATGGCTAGCCCATGTGTAGTTGTCATCTCCATGAGGTTTCTCCCATACTCCATCCGGTCTCTATGATGTGAATGTCTATCAAGCCCCAACTCAACCACCCCCAGCTCTCTAATAATCTCATATGAAGTTTTGTAGAAGACTGTCTGAGAGCTGCTCGTTTGGGCATTGAAGTCCCCTAGGAGAATGATATCACCATCCCTAGAAAACTCCCATATGTCATTTTCTAGTAAGAGAAAGGCGACTGCCCTCTGGATGCAGCATATACTGACATACTGGGAGGAAAGTAACATACGGAAATGCATAGAAATCGACCTCTGTCAGCTCTCAATCTCACCCACATGTATCTATCATGCTCATCTCTTTATACAATATGTAGTAGTGGTTGTATCTCCTCTCTAAATACCATTGCTACTCCTCCTAAACCTCTACTCCCATCCTCAGATCTCGTAGTTGTCATGTGGGCTGTCTCCCATCTATATCCCACCACATGTGGCATCACCTGTCCAAGGGCCTGGTGAGTCTCTAAGAAGACTACAATGTCTATGTCTCTGAATCTATCCTCAAATGCACCAACATCCAACCTCATAGACCCATTACAATTCCAAGTAGCAATCTTCAGTGTGGTCCCATAGGTCTTGCACCTTCATGCAACGCGCCACTCTACAATCACAACCCGACCATCTCTGTAGAAGGCTATCTTTCCCTTCTCCCTTGCCGCTATAATCTTTGGCATTACCTCTCTCATATGTGCAAGCTGTGAGAGAGTAAGGTCGGTGCCAAGGAAAATACCTCTCTTCGTGAGAGTAGGCCTCTTCCTCCTTCTTCTCTTCGAAGGAGGGGATGTATAGTATGAGAGCTCTCTCCTTTGAAGACTCTCCCGGGCCATCACTTTTCTTGCCTATTCTCCATGCCTTTCGCTTCTCCACCCCAATCATAAATGTGAGGCTTGTGACCTCTTTCTCCACATTGTTTATGTCCTTGAGGCCGGTCACTCTCACATGTAGAGCGTGCATCGGCCTTCTTTGTTCCTCTTCAAGGGTCATGTTGATAAGCGTCGGTGTACAAGGAGCTTCCTTACCTTTCCTTTTCTTAGCGACCTCAATCCATTTTTTGGCCTCGTCCACTTTTTTCTGTGTCTTTGTTATCATATCCTCCCATGAAGACGTCTTTGCCACATTCAGTTTCTCTTTCTCTTTGATCATCCTTACATGTTCCTTAATTACCTTGATTTCCTCTATCATAGAGGGCTGAAATTCACCTTCCTCTAGTCCATTGGTTGCTCTGTCAACAAGATCCCGTTTGAGGGTTGGGACTTCTTCTTTGAGTATCTGTGAGTCAGCCTTAAGTGCTTGTATCTTTACATTTAGGTTCTCTTTCTTCTTCTTCCATTGTGCACCTTCACTGGAGACCATCTGAAGGAGGTTGGCCTTCTCCTTCCACCATCCTTCCATCTCTGTTTTCCATTCCTTAATTCCTCTTTCCATTTGTGGAATCCGCTTGTTTGTGAGCATGAAGGTGGCCTTTGCTCACGGCTTGCAAGCAAGTGAAACATTCATGGCTTCTGTGTCCTGTGAAGGTGGAGCATGGGAGATGGTTTCCATGTCCTGTGAGGGTGAAGCAATACCCAGCAAGACCATGGACATGTAGGTAGAGGGCAGCCTACTTGTCCTTGCAAGAGAACACTATGTATATAGGCGTTTCCACATTATACATACATGTTTCTACGCATCCCACATCAGGCACGCATGGTTATTCCACACCTAGATATAGTCTCTGCAATTCTGGATATTCTTCTGCACTATTTCTAAAATGCTTCTTACAAATGCTTCTGCACTCTGAAATGCTTCCTGCAATTCTGGCTCATTTCAAAGTCCGCAACAGACAGAGTGTCGTGTGGTTCAGCTTTGCACTGAGAGAGAGAGAGAGAGAGAGAGAGAGAGAGAGAGAGAGAGAGAGAGAGAGAGAGAGAGAGAGAGAGAGAGAGAGAGAGAGAGAGAGAGAGAGAGAGAGAGAGAGAGAGAGAGAGAGAGAGAGAGAGAGAGAGAGTTCTGAACCAACCTTCCTTGGCAATGATGTAGGGCAAGGGGGAGAGAGAGAGAGAGAGAGAGAGAGAGAGAGAGAGAGAGAGAGAGAGAGAGAGAGAGATTTCTGAACCAACCTTCCTTGGAAATGATGTAGGGCAAGGGTTCACATATATACCCACCCCAATAAATTGCCCTATGCAGACTTTCACAAATAAGTAAAATGAATATCTAAAATCTAAAATAAATAATGGGATCACTTTGGGTAGTTCATTTGAGATGCCTAAACTCTAACACCCTCTCTGCACGTAGTGGACATAAATAGTGAGACCAAGTCCATGAAGAAGCTACCATGGACACCCCAACCGCTATACACTCCACTAGATACACCTCGGATTTGCTACCCTCAACTTTGTTCCGTAGAAGAAATTAGAATGTCATCTTGAGCATCGGTTGCCTTTTAGAAAATTGAACTGTAGACCACACTACATCCAAGAATTCCCACTCTTGAATTGTGAACACATCACGTCCAAAATACTTCAAGATAATGAACAATGAACACATCTTGTCCATAAACCGACCAACAACAATGGATTGGTGCACCCATCCATAGAGTTTTAGATACATCTGATTAGTTCTCTACCAGATGCATGTGCCTTGAGCTCTAACCCATGAGTTCAAACACTAATAACTTGAACTCCAACACAGGGTCCAAATTAGTTATAGGGAGCATTGTTTGCCCCTCTCTGCCACTCACAAGCCTCTCTCTCTGCCATGACGATCCCCTCTGTCAAATCTTTATCATTGTTATCTTTGTACAACTTGCCTTTGCCTTTGTCCCTTTGTGAGTTCCTGCTTTTGTCTTTGGCTTCAAACTCCCGAGCCAAACAACGCATCATGCCACATTTATAACATTGGTTATCGGGCCTCGTGGGTACTGAGACAACTAACTGAGTATTGGTATTTTCAACCTCATCGAGCGTGTCTTTGTATCTATTCTCTAGTAAACTCCTGCATTTGCTTTTAAATTAAGAATCCCAATCCAAACAAATTGACGGCTTTTTTGATCGCTTCGCTCATGCATAGGTTGCTAACTAGGACCTCCATAGCCGATAGTTGGTGTTGGTCATGGTTGTCAATGCGAAAGCTACACGAAAAAAAACCTTGCTTATGCCTTTGATGCCAAAATCACAACACTTTGGGCCTCTTTTGATCATGTATTTCTTACCATTCTTACCATTCTTACAGTTGTGAGGAGTCTGAGTGGTACTTGTAGAAGTCTTGTTTTCCTTAGATTTTTCCTTATTGTGCTTCATTTCTTGTCCAATATCAATTGCTACCTCCTTGATGAGGTTGATTGGATCGAGCACCTCAACGTCATACTTGATATACTCATCCAATCCATAAAGGAATGCCTTCTTGCATTCAGCACCCGATTTGCGTAATTGGGTGTCGAGTTGTAAACACGGTTAGACAAAGACATAACGGGTATACCATTTTTCTTGAGACCACACCAATCATCTTTCAACCGTGCTAGGTATTGTGGGGGCATAAATTGTGCCTTGATCTTGTCTTAGAAGTCAGCCCAATTGAAGGAAAGGGGTGTTCATTCCTCGGCTTCCTCTAGGTGCGCGGTCAACTGTGCTTCTTGCCATGCGTGGTACCAATTAATGGCATCACCAACAAGGTACATAGCTGCCGTCAAAACCTTGCTATTTCATGTCTTCTTAGTTGTCACAAATTAAGCATTAAATTGATGCAACCAAGAATGAATAATTGTAGCATCCATCTTACCATCATACTTACTGAACTGGATCTTCTCTGTGAAAGGTTTGTTGGAGTCTGAATCTTGGCTTGCACCACTTGATGAACTACCAATATCTTTAGCTTGCTCGGACTTTGAAGTGAGAACTTGTCAAACCAACTCTTGCATGCGTAGGTCTCTCTATATCTCATGCTCAGCCTCCAAGGCTGCTCGTCTTTCTTCAGCCGCCAAATTTCTTTCTTCAGCCGCCAAGCACGTTTGCTCATGCTCACGCTCAATGGCTACCTATCTTTTTGCAGCCGCCAAGCGCACTTGCTCATGCTCACGCTCAATGGCTACCTACCTTTTTGCGGCCACCTCTTTTCTTTTTTCTTTTCTTTCTTTTTGTTCCTCAGTCTCGCCAAGCGTGCTTGCTCACGCTCGCAATCCAAGGAGTCTTGTCTTTCTTGGCTTCTCGCTTCTTGGTGTAGCATCATGTCCATCATTGATTTGACCAAAGCCTCCATAGGATTTGGTGCAATCCTTGGTGTAGATGGGGAAGGGGAGGGTCAAAAAAAACCTCCCGGTAAGGAAAATTCTTATGTGCCACTGTCATGCTCATCACCTACATGCGAAGTATCCATTCCGCTTCGGGTAATGACCATACACTGAAGTCTTGGGTTCTTAAGTTCACGAGGAACTTGGGTTCTTGTGGGTTTTGGGTTCTTGGTTCTTGAGTCTTGAGGTTCTTCTTTTGCTTGCAATCTATGTTAGAGAAGGATCTTCTCTTACCTGAGCTCTTCTCTTTCCCACAAGTGCACCCCTTGGCAGCTTTGTGCTCACACCAAGGTTGCTTCTTCCCACCTCACGTCAATTGGCCGGCCGCTAAGTGCACGGTCCACTCTCAATGAGTGAAATGAGAAACAAGGGGAGGCTAGACAATCCCTTCTTACTTGGGTTTCCTGTCACTCTTCAGAAACACAATTAGGAATCAACACGCCCAAGTGGACTTGGCTACGTGCGACCTCAAAAAGCAAAAAAATTTATGTGGTTCTTTCCTTGAATGATACAGAACACTGTCAAAGCTCTGATACCAATGTAATGGTGCAGCGGAAGTGAATGTTGAACTTTGCTCAAGATGACTCTTTATGGCGAGAGCGGTCTACTATTGATTTCACAAATCTCTACAATGCCTGGACTTGCTGAATGATGTTGACGACGATGATGAGGACGATGATGAGACGACTGAAATCTAAAAATGCTAATGGTTGAAATCTATAAATCTTTATCTACTGAATTCTTACTCTATGTCGATTAACAATGTCGATGGCGACAATGCAACGATGATGACGTGCCAAAAACGTAGTTGCTGAAATCTGCATATTTCGGGCTTAATCTACAAACTATGCTAGATCTCACCGTGCGGCGAGGATCTACTACGTGAAGGTGAGATCTACGAGGTTCGAGGGCTATTCAGTGGTGTCTTTCTGCTGAAAATGAAAAATGCTGATACAAAGGCTAACTCTCTCGCGAAGAATTTGCAAAATGCTAGGTTGTCTGCTGCTCCAAAAACGCTAGGGTTGATATGGAGTCTACTGCAAAAACGCTAGGGGATCTGCAGTGTCTACTGTTGCCAAGATGCTGCAATTGCAAAACGCTGGGCTGATCTCCAAAGCTGAAAATGTTGGGCTTATTCTTGGCTGAAAACGCTGTGTTATCCACCGGGGGGGTCTTGCTGAGAAAGTGATCTGTTGGATGTCAGGTCCCTGTTGCCTCTTCTGCCAAAAAGTACTAGCACTAGGGTTTCTTATATACATGCTTGTCAAAATTTCTCTACCCAGTTTCCCAACAAAAGTCATTAAAAAATAATAAGTGAAAAATGACTAGAATAGAAAAAATAGGTCTATGCACTGTAAAAATGCTCTTGATGGGTTCTAATTGTAATATGATGATCATGCTTTGTGCAACCAAAGGATATGCATCTACTCTAAGTGTCTGGACATGCACGGTCTGCGAACAGACTCACAAAAGTGCCAGAACACTTGCTAATCTAACTAATTTGAACCCATGTCATGAAGTAGCTTGTCCAATACAAATAGGGTTAGATGTGCACGTAACATCCCCTCCTTTTCAAAGTGAGTTACTGATACCGAACTGTATGGCATCGAGGAGATCGCCAACAGTGTTTGTAATCCTAGAAAGGACTCTTCATTGGCGATTGATTGATTTAGATCACATAGCCAAGACTTGACCCCATTGTTTGCGTGTGTTCCATGAACGGTTTGGCACTCCGTCTATATGTTCATCTACATTGCATGCACAATCTTTAAAGAAGCATAGAATTTTTCCAGTCACTTTACATAGAATGGGTATGTTCCTGTTTTTGTGTTGGAAGTGGTTTCAGGGATTTTCATCCTCTGAGATTCTTGAAGAAGGTAGATGCATGACTATAGACAAAGTTGAAGCACTGAAGGAGCCAGACATGACTTTGTGTCACTTTTGGCGCGACCCAAAGAAGCAAGCATTGCAGACCTTTATGAAGTTTAAGTATTGCATGACCCACACATCACAGTGGGCGAGGATGAAAATCCCTGAAACCACTTCCAACACAAAAACATGAACATACCCATTCTATGTAAAGTGACTGGAAAAATTCTATGCTTCTTTAAAGATTGTGCATGCAATGTAGATGAACATATAGACGGAGTGCCAAACCGTTCATGGAACACACGCAAACAATGGGGTCAAGTCTTGGCTATGTGATCTAAATCAATCAATTGTGGTAAATCACAATGGAAATGCCCATGCTTGATACTCAATCCTTCTTGTGCTCTTTCTTATACTGTGAAAATTTTAATTTTTTGGAATTTTTTTAGTGCACGTTTTTTAGTTTTGGAGGTCAAAAATACTTTTTTTGACCATGAAATAGGTTAGGGGACCTTTTAGGGAGGGAAAACTTGAAATTTGATTTTTTTTAATATTTTTAAACCCGGGCCAAAAAGTGGGGGAAAGAAGGTCAAAGTGGTCCCCCCCCCCCCCTCCCCATCCCTTCCACTAGCCACCTCCCTTACCTTCTCACTAGGTAAGAGGCCATTAAGAGGTGTAAGGGTACCTTGTCCCCGTAATTTTTGGAGGGTATAGAGTGTGTCCACCACCCTCTTCCTATTGGTTGGCCTCTAATTAACCTTAATCCCAAAGGGCCCCTAGAGGGTTCATATTTTTCCTAATGTTGGTGCAATCCTTGGCGTAGATGGGAAAGGGGGATGGTAAAAAAAACCTCTAGTGGGGCAAATTCTTCTGTGCCACTTCCATGCTCATCACCTACATGCGAAGTATCCATTCCGCTTTGGGTAATGAGCATACCTTTAAGTCTTGGGTTCTTACGTTCATGAGGAACTTGGGTTCTTGTGGGTCTTGGGTTCTTGAGTCTTGAGGTTCTTTTTTCGCTTGCAATCTGTGTTAGAGAAGGATATTATCTTACCCAAGCTCTTCTCTTTTCCGCGGGTGCACCCCTTGGTGGCCTTGGGCTCACACCAAGGTTGCTTTTTCCCACCTCACGTCGATTGGCCGGCCACTAAGCGCACGGTCCGCTCTCAATGAGTGAAAAGAGAAACAAGGGGAGGCTAGACAAGTCCTTCTTTCTTGGGTTTTCTATCACTTTTCAAAAACATGATTAGGAATCGACACGCCCAAGTGGACTTGGGTTACGTGCGACCTCAACAAGCAAGAAAATTTATGTGGTTCTTTCCTTTAGTGATACAGAACACTGCCAAAGCTCTGATACTAACGTAATGGTGCAGCGGAAGTGAATGCTGAACTTTGCTCAAGATGAGTGCTCCGAACTGTGCTCAAGGGTTGCTTTTACTTACGGAAGGGAGAGCCTTCCGCTCCTTTAGTGAGAGAGTGCACTGGACACAAACAAAGTGGTGAACACTATGAATGAAGGTTCATGATACTGAGAGATAGAGAGAGAAGAATACGACGCCAGAATAATGTCAAACCCTCCTTCGAAGGCCCCACACTCTATGGCGAGTGCGGTCTACTATTGATTGCACAAATCTCTACAATGCTTGGACTTGCCCACGATGATGACGATGATGAGGACAACAACGAGACGGCTGAAATCTGAAAATGCTAATGGCTGAAATTTGAAAATCTTTATCTACTAAATTCTGACTCTATGTCGATGACGATGTCGATGGCAAGGACGCGACGACATCGTGCCAAAAATGCAGATGCTGAAATTTGTGTATTCCTGGCTTAATCTGCTAACTATGCTGGATCCGACCGTGCAACGAGGATCTGCTGTGAGAAGGTGAGATCTACGAGGTTCGGGGGCTATTCTACGATGTCTATCTGCTGAAAATGCAAAACGATGATTCAAAGTTGAATCTGTCATGGAAAATCTGCAAAACGCTAGGTTGACTGCTACTCCAAAAATGCTAGGGCTGATATGGGATCTACTGCAAAAACGTTGGGGAATCTACTGTGTCTACTGTCACCAAGCTACTGCAATTGCAAAACACTGGGCAGATCTAAAAATCTAAAAACGTTGGGCTTGTTCTTCGCTGCAAATGCTATGTTATCCACATGGGGGTTCTTGCTGAGAAGGTGATCTGTTGAATGTCAGGTCACTGCTGCCTCTTCTTCCAAAAAGTACAAGCGCTAGGGTTTCTTATATACATGCTTGTCAAAATTTCCCTACCCAGTTTCCCAACAAAATTCACTTAAACATAATAAGTGAAAAATGGCTAAAAAAGGGAAAATAGGTCTATGCACTATAAAAATGCTCCTGATGGGTTCTGATGGTAATCTGATGATCATGCTATGTGCAACCAGAGGATATGCATGTACATGTACGGTCTGCGAATAGACTCACAAAAGTGCCAGAACACTTCCTAATCTAATTGAACTGAACCCTTGGCATGGAGTAGCTTGTCCACGTACACACACGGTTAGATGTGCAGGTGACAATGCACATCTAACCCTATATTCATGTGGACAAGTTGTACCTACTTCTAGCGTTTAGGTAGCCTAGAAAGTGTTATGGCACCCTTGTGAGCCTATATGCAGGCCATGCATGTCCGGGAACTTAGAGTAGTTGCAGACCCTCTGATTGCACAACCCAGGATCATTAGCATCAATACCCATTACCAAGCATGAGCATGTTCCACCTCATGGACCCAGTTTTGCACTTGCATGTGAACACCTCTTATAAAGTCATTTTATTATAAGTGACTTCATTACTTTACTAATCTTTGGGGGCTATCAAGGGAGGCATAGTGCTTTCATTTCTAGCTAATGAGAGAGTAGATGAGACCTCTCTCAGCAGGGACAAGAAAGCTAGCATTTGGCTCTATCAAGACCACCATTTGCAAACCAGAAGACCATCATTTTTAGCAAGAAGACCAGCGTTTTCAAGATCAGTCTCCTTAGCCTCGCGAGAACCCGCAACATCTATTGAAAATCCTCATTGTCATGACCCAACATCCAGATCAGCCTAGCATTTCCAGTTTTCAGCACAAACCAGCCAGCGTTTTGTAGATTCAGTCCAAATCAACCAGCATTTTCTATTTACAGTCTTAAGCAGTCCATGTTTTTGCAGTCCTTGGCCTTGTAGGCCTCGGAGGTAGCAAATCAGCCCTCAAGGACAACACAAAACCCTATTCTGTGGAAGAAGGGATGATCAGGCCCCCATGACTACCAAAGCAAGAGACCCTCAATACAATGTCTGTGATCTATGAAATGTGTACCCCCTTGGCCCCTTATATATGAGTCCCCAAGGTGGGCGCCCAACTCAAGTGGGCGGCCGGTCGGCGGATCTGACAAGGTACAACCTATGCTATGGGTGGCCAACCTGGAGACACTAGCCGTACAAGGAAGTTCCCTAGACCTAAGTGAAGCAACAAAGTGGTGTAAATCTAACACCCCCTCTCAACACCTAATGCTGAACAAACCGCATGAAGCCGAAGATGTGAGGCAAATGATGAAGATCTCTGTTGGATGTCCACTAAAGGACAATGATCCGATGAACTCCGCGAGTGTAGCAGCAATTTGGGGTGTCCCAACCTCCAAGAAATCTCCATGGTAAAGTGTCATCACGAGTTGTGTAGCAAACTTTTGTACTCCACTGATACAATGTGAATATACAAGGTCCCGAACTGAGTGTAAAAACAACTCCTTGTAATAAAAGAAGTGACCAATAAGCCAGATGTAGCAATCTGCATCATAAACGCCTCTGAATCAAGGAAAGCCAGACTAAGCAGTCTGCATTATAGAAGCTACCTTAAGCTGCAGTAGTCATTGGGAGACCGCATGGACCACCACCTGATGGTGTCCTATTAGCAAGTAGGGCAATCCAAAATGAGGGAAAAGCCAGAATAATCAACAGTCTGCACTGTGAGGGGCCTCTGAGAAGAGGTGTGGTCAGACCAAGCTGTCTGCACCGTAATCATCCTGTATGAAGAAGGGAAGCCAGACTGAGAAGTCTGCACTGTGAAGAACCCCTAAGAAGAGGAAACGCCAAACCAATTTGTCTGTGTTGTCTTGCCTGTATCTCCCATCTCCAATCATTCGGTGTCAACCAAAACAAAATCCACGCCAACAACGCCACCAAACCACATCTCGGTGTGGATCTCAATGTGAATGAGTTGGGAGTGGCCTACTGCCCAGGTAGAGGGATAAGTCTATTGTAAGGTTACCAAGGGTGGATGTAAATAACTCTGAAGATAGAAATCCAAATGATCAGGAGTGTAGAAGAGCAACTGAACTACCATCCAAGCCAAGCTTCGGGTGACTCCAGATGTAGGTGAGTAATGATGTCTACGTGCAAAATGAGAGATAAAGAGAGGTAAATCCTCTGAGGGCTACAAAAATGAAGGAAGGAGAGCATTCATTGGAGAGAGAGTGGTGTTGCTAGCTCTTTGAAGAGAAATAGAGCGAGAGAATAGAGTAGCCTATTCCCTCATCATTTGAGAGAGAGAAAGGGAGATGTTAGAGAGAGGTCTTTTCATGGGCCATATTTGAGAGCGAGAGAGAGAGAGAGAGAGAGAGAGAGAGAGAGAGAGAGATGAGACTTCCATGTAAGAGAGATATAATGAGTATTTGGAGCTACTAATGAATTATGATGACGATCTCACTTGATCTGGCTTGAGGAGTTGTTTTGACAGGGTATAATGTGCTTGGAGCTGCTACAATAAAGTCCTCGGCTAGAGATGGAGATCGACCACTGCTAGAAGTGTACCATGGCGGCCGGACTTGATTTTGAAGAGGATGGTCTAATGTCACCTTTTAAACATGATTTTCAAAAGATAGTCTCCACTATTGGTCGCTAATTTCCATTGCATGTCATGTGTGACTTTATCATACTACGCCTGCACATATTGTGCAAAAGTGTGTGTGTGCGCGCAAACGAGGAGCTTAAGAAGGCTTTGTGAAATAAATAAAGGATGTTCTTGATGCTTCTAGTTTTAGTTCTCTTGATGTTTCTGATGATGATATGGCTACCATTGAAAATGTTCTTAAGAAAGAGTAGCTCAATCCTCCACCTATTGTTCTCCAAGCTAGGGAGAGACCTATTGATCAATGGATTGTCAAGTTGAACCCTTATGATGGAGTTGGAGCTAATGCAGTTGATTCTCATTTATTGCAATTTGTGCAAGCTTGTTGGTTTGAGGGCAATCCTGAAGACCTCACGTGGTTCTTTCCTGCCTTTTTTACTGGTGTAGCTAGGCAGTGGTAGCATAGCATGCAGCGACGTTCTCCACATTTGATGCAGACTTGAGATGGATTGGGCCTAACTTTTTTTTCTAGATTTTCCCCTATTTTAACTTCTAATTTAGCCTTTGGGGGACTATTGGACTTCTTCCAAGGGGAGGGTGAACTAGTTGTTGAAAATGTTGGTCGTTTTCAAGCTTTCAAAAACAAGCATTGTGACCCCTACTGTTTTGATGTAAGGGTTTTTTTGGAATGTTTTCTTAAGGGTATTTTGAGGGTTATCCAACTCCTGTTATGTTGTCAGCTCCAAAGTTACTCGAGGATGCATATGCACAGGTTAAGGTTGTGGGGGAGGCTTTTGGAGCTACCACCCTAGCACTCTCAAGGACGGTAACCTTGGAAGCTGAGCGAACAAAGAGAGAGAGAGAGAGAGAGAGAGAGAGAGAGAGAGAGAGAGAGAGAGAGAGAGAGAGAGAGAGAGAGGCTTGTTTGAATTTTATGGAGAATGCTCCTATGTTTCCTATTCCACCATCCCTCACCCCAACACCTTTCCAAGCTAATGAGTCACCTTCTTTTAAAGTTACCAGTTTACTTACTCCACATTGGGTACCACATGTGCAAAAGAGTGAGTTTGTTTCCCATCAAAGGGGGTTATGGCAAGATAAAGCGAAGAGATAAAGTAATAGAAAAAGGGTGAGATTTAAATGGAAGGAGAAAGAAAAGCCCAATGGATAAGGCACCGGTCTAATAAAAAATTATGGATTCACACTAGTAGGCTAGTTTTCCCCACAAGACGCCACTATTGGCAAGAAACATGGGAATCTTGACCTAGAAAGAGGGCGTGTGTACAAGAGATTGATCATTTTTGTGAGCTTGCACCCATCATTTTATTATTAATTATGATGACGATCTCACTTGATCTGCCTTGAGGAGTTGTTTTGACAGGGTATAATGTGACTCGAGATGCTACAATAAATTCCTCGGCTAGAGATGGAGATCGACCACTGCTAGAGGTATACCATGGTGGTCGGACAAGATTTTGAAGAGGATGGTCTAATGTCACCTTTTAAACACGACTTTCAAAAGATAGTTGCCACTATTGGTCGCTTATTGTCTTCTCATGTCATGTGTGACTTTATCATACTATACGCGTGTGTACTGCTCAAGTGTGTGTGTGTGTGTGTGTGTGTGTGTGTGAACGAGGAGCTTAAGAAGTCCTGGTGAAATAATAAAAAAGGGTGTTTTAATTGTTTTTTTACTAACTGAAGAGGCGAGCGTCATTTGGGTTCGGAGCCACTTCCAGAAGGGGCACCGTTTTGCGGCGAGAGAGAGGAGATGATGGGTCATGAGGAAGGAAATCAGGAAGAGTGGGGATGTCAACTGGAAGGGGAGGTGCTGCCGCTTGCGAGGGTGAGGAGCAGCATTTGTTGTCTTTGTTGAGAGCAAGAGAGAAAAGCAGCGCCATTTGTTGGTTGTGCCGAGAACAAGAGGGGGGGCCAAGGGTGGCCATGCCTAGATTAACATGAGAGAGTCGCCAGGGCAGCTGCGATGGGTATGCACGCCATGAGAGAGAGAGAGAGAGAGAGAGAGAGAGAGAGAGAGAGATTCTCTCTGAATGGAGACCCGAGTAGAGAAAGAGTACCTCTGTGGGCTGCGGAGGCGCAAGTGAGAGAGCATGGGAGGCATTGGAGAGCGTTGATAGAGTGAGAGCAATGAGAGAGAGAGAGAGAGAGAGAGAGAGAGAGAGAGAGAGAGAGAGAGATGGATGTTTACTTTAATTTTAGCCTTTGAGTCCATTAAAACCCACAAGGGGGTGCTCCCAATGGAAGGGAACCGAGGGAGGGAAAGAGAGAAAACTCTATGTAGGCCGTAAGTGAAAGAGAAAGATGAGATGGCTTGGTACTGGTTGCTACAGAAAGAGAGAGAGAGAGAGAGAGAGAGAGAGAGAGAGATGTATTCTCTTTTTCTTTGAAGAAAAAAAACCTTTGGCTTCATTAAAACCCACTAAGAGGCATTCCCTATAGTCGCATGAGGTGGATAAGCAAAAGAGAGAGGTTTGCTACTTGCATGAGTTCAAAATGAGAGACAAAGAAAGATAAATCCTCTGAGGTCCATTAAAAATGAAGGAAGGACAGCATTGATTGGGAGGGAAGAGAGAGAGAGAGAGAGAGAGATAGTTCTATTATCATCCTCGGAGGTCAAATATGATCTATGGGACCAAATGAACATGTCACATGGTGTGAATGGAGGTCATAAGTGACTCTGAATGCTCAAAAATTTCTGAAATGAGCGTCATAATAGAGAGTCCACATTGTGGTTGGCAGAGGAAGGTATGTAGGGAGAGCTCGCGGCTGAAAAGAAGACCTAATGTGGTCAAAAGCTGAGCACTCAAGTAGTGTGTGGTACTCACTCTCTCACAGCGTAGAGAATGGGAGCTAAGACGAATGGAGGCAATGGTGTGGATCACGCTCAACGGGATGGGATCAAGGATGTAGGGATGGGTTCGGTTACCTCGTTCGAAGAAGCAAGATTTGTAGTTAGAGGCAACGTGTGTGGTGCAATGGCTGAAGCGAGAACCTCTGGATTTCTCCCACGCCGTGATACATTGGCGTTGTAAGAAGGCCTCATTAACTTGGGAGTCGATCGATGCATCCTTGACCAAGTGACATGCATCCATCTTCCAAACCATTTCTTGATGTCAAGCATCCACCGCGAACTTAGTATTTTCTCTTGCATGTCTTTTGGACCTTTTGACTTGCTTCATATGGGAGTTTAGAAAGTCGATATAAAGGGCTACGTTGTGTCTTAAGCATGTATTCCACAACCCTTTGCATGCCCAAGACCTCAATAGGAAGCGATCAGGACTCAAGAAGTAAGAGCATGTAGGGTGTTTGTGTCTTGACTTGGAGAAAGTTGGTGATAAAATGTTTTTAGACATTCTCAAAGTCTTTCCAAGTAGACTTCCCGATGCTTCCACCCCACACCTCCTCTCCATAAAGACGCACCGGTGTCACCAATGTGTCAAAGAGGTACTTTTTGAGAGCCTAACACTTGATTTCTCCATCATTGCACATGTTCTCAAATGCATAATAATCCCTCATTCCGGCTTCCAAGCGACGCATTGCGCAATCCTTCCATTTATGATTGGATGGAACCTCAAGGCCAAGGTACTTGAAGTGATCTACCACTTCAAGTTGCTCATTGTTGTATACAATGCATGGATTTTTGTCATTGAGGGTCTCTACAAGCATAACCTTGGTTTTGGATCCATTCACGACGATCAGCCCTCTATGTAGGCAAAAGCGTTCCAAGACACTCATACGCTTTTGTGCATCTTCTAAGGTATGTGCCAAGAGCACTACATCATCGGCATAAAGCAAAAGCATGATCACTGCATTTTTTTATCTTAACCTCTTTTATGCCTTCTTGCTGCATAAAGTCAAGAACCATGCATTCCAATTCATCAATGAGTAGCCCAAAGAGGGTTGGAGAAAGTGGGCATCCTTGTTTGACACCAATGGTGTTTGCAAAAAATTCGCAAAATTCCATCTCCTATACGTAGTCGACATATCACATTTTGGTAGATGCGAAAGACTGCATGCATAAATTCTCTCGGCACATGAAGGCTTTGCATACGTTTCCAAAGATTTCCTTGCGGTACCATGTCAAAAGCTTTCTTGAAATCCACAAAGAAAAAATACAACTTTTTTCCTTTCAATCAAGACGCTTCTATAAGAACTCGAAGAGTGACAAGGTGATCAATAGTGCTATGATGCTTTCAAAAGCCTGCTTGGCCAAGCGCCCGTTTGCCATTCTTTTCAGCCCATTCACTTATCTTCATCTCCATGATACATCCAAATAACTTTTCCATCAAAGAACCAACCATTATAGTGCGATAGTTATTCACATTGTTTACATCTCCTCCTTTGTGCAAAGGTTTGATCCAATTTGCACTTCAATCATGAGGCATGCCATGCTGAAGTGCAAGGTTAAACATATCGCATATCCAATTTTGTGTTTTCTTGCTTGTCCATTTAATCATTTCAGCCTTGACACCTTGAAGGTCCCCTGCCTTACGAGTAGCAAGTTTCTCAAGTGCGCGACATACATCTTCATGGTAAAGAAGGGAGGCATAAATGGAAGGGAGCTACAACACTCCATCTTATCAACATTGAGTTGCTCATAGAGGTTCTTTCAACGCATATACATATCCTCAAGAGTCAAGTCACCAAAGCTCTCAACTCGCTTGCCTTTTAGATTTTGCCAAAACTTGCACATGCGTTGTCGAGAAATTTGCGGTCTTGCTAGGAAAGCACCGGGCTTATGGCTGTGAGAGTTTGTGAGAGAACTCGACAAAAACTATATGAAGGAGTTAAAGCATAGATGCCATGAAGACTAGGGTTTTGAAAGAAGTGCAATCAAAGAAGACTCACCCTTTCTCTCTTGCATTCACACACACACAAAGAAAGAACGCAAAAGAGAATGTCAAAACAAAACGAAGATGAAAACATCAAGGCTATGGTCATATCGTATCATGGGTAATATGAAAGGGTTAATGGATGAGTTAATGGCATTCAATCTTGGCTGACCAAATAGGCTACGAATTGTTCTTTGGAATTGTAGTTTTGTGCTTACCATAATATATATTTTTTGTCTAGTGATTGGGATTAATTGTGTGTACAAATCCTCTTGGTTCATAGTAAGATAACTACGCTTACATCAAAAGAAAAATTATAGTCTATGAGAGGTAGTATGATGGGATCTGGTGATAGAAGTATTTCATTGAGCCTTTCAGGGCCGAAGAGAAACACTATACGTTGTTGAAAGTGTATTTTACGGCTAATCCATACGTTAATTCTAATAGATCGTACAGAGTGAAAGCGATAGAAATGATCATCATATGGGTTATTCATCTAGGATAGTATGTGAGAAATGTAGATATGAGAGAAGTGAAGAGACGAGAAGTTTCCCTCCCAAGCCCTATTTTTGCACGTAGGCAATAAGGATACTGCGGAGAGAGATGTACCTGTAGCAAAGAGAACCTAGAGAGGATGAATGAATGAGAGAGATAGGTTTGGTTAAGGAGATGAGATTAGATACATATATATATGTTGGATTAGAGATGAAAATGAAAACAACAAGAAATCAAGAAAACATCAATGTAGAACACATCTTACTTGAAACCCTTCGGCACCATTATTGATGGAGAGAGAAGAAGAGTGGATAATTCCACTTTGATTGATACGCCAAGTACAACACCTTCTTTGATTAGAGTTGATCCTCCAAGGATGGCGTACAAGAATGGCTAGTTTTCCTCTAGGAGAAAGTGTAGGCTTGGGTTTATGTTAATGGGGCTAAGTACAATTAGGCATTACTACTCACTCCCTCAAGAATTCCTCTCATCAATGGCTTGAATGCTTGAGTTCCTTCCAAGGAAGAAGAGGTCCCCTTTTATAGGTGAAGGAAACCCACAAGGGTTTACACAAGAAGAGAGGAGCCAGTGTGAACAGGAATTGGAAAAGTTGGAAATGAGTTGTCCCTGCATGATGTGGGCAGACTGGGGTCCAGTATTTTGATCATATTTCCTCAACCGTAGCTCCAAATAAAAAAATAAAAATATGGGCAGAAACTTCAGCTCATTAGCTACGATTTTCATTTTAAAATCATTCTCCAATTCGGATTGGAACCTTGTGTAAAAAATTCATCAAAATAGGGTCCATTTATGGCAGCAAAAGTCTTCATGTGGTCTCCTTAGCCTTGACTTTCATTTAATTCCTAAGGACACCTCATGCCATATGAAAGCATGACATTTCTCCTTGACAAAGTTTTGTAACCATGCTTGCAATAATGCATTAAAATAAGTGTATCTTTGAAATCATGTCACCTAGTGTCCCACTAGGATTTGATTCTCTCCTAGTAGCTATTTAAAAAGAAATATAAGAAAAGTATAGAAAATACATAGAATATATATATATTGGAGTTTACCCTAGATATAGGATCTAGCTAGGGTGT
The DNA here is from genome assembly GCF_014529385.1 of Adiantum capillus-veneris. NCBI lineage: Eukaryota > Viridiplantae > Streptophyta > Polypodiopsida > Polypodiales > Pteridaceae > Adiantum > Adiantum capillus-veneris. The sequence continues at coordinate 137,878,491 of NC_140938.1, forward strand.
GAGATGATAATGAAATAGTAGAAATAAAGAATCAATGCTTTTTGCCCCAAGTTAAAGAGGCGGAGCTATTGATGCTTTTCCCATAGTATTTTCTGATGGTAAAGTAAGGATATGTTACCCTTGAGAAAAATAATAGGATGAGATAGAAGGCTTATTATTATACTTAAATATGCATATGTACACTATAGGAAATATAATTATGTATCTAAAAAAATACAAGATAGATCTTGTAGCATGCGTTCCCACTATGTACGTGTCACAGCACGACAACGTCTTGATGAAGTGATCACTAGCTTTACAATAATGGCAGCGCATCTTCTTTTTGCCCTTATCACCAGAATTTCCAGACGAATTGCTGCCAGCAGAAGCATTAGGAACAAAATTTTTGCCACTCGCAGCAGAACCATAAGAAGTGGCTGCATTGTTGTTACCACCCTTTCTTTGAGAAGCAATAAAAGCCTATTCAACTGCACACTGTCTAGTCCTGTTTTTTCTGGAAAGCGACTCTTATAACAGCAATGTGCATAATGCATCAAACTTGACAACTTCTGGATTTCCTTGGGTCATAAGTCTCCAAGTACTAGCAAAAGTCTGGTAAGAATCTGGTAAGGCATCAAGAACAGTCTGCACAAGGGAACTGTCTGAAATGACTTCTCCTGCAGAAATAAGTTGCTCACGGATATCCTTGACACTAGCAAGGAAAGTGTCCATATCATCTTCCTCATGCATAATCTTCGACTCCAACTCTTTACGCAACAAAGCAATTTTAGCCTCATTGCGACTTGCATAAAGACCAACCAAAATGTCCCAAGCCTGTTTTGCAGATTTTGCTGAACGGATGTGAGGAACAATGGTGTGCTTCACAAACACCGCAATTAATGCATGAGCCTGCACATCCTTAACATCCCAACGAGCTTGTTCTGTCGTAGGCAAAACAACTCTAACAGCAGCAATCCTTGCAGCAAGACCTGCAACATCCTCAACATCGCCTACATCTTCAGAACCAGGACGTACATCAATGCCCTGCACAATGTTCTAGACGCCCTTTGACACAAGAACATGTTGCATCATATAAGCCCACATAGGGTAGTTGTTCCCATCCAACCTGTCCTCAGTAGCAAACATCTTGAACACATCTGTGTTGTTGTTGTCATCCATGGTAAATGTTGCACCTGATGTGAAAACTGCCCAAAAATAGTAGAAACGGAGCGGGAACAACACATGCTATATAGCACAAACCGTAGAATACTAAAAGGCAGATGTTATGCAAAAAACTGCACTGACTGAAATTCTGCACAAAATGACGAAATAGCTTGTGCAGTACTACCTGTAGTGGAAACGGAGGCCGAAATGAGCCCAAATCAAAATTCTGAGCTGATCAAGCTCTACGAGTCCTCACAAAATATTTGTCGACCTGCGAACGCTTGCCAAAGCTCACTGAAATCGGAGAAAGTGTGCAGGCGTGTGCTGGAGCAGCTAGCGACTAAGCCCGGGAGGACGTGACCTGCTCTAATACCAATTGTTGGAATTAGGGTTGTAGAGAAACACACACAGCTTGGAGAAGACGAAGGAAGCTCAAGGCACACAATAGAGAGTGTGTTACTTAGTGTGCAATGGAAATATAGATAGCCCTAGAGTGATGGGCGTATATACAATGCACGGGTGAAAAACCTCCTAAAGAGGGAAAAAATGCCCCGGCGGTCCTAGTGTGTTCACACATGTCATAATAATCAATATCTAATTCTCCTAAATGATTTTCTCATATTAAACTGATCGTTTAATGTGGGGAGGTACCAGGGGAGAAAAAGCTAGAATATTGGTTAAGCTAGCAGACCGGCCACAGTAGGGATCCAAAGGAGGGAAAATAGGGATCAAAAGGGGGGGCCATCTGCAAAAGAGCCATGTGCATCAATGGGCTAAAAAGACCCTAAGGTTCAGCCCATTAAGACTTCCAAAATGCTAAGGTTCCAAAATTCAAAGGTCGTGTCCAAAGGTCAACCCTAGGGAAAATTGGATGCTTAGTGTGTGTACAAAAGTCTTCTTCAAAGCCTACAAAGGAGGGGGCGAGCCCATTTAGTAGGGGATGAGAGAGAAAGCCACACACACACACACACACACAGGCTCCCTTTACACAAAGAGAATTAGGGGCACATGTCAGCTCCCTAGGCCAGATGCCCACAAGGTGTGCCCAATTCCTATTGGAAGACCCTTGAAGTGGACTAATGAGAATTAAACTAGAGTAAATCTAGTTTAATTAACTTAAAAACATTTAATAAAAGAAACCAATGAGAATTAAGTCTCCTAGAAGACTATTGGGCAGTCTCCCAAGGGGTCCAATGAGCATTCAGGAGCCCAATGGCTTGCCTGATTCCTATTGGCCAGGAGGCAAAGGGGTCCAATGAGAGTTTAGTTTAATTATTTAATTACCTGAAGCTCTCACAAAAGGGGAAAGGGGGACACATGTCAGAAGGCTATCACTTATGCTGCTTAACACCCATTGGCTTGACTTGGGGAGGTCCAATGAGGCAAAAGCCAGACCAATTTAGCAGGAAGGGCTCGCCCAAGAGAGAGAGGGGGCTGATTTTTGCTTGGAATTGACACACACACACTCACACTTGACCATGTGTGAAGAAAGAATACTCTATCTCCTCCCAAGCCTTAATGGAGAGCTCATCACCTACTCCAAGCTTGTGAGATAGAAGCCTACATCAACACTCTCTTGGCATGTGGATGCAAATCCAACCAAGAGCCAAGCTTCAATGCATGCTCATCTTCTCTACCAAGCTAATTACTAAGCTAAGCTATGCTAATATGAGTGATTATGTGAGGAGATGTACATCTTTCTCGTAAGATACTCCTTCTTCCTCTCAATCTATTCTCATACCCTGCTAGCTCTCACCATCTTCGAAGGTGTGTGAGGTCTTGCGTCTGAGAACGGGGATAATTCAAGTTGTGTTTGTTAAGTGTTTTGCTTAGTGCATGAAGTTTCCATCTTCATTGCACTAGCTAGTCTTGAAGGAACACAAAGAATTGTATTGTACAATGTCTCTCTTGATGGGAGAAACCATAATACAAAGCCTTTTGGAGGGGGGACCGGCTCCATGAGAATCCGGTCCTCAACTGTTGTCAATAGCTTAATATCTCTCTCTTTTGAAAGTATTGTCGATGATATCTAACTAGGTGTTATGCTTTTTGTTGCTCTCTCCACCCAAGCACTCTTGTAATTCTCATTAGGAATCTATTCTAATGAAATGCCCACTATGTTCATGCTAATTTCCGCTACACATAAGTTATTAGGCCATTAAATGTTACAACACACATCACTACCACATGTATATGGTAACACACTAGAATCTGGTGTATACCAAAATCTCCCACTAGACGAGATAACCACACAGCTTCCTTATTGGAACTAGAAATTGCATCATACTCTGCCTCAATGGTGGAAGATAAAGTGCAATTTTGGATACATGACCTCTAAGAAATTGCCGCTCCAGCAAACAAGAAAACGTAGCCAGATGTGGATCGGCTAGTGTCCACACAACCCGCATAATCTAAATCAATGTATCCAACTATGGATGCATCACTATTCCCAAAGTGTAAGCACTTGCTAGTTGAGCCCTTGACGTATCTCAAGATGTGCTCCACTGCTTTCCAATGCTTTCTGCCTGGATTTTCCATAAACCTATTGACCACTCCCACTACATATGCAATGTCTGTCCGTGTGCTAACCATGGAAAACATGAGACTCCCAGCTACCGAAGAATACGATGTCGTGCAGCTCCGCTTCCATAAAGAGAAAAAGAGCAGAGAAATGCAAGCTAAGCTTCTTTGAAGTCTACACATTTAGTGAGAAGTGATCAGGGCTTGTTAACAGGCCAAGTTTAATGATTAATGTATGCCAGATGCGGCTTAAAAGGGCCAACAGATGCTTTAATGATGCCAAAATTGAGTATGCTTGAAGTGAGCATAGATGGGAGATTATGATCTAGAAATGCAGTAGCTTGAAGTGCTCTACCAGTTTGTCTTTACGGCTCATCGATTGGAGCTATGGAGAAACAGTTATGGTAGTTTGAAGTTTAAGTCGATTGTAGATCCGTACCGGATTGGGCAACTGCACAGCAGCTGAGGGAACATATTTGAAATGAATGCATCAGCTTGAAGTGCTCACTTTGTGGACCGTGTCGGTCTTTTCAAATCAGTGATTGGATCGATTGCCAAGATATTGGCCGTTAAATATTCACTGGGGGCCGGTTCCATACCAATCCGGTCCGCTCGATCGGTGTGCCATTTGGGAATTTTGAGCTGCAGCCAAGGTTTCAAATGCAGTAGAATAAGTGCTCGAGGTAGCAGTTCTTTGGTTGAGATGTATGCCGGATGTGCAGAGAGCACAATAAGTGCTTGAGTGGAATCTCTTTTAAGGTTGTCTCTTGATACGGGCAACAGATTTCATGATGAGGTGCTCGACAGGGGCTGCTAGGGAAAGATTTTGTGCTTAGCAATGCCTTGCCCGATATGTGTACCAACTGTGGTGCCTTTACAAAAGCATGATATGCATGACAAATGCGGTGCCGCTACGAAAGCACAAAAAGTTCTTGATGAGCTCTTTATCCGAAAGGTTGGCTCATGGAGCGAATTGAGTGCGGGATTTACCCAAGGTGAGAGAATTCCTAATGAGATTGTTGGACGGGGGGGCTTCTGGAGAAAGGTGTTGAGCTTGGTGATGCTTTGGCAGATATGTAGGCCATATGTGGTGCTCTTACAAAGGTTAAGGCCGAATGTGGTACCTAATGAATCCAAAGACCGCCCATGAGCTTAATTAAGGCCGCCCAAAAGAACTCATGGAAATCAATTAAACCCTATGGGGTGTGAAGCCAAGAAAATAAACGTGGGGCATGGAAGCTGTGGACAGTGCAAGCGCATGGGGGAAAGAAGTGCTCATAGAGTGCGTTGTAGACCTTGGATGAGCTCACAACAGTAACGAGTTTTGCTCAGGAGCTCAAGGCACCCCTTTTCGGCATGACTCCCGACGGGTTTTGCGCTGGTTGGGATCCGGCCCTGCCATTTCATTGAGAGGATTTTTATGCCCCTAGCAACGTCGGCACGAGGGCTAATAATAAGGAAAGTGAAACAAAGCATAGCGAGGAGAGGAGAACAATGAGGGCAATAAGGGGGTGACAAGAAGATTTCCCTCCTCGACTCATGTCTCTCTCGTCCGCGGCTACGAAAGAAGAAGAAGGAAGGTGTGTTGTAAGCTCGGCAGAGGAGAGAAGGCGAGCAAGTTCTCTCTTGTCCTCGGTAAGCAAGGTGTGCCAAAGGCTCTCTCTCCCTCTCTCTCTCTGCCATAAGCAGCAAGGGCACATGAAGTAGTGAGGGGAGGAGGCCAAAAAGAAGGGAGATCTTGAAGCGAGGAAAAGAGGCTTCAAGGAAGTGAAGCAAGTGAACAGTTCTATTTCTCCCGTCCAAGGATCAAAGCAAAGTAAAACTCTCTCTCGACTGTGGAGATGGTTTGAAGCCGGAGATGCATAAAGGAAAGAAGCTAAAGTTTCTTTCTGGCTCTCGATCTTGGTTAAGCGAGGAAGAGAAAGGGCTTGCATGAAGCAAAGCAGAAATAAGAGAGAGAGGGCAGAGCTACAACTGCAACCCAAGGAGGAGTTGGGGTGGAAGTCATAGCTGAAGCCGGAGCCAGAGTTTAAGCAGAAGTGTAAACAAAAGTTTGAAACTTGTTTTTGGCAATTAAGGCAGTGCAAAGCGCAGAAAGCAGGAAGTTGCAGCACAGTTGGTAATAACTGAAGCATGATGATCGACATAGTGAATTTACATGAGGTTTGCAGAATCTTGAAAGTAGAAGAAGCAGATAAAAGTGTCAAGAGGGAATTTTCATTACCGTCATCAGCTAGAGATTGATTAAACATTTTGTTAAGCCAGGTGTCGTTAACACCCCGTTTAATCCTGTAAAACGAGAGCTTAAACTCCTAGTTAGGAGATGATCCAAGTGACGATGCTGTTGACAGCCCACCTTGGCTAAGGATTAAGCTGTACTCAAAGCATTAATCAATTAATTGATGATTACGGTGTCTGCTATTCTCTCTCTTTCACACCTCCCACAGCCAGAGGCTTGGCGCCTGCCCGGCTCACGTTTCAAACACATATCCCCCGACATCTTTGGTGAACCAGATGCGAAACGAGCCAGGGTGGGAGGTAAATATGGAGATTTTAGAGCAGATGATGAAGATTATTGTATAGCTAAGTGCAAACGGTTTTCATGATAAGTCAACAATTCCAAATTTTTCAAAGATGCTTCAATTAATTCAAAGATCTTTGCTTGAAATGGAGACCGTAAAGAAGAAAAATCAAATGGATGCAGCTTTAGATGTGGTATACAACAAGAGGCGAGTCTTTGATGGATACGATCCAAAGGGCTACCTAGAGTGTTATGAGCTGGAAACCAAGGTAAGAGGGATACCTAAAGAGTTAATGGTCAGATCTTTTAAGCAGTTACTGAGTTCAGATTTGAAGGAGCAGATTCAAGAAGTTACCAAAGCCTGCAACGACGAGTGGGAATACTTCAAAGAAGCTATTGTACAGGTAAGTTATGAGCATTATGACAGCTATCAAGAACAAAGTCCAAGTCTACCAAACTACCCAGATATCCGAGGACAAGTACGATCAAAGTTAGAAGTTGTAATTGATGAGTGTATTGTACAAGATGCTACCTTCTTACAAGCTAGTGATGAAGATATAGTTGAAGCTGTGTATGAAAATCTGGGTTTAGCAGATGCCTTGCATGAGGTAGAAGTCTTTGAGGGTGAGGCTTTACAGCTTTAGTATACAGAGGGTGAATTTTGCAAAGAATCTACACATGCAGTTTAGGATACACAGAATGAATTTTGCAAAGCACATATACATGTAGTACAGGAGGAAAAGAAATCAGGGAATCAAAACAATGAAGTGGCTAAAGCTCAAGAAGAAATTGTGCAGGTGAATGAGTGCAGCCATATTCAAGTAGACTTGCAGGAAGATTCCGTTTCAACTGATACTTTTGCTATTGACTCGGAATTAGAGCAAAATTTTTTGGGTACAGAGTCTACCATAGAGTTGATTAAAGATACTGGTACAGATTTTTCCAAAGAGTTGATTGATGATACAGATTCTATAAGTCAAAGCAAGGCTGCTGTTGGGAGCAACATGACCATGGACTTGGGTATATCAGATTTACAGAATTTGGATGTACCAGATTTTGAGCACTTGGTTAAGCAAGAGTATGCGCTTGAAGATCTGCAAAATGTTGATTCAGAGGGGGTACATACTCCTTCATTGACAAGCTGTTGTCAAGCTGAGCTACGAAAGTGGAAAACTGATCTTGAATGTGATAATGATGAATCAGAGGGGATGTAGACTCCTTCTTTGACAAGTTTCTGTGACCTAGAGCTACTGATGTGGCAAATTGATCCTAAATTTGCCGATGATTTAGAGGGGAAGCAGACTTCTTCTTTATCAACATTTTGTGACACTAGGCTCACACTATGGCAGAATGATCATGAACTTGATGATGCTGATTTCAGAGGGGGTGCATAGTGAAGTGCAATCTCTTGATGTTGAATATGATTGGTTTCATTGTGCCGATGATACACACACGGCAGTAGATGAAATTTTCAATGTGCATGCTGAACTTTGTGCTACAGAAGTGCAAAGATATCTAGATGAGGGTGAAAGACTTAAAGAGAAGTTTACAGCAGATGCATTTAGTATGCATGTCATATGTGGAAATCTTAGTTTACAGCAGCCTGAGATGTGCAAGATGGAGGAACCTTCTGAAGCGGTGGACCTAGATCTTATGTGCTTATTGGACGAAGCTTTGGAAGGGTTCTCAAATACAAATGCCAAGGATACAAATTAATCTATATTCATGCATGAGCAAGTTTGTTCAAATGCAGTTGATGATGACCTTATGCAGTTGTTGGATGGTGCTCTACTTGATTTTGAGCCTCTACAAGATAGATAATTGTTTTCTGATGCATCTTGTGAGCCTAATGAAGAGAGTTTTACCAGAGATTTAATGTATCCAGATCTGCATGATTTGAATTTCAGTACTAGTGGGAGTGAAGGTGCACTGCCAATGCTTTTACCTGTGATTGATGATCGACAATTGGATGAGCCAGTTGCACAGGGGATATGGCAGAATCTAGTGCTACCTGATGCTTTATGGAATCTGATGTTACCCTATGATGTAGGGGATTTTGAGCTAGCTTTTGACCCAGGAGGTGACAGATATATGCATGGTTCTGGGAAATTTCCTTATATGCCATATGATCCAGGCGGTTTGAACAAAGATTTGTGGGTTAATTTATGTTTATGCTTTATTGACTGGAAATTATTGTATTTTTCCTATGATCTTGGAGGATGGTGCAAATGTTTTAAAGGAATGCTCACAGTGGGGCAAATGATTTGTTTCCTGCTTGATCCTGGGGGCTACTAAAGTGCAAAGTTGCAGATTTGAAGAGTACCAGTTATCTATTGTAGAAGGTTGCATGGTACAAGGTTTTGGTTTCTAGATTATGCTAAGTCAGAAGAGTTTTTGGTTATGCATTCAATAAGATTACATGGTTGGCTTCCAGTTGACTTCTTTGGACAATTGATGAAGTGTCTTCACATCTTTTGAGTTGGTTCTGCTACTAGAACTTGAGGTAAAGGACTTGATGGCCATTCTGTGTGCAGGCAGAGTAAGGCATACTTGAGCTTGGTAGGGTTCCCTAAAGTGATCTGAATGGTCAAGCCGTGTGCATCATTAACTAGAGCACTTGAGTCTGGCGGGGTTCACTAAATAGATTTCCATAATTTAGTACTTTGGAGATACGGTAGATATGGTTCAAAGATTTTTTATAGGATAGCTATCTAATGATTAAGCTAGCACATTGATGATAGTGTGTAAGCCTTACTTTATTTTTCATATTGTTTACCAGTTATGTGAGTGTGATGATGGAAAAGAGCTTAAGGTACCTATAGCAGATGCAAATTGAAGTGCAGTTCGCACAGACCAGAGGCTGTGCAGGTTCAGAGGGGGTGGATGTCGTGCAGCTCCGCTTCCATGAAGAGAAAAAGAGCAGAGAAATGCAAGCTAAGCTTCTTTGAAGCCTACACATTTAGTGAGCAGTGATGAGGTCTTGTTAACAGCCCAAGTTTAATGATTAATGTATGCCAGATGTCGCTTAAATGGCCAACATATGCCTTAATGATTCCAAAAATGAGTATGCTTGAAGTGAGCAGAGATGGGAGATTATGATCTAGAACTACAGTGCTTGAAGTGCTCTACTAGTCTGTCTTTACGGCTCGTCGATTGGAGCTATGGAGAAAAAGTTATGGCAGTTAGAAGTTTAAGTCGATTGCAGATCCATACCGGATTGGGCAACTACAGCTGAGGGGACAGAGTTGAAATGAATGCATGGGCTTGAAGTGCTCACTTTGTGAAGCGCGTCGGTCTTTTCAAATCAGTGATTGGAGTTTCGGTTGCCAAGATATTGGCCGTTAAATATTCACTGGGGGGACCGGTTCCGTACCAGTTCGGTCTGCTCGATCGGTGTGCCATTTGGGAATTTTGAGCTGCATCCATGGTTTTGAATGCAGTAGAATAAGTGCTCGAGGTAGCAGTGCTTCGGTTGAGATGTTTGCCAGATGTGATGCACTTCAAAGAGCACAATAAGTGCTTGCGTGGAATCTCTTTTAAGGTCGTCTCTTGATACAGGCAACATATTTCATGATGAGGTTGCTCGATAGGGGCTACTAGGGAAAGCTGTTGTGCTTAGCAATGCCTTTCCCGATATGTGTACCAATTGTGGTGCCTTTATGAAAGCATGATATGCATGACAAATGCAGTGACGTTACGAAAGCACAAAAAGTTCTTGATGAGCTCTTTATTCGAAATGTTGGCTCATGGAGCGAATTGATTGCAAGATTTACCAAGGTGAGAGAATTCCTGATAAGATTGTTGGATGGGGGGGGGGGGGTGCTGCTGGAGAAAGTTGTTGAGCTTGGTGATGCTTTGGCCGATATGTAGGCCAAATGTGGTGCTCTTACAAAGGTTAAGTCCAAATGTGGTACCCAATGAAGCCAAAGACCGCCCATGAGCTTAATTAAGGCTGCCCAAACAAACTCACGGCCATCAATTAAACCCTATGGGGTGTGAAGCCAAGAGAAAAAATGTGGGGCATGGAAGTGCTCATAGCACGCGCTGCAGACCTTGGTTGAGCTCGTGGTAGTAACGAGTTTTGCTCAGGAGCTCAAGGTGCCCCTTTTCGGCATGACTCCCGACAGGTTTTTCCACTCGTCGGGATCCGGCCTAGCCACGTCATTGAGAGGATTTTTATGCCCCTAGCAACGACGGTGCCGTCGCTGCTTAGGGAGGGCTAATAATAGGGTAAGTGAAACGAGAGCAGGTGGGAAAACAAAGCATAGCGAGAAGAGGAGAACAACGAGGGAAATAAATGGGTGACAAGAAGATCTCCCTCCTTGACTCCTGTCGCTCTCATGCGCGGCTACGAAAGAAGAAGAAGGAAGGTGTGTTGTAAGCTCGGAAGAGGAGAGAAGGCGGGCAAGTTTGCTCTCGTCCTCGGTAAGCAAGGTGTGCCAAAGGCTCTCTCTCCCTCTCTTGGCCATAAGCAGCAAGGGCACATGAAGTAACGAGGGGAGGAGGCCAAAAAGAAGGGAGAGCTTGAATCAAGGAAAAGAGGCTTTGAGGAAGTGAAGCAAGGGACGGTTTTGTTTCTCCCGTCCTAGGATCAAAGCAAAGTAAAACTCTCTCTCGACTGTGGAGATGGTTTGAAGCCGGAGATGCATAAAGGAAAGAAGCTAAAGTTTCTTTCTGGCTCTCGATCTTGGTTAAGCGAGGAAGAGAAAGGGCTTGCATGAAGCAAAGCAAAAATAAGAGAAAGAGGGCAGAGCTACAACTGCAACCCAAGGAGGAGTTGGGGTGGAAGTCATAGCTGAAGCCGGAGCCAGAGTTTAAGTAGAAGTGTAAACAAAAGTTTGAAACTTGTTTTTGGCAATTAAGGCAGTGCAAAGTGCAGAAAGCAGGAAGTTGCAGCACATTTGGTAATAACTGAAGCATGATGATCGACAGAGTGAATTTACATGAGGTTTGCAGAATCTTGAAAGTAGAAGAAGCAAATAAAAGCGTCAAGAGGGAATTTTCATTACCGTCATCAGCTAGAGATTGATTAAACATTTTGTTAAGCCAGGTGTCGTTAACATCCCGTTTAATCCTGTAAAACGGGAGCTTAAACTCCTAGTTAGGAGATGATCCAAGCGACGATGCTGTTAACAGCCCACCTTGGCTAAGGATTAAGCTGTACTCAAAGCATTAATCAATTAATTGATGATTACAATGATTTCCAGATCTTTCAGTGTCTGCTATTCTCTCTCTTTCACACCTCCCACAGCCAGAGGCTTGGCGCCTGCCCGGCTCACGTTTCAAACACATATCCCCCGACATCTTTGGTGAACCAGATGCGAAACGAGCCAGGGTGGGAGGTAAATATGGAGAGTTTAGAGCAGATGATGAAGATTATTGCATAGCTAAGTGCAAACGGTTTTCATGATAAGTCAACAATTCCAAATTTTTCAAAGATGCTTCAATTAATTCAAAGATCTCTGCTTGAAATGGAGACCGTAAAGAAGAAAAATCAAATGGATGAAGCTTTGGATGCAGCTTTGGATGCAGCTTTAGATGTGGTATACAACAAGAGGCGAGTCTTTGATGGATACGATCCAAAGGGCTACCTAGAGTGTTATGAGCTGGAAACCAAGGTAAGAGGGATACCTAAAGAGTTAATGGTCAGATCTTTTAAGCAGTTAGTGAGTTCAGATTTGAAGGAGCAGATTCAAGAAGTTACCAAAGCCTGCAACGACGAGTGGGAATACTTCAAAGAAGCTATTGTATAGGTAAGTTATGAGCATTATGACAGCTATCAAGAACAGAGTCCAAGTCTACCAAACTACCTAGATATCCGAGGACAACTACGATCAAAGTTAGAAGTTATCTCAATATCTGCATACTTTGTCTTGAATCTTAAATAAATCTCCACCTGCAATATACATGTATACAAATGTTAAAAATAAACTTAGCATTCAAAACTGGTTAAATTGTTTCAAAACATTAAAAAGTGATTCTATATCACTAACAACTGGTGTGCACCGCTAAAAACTAGTAATGATACATTCAGTAGTATTGTTTTACCTCTGAAAATAATGCACCACAAATACAAATTAGTGTAGAAACTAGTAACCATACAAAAAGGTAGAATATTAAGAGGTTGTGTGAGGGCAACTTAATAGTGGTGAGAAACCGCATTCAACGTAACTAAAAAGTGGTTTGGCACAACTTAAAAATGAATTCAAACCACTTGACGGTGATGAACCGCCAATAAAAAATGGTGTGGACTGCTTGAATATGGTGGGCAACGATTAAAAAGTGGTGAGTAAGGACATGAAAGTTCTGGGGAAGTTCAGAACTAGCACTTAAAAAGTAGCTAGGAGGGACAAAATACTAGGCGACAAACCAGCATTAGCACTAGATAGTAGTCCAACACAACTTGAAAGTGGAAAGCTCTTGTGAAAAGTGTTTGATGACCACTTTAGAGTGGTGAGCGACTAGTTCAAAGTGACCAGTTACCAATTAAAATCTAGCACTTAAAAAGTACCTGGTAGGACAAAGTACTAGGCGACATACCAGCATCAGAACTAGATAGTGGTCCAACACAACTTGGAAGTGGAGGAGCTCTTGTGAAAAGTGCTTCATGACCACTTGAGAGTGGTGAGCAACTACTTCAAAGTGGGCAGTCACCACTTGAACGCGGATTTTGGTCACTTGAATGCGGTTTCTGGCCACTTGAAAGCGAGAATTTGCTGCTTGATTGCAGTGACAAGGTTTTAGATACCTGTCTTGCCACTTGGGAGTGGTGCCTCATCACTTGCATGGAGTGATGACTGACGTAGTGACTTAGCACATGAAAGTGGTGTCTCACCACTTGATGACCACTTGAAATTAGTGAGTAACTACTTCAAAGTGGTCAGTCACCACTTGAACGCTGGTTCTGGTCACTTGAATGCAGTGTCTGGCCACTTGAAAGTAGGAGCTTGCCGCTTGATTGCAGCGACCAGGTTTAAGCTATCACTTGAAAGTGGTATCTCACCACTTGATGACCACTTGAGAATGGTGAGAAACTAGTTCAAAGTGGGCAGTCACCACTTGAACGTGGATTCAAGTCATTGGAATGTGGTGTTCGGCCACTTGAAAGTGGTGTCTCACCACTTGGGAGTGGTGTCTCACCACTTGCATGGAGTGATAACTAACGTAGTACTTTGCACATGAAAGTGGTGTCTCACCACTTGATGACCACTTGAGAGTGGTGAGAAAGTAGTTCAAAGTGGGCAGTCACCACTTTAACGCGTTTTCTTGTCACTTGAATGCGGTGTCTAACCACTTGAAAGCGGGAACTTTTCGCTTGATTGCAGTGTGATAAGGTTTTAGTTACTACTTGAAAGTGGTGTCACACCACTTGGGAGTGGTGCCTCACCACTTGCATGGAGTGATGGACTGACGTAGTGACTTAGCACATGAAAGTGGCTTCTCACCACTTGAATGTGGTCAGACACCACGTGAAAGTGGTTTTTATACGTGTAAGTGTTGTGTCCACCGCTTCATTGTGGTGTGACAACACTTGTAAGTGTTTACTAACAAAATGTGTTCAAACTCCACCAATATGGTTTTGGTTACCATCATAAGGTGGTGGGCACCATTCGTGCAGCCGCAGTAAAAAGTCTATGGCACTACTATAACTGTTGCACCATGACTAAAAGCTGCTACATCACTTGAAAAAAGTGAGCTGCACCACCAAAAACGTTTGCACCTGTAACACCCCTACGAGATTGTAAAACACGTCTGTTAGCATTGGGTAAACAAGACTTTTTAGTGGGTGAACACCTCTTTGTAGGGTTTACGGTGAAGCGTTGGTGCATTTCTAGTAAAAACTGTTTCTTAAAAATTAAAACCTGCTGCAAAACATTAAAAACTGTTTCAAAGACACTAAAAAGTGGTGTGGAAACACAAGTAAAAGTGCTTCAAAAACATTTAGAACTATTGATCAAATTTTAGAAGTGGTTCAGATACAATTAGAGACCATTATAGTAATGTTTCACCACTTTTTAATGTTGCAGCACCACTAGAAAGTGGTGCAAAACACCAAAACAAGCTGTAGCACTAATAAAAAGAAGTATAGAAACATAATGTTATGGCAGTAATGAGTTGTAGCACCAATAAAAAGTGGTATAGAAACATAATGTTGTAGCAGGAATATGAGTTGTAGCACCAATAAAAAGTGCGAAAAATAGATATCAATTACCTGAGGCTCCTCAAGAAGGTGGATTGGATGCTTTACATATGAACATCTAGCTAGTCTCTTACTGCAAACATCTTTCTCGTTGGGGGATACCCTCGTCTCATCCGTCCAAAATTGAAAGACACAGTCTTTAACAGTTTGAGTGATTTGAGTTCTCCGTGCATCATCTCTATGACACGCAGATGTAGGGAACGAACCAACGGATTCACTTGACACTATTAAGTGATGTTTGGCTGAATATAAGTTTCTTTTGTGGATCCCCATAAGCTTGGCAGCTTGCGGTATGCTCATGTCAGTGTTTTGCTCCTTGCTTCCACCATTCACCAACATCATCATTGCTGATTTCTTCACAAAAAACTCATCTGAAGATCTTGGGACCTTCACATGATTCAAAGTGTTGCGGATGTTCCTCAGCATAATTGCTTCCAACTCTTTGGATTTACTCTGCATAGTAAGGAAGCAAGGATGTTGAAGAAGTTCATCAAAGATTTCCTTCCTACCACTTGCATCCATTCCCACGGTTAATGTATCAAAGTGTTGTACCATAGATTGACATATCCTTCGTTTCTTTCTTTCATCCATCTCCCCTGTATTGCTTTCCGTCACAAAGTTGACCGTTGCCTGACGTTGCTTTCGTTTCTGAGCAGCCCAATATTCCCTCATTAATTTTCTGTGCTGAAGTTGAGCTTCTCTACTCAATGAAGATGAGCTGATAGACAATTCTTCACTGTGCTCCATTGTTGCAGTACTTTCAAAGGATTGCTCTACAAGAAATACAATACAAATCATAACTACACGCTATACTTTTAATTAAGACATGACACTTCTTGCACTAATTAGCAAGATACTAACAAAGCATAATAAGTGTTTACATACCTCAAGAATCATCAAGTAGAAGAGGAACCTATAGAGATAGAGTTCGTGAGAGAGAGAGAGAGAGAGAGAGAGATGAGCGCGAGCTCAGACACAAGAGGAGCCATGCTTAGAGAGAGAAAGAGAGAGAGAGAGGGGGCTGAGCGATACAGAAAGCTCAGCAAGAGCTTTGTGAGAGAGAGACAGAGAGGAGCTAGATAGAGCTCCAAGAGAGATCTCAGAGACAAAGAAAGCTTAGAGAGGTTGAAGCGGGAAAGAAGCGGCCCAGCGTTCAACAGTAAATTACATTTAGTCTCATTAATTGTGGTACGTTACGTTAGGAGACTTAATGGACGTACCTTAGGAGAGTGATATTCTTTTTGAGATTTGAAGCACTTTTCAAACACCCACTTTTAAGAGCAAAAAAGCAATGTCCTTGACATTACTTTCCAAGCCACCTATACATGTTTTCACCCTTTATCATTTTGGGATGTATTTGCCCCAATTTTTAAATAGTCTAATGTTTATGGAAATGTAGATCTATATTTAGTGTCTTAGACAAAATGATTCACTAATAAGATCACCAATCGAAGCATCTGCATCCAAAAATGATGAACAATTTTATTTGAAGAGGCATCAATACCATTTAAAATCCTAAATCTATCACCTTGTATTGAGGAGAATCAATCTTCCTATGACTTGTTGCAAAAAGAAAAGATTTTAGAGTTGCTTGCAAGGTTAATTAGTGCTATTTTAAGAATTTTGATAAAATTGAAGGACATTTTGGGAATTTATGGCCAAATGTGAGGGATCCATTGGGAGTTTTTAAAATTTGGAAAGTATTCTAGTAATTTCCCAAAAAAAAACCGTCGAGCATGTTGGCGAAGCTAGAGAGCAACTAAAATGGGTCCGCGCTGTCGTGGACCCGTTAGATTCTCCAACATGTCTGAGAGCTTCTTTTTAATATAAATAGGTATTATAAAGTCATCTATTATATATATATATATATATATATATATATATATATATATATATATATATAAAATCTACAACAACAATGTGAGGCTCCACTAGAGCAATTCTCGCATTTGCCATCATTGGTAGTGGCGCCTACCCGTGTCGGGACCGGTCCGCTTTGCCGTGGCTTGGTTTAGATTATGATCACTAAGGTCATATGAACATCTGCTTAAGTTGATAATACTTTTAAAAATAAAAAACCTTTTAAGTATGTAGCTTTGAATAACTCTGATTAGGAACTGCCTTGTAAGACTCGGAACCTGCTGGAACCAGTCCGCGCAGGCGCGGACTGGTTTCGACAGGTTTCACAAGGGCCGCAATCAGCAGCATCAATATTCTTCTATGAAGGAGGAACACTCACGTTTCTGTATCTGCAGGTAAAGGTGTTACGACAGCATTCAAAAACATGGCGTCTATTTGTTATTCACTCTAATATCCAGTAAAGTAAATCCTACAATGGCCGATTTGAGAGAGAGAGAGAGAGAGAGAGATATGAATCCAGCTCCTCTTCATGCCCCACGGGCCACCTTCAGCCCTCTGTTCGCACTTGGGACTCCACCACAAACATAGGAAATGTTGAGTACCATAGCGCACAACTATTTAGAAGCCACCAAGCTTCCTTATTACTGCAGTACCTACTGTAGGCGAAAAGAGAGAGAGAGAGAGAGAGAGAGAGAGAGAGAGAGAGAGAGAGAGAGATGGATCTGAGATTGGGCAGCTTGCCTGTTTGCAGAGCTTGCAGCTTTAATTGTGCCGTTGGTCAGCTCCTTATTACGGCAGCACCTACTGTAGGCAAAAAAAGACTGAGACACCACACACACACACACACACACACACACACACACACACACACAGAGGGATGGTCTCATTGTGCAGGTGAAAGAGGGAGAGTCAGCTCATTGCGCAGGTGAAAAGAGGGAGACCTTTGCATGTGGGTAAGGGAGGTGCACGCAGAGACCTTAAAGATCTATCCGACTAGGAGAGTTCAATCAGATAGGTCTAGTTTAAGGTCTTTCCTTCTTGAATAATGGGTCTTTCTAGTTTAAGGTCTTTCCTTCTTGAATAACGGGTCTTGAGTTGAACTCAAGAGTCGGGCTAGAAAAATACATTTTTCCTAACCGAAGAAAATAAGGGCAAACTTGAAATCCTACCGGATTGTAGGTCAAAATTTGAAGCTTTTACCGGTATGTACACTAAAACTTGTGTAAATTTGAGGGTTTTCTTTAAGGCAAACTCAAAACCTAACCGGGATTTTATGATTTTAGCCGGTTAAAATACTATGTATCCCAGGTTTTTTCTAACATTGCTCAAGACCTGTTATTGAAGAGGGAAATAGCATAACCAATCTACCACACTTGGGTGATAGAGTTAGCACGCGCGCGCGCACGCACACACACACACACACACACACACCTGAGAAGAAGAGAATTTTAACATCGTACGAAATTATCCCAAGAGACCTTAAAGATCTATCTAGCAAGGGGAGTTCCATCGATGACTTTCCATTTTGTAGACGACGCTGACCATATACCTCCCTGAAAAGTCCTTGTTCTTTGTTTTGCTCCAGAGGATGGGGCTTTTTGACAAGCATATCTGAATAAGCTTCAGTCCAATCAAAAGAACTTCGCTCACATCTATCCTTGGCAACATCCACCAACAAGGTGTTCAGTTGACCTTTGACATTGCCAATGATAGAGTGGGCTTTACTATGGTAGGTATATAAATGAGATGGCAGCAACTATGAGACATGATTGTTGATCTGCCCCGACCAACACTTGGAACTTGGGTAGTGGCAGAGGGCACTGATCTACACTCATCCGAAGTTGAGATGTTGTGGCACAATCGGTTTGTTCTTAAAGACACTGATGTAAGCATAGAGTGCAACCACAATGTTAGAGCTGGTGGATCTGTACTTAGTGCCAAGTACAAGGATGGTGAGGAGGTTAGATGGAGATAAAAAATACCAAGGGATTTTCAAAACAAAATTGCACAAGGAAGGAGCGTGCAGGCCACATTGGTGCAAGAGGTAATCGTGGTCCCCATGCATGGTCCCCCATGCATCACATGTGTTCCATGTCTGTATAATTGGGTCATTGGAGAAAGGGGTAGGTGGTGATTTTATAGATGTACAACCCTTTAGGGTTGAGGTGTTGGTCAAATCTAGCATGACATGATTATTTTCTTCAATATACCATGCGCTCAGTCACCCATATTTGCTCGGTTTTCTTTGCTCGTTGATTGGAAACCCCCTTATAGATCAGCCTATGCGAGTGTAAGTTCATCAAAACTCAACTCAATCTTCGCACCAAAACATGTAGTGCTTACAATATACCCAAAAACATATGTAATGGCAAGACTCTTCCTTGGCCATTAGCATCGATGGAGAGTCCACTAGGTAGATCTATTCAAGCTGGAGAACAATCACCCAAGAAATTTCGTCTTACCCTAGAACTGACAATGGATCTTAGCCAGCGTGTGTGGCTCATCGCCCTGAGCTTTAGATAGTGTGTGTGGCTCATAGCCCTGACCTTTAGACAGTGTGGCTCATAGCCCTTATGGAGATTAGTGTTCAATCAACAAACGGATGAAGACTAATGTAGACGGCGTCTTGCCCTATTTCTAGCTGAGAGTTACAACACCTTGGCTCAGGCTAACTCCCAAACAAACATGTTCAAAATCTTCTTAGAAAGTTTTCATAATTCTTTGAAATAAATAAGAAAGAGAGAGAAAGAGAGCATGCGGGGCTGAGGAACTTTCCTTAAGCATTTATGACGTGTATAGTATGTGCCCCTGCTCGTGTGCATATGATGCCTAGCGTGCAGCTTATCCTATGAACATGCAACAGTTTTCTGCTATGACTATCTCATCGAGAGAGGTAACAGAAAAACACAAACAAGTCATAGACTGATCCACCTACTGTGTATGTGGTTGTGACGACACTTTAGTGTGGTTGTGCGTTGACAACAACCAAAATTATGTTAAACAATCCACAAGGTGTCTGGTGTTATACCGGAAGCATAAACCAAAAAGTGGTGGAGCTCATTCCACCTGGCTAGCATGCCTTGCATGCAGAGTGGTAAGCTCTTGGCAAGAGTAACGGCCTCAAAAATGAGAGCCAAAACTTGTGTGCAAATGCCCCTTGATTCCAAGTCAATGGACAGTATCTTGGCACAAGTGAGAAGCCTTGCTTCATAATAAATTGTCAAAGCACTTTGGTTTGCACAGTACGCCCTCTTGTATCATAGAGACAACTTGCAAGCATATTGCCAAATCCTTCCCAAGTGTCTATGCTCGTAGCGTATGCCAAAAGTGTAAAGGCTCAATGCAAAATGCAAAAACTCAAGCCTTGCTTCTCGTAAGGATAGATTTGTTAGCCAACAGATGCTACTACCGACGTACAGAGATCATGGTAAACAAAAATTGACCTTGTCAACGAAAATTGGCTAGTGCTGTGTGGCTAGCATCTTTGCCGGCTTCTGGAAGAAGTGACAAGAAGTTGGCCATGCCATGCACCCTTCATCAAGTCGAGCCACATGGTGTGCCGATCTCCTTGAGATTCCATTGGCACAAAAATTGAACTATTGATGATCCGTGCGGCACATCAGTGCGGCAGGTACTCAAGCCATGCTTAAGTCGATTTTGCAAGTTAAGCATTGAGGCGATGCCAACAATGAATGCCAAGAGCACCATACTAGGTGCATACCTTACTAGGTGTTGAGATACCTCAACTTCCCCCTTATCACTTGAGGAGTCAATACAAGCCGTGCTTGTTACATGTTAAGGAACCATAATTTAAAAAAAACGAGTACCTGAAATCTTGTCGGTAACTCCATGAAGACAGCCAAGTCGACGGTACCTGCTCTAACCCTTGGGTATTCATACATGCAGGTGGAAATTATATCATTTGATAAAGTCTTACCCATAATGACAATGTCGCCATTCTTGCCGTATTGGTTTGGCGCTCGTTGAGCACTCCAAAATCACTTATAGACGATGAGCACGGATGTTTTCCAATAACCACCTCGCTTATGATCAATCACGTTGTCCAATAACCACTTTGAATATTGTTCAAAGGCACCAAATTCAAACAATTGTTAAAATCCTGAAGCCGACGATAAAGACTTGGAAGAATTTTACCCGAAAAATGTGTCTGCAATCTCAACAATATTGAGATGTTGGCTGCAGAAGGTATTTCCGTCTTGCCCGGGCTGCAACAACAGTACCAAGAATTTGATGCACTCTGCGAAGGTGTTTGAGACTATGCATCGTTCGGGGTGAGAGGCTGCCCACTGTCGTGCAGCTCCGCTCCCATGCTAAGAAATATGCCAAGAAGATGCAGATCAAGCTTATTGAAAGTCTACTTGATTAATGGTCAGTGATGAGGGCTTGATAGCAAGCCAAGTTTAATGATTAATGTATGTGAGATGCGGCTTAAAAGGGCCAACATATGCCTTAATGATGCCAAAAATGATTATGCTTGAAGTGAGCACAGATGGGATATTATGATCTAGAACTGTAGTGTTTGAAGCGCTCCCTATGCACCCTTCATCAAGTCGAGCCACATGGTGTGCCGATCTCCTTGAGAGTCCATTGGCACAAACATTGAACTACTGATGATCCGTGCGACAGATCAGTGCGGCAGATACTCAAGCCATGCTTAAGTTGATTTTGCAAGTTAAGCATTGAGGTGATGCCAACAATGAATGCCAAGAGCACCATACTAGGTGCATACCTTACTAGGTGTTGAGATACCTCAACTTCCCCCTTATCACTTGAGGAGTCAATACAAGCCGTGCTTGTTACATGTTAACGAACCATAATTAAAAAAAAACGAGTACCTGAAATCTTGTCCGTAACTCCATGAAGACAGCCAAGTTGACGGTACCTGCTCCAACCCTTGGGTATTCATACATGCAGGTGGAAACAATATCATTTGATAAAGTCTTACCCATAATGACAATGTCGCCATTCTTGTCATATTGGTTTGGCGCTTGTTGAGCACTCCAAAATCACTTATAGACGATGAGCACGAATGTTTTCCAATAACCACCTCGCTTATGATCAATCACGTTGTCCAATAACCACTTTGAAGATTGTTCAAAGGCACCAAATTCAAACAATTGTATGCATTTTATGCAGTTTAAGAAGTCTAATGGGATTTATGGCTTGGCAGACAGAGTCCAGCTTGATCAGATAATACGGCTTGAGGCCGGTGACAGTTGTCGGCACTACTCAGCTGGATAATTTTGGCATTAGCTGAGAAGCTAATACAAGTAATAAATAACCGAGTGCAAAGGAAATGTCTTTTACCAGATGCAATCACTTATACTTCCATCTTGGGGGCATGTGGCACTATTCAGGACCTTGTTACGGGCAAGTAAATTCACGATGATATTGTTAGTTGAGAGCTGTTGAGAGTAAACGTTGTGCTTAGCGGCACTGAGTTGGTCGAAACGTATACCATATGTTGTGCTTGGCATTGCCGTGACCGGGGCTGGAGACCGTGGTCGGGGCTCGAAAGGTAAATCAAGAGTGGTTCCCTTACAAGGGCCAACACAAAAGCTATGGCCGCCCAACATAGCCCATGACCAACCGCCCACTTGTTAAATTAAAAGGGGGCCACCCTATGTGTTAAGGAGGTGTCAAACAAAAGAAAGAAGAGGAGCATGGCGGGCAGGGCAACGAGCAAAGATGACGCAGGGACAAAAACGTTCGCGCCAGCTATACAGAGCTCGGACGAGTGCACGCATGAAGGAAAAGTCGCAGCTCTCGCCGAGGCGCTCTTTTTTGGCACAGGTTCCGCCAAAATTGGCGCTGCTGAAAAATTCGACTGCCACATCATAGGGGCATTTTTTGGGCCTCCCTAGCAACGACGGCGCCGTTGTTTCTAAGGGAGGGAAAAGGCTAATAATAGAGTCTGGGGAGGACATGCAGTGGTGATTATTGATTGGGGGGGAAGACAAGATCAAGCAAGGAAGGGGAGGGCTATCAGCGAAGGGCGAGAAGGTGGTGAAGCTCACGGCTCATCCTCGACAAGGAAAGCTCTTCTTTTCTCTCTCTCTCTTGTTCTCGGTTAGAGCGAAAGAAAAGCTCTCTCTCTCTCCCGCTCTCTCTCTTGCTCATATTGGAAAAGACATGACAAGGAAGTCGGCTCATCTCTCTCTCCCGGCCTTTGAGAAGCTCGAAGGAGAGCACTCTCGTTCTCAAACCAAGGAGAGGGTGAAGTGGGAGAGCAAGGAGTTTACAAGCAGGAAGACATAAGCAAGAAAGGAGAACGAAAGCAGCTCTCTCTCTCATACATAAGCAAGCAAGAGGGTCTCTCTCATCCATGAGTAAACAGGTTTCTCTCTCGACGAGCATAAGTCAAGCGTAAGGAAGAAGGAGAGAGGGTAACCTCCCTCTACCATAATTGAGAATTACAAGGGAATCAAACAAGGAATTTCATCATATATGTATGTCCTGATTAGCTTCAAATGACTCTAATGGCAGGCATAAGTGAGAAATTTACAGTCATGATCTAATTTGAGAGCGTTAAACTCTCCTATCACCATCAGTGTCGTTAACGGCAAACATTTGTAATTGAATTTCACTTCGGCTAATCATTAGCAGCTTGGAACATTCTGCTTGTCAATTTTTAAGCATTCAAGGTGTTTTCAGAGTCTTTTGCTTTGTGTCTTGTGAGAGGCGGAAGTGAAAAAATATAGACCCGGTGGCCTCTACACCAAGACTATGCACAATGGCCTCATCATGGGGAATACACAATAGGGGCACCACCTAGCAAGATATGCGGCTAGGACGCTTACATATACACAATGAAGCATGCATGGAAAACAATTTCAAGATCCACGCCCAAATGTGGAATGGGGTGGTCGGAGAATAAGGTGAGAGGAGTGGTGAGTGAGTGAGAATGGGCTCGCTACGCGTGCATGTAGTAAGGAAGATAACGAGGTCAGGGATACATGCAAGTATGCTCAGTTATCATACAAGAGGTGGCAAATCCGCAAACCTCAAGATGGAAGTAGCAAGATGATAGGAATATGAGAGGGAGAGAGAGAGAGTGTGTGTATGGTGGCGAATCCGCACACCTTTACATAAGTAGAAAAAAAGTCAAGGAACAAGCATGCACCATACTCACAATGAGATGTATCCAAAGCGACACAAAGTATGGCACCAAGATGGAGTGTGTTGATTGCTTGCAAAAGATGAATACAATAGGTAGCGTATGGCAGGAAAATGAGAAGGGGACAAGATCGTAGGAGGCATAATGGAGAGATGGGAGTTGATGGCGAGGAATATCATGAGTGTGTCCGCCCTTCTTCTTGAAATTGTGCCTTCAACCCTTAATTACAAGTGGTGTGGAGGTGTGGTGCTCATCTTTTGTGCATGGTGATGGTGATGATGATGGTGTTGTGATTATGTGATTAGGGTTCATGCTACAAGCATGTAGCACAAGAGTGTGTATGGATAGGTGTGTGTGTGTGTGTGTTCTTCCCTCCCGAGTGAGCTCTCATGGCCTCCTTATATAGGGAAGGAGGGAAGGATTTAGCAATATTTCTATTTGAGGTGAGTGTCCCACTTTGGTGACTAGGAAAATGGGGTGCATGTGACTGTGGCTCCCATCTTGTCTCCTCATTATTTAAAATACCAGAGTCAATAGAGAGAGAAAAAAAGAGAATGTGGGTAGGATGTAGAGGATAGGAAATCATTTACAATAGTCTAGCTTTGGATAGACATAAGCTTATTAGGGAGAGAAGAGAGAGGTAAAAAAATTATAAGAGAGGTTGTCGAAGGTGGATATTTGTTGATGAGGATGGATCCTCCAAAAATGGTGATAGAATTACTCTAGACTAGCCAAGACCTCATTAAAAGAGCCTTGTCTCTTGTAATCATGCTTGAAGACTTGTAGAACCATAGCCATTCTAGAAGGAAGAAAAGTGGGATGGCCTGTGTCACCATTACATTTTTTATTTTTTATTTTTTCCCCTATTTCGGGCACCCACTCTTGCTAACGGTTGCATCCCATGCTATGCATGCGGTGTCGGGGGATATGTGTTCGAAACGTGAGTTGGGGCCTCTTGCTGTGGGAGGTGTGAGAGACTAGATACAAGTGAGGCATGCTTTTCCATGCATGGGAACCCCCCCATATTTTTTTCTCTTTTATCAAAATATTTCCCATTATATAAGTTACTTTTGATTTTTTCTTCCTTTTTCACAAACGGTTTAGCCTTTATTAAATAAATAATACTTATGCTAATCAATCACGATGTAGCATAATAAGTAAGCTTTCTTTGTTGATCTCTCTTTTGACCTTAAAAATATTAAATATATATATTCTAGTATTTTCTAATATTTTTTTTTCATGTATGTATATTATTCCACTCTACCAAATATTTTATTCACTAGTTTTCATTTTCAAACCTCAACTCCACTTTCAAATTTCAATAATACCTCCATCTAGATGATTGCCAATCTTTTCAACACTCTAGGTCATGTTTTCATACACATGAAGGAGCTTACACTTGAAGGCAAGAGAGAAGTCCACTCAAAGGGGACCACCAAAAGACTTTTGCAGCCACAAATAATACATTATTTGGCTGAATTTTTTAAGTAAAGAAGAACCCCGAATCTGAAGGAGCGTTCAACATGAAAGATGTAGCTCGTGATCTCAACTTTTAGCTCAATTGTTTTCAGAATTTTTGGAGCTATGAACACGGAGATATGATTTTTGTAGTGGACCCCAGTTTTCTCGTGTAATGGTGACACATGCCATCCCACTTTTCTTCCTTCTAGAATGGCTATGGTTCTACAAGTCTTCAAGCATGATTACAAGAGACAAGGCTCTTTTAATGAGGTCTTGGCTAGTCTAGAGTAATTCTATCACCATTTTTGGAGAATCCATCCTCATCAACAAATATCCACCTTCGACAACCTCTCTTATAATTTTTTTACCTCTCTCTTCTCTCCCTAATAAGCTTATGTCTATCCAAAGCTAGACTATTGTAAATGATTTCCTATCCTCTACATCCTACCCACATTCTCTTTTTTTCTCTCTCTATTGACTCTGGTATTTTAAATAATGAGGAGACAAGATGGGAGCCACAGTCACATGCACCCCATTTTCCTAGTCACCAAAGTGGGACACTCACCTCAAATAGAAATATTGCTAAATCCTTCCCTCCTTCCCTATATAAGGAGGCCATGAGAGCTCACTCGGGAGGGAAGAACACACACACACACACACCTATCCATACACACTCTTGTGCTACATGCTTGTAGCATGAACCCTAATCACATAATCACAACACCATCATCATCACCATCACCATGCACAAAAGATGAGCACCACACCTCCACACCACTTGTAATTAAGGGTTGAAGGCACAATTTCAAGAAGAAGGGCGGACACACTCATGATATTCCTCGCCATCAACTCCCATCTCTCCATTATGCCTCCTACGATCTTGTCCCCTTCTCATTTTCCTGCCATACGCTACCTATTGTATTCATCTTTTGCAAGCAATCAACACACTCCATCTTGGTGCCATACTTTGTGTCGCTTTGGATACATCTCATTGTGAGTATGGTGTATGCTTGTTCCTTGACTTTTTTTCTACTTATGTAAAGGTGTGCGGATTCGCCACCATACACACACTCTCTCTCTCTCTCCCTCTCATATTCCTATCATCTTGCTACTTCCATCTTGAGGTGTGCGGATTCGCCACCTCTTGTATGATAAGTGAGCATACTTGCATGTATCCCTGACCTCGTTATCTTCCTTACTACATGCACGCGTAGCGAGCCCATTCTCACTCACTCACCACTCCTCTCACCTTATTCTCTGACCACCCCATTCCACATTTGGGCGTGGATCTTGAAATTGTTTTCCATGCATGCTTCATTGTGTATATGTATGCGTCCTAGCCGCATATCTTGCTAGGTGGTGCCCCTATTGTGTATTCCCCATGATGAGGCCATTGTGCATAGTCTTGGTGTAGAGGCCACCGGATCTATTTTTTTTCAATTCCGCCTCTCATTTGGTGCCCCCACGGAGGAGGGCTCTTGAAACCCTTCAGTTTACAAGACTGAAAACCCCAAACTATTGTGAATGGATGAATGAGTATCAAGGATTTTCTAACTGGACGACAGAAGAAGAAGAGCTCCAAGCACAACTAGACGAACTCCGCATCTCCATCGAAGCTCGAGTGCCAGGCGTAACGGTAATCGATTTGAAGTGGGAGAGTCAACCGACACGCCAAACCGAGTGGATATACATAGGCCAAGTGCCAAGAAGAAGAAGGAGAAGGTGGAAACCATGTCCGCAACCTACAACCAACCAACAACAACAAAATGGAAGGAGCTCTGCACAAACAAATAATTTTTTCTTATTGAACTGATGACTTAGTATGAGAAGATAAAAGGGGAACAAGAGTTAGGATATAGATATGTGCTTCTAAACCTATCTCAACAGGGGACCAAAAGGAGAAATTGCTGCATCTCAATAGGGGTCCAAAAGGAGATGGTCTACCAAAGAGAAATATGCAATAAGTGCTTCTAGATTTACCTCGGCAAGGGACCAAGAGGAGAGATGGTTACACCTAGAAAGGGATCCAAACGGAGGTAGTCTATCAAAGAGCAATGTGCATCTAATGGAGCTTAAAATACCTTAGGGTTAGCTTCATTAAAGACCTCCAAACGTTAGTGTTAAAAAGTTCTTTGACCTTACGCAAGCTAGGGCTATCCTCAAGGTGGGAATCCTACCCAAGCATGAGGTGCTAAGATGCTTAAAGTGGTTGTGGGAACCTTGCCCAAGCTTGAGGTGATTTTTATGTTTAAATGACTAAGATTTTTGAAATGTTAAACTCAAAGATAAATTATCAAGAGGCGTGAACTTTTCCATGCTTAATTGACTAATGCTTGAAGTATTCAATTCAAAACAAATGACTTAAGAAGCATAAAAGACACATTCTTGCTTGATTGACTAAGTTCTTGAAGTATTCAATTCAACCAAATGACTTAATAATCATAAAAGACAAGTGTTCAAATGATTCTCCCCATGTGGTCCTCATGATGTGCTTGAATGCTACTGGATAGGTTTTAAAGGGGTTCAATGAGAATTTAGATACATAAAATTAAATAATTAAGTTATTTCTCTCAAAAAGAAAAAGAAAGACACATGTCCAAATGAAATAATAAAATAATACGAGAGAGATAGAGAGATAGAGAGAGGGAGAGAGAGGTGTGGACCAAGCATGAGAGAGGGGTATACTCTCTTTCACAGGCACACACATTATCACATTGTGTGGAGTGCAAAGTGCAAGAACTCCATCTCCTTCTGCAAGTTTATTGAGAAGTGTAGAGCCTACACCAACACTCTTGGCTATGGAATGCAAATCCAACCAAGATCCATGCTTCAATGTTGCTTAAGCTTGCCATCTTCTTCATCTCTGATGATAAGTGAGGAACTATTTCTTTCTCCTATGAATGATTCTTCTTCCTCTTCCCTAACCTCATTCCCCACTAGCTCTCTCCACCTTTGAAGGTGTTTGAGGCCTTGGGACTGAGGCTTGGTCGGATAGTTAATGCTTTTTGCAAAGTTTATGTTATGCTCTCGTGATGCATGAAGCTTTCCATCTTCATAGCACCACCAAGGTCACAAGGAACACAAAGGTTTTTCTCTCTTGATGGAAGAATCTATAATACAAACGCCTTTTCGAGGGGCGACGCTCCAAGTAAACCCGGTGCTCAACTATTGTCATGTTCTCTAATACTCTCTCTCTTGCAGAAGTATTGTTCATGCCAAGTTAATCATGTTAGAACCTGAGGCTATGGTGGGTGTAACTTGAGGCAATGCATGGCTTGGAGGGAGCGCAACAGAAGGCGAGAGAGAGAGAGAGAGAGAGAGAGAGAGAGAGAGAGAGAGAGAGAGAGAGCAGAGATTCGACACACAGAAACAGCAAAAAGCAACGCTATATTTGATTATTTTTTCATTACATATATATAACTTGAAACTTCTCATGCAAAACTGAACTGCACTTGTAACTGCATGGCTATAAGAGCCATTTCCTATGGGTGTCGGCAATCTGGGCTTGAAACCCAACAATCCCCCCCTTAAGCCCGAACTGGACAAGCAACTCATGATACCTCGAGTTTTTGGTATACTCGTCAACCGTGAGTTTTAGGTTTTCTCACAACCAAGGATTTTTGGTTTATCCATAACTTGGTGCTAGATCAGTAACCCCCCCTTGAACAGATAGGGTGTAGGTCAAAACATTAGCTACCAAAAGTGGAGTTTTTGGTTCACTGCCAAACCTTGGGTTTATGGTGTACCTAGTAACCTCATGAGAAGCGGTAAAAATAGGCTGAGAACTGACAAAAAATTGGGACTTGAGAACAAAATCTGATAAATTTTGGAGGTCTTACCACTCATATGTGGCAGTGTCTATGACCCGTACAAAATTTGGCATGACAGTGAAATAGCATGACGATAACCGGCTACAAGGCTTTTGACAGGAAATATATGATTGTTTTTGACAATAGACTGTAGAAAAACTGACATAAAATAGGACAAAACAAATAATGATGATGATAATCGGTTTTCAAAAAACCAAACATGTCGATGTAAATTCATCTCGAAGGAAATCTGTCTTGGTTATTGTGAGCATCGATGTCTCGTAATTCTTGAACAATGAAAGTTTGCATACATACCAATATGTGTAGGCATAATACCAACATAGCCGCAAGAGTCCCCACAACACTCCCATGACCTTGATAAATTTCTTGAAGTCC
This sequence comes from Adiantum capillus-veneris, assembly GCF_014529385.1. NCBI lineage: Eukaryota > Viridiplantae > Streptophyta > Polypodiopsida > Polypodiales > Pteridaceae > Adiantum > Adiantum capillus-veneris. The sequence goes on from NC_140938.1 coordinate 137,907,539, forward strand.
TTTCCAAGTGCTATATCATGTGCAACGGCCAAAATTCGATTAACTTCCACTCGCAAAGCTAAGGCAAAGGCTGCTGGTTGAGGTACTGCCCATTATAGCCAAGCTACCACGCTTTTGATATGCTCCGACAAAGGATTGCTCCAAGGCAGTGTTGTGATATGCTATCGTCTGGAGTCCAAGGGTGTTTTGAAAAGCTATTGATAGCCAAGACCACAAAGCTAATATCCTCAATCTGTTATTAAGGAACACCGAATACCATAGAAGGAGTAAGCATGAAATTGGGAGGGTGAGAATGTGCACTTGCTTGAAGCCCAAAAGCTCAACAAAGGCGGTCGGTTCAAAGATAGTCTAAAACTTCAAAACAAAATAAAAATAAAAACTCTGTAATTGATGTAGCGCGCAGACGACCGAGCCGAAGAGCTTCAGAGAAACTAGTAGAAGCACATTGGGAAGATGATGCAGCATTGAAACTTCACCAACAAGTCAGGGCGAATAGGCTTATGCAAATATTGCACGAGTTTGTACAGGTCAATGCAGGTCAAGGCACTGCTTCTTCCCGCTGTAAGGGACTTCTCCCGCGAGCCGAGTTGAGCCAAGACCAAGTACACGCTCTGATACCAGTTGTTGGAACTTGAGGCTATGGTGGGTGTAACCTGAGGCAATCCATGGCTTGGAGGGAGCGCAACAAAAGGCGAGAGAGAGAGAGAGAGAGAGAGAGAGAGAGAGAGAGAGAGAGAGCAGAGATTCGACACACAGAAGCAGCAAAAAGCAACGCTATATTTGATTATTTTTTCATTACATATATATAACTTGAAACTTCTCATGCAAAACTGAACTGCACTTGTAACTGCATGGCTATAAGAGCCATTTCCCATGGGTGTCGACAATTTGGGCTTGAAACCCAACAAATTAGGTACTATGTTCATGTTGCTATTATCAATTAAGTTCACCCTCTATGTTCTCAAAGTAATCTCACAAAAATGCTCACTCTAATTCTCTTAATTCCGTTATTCTCAAAGCTCATAGGCCACTCCCATCACATTGGTATCATAGCATTTGGTTTCTCTTTTCTTGCGTAAGAAGAGAGGTCCTTAAGTAGCGTATTAATGAATCATATTTTTAATTATATTAGGGTAAGTGGGATTGGTATGTATTATTGATTTTGTTGAGCCCACTATGTGGGATATGATGCACACCTCGAGAGCTTTGGTCTTAATAATGGGGTCTTTTTAGACTTGCCTACGGCTTTACCATTATTGAGCCATAAGTAGTTCAAAAGGAGCTATCCCTTGACAATTTTTCTATGTTAGACCCACCCCACTACCCTCTATAATTAACCAATTTGATCCGTGGGTATAGATACTTAAGTGCTTATTTTCAAAGGCTAAGAGGAGTAGCAACTAAGGTTTTGAATTGCCAAAGAATACACTAAGTAAACACATAAGTATAATTAGCATGGCTGACAATAACCAAGAGAGTAGAATGAACATTGATAACTTTGATTTTTCACATGAAGGTGCTAATGATGATGCCCCCATGTTTATCAATTATCTTGTTACTAGGTTTCATCAAGCTATGGAAAACCCTACTTTGCAAGCCGCAGTTACTTGACAATTTGTGCTTATGAGATTTCTCTTCCTCTCCAAGAGGAAAGAGAGTTTAGGAGGCCTCTTGATGAGACTCTCAAAAGAATACACTCTCCCATAAGAGAGGAGGAATCCAAAGAACGAGGAAGAAGTGAATCCCTACGTTTCTCTAAAGATGTGGCTCCATGAAGATTGTGGTCTAGATTATCGCCAACTCCTCCCAAGAGAAAACGGTCTACCCATAGTCCTTCTCCTCGTCATTCCAAAGCGGAAGAGAGGAAACAAATAAAGAAAAAGGCAAGAAAGAGGTCACGCTCTTCTCCTTCTTCTTCACCTTACTCCTCTTCTGACAAAAGCAATAGTTATTCTCCTATAGAATACAAGAGGAGAGGACATCGCAAAACTTACCGTGCATGGTGAAGGTCCCAAAAGCTCAAGAAATTTAATGAGGGAGGAAAGAGTATCTCTTTTCTCACCTATGATGGCACCTTTGGTGCCACCAACAAAGTATTGGCTTTCATCCAACAATTTGATGAGACCTTTGGAGATGAGGGTGTCACGGAGTTCTCCAAGTTATGCCATGTAGCTACGCACTCCCATAAATCTACTCGTCAATGGTGGGCTAGCCTTCATGGCAACGACGAGACCCCAAAGACATGGAAAACTCTACGAGTTTCCATCATGAAGCAATGCCTATGACAAAGTGCTCACCGATGGAAAAGTTTGAAGCTACTCTTCAACGAGTCTAGCCACAAATATGTAGACAAGCTTTGGGATTTACATCTCAAAGCTACAGTCTTTCAGAGCATAGACTTCGTTGAATAAAAGCAACAATTTTGTGCGGGATTACCTGATGAAATGTCCAAGTATGTCAACTCACAATGGCCTGGCACTATCACCAAAGTGATCCACCAGACTATGGTTGCTTCAAGGATCGATTTTTAACAAGAGACGAGAAGAAATTTCAAGCCCATGGAAAACAAGGATTGAAATGAAGCTAAAGGAAAGAGCAATGCTCAAAACTCTTCCCAAGGAAACACAAACACCAACAACAATAAGGCCAAGGGGAAAGGAGCTTACAAAGGCAAAGATAAGCTCTCTCCTAAATAATCAGAGGCCTTTCGTAAAGACCATAAATGCTTTAAGTGTGGGGAGCAAGGACATGGTTATCGTTCTTGCCCCAAAAGACATGTACTCAATGACACTCCTAGAGCTTCCATGGTTGAAGCTCCAAAAGAGGATACTCATTGTAAAGGCTCATTCCTCCCCTATGCTTGGGGAAAAGTAAGGGAGTATGATGCCTTCATCTTGTTTGACCCTGGCTCTACTCACAACTTCATATCAATAGAGTTGGCCACTAATTTGGGCATTCAAGCTTTTGAGATGGTAGATACTGTAACTGCCGATGGAGATTTCAAGGGACAACAAGTCTCTGTTACTTCCTTGATTGGGAAGTTGAGGCTTCATGACCAAAGCTACATCGACCAAGAAGATTTTTTTTTATCTCTTCTCTCAAACATGAGGATGTTATTCTAGGTGCACCATGATTCAATTGCATGGATGCCAACATAAATCTCCCTGAAAAGAGAATCTACTTCACCTAATGGATGCTAATAATTTGGGGAACACCATATTCTTGGTAGATACACTTGCTTTTGAGAAGTCAGTGAAAAGCTCTATTTTTGTGTATATGATTTTTGGGTAGAGAATCTGAAAATGATTCTAATGTTTTCACAATTAGCAATAAAGGGAATAAGAAGGAATTAAAGTTGTATTATTTCCTAATTTCCTAAATGGATTCCAAGATGTTTTCATTGATGACATCCTAGTGAGCTACCTCCAAAATGAGTAGATGATGACCATGCAATAGAGCTTCTACTAGGAAGCTCACCACCTATCTAATAAACCTCCTTATTGAGTTTCACAAGCTCAACAAGATGAGATTATGAGGACATTGCATTAATTGGTGGGAAAAGGGATGGTGAGTCCTAGATCCTCTCTATTCTGTTCACCAATATTTTTAGTGCAAAAGAAAGATGGCACATATTACATGTGTGTCGACTATGGAGCACTAAATAGGATCACTATAATAGAAAATATTTCCCATGCTATGGGTAGAAGATCTATTTGATAACCTACATGTCCTGGCTTGGCAAATGCTTCAGCCACTTTCAAAATCATGATGGACAAAAATCTTCAGGCCACTCAAATTCTCTTGAGGAGTACAAGTGACACCTCTAGGTAATCCTTCAAGTTGTGAGGGAGAATAAGCTTTTCATTATCAAAAGAAAAATAAATTTATCCTACAAGAGATTCAATATTTAGGTCACATTATCTCTCAAGATGGTATATGTATGAATCCATCAAAGTTAGAGGTAATAAAAGCATGGCCTAACCCAAGGAGTCTACATGAGCTAAGAAGCTTTATTGGTATGTGTGTATACTATAGACGCTTCATAGCAAAATTCTCTTGATTAGCAAGACCATTGCATGACTTAACAAGGAAGAACATTAAATAATCATGGACTGTTAAAGAACAAAATGCTTTTGACAAGCTCAAAGAGAAGCTTACCTCCCAACCAGTCCTTATGCTTCCGGATCTCTCAAAGCTATTTGAGGTCCAATGTGATGCTTGTGGTGATTGCCCTGGAGTATTTCTGCTTCAAGAAGGGCATGCCATAGCATATGAGAGCCGAAGACTCAATGCCGATGTCATAATAATCAATATCTAATTCTCCTAAATTATTTTCTCATGTTAAACTGATCATTTAATATGGGGAAGTTGCAGGGGAGAAAAAGCTAGAATATTGGTTAAGCTAGCAGACCGGCCACAGTAGGGATCCCAAGGGGGGGGGGCATCTGCAGAAGAACCATGTGCAACAATGGGCTAAAAAGACCCTGAGGTTCAGGCCATTAAGACTTCCAAAATGCTAAGGTTCCAAAATTCAAAGGTTGTGTCCAAAGGTCAACCATAAGGCAATTGGATGCTTTGTGTGTGACCAAAAAAGTCTTTGAATATCCCTACATAGGAGGGGGCGAGCCTAGAAAGTAGGGGATGAGAGAGAAGGCCACACATACACACACACACACACACACACACACACACACACACACACACAAGCTCCCTTTACACAAAGGGAATGAGGGACACATGTTAGCTCCCTATGCTAGATGCCCACAAGGTGTACCCAATTCCTATTGGATGACCCTTGAAGTGGACCAATGAGAATTAGGCTAGAGTAAATTTAGCCTAATTAATTTTAAAACACTTAATAAAAATAACCAATGAAAATTAAGTCTCCTGGATGATTATTGGACATCCCGTGAAGGGGTCCAATAGGAATTGAGCAGCCCAATGGGCTACTTAATTCCTATTGGTCACAATGGGGAAAGGTCCAATGGGGATTTAATTCATTTAAATCAATTAAGTTTAATTGATTAAGCTCTCACAAAAGGGGAAAGGGGGACACATGTCAGAAGGCTATCACTTAGCCATTGGCTTGACTTGGGGAGGTCCAATGGGGAGCCTGCAAGAGCAAATAGCAAGAGGGCTCGCCCAAGAGAGAGAGAGGGGGCTGATTTTTGCAAAGCATTATCACACACACACTCACACAATCTCATGTGTGAAGAAAGAGAAGACTATCTCTTCCCAAGATTTAATGGAGAGCTCATCACCTACTCCAAGCTTGTGAGATAGAAGCCTACATCGACACACTCTTGGCTTGTGGATGCAAATCCAACCAAGAGCCAAGCTTCAATGCATGCTCATATCCTCTATCAAGCTAATTACTAAGATAAAGCTATGCTAATATGAGTGATTATGTGAGGAGATGTACATCTTTCTCATAAGATACTCCTTCTACCTCTCAATCTACTCTCATACCCTGCTAGCTCTCACCATCTTCGAAGGTGTGTGAGGTCTTGGGTATGAGAACGGGGATAATTAAAGTTGTGTTTACTAAGTGTTTTGCTTAGTGCATGAAGATTTCATCTTCATTGCACTAGCTAGTATTGAAGGAACACAAAGAATTGTATTGTACAATGTCTCTCTTGATGGGAGAAACCATAATACAAAGCCTTTTGGAGGGGGGACCGGCTCCATGCAAATCCGGTCCTCAACTATTGTCAATAGCTTAATTTCTCTCTCTTTTGAAAGTATTGTTGATGCTATCTTACTAGGTGTTATGCTTTTTGTTGCTCTCTCCACCCAAGCACTCTTGTAATTCTCATTAGGAATCTATTCTAATGAAATGCCCACTATGTTCATATTAATTTCCGCTACACACAAGTTTTTAGTCCATTAAATGTTACATTGGTATCAGAGCACAAGGTATCTCTTTTCTTGCTCAAGAAGGGAGGTCCTCAAGCTAGCTATAAATGGTTGGTATTATTAATTGCCTGTGAGTAAGTAGAATAGGGATTTTTCAGCCTTGCAGTGCGCCTGCCCTTGCGCAGTTAACGGGGCATTACCGTCGAGAGCTATGGTATTAATAGTGGAGTCCTACGGGGCTCGCCTACGGCTTAACCACTATTGAGCTATTAGAAGCTTGACAGGAGCCGATGCTGTTTTGGTGTTGAAAGACCCTCTCTTCTATTCCTTGCAATTAATCGTATTCGAGCCGCGGGTACAGTAGCTTGAGTTCGTTTTCTAAAGGGGTAAAGAGGAGTAGCAACTAGGGCTTGAAGTGCCAAAGTACACCTAAAAAGTTTACACCTAAAAGTTGTTAGAATGGATGACAATAGTAAAGAGAGTGAAATTAATGTTGATAACTTTGATTTTGCTCATGAGAAAGCTACTAATGATGCTTCAATGCTTGTTAACTATCTTGTTTCTTGGCTTCAACAAGCCATGGGCAATCCATCTCTCCAAAGTGAAGTGCAACGGCAGCTCCGTGCTCATGGGATTCTCCAAGCTCATCTCCATGACGAGAGAACACAGAGGAAGCCTCCTTGTGAGACTCCCAAAAGAGGTCTCTCTCCGATTCGGGAAGAAGAAGAGAATCCATACGAAGGGCTCAAGAATTTACTTCTTGATGATGCATCTCCTTCCCAAAGGAGAAATCAAGAGCCTCCACCGAAGGAACGAGAAAGAAGTGAATCTCCCGCCACCTCGGCGGAGATGGCTCCACGAAGACGGCGGGCTAAACGCTCTCCATCACCTCCAAAACAGAGAAGACCATCACACTCTTCTCCACGGCATAATTCAAAGAGGGATGATAAAATGCAAGAGAAGAAAAAGGCGAGAAAGAGGACACCCTCTTCTCCATCTTCTTCATCCTCTTCCTCTTATGAAAGTGATGGTAAAGACGGCGAAGATCAAGACAAGAAAAAGGCGAGAAAGAGGTCACCCTCTTCTCCACCTTCTTCAAATTCTTGACCTTCTGAAGAAAGTGATTGTGCAACCTTTGAACCATCAAAAAGAAGAGGTCATAGGAAATCCTATGCCGCAGGGAAGAGGTCATCCGAGGTGAAGAAGTTCAAGGAGGGAGGGAAGAGCATCTCTTTCCTTACCTATGATGGCACCTTTGGTGCTACGGACAAAGTCTTGGCCTTTATCCAGCAATTTGATGCGTGGTTTGGAGATGAGGGCTTCATGGAGTCCTCTAATCTACGCCATGTAGCTATGCACTTTCAAAAGTCCGCCAGGCAATGGTGGTCTAGCCTACGAGCCAACGGTGAAGCTCCACGAACATGGAAAGATTTAAGAGCTTCCATTATGAAGCAGTTTTTGGCCACCGATGCCAAAGACAAAGTACTCACCGAATGGCAAAGCTTAAAGCTCTCTCCCAATGAATCCATCCACAAATATGTAGACAAGTTTTGGGACCTACAACTCAAAGCCACTGTCTTTATAAAGTTGGATTTTGGAGAGCAAAAGCAACAATTTTGTGCGGGCTTAACCGAAGAAATGGCGGAGTATGTCAACTCCCAAAGGCCACATACCATATTGGCGGTAATACACCATACTATGGTGGCCTCACGAATCAATTTCCAAATGGGGGCTGAAAGAAATAATAAGCCCCTGGAAAACAAGGGTTCCAATGAGCCTAAGGGGAAGGACAATGTCCAAAAGTCTCCTAAGGGCAACTCCAACAAAGCTAAAGAGAAGGGAGTTTACAAAGGTAAGAACAAACTCTCTCCTAAAGAGCTTGAGCGTTATCGCAAGGATAACCGGTGTTTCAAGCGCGGCGAACAAGGGCATGCGTACAGCGCTTGTCCCCAAAAGAAAAGCCGCCAAGATCCTCCTAGAGCTTCCTTGGTTGAAATCCAAGAGGAGGAGACTCACCAAACTCATCACAAAGGATCTCTTCTATGCCATGCTTGGGAAAAGGTAAGAGAACATGATGCTTTTATTCTCTTTGACCCTCGTTCTACTCACAATTTTATATCTATAGAGTTTGCCACCAAGCTAGGCATACAATCCTACGAGATGGGAGATGTCCTACCTTGCAGACAGTGCCTTCAAGGGGCAAGAAGCTTCAGTCACTCCCTTAATCAGGAAATTGAGGCTTCATGTCCAAGGCTATGTGGAAAAAGAGGACTTCTTTATCTCTCCTCTCAAGCATGAGGATGTAATCCTAGGGGCACCATGGTTTGACCGCCTGGCTGCCGATGTTAAATTTCCTGAAAGGAGAATATCCTTTAAGTTCAGGAAAAAGACATGTATATAGATGCTAAGGAAATGGGTAACACTATCCCCATTGTACATGCACCAGCTTTCAACAAGTCAATAAAGAGCTCTATTTCCGTGTACATGATTTTTGTTAAAGACTCTCAAAATGAACCTAATGCTTCAGCAAAAGAAAATAAAAGCAACCAAAAGGAATTAGAGTTATCCAATTTTCTCAAGGGGTTTCAAGATGTTTTTATTGATGACATCCCTTGTGAGCTACCTCCTAAACGAGGTAATGATGACCATGCAATTGAAATTCTTCCAGGAAGTTCACCGCCTAACAAACCTCCTTATAGAGGTTCTCAAGCTCAACAAGAGGAGATTATATGGCAAGTGCATGAGTTAGTTGAGAAGGGCATGGTTAGGCCTAGCTCATCTCCATTTTGCTCACCTGTGCTATTAGTGCAAAAGAAAGACGACACATATCGTATGCGTGTCGACTATAGAGCACTAAATAGGATCACTATCAAGAATAGGTTTCCCGTTCCACGGGTAGAAGACCTATTTGATAAACTACAAGGATCGACCTACTTCAGTAGGATTCACCTAAAAAGTGGCTATCATCAAATAAGGATAGTTGATCAAGACATTGTAAACACCGCATTTCGCACCACATTTGGTCTTTACGAATACATTGTCATGCCTTTTGTCTTGACCAATGCACCAGCCACATTCAATCGCTTGATGGAGAAGCTGTTCAGGCCTCATCGAACCTTCACTAGAGTGTTCTTTGATGATATTATCATCTACTCTAATTCATTAGACGAACACAAGCAACACCTCCAGGTAATATTTCAAGTTTTGAGAGAGAATAAACTTTATGTTAATCGAAAGAAAAGTGAATTTTTCTTGCAAGAGATTCAATATTTAGGTCATATTATCTCTCAAGATGGCATCCAAATGGATCCATCAAAGTTAGAGGTAATAAAAGGATGGCCTAAACCAAGGAATCTTCATGAACTAAGAAGCTTTATAGGTATGTGTGCATACTATAGACGCTTCGTAGGACAGTTCTCACAAGTTGCGGGACCATTACATGACCTAACAAAGAAAAGTGTTAGGTATACATGGTCTGCTAAGGAGAACAATGCTTTTGAAAAGCTTAAAGAAAAGCTTATCTCTCAGCCTGTGCTTACACTACTGGATCGATCTCTCAAAACCATTTGAGGTCCAATGTGATGCTTGTGGTGATTGCCTTGGAGTTTTTTTGCTCCAAGAAGGGCACGCCATAGGCTATGAGAGTCGAAGGCTCGACCCTATTGAGCAAGATCTAGGCATATACGAAAAGGAACTCCTTGCAGTTCTACATGCCTTAGACTCATGGAAGCACTATTTATTGGGGACTCCTTTCATTCTGCGAACGGCTCATCAAAGTCTTAAGTACTTCATGACGTAGACCAAGCTCTCAGACAAACAAATGAGGTGGGAAAATTTCCTTTCGCAATTTCATTTTCATATTGCTCACATTGCTGGCAAGCATAACCAAGTAGCTGATGCACTCTCAAGATGGCCGAGAGTTAATGCGGTTTCCATATCAACTCACAATGATCTATCTTCAATGATAGATGAGTACGCTATTGATCCCGATTTTAGAGATGTGATTTCAACCCTTAGGGAAGAAAGAAGAACCATTTACTTTACAAGATGGTTATCTTCTCTATGGCAATAGACTTTGCGTTACTAACTCACTACGTGAGAAAGTAATGTATGAATCTCATGCTCCACCGTATGCGGGGCATAGAGGGATTCGGTCTACCTTAAAGGGAATTGAAACATATTTCTATTGGCCTACCATGAAAGTGAACATACAAGAGTATGTTTCTATATGTGTGGTTTTCCAAAAGACAAAATTTGATAGAGGGAAGCAACTTGGATTGCTGCAACCCTTGCCAATTCCTAATTCACCATGGGAGAGCATATCCATGGATTTTATCTTTGGATTGCCTAAGTCTATCCATGGGAATACGGGAATATGGACGATAGTAGACAGGTTCAGTAAACAAGATCATTTTATACCTGTCAAAAAGACTATCAAAGCCCATCAAATGGCAACCCTCTTCGTTTCACAAATTTTCAAGTACCATGGCTTGCCAATGTCTATAGTGTCGGATAGAGATCCTAGAATGACCAGTAATTTTTGGAAGGGTCTCTTTGAGAATTTAGGAACAAGGCTAAACTTCTCTTCGGCCTATCATCCACAAACGGATGGCCAAAGTGAAATAGCTAACCTAACAATTCTCCATCTACTAAAATCCTATGTAATGGAAGTAGATCAAAGATCCCAATGGGAGAAGTACTTACCCTTAGTGGAGTATGCTTACAATAACACTGTACATACTTCCACGGGAAAAGCACCTTTCGAGGTAATTGAGGGAAGATCAAAAAGTCCCTTGCTACTTAAGGTACATGGGAAGATCTTCGTTGCAGATGAGTATAGCCGAGACCTACAATAATCTTTTCAAAAGATTAAGGATGCTATTTCTATCTCATAGCAAAGGCAAAAGGCTGTTGCTGACAAGCACAGAAGATCCCAAGCCTTTAAAGAAAACGATTGGGTCTTGTTAAAGTTTCCCAAGGCTCGATTAAGGCACACGACGGGCAAGAATCCTACGGGCCACCAAAAGTACTATGCTAAACTAGCAAAAAGGTACTATGGTCCCTTCCAGATTCTTAGGCCAATCAATGAGATGGCCTATCAACTCAAGTTGCCCAATCATTGGCTCATACAAAATGCTTTCCATGTGAGCCTATTAAAGCCTTACAAAGGAGAGCCACCTCAAGAACCAACTATTGAAGACCCACCGGAGATCGAGGACCAAGAGGAGGTGCTGCAGCCCGAGTCCATTCTCCGACATGAAGACAAGGTATTAAGAGGCGGTAAGACTATCCGACGATATCTTATTAAGTTTAAGAATTATCCTTTTGAAGATGCTAGATGTATGCAAGGCATACAATTAAAGGATAACCTAAACCTTGTCAATGCTTACAATGCTTCCCAAGAGTAAGCAAATGTACAAAATGTTAAAAGTGAAGAAAGTTTTTTGTCTTATAAGACTCTCTTTTTCTTTATTGTGCACAAAAATGAAGTAGTATGCATGCTTAGATCAAGTTTGCGGAGACGACGTCTCCCAAACACCAAGTAGAACTTGTCACTCTACTATGGAAGACTGATAGGACTAATGTGCAGACATGCTTGCGGCATCCTCAGGCTCTCAAGCGCCAAATGGACTAGTCATCCATTGTGGAATGATGTCATAGGGTAACATAGGGATCCTCTACCCGCTAAGAAAAGGACTCATGAATATGCTTTATCTTCTCTACACCATAGTCGAGGACGATTATGATTTCAAGAGAGAGGTAATGTCATAAAAATCAATATCTAATTCTCCTAAATGATTTTCTCATGTTAAACTAATCATTTCATATGGGGAAGTGCCAGGGGAGAAAAAGCTAGAATGTTGGTTAAGCTAGCAGACCGGCCACAGTAGGGATCCAAAGGAGGGAAAATAGGGATCCCAAGGGGGGGGGGGGGGGGGGGGGGGGGGGGGGGGGGGGGGCATCTGCAGAAGAACCATGTGCAACAATGGGCTAAAAAGACCCTAAGGTTCAGGCCATTAAGACTTCCAAAATTCAAAGGTTGTGTCCAAAGGCCAACCTTAAGTCAATTGGATGCTTTGTGTGTGACCAAAAAAGTCTTTGAATATCCCTACATAGGAGGGGGCGATCCTAGAAAGTAGGGGATGAGAGAGAAGGCCACACACACACACACACACACACACACACACACACACACACACACACACACACACACACACAAGCTCCCTTTACACAAAGGGAATGAGGGACACATGTTAGCTCCCTAGGCCAGATGCCCACAAGGTGTACCCAATTCCTATTGGATGACCCTTGAAGTGGACCAATGAGAATTAGGCTAGAGTAAATTTAGCCTAATTAATTTTGAAACACTTAATAAAAAGAACCAATGAAAATTAAGTCTCCTAGATGATTATTGGACAGCCCGTGAAGGGGTCCAATAGGAATTGAGCAGCCCAATGGGCTACTTAATTCCTATTGGTCAGAATGGGGATTTAATTCATTTAAATCAATTAAGTTTAATTGATTAAGCTCTCACAAAAGGGGAAATGGGTAGACATGTCAGAAGGCTATCACTTATGCTGCTTAATAGCCATTGGCTTGACTTGGGGAGGTCCAATGGGGAGCCTGCAAGAGCAAATAGCAAGAGGGCTCGCCCAAGAGAGAGGGGGGGCTGATTTTTGCAAGGCATTATCACACACATAGTCACACAATCTCATGTGTGAATAAACAGAAGACTATCTCTTCCCAAGCTTTAATGGAGAGCTCATCACCTACTCCAAGATTGTGAGATAGAAGCCTACATCGACACACTCTTGGCTTGTGGATGCAAATCCAACCAAGAGCCAATCTTCAATGCATGCTCATATCCTCTATCAATCTAATTACTAAGCTAAAGCTATGCTAATATGAGTGATTATGTGAGGAGATGTACATCTTTCTCGTAAGATACTCCTTCCTCTCAATCTACTCTCGTACCCTGCTAGCTCTCACCATCTTTGAAGGTGTGTCAGGTCTTGGGTCTGAGAACGGGGATAATTAAAGTTGTGTTTACTAAGTGTTTTTCTTAGTGCATGAAGCTTTCATCTTCATTGCACTAGCTAGTCTTGAAGGAACACCAAGAATTGTATTGTACAATGTCTCTCTTGATGGGAGAAACCATAATACAAAGCCTTTTGGAGGGGGGACCGGCTCCATGAGAATCCGGTCCTCAATTGTTGTCAATAGCTTCATTTCTCTCTCTTTTGAAAGTATTGTTGATGCTATCTAACCAGGTGTTATGCTTTTTGTTGCTCTCTCCACCCAAGCACTCTTGTAATTCTCATTAGGAATCTATTCTAATGAAATGCCCACTATGTTCATGTTAATTTTTGCTACACACAAGTTTTTAGGCCATTAAATGTTACATGGGCATATATGAAAAAGAGCTTTTATCTATTCTACATTCCCTAGACACATGGAAGCACTATCTCTTGGGGGCACCATTCCCTAGACACATGGAAGCACTATCTCTTGGGGGCTCCATTCATCCTATAAATGGGTCACAAAGCCTTAAGAAATTCATGACGCAAACCAAGATCTCCACAAAAAATGAGGTGTGGAATGGACAGGGCATGAGCTCTCTTCAAGGATTGATGATCTTGAAAAGCTAGATGAACTCCGCTTACGAGCTGTCGCGTCAATCTATGCTAAAAAGAGAAGACAAAAGGAATTTTTTGACAAGAATGTGCGTACCAAAGAGTTTAAAACAGGGGATTACGTACTTGTTTATACCTTAAAACAACATGCCAAGAAACTTAAAAAGCCAGGACTGGGACCATTTGTGATTAGTGATCTATCACAAAGTGGAGCTGTCAAGCTTGCTACATTAACAGGTGAAGAAATGCCAAATTGGATTAGTGGATGTCGACTAAGGAGGTATCATCTACCACTCACACAGGAGATGCTCCAACAAATTCATCAAGGAAAACAACGAATGAAGGAAAAAGAGAGAGTACGGGAGGAAGCTCAAGCCGAAGCACAAGAACGCATTGCAAAAAAACGGCTTCTGCGACAACAACAAAAAAGTGGAGCACCATTGCGAATCAATGCCATTCGACTGACTGAGTTGGAGGAGGAAACAATGGAGCCAATAATTGCGGTCAAAGTGGTCAACAATCAAGTGGGATCAACAGCTTTGCTTGATTCGGGTGCTCAAGCAAATTTGATCTCTTACGGATTATACCAACAGCTCACAATCACAGATCAACTGCATCCTACTCCCCAAGTGCTGTAAAGTAGCACATCACACCCATTGACAACATTGGGATGGACTATATTGCATGTACAGATACATCAATATATATATCCACACAAATTCTATGTGGTGACAGATGAAAGCACACAACACCCAATGATGCTAGGGCAACCTTGGCAGAAAGCATACAATGTGCAGATAGATTGGAAAGCAAAGGCTGTCAAAATTCAACATGAACATGAACAACAGGTGATAGATTTTGCTTAGCAATACCATCATGCTCAACTGCAAGCCATGCAATCACTGGCAACAGAGCCAAAAACACGAATGCCATCAATGAACAACAGGAAACCTAAGACCAAATATCAGGTAAAACCCAACCATGCTAATTACAGACAGATGAAGTCACCGGCCACAATGCAAAAATCTAGGCTACCAAAACAAGGTAGACAAGTATGGATACGGAAGGATAGAAATGCAATGGCAAAAAAACAAAAATGTAACAAACGTATTCCAACAAAGCAGACGGTTCAACCCCAAACCAAGGGCATAAAACGAATGTGGATCCCAAAGAAAATGCTTAGCCATAACCCAAATGTCACTCACATTTGGATACCAAAGCAAAAGCAACTACATGCAGTACAAGCAACAATGGAAGGCAGACAACTGCATTTCAAAAAGGAGAAGCGACATAAGTGGATGCCGATGAAAGACAAACCAGTGGCAAACAAGCAAGAGCCAAAACATCTACAAAAAAAGGCAGCAACACAATACCAATCGAAAGTCAAGGCCATAAGGCCCATAGCCATTACATCCCCGCCAATTCTATCCTTAGGCACAGCTACGACCCATCAACAGTGTCGGCAAAGCAATTGCCTTTTGCCAAAAAGAAAACTAAGCAGAGAGCAATAGAGTTACAGCTATTACTTGCAAAGAAAGTAGGAAACCTCGACGGCGAATGCCAATAATCATTTTGCTTATTCCCTTCTCTTGCACAACATTAATTTTTCCATGCATTGACCGAGTATGCATAAAATAGGGCCACATTAATCGGCCAGGCATTAGCACAACTTTTTCAACCTATGCACGGCACATACACCAAGGCAAAACCTTGTGGTCCGGGAGGACTCCGGCTAGGAGGGGGGGAGGCATTCTAGAGGCACTCTCAAATGCGGAACCAATGACAGAAACAACAAAAAAGGGCATGATTTTTGACTATTTTAAGGTTTGTTGTTTGACTGCAAAATTTTTTGGAGTAACTCAAGCACATATGCCCTTATACAGCATGAATCTACACATATATGGGGCCAAACGTCAAATCAAGCCCCTAGGTGTGTGTATATAAGTAGAAATAGCCTTTTTTCGGGCAAAATATTGGTAAAATGGAGAAATCCGGTCATAAAAATTGCATGTGAGTGTATATAATGTGTTGCGGTGATGTTTGTGATTTATTATGATTTTTGGGGATTTTTTGGGTTTGATTTGCTATTTTTCTTTTAATTTTGCTAATTTTCGGCAGAAAAACTTCAAAAATACAAAAAGCAGGTGAAAAACAGTCATAATGAAAAACAAAAAATATGGTGATGATCAGTGACTATAGGAAAACCTATGGTGCAGTGGGGGTGCAATTATGAGACTGGAGCGGAAAGTGTGTTTTGGCTAGGTTTTGACCGAAATGCCAAATTTCTGGTAAATAGAGCAAATGGAGTCCAAATCAAGAAATTTTTGAGCCTAAACCGCATCTTGCAAGAAGATAGGAGCACATGTCAAATTTCATGAAAAGTGGTTTGGGGACCTCCATTATAAGATATTTTCACCCCAATTTTAGCTCATTTTCACTATTGACTTTGTGGAGAAAGCTTTTGCCACCTAGAGCGGATCGACTTTCCAACACCTTCTATGACGCACACGACTACCGGACGAGCTCCAAACATGAGAGGTAGGCTCACCACCTTGAGCTTTTCGCGCATGTTTGTTGTTATGTCGCGAAAACTAGCGTAGAGGTCACACACAAAGCGAGCGGTAGAGACCTGCAAGTAGAGACGGCGGCCTAACGGCTAACCCGAAAGCAACAAGACTTCATCGGTAGCTTACCCTAGTCTAGGAGACCAGTCCTAGATAGCCAAAGGCAGTGGGAAACCATCGGGAAAAACCCTAATTCCCAGAAACCCGCAAGAGGCCACCAAATGGGAAATCGGCGAAACGGCGACCAAATGCTACCAAAATTCATGGGTAGGAGCATCTGGACATGCTCGACAAGTCTATATGACCCGCATGACCAAAAAGTGACCCGAAGCGGCACTAAACCTCAGAAACGGCATCAGACACACAAAGCGTCAAAATGCACTTGCGGCCAAACCGCAAGTCTGTTTGCCACCAAACTTCACGAGAGGCTTTCCTAAACCATCAACAACCAATCCTATGGTGGAAGACCACCATAAATCATCAAAGGTATGTAAATGCAACCACGGGTGCTTCTAGAGCGACAAATTGCCAAATGGAGCTCCGGTGAAGCGAAAGTCGACAAAAACCATACGGCAAGGATCCCCAAGGGATTGGGAAGCTATGGAGACCAACATCGAAAAATTTCATCGCCAAAAACCACTCCAAAAGTCAGAAAACAGCTCGGAGGCTCTGAAGTCCACACAGGGAGTTATACTCTATTCATTTGACTTTTTTTGTTGAAATTAGGCTCAAAAGGGACTTAGGGGAGCAAAGGGCAAGCACAAGGAGCACTAGCACTAAAAAAAATCACCAGGAGGCACTTTTTGGCACAAACCTCAACAATTTTTATCATGCACATGTTCTGAATGACATTTACAAGCCATACACCAAGTTTCATCACATTTGGACCAGATTTGACCTCATATGCATGGAAAAACGCAAAGTTAGGGCATAGAGGCAATAATGGGCCATTGACCTACCAAATCTTGTACAAATCTCATGAAAATTGCACAACACACTCACATACACATCAACAAACAATCTGTGTGGTCATGGAGAAAAAAGGATGAAATAGACATCCTACGCGTAGGATGTCTAATGGACCTTTTTGGCATGGAAGGGATGTTTTATCATTCCAGATCTAATTACCTCATCAGCAAGAGCCCATATGACAAGTTTGAAGCCATTTTAATCACTTTTGACCCCCAACACCTTCAAGATACACTTTTTGAGGCCAAAAACACCTCACAAAGCCTTACAAGCATCAAATCTTGTCCAAATTCAAATCCAAGAAAAGGGCCATGTTCCATAGGCCAAGGACAACCCACAGAACAAGTTTCATGCAATTCTGATGAAAAAGACATCCTACGCGTAGGATGTCTCCAGCATAAATTTAGCCTTCTGTGCAAGGAATGACATCATGGGAGCCAATACCATGGTGCAATGAGCCCATATACCAATTTTCAACCCATTTGGACATCAATTTCTACCTATGATGGACATTCTACCCAAATTGTGACCTAAAGCCTGAATCATCCCAAAAATCCACTTTTTGATATCCAAATTCAAATCCAAGCATATAGCCATGTTCCATGAGCCTTACACTACCTGCATGTCAAGTATGAACCAATTCTGATGAAAAAGACATCCTACGCGTAGAATGTCTAAATAGAAATTTTTGGCCAAATTTGCACTGTGAGCACATGCACAGCTTCACAAGTTCCTTTTAAGCTATAATTTCAATTTTCAAGTCATTTGGATAAGTAAAACTCAGTTTCGCAGCTAATATGGAAAAAACGCTAACTTTGGATTACTGAGTGCAACAGGATCTATGGCAGTCTCGAAGTCACCGGCAAAGAAGAAAAGAATGACAATCAAAGATTATCTGGACGAGATGGAACCCTTTGTCATTGTAGAAGGAACAATTAATCCCACCAGCACCTGGATACAAGAGGATCTGTTAGAGTCCAATGACCTAAGGATCTACCAGGGAGTGTTCAAAGACAATGAAGGTAATGTAATAGAGCTGCCAATGCTGCCAAGAGAGCTCAATGAATTTGTACGAAGCAAAATGACCGGCTACTTGGAGAAAATTGACCTCCATAACTACTTCGAAGCGATACCAGCAGGGGTGGACATCAAAAGATTATGGGAGTTTGTAACAAGCATCAAAGAGAATGGAGTGGCCAAGGTGACAGATTTACAAGGCAGACCAGATACAGAGATCATAATCACAGAGCGGGTTGTAGCCCATGCACTAGACCTCTCCAATCAAGGAGACAGTGTAATAAAAAGAAGGGACGAAGTCAAGGTGTACAAAGAGAAAAAGGCCAATTACACCTTTCAAGACATTGCCAACCCAAAAGTGGCAATTATGTGCCAGTTGTACAACCAGTACTTCCACATGTGCACTAAGAGGCCACAGAAGTACAGGATGCCGCCAAGTGCAATTGCCACGACGTTTACTTGGGCAATGACAAAAGGCACCCCAAAGATAATCAACTATGCGGCATACATACATGATAGCTTGGTAAAGATGGGCAACAAAAATCCAACCTACATAGTGCCAGGAGAACTGATAACCAAGGTGGTTTATGCAGCACTATACGCTAAAGGAAGGTTGCCTGACCCACCATCTCAGAATGATTGGCTAAGGGTAAAAGAAGACAAGGAAGATGAGCCACAAAGAGCACCAAGGGTGGCTACGAGATTGAAGAGACGGTTAGAGCCAGTTCAAGAGGAGAAACCTGAGTAGAAGAAAGGAAAGAAGGAGTCTGCTCAAGTGCCGGCCAAAGAAACCAGGTTTCAAAAAGCGACAAGACTCGAGAGGCTGATGGAGAGTTTTCGAGTAGAAAGAGCCCCCAAGGGTGATTTAAACAAACTCTGGAAGCCATCTCTTGAGTCTATGTCCAAATCATCCAGACGAGTGCAGAGGGACCGCTTTGAAGATTATATCAAGAATTTCGAGATTCTTGATGCTGCAGCGGAAAACATTCCCCATGTCCCTTTCACCGAGGAGGAAGTGGAACAGATAAGGCAGACATTGCTAGATGAACAAGAAAGGTAAAGAAAAATGAAAGCAGACAGGGACTTGAAGGGAAAACTGGCAGCTTTACCAGATAGCCCTAAAACCAGTCCACAGCGATCTCCACCGCCCTCACCACCTCCTAGCAGCCCTCCACCAGAAGATAAGGAGGCTGAGGACAAACAAGAAGAAAGGCAAGCTGAGGAGCAAGAGCAAAGGCAAGAACCTGAGCCAAAGGAAGAGGCCAAGCCTGAGTCTGAGCAAAAATAATTAGATGAGGCCTATTATGCATTTTTGGACCTGCTAGCTGCAGGCTATACAAAGGAAGAAGCCGCCACAGTCGCCGCATTTGACGTGGCGAGAACAGGGCATAAAGATCAGATGCAAGGCATCTGGCTAGTGGAACTTAAACAAATTGCTACAGAAATTGTAGACTTGCACCCGCCCTCCAATGACTGGGACGTGGTGATGACAAAGCTAGCCGGATTGCGAGCACAATCCATGGCTTCAGAGGAAGAAATGACGACTCTCAAAGCCACTAAAGAACATATCAAAAAGGAAGTGGATTCTCTGCAGGCACAAAGCCAAAGACAAAAAGAGAGAGAAGATGACCTGCAGGCCAGCTTGGCAACAGCTCTACAAAACTGCCAAGCAATGGAAGAAGCAAATGAGGCAGCAGCAAAAAGAATACTAGCAGCTGAAGAAGAGTATCTGCAGCTCAGCAAGTCATTGCGAGATGCTGAAAAAGAACGGGATAATTTGACACTACAGCTGGCAGAAGAAACAAAAGAAGTAGAGGCCATGAGAAATGCCAAGGAAAAGGAAGAGATAGAACAAGAAGCAAGCCTTGATGAAGTCCTTGAGCTCAAGGACCAATTAAAAGTCAAAGATCAAACCATCCAGAGGCTGCGAGCATCACCTGCTAGAGTTAGAGCTACGAGCTCGACTCAAATCATTTCCGAGAGTCAAATATATGAAGAGCAAATGCAGGAACTTCAGAAGGAGCTGACTCTCGAGAAAAAGCAAAGGTTAATGATGGCTGAAGGTTCTATCGCAATGCAAACAAGAATGGAGGACAGCCAAAAAGCCCTACAAAAGAAGTGGAGAGCATAAAGATAAAGCTCCAGGAGGCGGAAAGAGTAAACGCTGAACTTAATGACCTCCTCGTGAATATGGGCGAAGAAGCTGAAGCGGAAAAGTAGACACTCCTCAGGCAAATTGAGGAGTTGAAATGCCAGCAACAAGCAGAGGCAAAAAGCTCAGGGCCAGCAGCCAATGAGGGCATCAACCGCGAAAATGTGGCAGATCTTGTGGACACACCCATGCAAGAGGAAAGCATAGCAGGATCCTCTCAAGAGCCGCAGGATCTAACACAAGAAGAGAAGGAAAATTTGTGTAAGGCAATAGAAGCAGAGCTAAGAGAAAGCACAAAGGAAGCCTTGGAATGGGAGCAGAGGGTCTTCAAATCTATGACAATTCAGAAGATCAATGCCAGCAATCTCAAGCGCGAGTGGCTTCAACCCTCTCTCCCATATCCATTGCTGAAGTATGAAGCAGCAACAATAAACAGGCGAATCAGAGAAGAGCCAACGGTACCTCTCTACAATGCAGACACCTCGAGGCCAGAAGGAGTTAAGCTCATAGTGTATTCTCAGCCAAAGTGGAGGAAGGCGTGGCTTACCAAGTACCCACAGTACCTAATCCACTTGGTAGAGGCACCTAAACATATCAGAGACAACCTCAGCTTCTGTCCTCTACCAAGGGTTAGGACGTGGAAGGCACAAGAAATTTTGCAAAGAAGCCAACCCACTTGGCTGAATTACCCAAATCTGTCAGGCGTGAAGGCAGGTGAGAGAATAAGTGTCCAATACATGGTGAAAACCCTAACGGGCGCCATAAAATTGTTCATTGGCTCACCTGACCTTACATGCATTATGATGAGAAAAATCTACAGAACCATCCTAGCAGTGTTCGAGACCTTCAAGCCGGCCCAGGTGACCGACAACATATTCTTCTTCCAAGATACATACAGATGTGCTTACGATCTGTCAGGGCAGCCTTCCAAGGAGGTGATACATGCATTGTATCAAAGAATCATGTTTCTACCATCCTATCACCTCCAAGCTTTTGAAGAAGCATTCTATACGGGGTTCTTCACCATGAATACAGATATCTTTGGCCCGACAATGCTGAACCTACATGCAAGGTACGAATCACTGCTAAAGATGCGGGAAACGATAAGATGAAGCAGTTGATCAAGGCCATGTCGGGGACGACATGAACAAGGAGGGGGGGGATGTTAGAAGCTAGACACACCCCACAGCATCTAACTACTCGGCGGACTATTATCTTTGTAATTATTCATTCATTGAGGAAAACCCAATCTTTCACCTTGTAAATATTGGGACTTACAGAAGTTTCCGGATTGTATCCCAGTTTTGATAGTTAGATTGAGTAGATGGTTGATTTTGGAACTTTAGGGTTTGAGAAGTTGTAAGGTATATATACCACTTTTTGACCTTAATGAAAGAAAACCTTTTGTCATTTTAAAAACAAGTTTGAAATCTGTGAGTGAGCATACTGTGTACGAGAGAGAGAGAGTGGGAGCCTCGTCTTGATGCTACAAGTGCTACGGTGGTCGGAATCGAGTGCGGAGAAGTGCAGCGTGTTGCCCCTGACTAGAGCTACGCGCCGGTACCAACATTGCGCGCGTACGGTCCGGCTTTGTGAGCTCCTTCTACGAGCTTCATTGGTTGTTTGGGTGAGCATACGCTGTCCGATTTTGCATTGTAGCATATCCACGCGTTCACATTGAGTAGAACTACACATTAGGCACTTTAGATTTCGGAAACGAAGACCTGCAGATTTTGGCCAGACATCCTACGTGTTTTTGCACCGGGTGTTTTGGGTCGTGATTTTGGTTCATAGACCTTAGGGAGAGCGGACTATTGGTATTAGTAGGGTCTCCTTTAAGTTCTATGGTGTTTCGAGATTGTTTGATGGGTATTTGGCTCTAGAAATCGTTGTAGGAAGTTTCCTCTTTTGTACTCTTGAAGGCTGTGACTTAGACAATTGGTAGAGACCTCTGTAGGAATTAGTTAGGAGTCGGTCGAGTGTAAGTTGACACCTTATGCTTGCTTCCACGCGCTTGCGGGTCGAGATTCGTCCTTAGCTGACATTACATGTTAGGTGAGTTCTCGCTGTGCTGACGTCCGTCGCGGCGTATCCGTCCAACAGGCAGCTTCTCCCAAGCACCAAATGGATTAGTCGTCCACTATAAGAGGCTGTGTGCACTTGTGACATTTTTAGTGACGAAAATACATTGGTTTTTTATACTCCCCAGCGTTGCTAAGACCGTCGCTAACAATGTCGCTACGGGAACGTCGCTATAAGCATCGCTATAACCATCACTATATGCGTCGCTATATAGCGATGCATATAGAAACGCTTATAGTGACAGTTATAGGCTACCTATAGCGACACTCATAGCGACGTTGCAGAGCCTTATATAGCAATGCTTATAGCGACACCCCAGAGTACAAATTTTTGGGTGGCAGGACATTCACCCATCAACCATATTGAATGTTTCAATAATAGAGTAAACCCAAATGAATCCAAGATAAGTATAGATTCACGTTTGAAAGAAAGTGCAAGGTATAGACCCAAAGTAGTCACCCACAAGACAATATAGCCATTAACTCCATCATCCATAGTATTGTTTGTAGAATAACTCCATCATCCATAGTATTGTTTGTAGAATAAAGATACAAAACTGACAAAAGTAAATTGATGAAAGTAAATCAATGACAATTGTACATATCATAGGCAAAATCACTTGATTGTTAAGCTTTGCAAATGTAATAGTTACAACACCATTTTCATTATTAAGAAAATAAGCATGGTTTTCCAATAGTTACAAAAAGACGTATACATGCTATGAAAAAAGGAAACTAATGCTATCTAGCTACAGCTAGATTGATGTTGTCTAATGAGACATCTCATTGCCTCCAAACGGCGTCTCTGTCGGATTTTGCAAAAAAAAACAATAAGACAGCTTTTTGTAAGTATAAACATATAATTTACAAAACAATACAACAAATAGAAAATATTAAATACTAACCATGCCTCCGCGAGAACTCAGAATGTCCATCAGGAGTTTAAGCCCTTTCTACCTGTGTACGCGCGCTCGTACGTTGTGGGGTCAACCCGTCTGTCATCGACCACTGTTCAAAACATATAAAGAATCCATTTTGTTAGAATTTAAAAGTGCAAATAGACATAACTACCAAACCTAAAGAGTAATGCAAAAACACTTACAAAATTGGCCTCACACCCACCGCTCCCCAAGTGGTGCGAGTTCCGTGCCTCTACTCGCGCTTTGGCTACCTCCTTTTGTTACTTTCACTTGTTAGGATTCTCACACATTGATTGCTTTGCATTCTTCCAATCTTCTTTGGCCATCCAATCTGGTCTGTTCCACCCATGCTTTATTTCTTTTTGCACTTCAAAACGCTTGTTCTTGCAGTATTCATGCATTTGAACCTTCATCAGGTCTTCATTGAAGTGCTCATCCCGTGTTGACACGGGAAACTCATCATGCAGCATGCTGATGACTCTGTCTTTTAATTCACTTGGTGCTTCACTCTAGGTGTTTAGTATGTAGTGTCTAAACACTTGAGAGCAAAGACTGCGCATGTGTGAGATCACCTTCTTGTCATCATCATCCAAGATGATGCCGCCGCTGAACTCGACGATGTACGACAAGTCCTCTCGACTGTGACGCGTGAACCAGGGTGTCCCGGCAGGGGTCTCTAGTGACATGTCAATGGGGGTACAGACGTCAGATGTCTCCTCTGGAGTCTAATCCCTGAAGCGAGGAGTGTTGACTGGGGTGACTCCAGGAGGAGTAGGTAGTGGTATGTAGCTAGGAACGGTCGATAGCCGCACAAAACCTGGCATAGATGGTCATGTCGTGGCTGGTGTGGGGGCGGGCAAATAAGGGGAAGGTAAAGAGCCTCGTCGAACACAAGACAGTGTTGAGGCATCAGCGACGGCATCCCCACAACAACAACCACCGCCACCACTAAAGCGTCCGTGCCTAACGAGCGTGGATAATCTTGTCAACACCGAAGCTTCGAAGCACGCTGAATGCTCTGAAACAGAGGGAGACACTGAAGGAGTAGAACGATGTGATGGTGCTCAAAGAGCGATGACACTCCTCGTACCACCTCCGCTGCTCGGGTGACAAAAAAGAAAGAAACTCATCATCATCCATATCTGCATTAAACACACAGACATTTAATCTTAATATTGAATGAATGGAGACGAAAACATGGACAAGTAGAGAGAGAGAGAGAGAGGATTCATAAAGGGGGAGGGATTCTTGTGTAGAGAGATTCCGTTGAAGTTCTTGTGAATTTGTAAAAGCACTACGCTCTGGGTGCGATGGAGACTCAAGCTGCTACCCTCCGCACGTGCCTTCTCACGCACATATCCCTTAAGTGTTTTCATGAAACGTTCTAAAAATAGCATCCATCTAAAATGTACTGTGCTAGCTATTTCCACCTCATCAACTATGTGAGCAAGAAGATGCACCTGAATGGTTAGCATGGTAGTAGGAAAGTGTTTCTCAAACATGCACACAACCTTTGCAGCGTTTAGTTTGGCGAATGGTATGGAGTCTACATTGATCTCCTTTTGTGAGATCCATTGCACCAACTTCGCAAGTTTATAGATTATGTTACGGACGTCAGGAGACAAACATCCCTCAATGGACACCGGTAAAATAAACTACAAACACGTCTAGCAATGATATTAAAGTCCACACACTAATTTGCTACACAATTCCCACTATGATATATTCTACTTCAAACATACTTGACACATTTTATGCCGGTCGTGTGGCTTTAGACCGGTAAGCTTTCCTTCTTTAGTGAAACACGTTCGAAGCGAGTGCATTACGCCAGTGGGGGTCCGCACAGATCGAATGGTATCTTTTACTTTGCGTTCTTGGTCTCCTCTCAAAATCCATGGCGCTTTAGAGAGTTTTATCAATCCATCGGATGCTGTTTACGGCCAATATTGCTCCATATGATCTACATTTCTAAGGTCAACCCTGGCTCCCAAAGTATCTTTCTTGCCAATCAGATGGTCCCATAGAAGATTACCCACATTCTTGAATATGTGCATTGGATCGAGCAAGTGACTGATCATGAGTCGGGGCCAATATGTAACTCGTACCATAGAGAGAGTCTCTTCATCGCTGGGAAAAGTGACGCAAAAACTTTTGTGGAATTTTGTTCCATGGAGATCTACTTGATATCTCATAGAATCACATTGCAGACACTTCTCCATGTCTACGGTATCCCCTCCAAAAAGAATGCAGTTGTTAGGACAAGCGTGAATCAAATTGTAATCCATCCCGAAGTTTTTCAAGATCTTACTTCCTTCCTCTCTGGAATCTAGCATCACATTATCAGTTGGTAGTATGTGCTCTTTGAGCAATCTACACAGCAAAAAAAATGCAGTACACTTGTGTAAGTAATCTATCAGATCATTATACATCTAGAGTTTTTTATTAAAGTAACACATTGTAATAGGTCACCTAAAAAGCGCTGCGATGCTAGTGTCACTCCATCCAAACTTTGCCTGCATGTTGAGAAGAACCACGAGCGCCTTCAATCTAAACACACGTGCTCCATCATACAATGGCGTATCGGCTTCACTTTTCATATCATCATAGATAAGCCTTTCTGAATCCATGATCGTCTCGATCATTTCATTGATCGCGGGCTGAAACATTGCCTCGTTCGGAATGTGGTATGCATGATCATCCTCCGAGCTTTCAGAGGCTACATCTTGTGGCCTCACGTATGCTGCCTGACCAAAGCGCCTGCGAACACGTCTATTGGGTTGCAAGATTGCTGCCTGTTGGTCAACGTCAGAGTTCGACGAGTTAAAATTGGCAACAACTCGATCTATAATAGATGGATCAAGCTCACCAAATTTATAAACGTGCTGCAAAGAAACGAATCTTGTCCGTCACATAGCATGTTTGCATTGATTACAAGGACATGAGATCCTTGTTGAGAGATAGGTGTTTCGGTTGGACGGCCCAACATCCTCGTCACTACTCATAATGAAGGTAAAAACCTTATAACCTAAACATAAATTTAATCTTCTATTGGCATCCTCCATCTTTTATGTCTCTCTCTCTCTCTCTCTCTCTCTCTCTCTCTCTCTCTCTCTCTCTCTCTCTATGTTAAGCATGATAGAGCATCAAGGGAGCCCAACATTAGAATGCAAGTGGAAAGTTTTCAAAGAAGTAATTTTCTCTTGTGCGAAGGAATGCTTTTCGGCGAAACACATGTCTTGCAAAAGGTCTAAGAAGGGTAGCACCAAGAAGAAATGGTTTGACATGGAATGTAGTCAAGCGCGAAAACACTTGCTAAGATTGGATGCAATCAAAGACAAGGAAGTTTACTTGGAATGTTCACACACATACAAAGCACTTGTTCAAAAGAAGAGGAGAAGGTGGGAAGTCGAAAAACAACTTCTTTTAGCACAAGAGAAAGCACATGCATGTGGCAAGTTTTGGCAAAATCTAAAAGGCAAGCGCGTTGAGAGCTTTGGTGACTTGACTCTTGAGGATATGTATATGCATTGTAAGAACCTCTATGAGCAACCCAATGTTGATAAGATGGAGGGTTGTAGCTCCCTTCCATTTATGTCTCCCTTCTTTACCATTGAAGATGTATGCCACGCGCTTGAGAAACTTGCTACTCGCAAGGCAGGTGACCTTCAAGGTGTCAAGGCTGAAATGATTAAATGGACAAGCAAGAAAACACGATATTGGATATGCGATATGTTTAACCTTGCACTTCAGTATGGCATGCCTCATGATTGGAGTGCAAATTGGATCAAACCTTTGCACAAAGGAGGAGATGTAAACAATGTGAACAACTATCGCACTATAATGGTTGGTTCTTTGATGGCAAAGTTATTTGGATGTATCATGGAGATGAAGATAAGTGAATGGGCTGAAAAGAATGGCAAACGTGCGCTTGGCCAAGCAGGTTTTCGAAAGCATCATAGCACTATTGATCACCTTGTCACTCTTCGAGTTCTTATGGAAGCGTCTCGATTGAAAGGAAAAAAGTTGTATTGTTGCTTTGTGGATTTCAAGAAAGCTTTTGACATGGTACCGCGAGGAAATCTTTGGAGACGTATGCAAAGCCTTCAAGTGCCGAGAGAATTTATGCATGCAGTCTTTCGCATCTACCAAAAAGTGATATGTCGATTACGTATGGGAGATGGAATTTCAGAATTTTTTGCAAGCACTATTGGTGTCAAACAAGGATGCCCACTTTCCCCAACCCTCTTTGGGCTACTCATTGATGAATTCGAATACATGGTTCTTGATTTTATGCAGCAAGAAGGCATAGAAGAGGTTAAGATTGGAAATGCGGTGATCATGCTTTTGCTTTATGCCGATGATGTAGTGCTCTTGGCACATACCTTAGAAGATGCACAAAAGCTTATGAGTGTCTTGGAACGCTTTTGCCTACATAGCGGGCTGATCGTGAATGGATCCAAAACCAAGGTTATGCTTGTAAAGACCCTCAATGACGAAAATCCATGCATTGTATACAACAATGAGAAACTTGAAGTGGTAGATCACTTCAAGTACCTTGGCCTTGAGGTTCCATCCAATCATAAATGGAAGGATTGTGCAATGCGTCGCTTGGAAGCCGGAAAGAGGGCTTATTATGCATTTGAGAACATGTGCAATGCAGGAGAGATCAAGTGTTGGGCTCTCAAAAAGTACCTCTTTGACACATTGGTGACACCGGTGCTTCTTTATGGAGTGGAGGTGTGGGGTGGAAGCATCGGGAAGTCTACTTGGAAAGAGTTTGAGAATGTCCAAAAGCGTTTTCTCACCAACTTTCTCCAAGTCAAGACACAAACACCCTACATGCTCTTACTTCTTGAGTCTGGATCGCTTCCCATTGAGGTCTTGGGCATGGAAAGGGTTGTGGAGTACATGCGTAAGACACAACGTAGCCCTTTGCATCGACTTCCTAGAATCGCATATGAAGCAAGTCAAAAGGTTCAAAAGACATGCAAGAGCAAAATACTAAGTTCGGGGTGGATGCTTGATATCAAGAAATGGTTTGGAAGATGGGATGCATGTCACTTGGTCAAGGATGCATCGATCGACTCCCAAGTTAATGAGGCCTTCTTACAACGCCAATGTATCATGGCTTGGGAGAAATCTGGAGGTTCTCGCTTCAGCCATTACACCACACACGTTGCCCCAAACTACAAATCTCTCTTCTTCTCGGAACGAGGTAACCGAACCCATTCCTACATCCTTGAGCCCATCCCGTTGAGTGCAATCCGCACCATTGCCTCCATTCGTCTTAGCTCCCATTCTCTACGCTGCGAGACAGGACGTTGGGGCACTGGCGAGGAGTGTCATCGACTTTGCACCTTATGCCCTCGTCAAGTGCGAGAGAGTGAGTACCACACACTACTTGAGTGCTCAGCTTTTGACCACATTAGGTCCTCTTTTCCCCATATATTCAGCCATGAGCTCTCCCTACATACCTTCCTCTCCCAACCACGATGTGGACTCTCTATTGCGACGCTCATTTCAGCCATTTTTGAGCATCGAGAGTCACTTATGAACTCCACTCACACCACGTGACATGTTCATTTGGTCCCATAGGTCATATTTGACCTCCCAGGACGATAATAGAACTATCTATCTATCTATCTATCTCTCTCTCTCTCTCTCTCTCTTTTCACACTGTAAACTACCTCACATTCTCTAGTCTTGTCCAATCCCCGCACACCTCGGTCTACAGGTGCACGGAGATCAGAACTACCCGGTTATAATCTTGTCTTTATTGCTCAATTCCTATATTTGTGGGTACCAGAAATCTACACACCCACGTCTACATGATAGTGCATGTAGTGGAAAAACCCCTGTGCCTCTTCTCTAGCTGTAGCAATTCACAGCATCTTAACATCTCTTCACAACATATCTTTGTTTGAAGGATTACTTAGCACATTACATGTTGGCCTCCAATCTGAGTATCATGCCGTTGAAAACTTTCCAACTTAAGGTGGCATCCATAGAGA
Organism: Adiantum capillus-veneris; assembly: GCF_014529385.1. Classification (NCBI taxonomy): domain Eukaryota; kingdom Viridiplantae; phylum Streptophyta; class Polypodiopsida; order Polypodiales; family Pteridaceae; genus Adiantum; species Adiantum capillus-veneris. The sequence continues at coordinate 137,936,743 of NC_140938.1, forward strand.
GAAAGAGAGGGATCACCGTTCGCCTACTAACTCTAATTTTTTTACCGTAATCCCGACGGTAGACTTTAATATAAAAACTAATTCCAAAATCTAATCTTAACTCTAATCTAATTAGACATGTGGTGATTCGTGGCTAATTGAATATGGTTAGTGTGTGAGTTAATAGGTGTTAGATTCTGATGGGAATATATATATTGTTGTGTAACTAATGTTTGCTCTTTGGGCAAAGTGCGTCTTCATTGACATGCACTAAAATCTAACTTAAATCCAATATAATCTTAAATCGAACATAAATTTAGATCCAACCTAATCTTAAACTCAAAATAAACCTAAATCTAATATAATCTTAAATCGAACATAAATCTAGATCTAATCTAATCTTAAACTCAAAATAAACCTAAATTTCATCTAATCTTAAATCGAACATAAATCTAGATCTAATCTAATCTTAAATTCAAAATAAACATAAATCTAATCTAATCTTAAATCTAACATAAACATAAATGTAATCTAATTTAGATCTAAATTTAATCTAGTTAATCTTAAATCTAAATCTAATCTAAACTTAAACTCAACATAAACCTAAAGCAAATCCAATCTTAAATCCTAAACCTAAATGTAATCTAACTTAAATTTAACATAGCTAGCTAATCTTAAATCTTGTTCTAATTTTACATCTAACCTAATTTTACATCTAATGTAAATCTAAATCTAACCTAACCTTAAATTCAACATAAACATAAATCTAAATGTAATCTAACATAATCTTAAATCTAATTTAAATCTTAACCTAATCTCTCTCTCTTTGTTTTTTTCCCTTACCTCTCTCTTTCGTCTTCTCCCCCTCTCTCTCTCTTTGGTTTTTTATTATCTCTCTCTTTCTCTTTCTCTTTGTTTTCTCCTCTCTCTCTCTCTCTCTCTCTCTCTCTCTCTCTCTCTCTCTTTCTTTTCCTCTCTCAATGTGTGTGTATATGAATTCTTTGTTTATGCCTGTGTGCGTGTATGTGTTTTATGTTTATGCATGTGCTCTCTCTCTCTCTCTCTCTCTCTCTCTCTCTCTCTCTCTCTCTCTCTTTCTTTCAAAGACACGATGTGTGTGTGTGTGTGTGTGTGTGTGTGTGTGAGAGAGAGAGAGAGAGAGAGAGAGGGAGAGAGAGAGAGAGAAAGAGGGGAAGGGAACATGAGAGAGAGGAGAGGGTATGAGCATACCTAGCTCTCCTTGTGTGTGTGTGTGTGTGTGTGTGTGTGTGTGTGTGTGTGTGTGTGTGTGTGCATGTGTGTGTGGGGAAGAGAGAGAGAGAGAGAAAGAGAGAGAGAGCGCAGGTTACCTATTTTGCTTGAGTGCCGAAAACTCCGATCTGATATCTGAGTTTCTGGCGCTATCGGTTTATTTTTTACCCCTGTCAACGTCACTATAAGAATCGCCTATAGGCGTTGCTATGCAACAAATAGAATAGCGACGTCGTGGATTTTCATTTTTGAGCGTCACACTGCGAGCGTCGCTAATATGAAGTACCTCTTGTACTAATACATTCTGAAATGATGTTGTAGGGTAAAAAGGGACCCTCTACTAGCTAAGAAACATGGACTAATGACTAGGCTTTATCTTCCCTACCTCATAGTGGAGGACGACTATGATTTCAAGAGAGAGTTAATGACATAAAGTATAATGATTTACCAAATGATTAAATGATATGATAAATGATTTACCAAATGATTTTCTCATATTAAATTGATCACTTAATATGGAAAGACAAAAGGGGAATAAGAGTTAGGATATATATATGTGTTTCTAGACCTATCTCAACAGGGAAACAAAGGGAGAAATGGTTGCATTTCAATAGGGTTCAAAAGGAGACGGTCTACCAAAGAGTAATAATGTGCAATAAGTGCTTCTAGATATACCTCAACAAGGGACCAAGAGGAGAGATGGTTACATCTCAAAAGGGGCCAAACAGAGGTAGTCTATCAAAGAGCAACGTGCATCTAATGAAGTTTAAAAGACCTTAGGGTTAGCTTCAGACCTCCAAAAGCTAGTATTAAAAAGTCATTTGGCCTTACGCAAGCTAGGGCTAACCTCGAGGTGGGAATCCTATCCAAGCATGAAGTGCTAAGATGCTTAAAGTGGTTGTAGGAACCTTGTACAAAGCTTGAGCTGATTTTTATACTTAAATGACTAAGGTTTTTGAAATGTTATATTCAAAGATAAATTCTCAAGAGGCATGAACGTTTCCATGATTGATTGACTAAAGATTGAAGTATTCAATTCAAAACAAATGACTTAAGAAGAATAAAAGACACATGCTTGCTTGATTGACTAAGTCCTTGAAGTATTCAATTCAACCAAATGACTTAATAAGCATAAAAGACACATGTTTAAATGATCCTCCACATGTGGTCCTCATGATGTGCTTGAATACTATTGGATAGGTTTTAAAGGGGTTCAATGAGAATTTAGATACATAAAAGTAAATAATTAAGTTCTTTCTCTCAAAGAGGAAAAGGAGAACACATGTCCAAATGCAATAATAAAATAATAAGAGAGAGAGAGAGAGAGAGTGGACCAAGCATGAGAGGGGGGTATACTCTCTCTCTCACACACACACACATTCTCTCATTTTGTGGAGTGAAAAGTGCAAGAACTCCATCTCCTTCTCCAAGTTTGTTGAGAACTGGAGAGCCTACACCAACACTCTTGGCTATGGAATGCAAATCCAACCAAGAGCCATGCTTCAATGCTGCTTAAGCTTTCCATATTCTTCATCTTCATTACTATGCTATTATGCTATGCTAAGCAAGAAGAGTGATGATAAGTAAGGAGCTATTTCTTTCTCCTATGAATGATTCTTCTTCCTCTTCCCTGCCCTTAGTCCCTGCTAGCTCTCTCCACCTTCAAAGGTATTTGAGGCCTTGGGGCTGAGGCTTGGTTGGATAGTTAATGCTTTTTGCAAAGTTTATGTTATGCTCTCGTGATGCACGAAGCTTTCCATCTTCATAGCATCACCAAGGTCACAAGGAACACAAAGATTGTATTGTAACAAGTCTCTCTTGATGGGAGAATCTATAATACAAACGCCTTTTGGAGGGGGGATTGGCTCCAAGTAAATCCAGTCCTCAACTATTGTCACGTTCTCTAATACTCTCTCTTGCAAAAGTATTGTTCATGCCAAGTTAATTAAGTACTATGTTCATGTTTCTACAATCAATTAAGTTCACCCTCTATGCTCTCAAAGTAATCTCACAAAAATGCTCACTCTAATTCTCTTGATTTTGCTATTCTCAAAGGTTAGTCCCATTACATAAACTTTGTAATACCCAAGTGTGGTAGATTAGTTATGCCATTTCCCTCTTGAATAACAGATCTTTTGTGCAACTCTCATTGAATAGATCTTTGAGGCCTCTTGGGATAGTTTTCTACGACGTTAAAATAATCTTCTTCTATCAAGTGAATCTTGAAAAATTGGGAGGCACTTTTGAAAATCACGCATGGAAATTCCAAATCAAGGAATTTTGTTTAGCAATACAAATCCACACACCACAAGATTGAAGCGAACGCGACAAGATACAAGCGGAAGAAGTGTACTGCTAAATAAATTTTCTTAGTGTGGAATACAACTTCCTTAAGTCAAAATTCTTGCACGTGTGTGAATGATAATGATATTTTTCTCCCCAGGTGTGATTTAATTGTGAAAAAAGTTTTAGAAGTTCTTGTGCAAAAGTGGTGCCAGTTGGTACTAGCTGCGATGATATCGATGTAGGTTGATGATAAATTTTGAGCGCTTAGCTGAGTTGGCAGTTGATGTTCTTGTGCCATGCTGGAATCTTCTCCACGCTGGCGACGTTCATTTTGTATAAATGTCATAGTCGTCCTCCAAAACCCACGAAAAGCTGCCAAGCCAATCACGTCGCAATCGTCCTTTAGAACTGCTATGGTGTGTGTGTGTGTGTGTGTGTGTGTGTGTGTGAGAGAGAGAGAGAGAGAGAGAGAGAGAGAGAGAGGGAACGAGACTACGACTCCAAGCCTTTTCCAAACATACAAAATTCCTTTCCTTGATTTTGTATAGAGGAAATTTTAGGAAATTATGTTATTTTATTGGGGTTTTACATTGTTTTTCTCTAGTTTGGGGCAAAATTTCTCCTTTTCCCCTTGCCCTCAACCGGCATTTTTCAAATTAAAAGCGGCACGATAATTAAGCTGGGACACATTTTTCCCGAACACTAACTCCCAAGGGCGAAGACTTGAAAATTCTCCATTAAAATGAAATTGAAGGTAAATTGAAGGATTGTAGAATTTTACATTTCTTGTAGGTTTTCTTAAATTAAAATCTACAGAAGAATTTCAAAATGTTTACTAAACCAAGGTTTTTTGTAAGAGAGATTTTTCAGAGAAGCTTCAAGGTGGAGGTTTTTGAACGTAGGAGAATATACAAAGGAGGGGTGATACAAAAGTGCAACAAAGCGGCATTACCATTCTAGGGAGAGACTATTAGGTATTGCAAGTGCTCCAACAAAGCCGCATTAGCATTCTAGGGAGAGACTACTAGGTATTGCAAGTGCTCCATTGCGCACTGGTCACCATGGCTCTCAAAGTTAGGAGGAGGAACCTTGAACTTCTTATGGAGAGAAGTTGTTAGAAAGGCAGATAACCAAGGGGTTACTAAATTGGCACATTTATTTTTCTATAAGAACCATATTTTGTGCCCTAACCATCTTTTAATGGAGCAAATATTCTAATTAAAATTATACTTCGACCATTTTTTGCTAATTCAAATGGCTTATTATATTTTCCCTCTTATCATACAACTTATGAAGAGTTTCAGAAACTAGTTAAATGCCAAATGCGACAAGGGCAATGTAAAGTATGTTTAGAAATTTTTTTGCTAATCGAAACAATTTTTATCCTCGCCATCTTATTTTATGACTTGTCAAGAACGAGGTTAATACCAAATCCAACGAGGGCATTGTGTAGAACGTTTTTTATGCCATCTTTTGCCACCTAAAGCAATGAGCTCTATAAGCATTGCTCTTTAATGAGCACTACCTTGGTTTGCCTTCAAAACTAAAGTTAAGTCTTTTCGAACATAGTTCAATCCCAGCCCTTGGGGCAGTGCAAGTGATTAAAAAAAAATCAAGGTTTACCGTAATCCCACTTGCAATAATTTGAAATTAATCTTGATATCCCAAGTTAAAAAGTACAAAACCTACATAACTTGGTGTAAAAATCTTCAAATAGAGCTATACAATTATCTTATGTCGGTTTCTAAGTTTGCACATGAAACATTGCCGGTTTCTGCGCTCTACAATTTTTGTTAGTTATGTCTGTGTCCCTGAAGCTAGTGTTCTCCAAAATTTGAGGTTTAGTGTATTCTTAACCACCCAAAATGGCACATGGGTCTTCCCATTGTAATCCTCGATAAAAGCTTCAAGTTTTGATTGAGAACCCTAAGAATTTCAAGTTTGCCCTTGTTAAAAAAAATGTTGGCTCTCTCTCTCTCACACACACACACACACACACACGCAATAAAGATTCAAAATAATTTGATCTGATATATATACGATATAATCCATGAAAAATGTCTCCTGGCGACTTGCAGGCTTTTTGAGGGTCATACACTTAGCTTTAAGTGCCACGGGGTCCCAACCATTGGATCAATGGCTCTTGTGCAAAATCAAGGGTGCTCGCAGATCTCAACAGTCGATGCGTACAAGCTAAACTCGGGATCTCGAGTTTAGTTTTTATGTCAAAATCTATTATTTTAAGTTTAAGTTTATGAAAAAACACATCTCTTTCAAGAAAGCACACGCGGGCATGATGGTTAAGGTCCCAGACTCTCAAGCTAGTGGTGAGGGTTCAAGTCCTTGCTGGGGAAGCGCAAGCATCCTGGGATTAGGCCCTGCTTGGCCGATAAAACCTAAACTCGGGATTCCGAGATTAGTTTTGAAAAATCTAAACTCAGGATCTTGAGTTTAATTTTAGCAGATTGATGGTACATATTGATCTTTCACTTGGGACCATTGATCCCATGGTTAGGACCCCGTGGCACTTAAAGTGAAGGGGGTCATACAAGGCAGGATCAATTTTTAAAGCACTGCACAATGCACAGTGCAACTTTTTTGAGAAATCACGTGCGCTCCAGCCATGATCGCAAGTGTGCTGAGGTGACAACGAGCCCCCTCTTGCCATGCTCGAGGGAGCGCTCGAAACCTATCCTTAGCCAAGCAAAAGGGGAAAACTCTCTACAAAAAGAGGAGGCCCGTATTCTCTAGAGGAGAAAAAGAAGAAGAAGAAACCTTGGCACCAAAGAAAGCTTCAAGGAAGAAGGAACGCTAAAAGAAGGAAGTAAGCAAGCCACCCATCTCTGACGCTCACAGCCGATTCCTCCAAACCCATATGGTATACCAAGCATTGAAAAATCCGGTACAAAGGAAGGAGGATCCAAAAGAAGTAGACCCTGAGGGGCGCACCAAGCATAGAGAGGATCCCCTCCAACCGGTGGCAAGGGAAGAACGGATGGCCTTAGCACATGGTGGATTCAACCACTGGCTCGGCAGCTCTTTGACGCAGAAGGACTGGCTGGCTGAAGCCTCGATATTGAGCACAAGGGGAGACCCCGCTGCTGTGCAGGCACAAGTAACTGGATGGAATTTCTCACACGTGGCAAGGGTGTTATGAATGGTGCCGCCAAGGAAAACGTGGCTGGCCAAAGAGGGGGAGCCTTGACTCTTTTCGGCCATCCGGCCAGCAAAGGGTAGCAAAAAGTGCATGCCACATCGGATGACAAAGCAGCCGGTCGGGGGGCCTGAGAGGACTCATGGCTCATAACAAGAGCTCGGGGAACATAGCAAGCAGCTAGTGAAAGAGAGTGAGGAGAAGGAAGTAGGGAGCTCCAAATCTGAGCAAAAAAGAAAGGCAGTAGAATACTCTGCAGATCTGGAACAATTCTTCCAACAGATTAAGAGAACGAAGGAGCTCGTAGCGGGGATCCTAGAGGAGGAACCTATGCCCAAGCCTTTGGTCCTCTAGAACCACTGATGACCCCAAGAAGAGAAGAGCCGCTTGATAAGTTGAATCCACTCAATGAGATGCTACACAAGAGAGAAGTAAAGAGCTCAGTGAGCGATTGAATCTGGATATTCAAAGAGCCACCAAAGCTCAAAAGGAAGCCCAAGAAAGAGAAAACTAGGCTAACTAGCTACAGGTAGCACTCAAAATGGAAAATGAGCAGAAGAGAAGCGACTGAGGATGCTTTAAATCAAGTGCTTAGGGCGCGGGCGCACGCTGGAGTAGCACCCCAGCTGACTAAACCCTGCTCTGACTCCACACACTGGATGGCATTCACACACCCTCCATGTGGAGCCATGTGATCGCTTGCAGCCAGTGCCCCGTGAAGCGAGCGTCAAAAATAAATAAAACTGGGTAAATGCTCTTGGCTTTGCACGTTTACCAATGCTAGAGTCCACTCGCTTCCTTCAGCACCGCCAGTTAAAAGGCCATGGAATTCCAACTTTGCCGTTTTCGGGAGAGTTGAGCGAAGGTAGTCTTCGTTTAACGCAGCCCACTCACTTTGCTCCATGCAAATGTCTCTCGGTGCCGCATGGCTGGAGTCAGGGCGGGGTTGGCACCCCTGTGTGCAGAACTGCTCTTACTGATCCGTAGCTTGGGGCATCCACATTCGATGACACTGCAAGGAAGGAAAGGGACAATTTGAGAGAACAAATAAACACAAAGGAGCTGCAATTGGGCATGCTATCGCATGTCCAATTAAACACAAAGGAGTTGCAATTGGACAGATAGCATGTGCTTCTACAAACAGAAAGAAATCCACTCAAAGATCAAAGATTTGCACTTGAAATTAGAGCGGGTTCGCATGCGCATAGGGCAAGGGTTAATATAACATCATCTACTTTGTTGCTATTACCTCAACGCTGTCTTCACTAGTCCAACTCTACCAAAAATGGTAGAGTTAGCCATCAAAAGCTTTGTTTTGGATAGGGGATTGGATGAGCGTAGACAAGCTTAAATACATAATAAAAGGAACAAGTGCAGGTGCATGTACATGAAGACCCGTTGTAGCCATAAGTTGGGCTTTAAGCCAACGTCCAAGGATGGACACTGCAATAGGAGGGGGGGAGTGTTTCTGCAATCAACGGACTAAAGTAGATAAGCATGAAGTCAATGGACGCGGGAATGGAGGACCCACATTTTTACCCATATTATTTTTCGTAGCCATTTTTTTGTAATCTCTTTGTAAAAAGCCCAAAGCATCACCCATTGTAAAATGTAATTAAATGTGGCCATGGGCTTCCTATTTGTAAAAATCAAGAGCTTGGTCTGTACTTTAAAAAACCCAATTTTTTAGAGCCACTATATAATGTTAGGAAATAGACCGTAGCTAAGTAGATGATTAGTAGATTACTTAATGGAGAGAGATAATTTTCACATACGAGAGATTATAGAGGAGAGAGAGAGAGAGAGAGAGAGAGAGAGAGAGAGAGAGAGAGATCACACACGATATACGTGGTTCACCCAATGTGGGCTACGTCCACGGGAAAGCATCCACTCAATGGCTTTAGTACTTCAAACAAGAAGTAGGTTACAAAGGGATTATACCCTTAATAGAGCTCCCACCTTGCTTCACTCTCACCACCTCACACCCACCTTGTTGCATCAACTTCACACTCAGAAATCTGTGTAGAAATGGCCTCCTTCTATAGGCCAAATGAAAGAGCGATGGTAATGCGTGTGCTAGTCTCCACCCAACCGTGCTATCTTATAGCCTCCCCCTAGTGTACATACTGTCCGACCGTACCGGTGGCCTTGCCGATAGGACCCATGTCCTTACATTACCCTCCCCTTAGAGAATCATTTTTGTTCTTGAAAACGAACGTAGGAAAACGTTTCTTAAGTGCGGAGACATTCTCCCATGTAGAACCTTCTTCAGGTCTATCTAAACATGATGTCCGGTGCGAAGCTCATGAGAATCCAAAATCTTTTTGGTCTCATGAGGAATGCTTGGCGGTTCAATAAGGTCAACTAACACACCTTTGTCAATGACATTATCATTATGTCCTAGCTATTTTTGGCTAACATGAAAAATAAGATGAACTCGTGAGTGCTCTGGAAGAGCTAACTTATAGGCCACTTGACCTATACGTTTGAGAATGGTAAATGGTCCACAATAGTGTGGTCAAAGTTTAGCAACTTTTGGTGTGTTCAAACTTTCTGAATTCTTCGGCACTTTGAGGAAAATCTTGTCTTCTTCTTTGAAAGTAGCAAGAGGACGATGCTCATCTGCATACTCCTTATATCGATCTTGAGCTTGCTTAACCTTCTGTCGAGCAACTCGAAGCATGTCAAAATGGTCTTGGAGAAAATCCTTCGCTTGTTGTATCTTCTCCTTAGCCAACTCCACCGTAACGGGTGATCTAGGTTGAAATCCATACAAAAGCATAAATGGACTAAACCCTGTAGTCACATGCTTTGAACTATTGTAAGAAAATTTCAATATAGGTAAGTAGTATTTCCAATTGGTTTGCTTCTTGCTAATGTACGCTTGTAGCATATCCTCTAGCACTTGATTAACTCTTTCTGTTTGACCATTCGTTTTTGGATGATCAGCCGTACTTAGATTAAGTTTACTTTCCAACTTTTGAACATAGCACTCCAGAAGTGATTATCGAACTTTCAATCTCGGTCACTAATGATACTAGCTGGAAGACCGTAGAGTTTACATATATGCTCTACCAATAGCCGTGCTAATTTCGGTGTCTACCATAGTCTTAGTGAGAATGAACCGACCCATCTTTGTGAGACGGTCTACAATTACCCATATGGCATCATGGCCATGATTTGTAGTAGGTAGTCTTACTACAAAATCCATAGAGATACTCTCCCACTTACCTTGTGGAATCTCGAAAGGATGTAAAAGGCCACCTATCTTGAGGCGCTCTACCTTATTAACTTGGCACTGTTGGCAGTTTAGCACATACTCTTTAACATCATGATGTAAGCCCGACCAATAAAATTGTTGTCAAACTAAGGCATACGTCTTACGAATACCTGAATGACCAGCACTTGGACTATCATGATACTCAAATAAGATTTGGCGCCTAGTGTGTGAGACCTTTGGCATGCATACTCTACCCTTGTGGAGTAAGTAGCCATCATCAATGGAAAAATTATTTCATCGCTTAAGCTCTTCCTGTGTAAGAGCGGAGCTCTGTGTACTGGAGTTTTTATCTGCATGTGTAGAGACATGTTGATCTGGCTGTAGACAGACATGTGAGTGTGAGGGATCCCTTTTTAAAATTGCACTCCATACTTTAGCATATGATTGATCTTGTGCACACTTGCCACATAATGACACAAAAAATCCACTCTTTATTTTCATGAAAGCAAGTGAATTAATCTAAGGCATCCAACTTAGTGCATCCGCTACTACATCATATCTCCCCTTGCAATATCGTAGCTTACAATCATAATCTTGAAGGATTTTTTTCCATCTAGCTTTAGGGCCCTTCAAGTCCGCTTGAGTAGTAAACCATTTGATACTCTCATGGTTAAAACTACTTCAAACTCGGTACCATATAAATAGTGTCGCCACTTTCATAAAGCGTGAATTATGGCATAGAGCTCTCTCATAGAAAAAATAATTTTTTTAAGTTCAAAGGCTATAGATCTTCCCTCCTAGAGAAGTACCGCACCAATTTCTTTATCACTAGCATCAGTATCTACCACAAACGACTTAAGTGGGTTACCGATTGCTAGGATGGGAGCAGTGGCTATAGCTACCTTGAGCTGTTTGAGACTGGGTTTTTGGGCTTCTTCCCAAGAAAAGGTCTTACCTTTTGCTTTAAGTTGATCCATCATAGGAACAACAATTTTTGCATAATCACGGATATACTGCTGATAAAATCCGTCCATGCCTGAAAATATTTGAAGCTACTCAACCGTGTTGGGATGTGGCCATCGAAAAATGGCAGTGACCTTGTCAGTGTCCATCTTGATGCCAGAATAAGAGATCACATGATCGAGGTAATGTATCTCTCTTTTAAGGAAATCACACTTTCTTTTCTTAGCATACAGCACGTGAGCTCGTAGCTGTTCAAACACTAATCGTACGTGTTCTATGTGTTCATCTTTAGTCTTACCGTAAATGAGAATGTCATCAAGGAAAACCACTACAAATTTTCCAAGATAGGGATGCGCGAGGCGGTCACTTATCAAAATCTTCCTATAGCACGTGCGTTCAAAAGGTTATTAATAATACCTCAATATACATACTATATTTACACTATGTGCGTATTTAAAAAACCCCCACCCCCTCTGTATGTATACATTTTGATACATTTTGATCTTTTAATAATCCTCTCCGGTTAACTCACGTGATAACATACACATTCTAAAAAGTGACCGCCCCTGGTAGGGATGTAAGATACTATCGATGAGTGTCATAAATGTAACTAGAGCATTCATTGATTAGACCAAAAGGTATAACCAAAAATTCAAAATTTCCGAACCGTGTTGTAAAGGCAGTTTGGAGATATCTTGCACCTGGTGGTATCCTGAACGAAGATCTATCTTTGTATAGTATCTTGCCCCTTGGAGTTGATCAAAAAAATCATCCACTTGAGACAGAGGATACTTGTTCTTGATGGTTATGGCATTTAATCCGTGATAATCTACGCACACGCGCATAGTACCATCTTTCTTTTTTACCAATAGAATTGGTGATGCCCAAGGCAAAGTGCTAGGTCTAATGAAACCACGGGCAAGCTAGTCAGCCAACTGACTCTCAACCTCCTTGGATTCTTTAGAAATCATACGATAAGGTGGTTTACTCACCGGTTTAGTTCATGGAAAGACATCTATGCCATGATGCACATCACATGTAGGGGGTAAACTCGGTGTTAAATCACTTGAGAATACATCATGATACTCCGTGAGTAAGTGAGTCAGCTTTTGCCTTGCAAAAGGCGAAAGTAAACTAGAGTTATGCTGGGATGGAGAATCTTGTAATTCCTATAATGTTTGTTTTACATTAGTTGCACGTTGCTCTAAAAAATTAAAATTGAGAGCACTTTGCTTGTTAGATTTGTTAACACTTTTTTTTATCACTAGAAATCATTACACTTTGCATACCATTACTAAAATTCACCGCACTTTGCTCTTGAGAATTCACAAGACTTGGAGACAAGCTGTAACACAAAAATACTTCATCTATTAAATTTGCTTTCTGCAAAATAGAAGCTCGGATGTACATATAAGAGGTGCAGATGGTATATTTTTCTCACCAAGCAAAAGCACATGTTTACCATTGGCCATAAAGGATAAGGAGTTGTATTCATAGCTAGTGTGCAATGTGTTTCCTAAACCATGCAGCCACTCCCATCCTAAAACTACATCAACACGGTCCATGTTCATAACTTGGAAGTCAAGGGTCATCGTATGATCTTGAACAATAAGCTCAACCCCTTGAACTACCGTGTCCCATACTTCTTTATCGTCCCCAGACATCTGCTCCACCACATACTTTTGAGAGTAGGGAGTTTGTGTAAGCTTCAATTTCTTGACTAGCTTATAGTTCAAGAAGTTATGAGTTGCATCATCATCCACTAAAATACGAACACGTTGTCCGTTAATAGTGCCATGCATGCGAATGAAATCATGGGGGCTAAAGGTGGGTTGCCACATTGAAGCAGGCACACAACTTGTGCTTTCCTTCCATATGAAGAACCTCTACAGCATAATATTCAGGAGATGAATCTAATGTGAGGCGTTGCACCGTGTGCATGGTCTTTTCTTTGCCTTGCAAAACAGGATAATCTTTCTTGCTATGTTGGTCTGAAAGATATAAAACACAAATTGTGTTTCTTTGCACGCTCAAAATCAGTAGTGCTGAGAGACCCACGTGGTGTATCTCGTGATTGGTTAGGCTTCTTAGCCTCTTGTGGGCAGGGAGAGGTAAATTGTCTCTTATTTCTCTTGGAACGTGTGGGAGATCTACCTTGCCATTGGCTCTTAGCCACATTGCTCTTAGCAAAATTATTCTTAGAGTAGGGAACATTTCCTTTTCTCTCTTGGTCATCATTATATGTTTGGGCATGACTGATGGCTTCTTTCAAAGTTTTTGGATGTTGGGTCTTGACATGAAGACGATAGTCTTTGTCAAGACCCCTATCAAAACCCAGTATCTTTTGGAATTCATCTAGACCTTCTAGTTTTAATATGATCTCCCAATACTTTGAAAGGTAATGTGTGAGAGAGAGGCCAGACATGCGGCATGCATCCCAGGCTAACCAATTCTTATCTTCTTCATTGGAGTCCAAAAACTCTCTACAGAAAGAAGCTTGAAACGTAGCCCAAGACGGAAGACAAGCATTTATTGGAAATGTCATCCACCACTTATAGGCCTTGCCTTTAAGAGATAGACTTGTTTCCACAGCCGTCTTTATATCCAGGGTGTGTCTCAATCTATATCATTCCATTTGTGTAAGAATGTCTTGATCGCATCCTTGTTGCGATCACGCTCTTCCCTATGAGACTCAGAAATGGTGATATTCTTAAGTAATGCATTGCTATCTTCTGCATCTTTTGAAGCACTTGTCTCTTGGACTCCTTGACTCGTGCAAGCTTGGTTCCTTTGAACCGTGCCACTTGTGGCTCCTTGAGCCATCTGTGAATTTGTAAATTTCACAAGTAACCCTGTAAGATTGGTAACATTTGCACTGAGTGCAAAGAGGTTGCGTTCAAGTACGCTTTGATGATTTTCCAAAGTCATAAAAGTAGCCATATTTACAATGCCATGATCTCCTAGATCATCATCGTCATGCATATTAGTGTCAGCAGCATCCGTGGTGCCCTGATTGATCTACGTGCTCAAAATCAAACCTATGTGTAGGTGGGATATCCTCACTAGCCATGGTAAACACACACTATTATAAAGAGAGAGAGAAAAATCGTCAAGTTGTACCTTGTGAAATTGAACTCTATGTGTTTTGTATGCTCCGCAATTTGCGTTGCATGCGAACCTCGTCTTGCAAGAATTGTAGCGCTTCATTTGTCGTTCGTCGTAAGAACACCTTTGTTGATTCTTCATAAATACTCGTCCTTTTTGTGAAGGCTTTTATTCACTTTGAAGCTACCTCCCTGAGGAAAAAAGAATTTTTGGAGGAAAACTTGCCTTCCTCCAAGAAGTGAAAAGAAAGGGTGAAACTACTTTCTTTAAGTTTAAAGCTTTCTCTTTCCTTCTAGTTTTCCTTTCATCACAAGTATGCTATATTTCCTTGTTATACACAACAAGGCTCAAGCTTGATGGTAAAGTGTTGGCCTCTTACCCTCATGGGGTGGGGTCAACCCTCCTTCATGCAAGGGTTAAGCGGGCCTTCCTATGCGCTCAACCAATGACGCCAACGAAAGCCTTCGGAGCCTCGGTGCCGGTCGAGTTTGCCTTGGTTGCTTGCCTTAGTTGAGGGCGTGTGGTGGGGCAACCGTGCTCGATTGTCGTTGTCTACCTGCACACGAGAAACTATGTCTTCTTTCTTTTTGCTACATAGCGGAGACGTTGTTATCTGCGAAACGCGAAAAAGAAGCAGCACGTCGCATGCACATGCAACACGCTTTTACCCTTTCCCAAAATAGCTCGGATACCAATGAAAGAGCCATGGTAATACGTGTGCTAGTCTCCACCCAACCGTGCTATCTTATAGCCTTCCCCTAGCGTACACACTTTTTGGCCGTGCCGGTGGCCTTGCCCATAGGACCCATGTCCTTACACCAAAAGGGCTACCCTCTCTCATGAGAGGCAGCTGTGTGTAGCTTCCCTTGTGTAGACAAGTCCAAATAGACCCTCCAATCTACCATGTGTGATCGCCCTTGAGAAGACAAGTTCGCCATTGAAATCGGCCATCGGCTATCGAATTTGACCACCGACCATTGGCCATTGACTTTTGACCATCGAGTACTTGCCATTTTTTGACCACTTTTTGGCTGTCGTCTGGCCATAATATTTCGACAAAGCTTGTCTTGACCTTTGCTCGAGATTGACCTCCGTGAAAATTTTGGTTTCTGGCGAGTGATTTTTCATCACCCACAATGACTTCTCCTCATAATGGGGATACCACCATCACACTGTTTAACTTGTATACCCAAGTAATGATGCAACAACCCCAAATCTTTCATCTTGAAAGTAGCATTCAAATCAGCCTTAAATTCAGAAACATGTCTTTCATTTGGTCCAGTGATAAGCAAATCATCTACATAGAGAACCACATCACCCTCACACTTTACATACAATGTGCTTTTTGTTGGACTATTATAAAAGCCTTGCTTGACCAAATGAGTGTCAGCCTTCTCATACCAAGCTTGATGAGATTGCTTCAACCGATACATAGCTTTCTCACATCTACACACTTTATCCTCTTCTCCTTTCTTGACAAAACCGCGAGGTTGCATTACATAAACTTCCTCATACATGTCACCATTAAGGAAAGCAGTGACAATGTCGCACACAATAGTTATACGACAAGTGGGAGAAAACGTCTCTTCATAATCTATGCCTTTTTGTTGTGCATAACCCTTTGCAACAAGTCGGTCCTTAGAGTGATCAATCTCACCATTTGGCTTGCATTTCGACTTGTAAACCCACTTTTTACCAATGGCCTTTCTGCCAGGAGGCAAATCACATAAAGTCCATGTGCCATTTTCTATAAGTGAATCATATTCTGATTGCATGGCATCCATCCAATTTTCAAAAATTTGTGTTTCATCAAAAGAGAGAGGTCCCTCACTATCATGTAAGCTAGACATAGCCAAAGCATAACAATCTGATGAGGCATAAGATGCATGGTGAGAACTTGAACGAGTACAACTAGACAAAGGTGCATCCAGTTTACTGTCACACAAAGTATGCACCAGGCATTTAGGTATACCTCTAGCCTGCTCATTCTCAAGCCTTTCCTCCAAGTACGTCATGTACATCCGCATCGGTAATAGGCTGATCTACAACATTTTTAGAAACCCCCATAGGCTGTACATTTGCCTTATTGGAATTTACATCTGAACTTCCACCACTGAAAAGAGGAAACAAAGTGCCATAAATGTCCTATGAGTTGACATTACTGTCTCTAGTACATGACATCAAAGGACTGAACAAAATCTTCCACAAACACAACATCCCATGAGACAAAGATATGATTTGTTTGTGGATGATACAACCTGTAACCTTTTCTTTCATCACTATAACCAACTAAAATACATTTGATAGCCTTATAATTCATTTTTTTGCATTGTGTTTGTGGCACCAAAGCATATGCCAAATAACCAAATACACGCAGGTGCTCAATAGAAGGCTTACACCATGCCATGCTTCATCTGGAGTCAATAGACTGCAAAGCTTTTGTAGGACACCTGTTAAGTACATAAGTGGCACACATGATGGACTCAAGCCAAAACGAATGCAACAAAGCTTGACTTTTGACTATACATCGTGCGATTTTGACACTGGCCTGGCGGAGTTCCGTGCCTACATATATTGGCCCCAAAGATTGTTGCCCCTTTCACTATAGCAAGTGCAGATACAGAAAAAATATTCTTCTTTATCCGAAGTATATAAAGTGCATCAACAAGTGTGAAAGAACTTCCACTTTCAGTAGTAAGCACAATCTTTCCAACTCCCTGAATCGGGATAAGAGGCATTGTTGGCACAAGTAACTGAATTTCCATGAGGGTCAGACTCAAGAGAGGTGAACAAATCACGATGTGAGGTAATATGCTTTGTAGCACCAATATCAAAATACCACACATGGGATTTTGCAGCAACTGACATGCATGCATAATAAACAACACGATTATAGGTACACTATGCACTAAAATCCCATTATGCATCAACATCTCCTTTCATAGAAGACTCAACAATAGCTGCATTTTTTGTAGTGGAACCAACATTTGCAGTGGAACCACCCTCTTTCTTCTTAGCCTCTTTGGCCTTCAACTTAGGACACTGCTTGATCAAGTGATCATTAGCTTTACAATAATGGCAACACATCTTCTATTTTCCATTATCATTAGAATTTCTAGACAAATTGCTATCAACTGAAGCATTAGGAACATGTGATTTTCCACTCGTAGAAGAACCATAAGAAGTGGTTGCATTGCTGTTACCACCTTTTCTTTGAGCAACAATAAAGGCCTGTTCAACTTCACGTTGTCTAGTCCTATTTTGTATCAAATTTGACGACTTCAAAATTTCCTTGGGTCATAAGTTTCCAAGTACTAGCAAAAGTCTGGCAAGGCATCAAGAACAATCTACAAAAGGGAACTGTCTGAAATGACCTCATCTGCAGAAATAAGTTTCTCATTGATATCTTTGACATCAACAAGGAAAGTGTCCATATCATCTTCCTCTTGCATAATCTTCGACTCTAGCTCTTTACCAACAATGAAATTTTAGCCTCATTGCGACTTGCATAAAGACGAGCCAACATATCCCAAGACTGTTTTGTAGATTTTGTTGAACGAATGTGCGGAGTAATAGTGCGCTTATTAGACAATGCAGTTAATGCATGAGCCTGCACATATTTTATATCCCAACGAGCTTGTTCCATCGTAGGAAAAACAACTCCAGCAGATCCCCTGTGTCCTCAAAACCAGGATGTACATCAACGCGCTACAGAATGTTCCAAACTCCCTTCAACACAAGAACATGTTGCATCATATAATCCCACATAGGGTAATTGTCCCCATCCAATTTGCCCTCAATAGCAACATCTTGAACACATGTGTGTTGTTGTCAGCCATGGTAAATGTTGCACCTGATGGTAAAATTGGCCAAAAAGAGGAGAAGGAAAGCGCAAACAACACATGCTATATATCACAAATCATAGAAAACCTTAAGGGACCTGTTATGCAGGAAATTGCATTGATAGAACTTTTGCACAAAATGATGAAATAGCATGTGCAGTACACCTATAGTGGAAATGGAGGCCAAAATAAGCCCGAATCAAAAATCTGAGGAGACTGAGCTCTTAGAGCTCACCCAAAATTTTTGTCGACCTGTGAACGCTCACCAAAGCTCACAGAAATCAAAGAAATTGAGCAGGCTTGGGCTATTGGCAACTCATAAGCAAGGGAGGATGCAACCTACTCTGATAGCAATTGTTGGAATTAGGGTTGCACGTAAACACACACAGCTTGGAGAAGAAGAATTTAAAGCTCAAGGCACACAATAGAGATTCTATTACTTACTATGCGATGGAAAGATAAGTTAGCCCTAGAGTGATTGGCGTATATACAATGCACGGGGAGGAAAACCTCCTAGTGAGGGAAAAAATGCCCCGACGGTCCTAAGTGTGTTCACACATGTTACTACCACATGTATATGGTAACACTATCCCAAATGCATGTAAAACCTGTCAGAGTATGAAACAAAAAGTTGTGATAGGCCCTTTACTCCAGGAAGTCAGTTTGTGATCTGAGGGTATATTTAGCTTGTACAACTCTTGATGAAATTTGACCAAAATTCATGGGATACGCGTGTCCCATGCAGTTGGTGACAAAAAATGAATTTTCAAAACGTGATGCTTGCAAGTTGTAGAAAATGTCTTTTTCTTTCTTTTGATATAATTGAAATCCAAAAATGGACCAAGTTTGATCCCCCAAATTGAGTGTTTTACTGTCAGCTTCTATCTTCTATGTTTTTTGCCTGTGTCTCACCTATTTTCCTCAAATTCATGCAAAATGGATTCCAAAGTGGAAAATAACATCAGACAGATCATGTATAGGATCTAGAAAAGCTGTATGAAGTTTCTTGGGC
Source organism: Adiantum capillus-veneris (assembly GCF_014529385.1). NCBI lineage: Eukaryota > Viridiplantae > Streptophyta > Polypodiopsida > Polypodiales > Pteridaceae > Adiantum > Adiantum capillus-veneris. The sequence goes on from NC_140938.1 coordinate 137,955,555, forward strand.
CAAAAGGATGAAGAATGATGGGACACGTGTATCCCATGCTTCTCATAGAAAAAAATTAATTTCTATGTGTGGCCTAGTGCAAGGTGTACAAAATTCTTTTCTCATTCTTTTGATATAAAGATCACCAAATTTGGACAACATTTGCCATTCAAATATCTGTTTGATAGCTATGCTCAAAAGTGCTCTGTTTGAGTTTAAGCACAAATGGCCATGTCTTGTGTAAAATGGGTAATGTTCTACTTACCCTACTCGTAGCACACATATATATGCATCTAATCTAAGTAAAAACCCTAATTAATGGATGGTTAAAACAACAATTATACACTAAGCTATGGGACAAAAGATTAGTCCAAAGAGCTCATATGAGTCCCAAATCCTAAGTAATGTGCATATTGTTATCATTCAAGAGGAAAATGAATGTCCACACTCAAACCACTCTCAAACAAACTTCCCTAATCCTAGATGTAAGCTCAAAGTGATCCCTGATCCCTCGATCACGTACAAAACCTTGGAATCCCTAACTCCAATCTCTCACTAGGCGAAATGAATGATAGTGATGTGATATAATCACCTGTGTGCTAACACAGGTGAGACCCAATGATTACCCTAATCTAACTCTTCACTCCCCAACAATGGCACCAATTTTAGTGGGTTGTCACGATAGATGTTACTAAGCATAGATTTAAGCACTAACATAAAATCAATGCAAGGGAGTGACCCGATTAGTGCACGAGGCTACGAGGGTGTGTCAAACCCATGGCAATCAATGGTACTCAAGAGATCAGATTACTTCTTACAAAATGTATGCACACTCGCATATACACACAAGAGGCAACATCAAATGGTTAGTCTATTAATTAGAGCATGCATTAGGTAGAGAATCAATGTGTATGGGCTTATGGATTCATTCATTGGCACTAAGCAAGCATTTATATTGATTAGGGATGCTAAATACACACTTACACATAGAGGGAAATAAGGAAAGATCCTTCAATTGACTCTACATAGGCATACATCAATGCTTCCACACTCTTTAGCAAGTGAATGCTACACCGTTCATGCACTTAAACGCAATCTAAACATTTTAATAATCACACATTAAGCTCTCTTTAACCTAGAGCACACACAAGCTAAATCAACATTTCTTAATGAAAATAAATGATTAGAGGCTTGAACAATAGACAATAACCATGATAGAAACCTTGCCTTGTATTAGAATGAGAGAAAGATACAATGTATGCGCGTAGGGAGCACTGCAAGAATCACCACTCTCTTTGTCAAGAGCTCCACTAGTTTGAGCTTAAATGAGATTATAACAACATCCCTAAATAACCCTAACTTTTGACTTATATAGTGGCTCTAAGGGGTTTTTAAGTGTAGACCAAGCTCTTGATTTTACAAACTAGAAGCCCATGGCCCCATTTAATCATATGTCTTATTAAACGGGTAATGCTTTGGGATTTTTATAAAGAGATTACAGAAAAATGGCTACAGGAGATTGACTGCCAAACAGTCATGGTGCTCTTTTATGGATCAATATTTCCTATTCCTTCAGAAACCCCCTTTTGCAAGCCCAAACATGGATGATAATGTAAAAAAGCAAACAAAAATGGATTTTCAGTGTGCATGATGCCACCCCTCCATATGCCCCTTGTGACTTGCCTAGTCACTAGCCCCTAAATAGAGACAAAGTAAGCTTAGATGGTGGTTGGGTTCCTTCATCTTTACTCTTGCCCCCTTGCACACTTGAATTTACACAAATATTCTTGCTTGGAGTGCTACATTCTCACCCCCTTCAAGAATCATCATCATCATCCTCAATTATAAAGTCTGGGAAACTATGGCCTAAAAAGACTTTTTTTCCCAAGTAGCATCAATAAGTGGTAGACCCTTCTAGGCTACAAGATATTCTTGGAGAGTTCACTTATGTAAAGTCTTGCTTCTCCTATCAAGTATTTTACCTAGACCATAGTCACACTCCTCGTACTCTTGTAAATAAAATAAGACCATCTATAAGATCATAATCTCTTTTAATTAACACTAGTTTGGTACCAAAAAGGACACTTTAGAGTGTCCTTTTTTTACGAATTTAAATAAAATGGTACATGAAATTTAGAACACATCTCAAGAAATGCTTTTTCAAACCTATAAAATGTTATTCAAAGTACTCATAGAAATCCCTCACTTTTGATCATAACCTCAATAGTAACTACACACATGAAAAGAACCTACACAAAATAGCCTTGTACTCTAGCCTAAGAAAAAAATGAGCAGGATACATGCAATAATCCGTGGTAACTACTTATATATGTGTTTGATATTTTTGCAATTGTCATGTGAGAAAAAAATTCTTTGTGACTAAAATTAAATATAGAAAGTCTTGTGGTTCAAATATGTAACGTTCAAAAATTCAATTAATAATTACAAAAAATATTTAGTTTATCTAAATTTACAATGTCTTATGATGCATATATACTAGATCTATGACTCCATTACATAAGGTGATAATTTTTAATGGTTATGCAAAACACATTTGGTGATTTAAGGCATATCCAAAAAACTGCGCCGCATGTTGTAATTAATTTATCAAAGATAAGCCTTAAAATAAAGTCCACTTTTGAAAAAAAAAATGTCCACTTTTGGTTTTTTTGCAAGAATTACACACTACAATTTTTTTAAAATGAGCTTGAATTACAAGATGCCTATGAGTTTGAACCCTTGAAAAATGCTTAGTTGATGGGTATTGACCTATAGATACATTATAACCTCATCATGTTAATGAAAGAGGCCTTGAAAGACCAAAATTTTCCTGTTTTGACAGCATTTTCAAGATTTTTCTCTTTTGATTATAACAAAAAATTAGTCCCATGACTAGGTTATGAAGCTCAATTTCTTGCTAGAATAAGTTTTTTCCTATCCACACACCTTGAAATCTATGCAAAATCTTATTTTGATAAGAAGTTATATTAAATTTATGAAAATTTTGTTAAAAGTGCACTAAATTTCTATGATTTTTTCATCTTAAAACTTATCATTATAATCTTAATGTGGTATTAATTTTGGCAAAAGTAAAATTTGGCTATGTTCTTCACCTCATAGCTGACCTACGATATGAACGTAACCTATGATTTTTTTTTCTAGATTCACCAAATAATTATGACAATTTGCTAGAAAACAAGACACTTTAGTGTCTCACGACATTTGAGTGTCCGATTACAGAACTAGAGTTAACTTTTTTTAATTATTAACATGAAAAACTTGATGGATACGACAACCAAAAGTTACTTTTAAGCAATATGCCACTTCATTAATCTTTTTCACAATCTTTTACCTGGATGAAATCTTAGGGAATCTACATTTAGATAAAGAACTAGAGTTAGAAGGAATTTGGAGAAAAAAAGAATCTCCTTCTTGAAACACTCTAAACAATCTCTTTCTATTTGTATAGATTTTAGCACACCCAGTAGCTTGATGAATCTTTCATTTAGTTTGTTGCAACATTTGTTACATCTTGTTTAGAAAATCAACCACACTGTGGTAATGAGTTGGTATACAAATAGTACTTGGGCTTGTTGGTGAAAAAACATAGTTCATTCCAAATGGTGAAAAATCAGTCAATCAGCACTAATAGAGATCTATTGTTATAAAATAATTCTAAAATAGGGAGATAAGTATCCCAATTTATCTACCTCTATAAAACATAGGCTCTATGCATATCCTCTAGAATTTGGTTAACTCTTTCAATCTGACCATCTATCTGGGGGTGATAATCATTGATCGTATTAAGAGTTACCCCTAACTTATTAAACACATGTTAAATGGCCACAAAATTGTGCACCTCTGTCAGATACCTATGTCCACAATCCTACAAGTGGAGATAAAATGAGCCATCTTGGATAAATGATCTACTAGTACTAGGATTAAATCCTTAGCTTGTCTAGTATGTGGTGATCCCATAATTAAATCTACTTTACTATTTTTCTTCTAGAATTTATAATAGTTCTAACAAACCAAGCACCTTAACTCTTTTAGATTTTTAACTTGACACTATAAGCACTCTTTGACATATTCTTGAATATCTTACTTGAGATTAGGCCAATAAAAAGTCTTCTTAGCTAATTGGCATGGTCTTGTCTATACCGAGATGTTCTGCACAAGGACTATCATGGAAATCAAGAAGAACTTTCTTCCTTATTTCCTGTGCACTAGGAACATATATCTTGACTTTTCATGTAAGAAAACCATTCTGTAGTAAGAAATTCTTAAACAAGTTATGATTGTGCAGATGGAGTAGATGAGACTCTCTCATCAACTTTGTTATTATTTAAAGAATTGACCGAACTTCTTGAACATAAGGATCATTATGTAAATCTTGCTTGATTTCACATAAGAAATTGCTATCTAGCACACTAAAGCTTCTATTATAGATAATACTAGAGAATGCATCACCAACTACATTATCACAACCCTTTCTATATTGAATTTCCATATGAAATTCTTGCATAAGCTCTTGACATCTCCCTTGGAACCCTCTTAATTCAAGTTAATTACAAAAATATTTAAGTGTTTGATGGTCAGTGTACACTATGAGCCCCATAAATATAATGATGTCAAATCTTTAAAGAATGTACAATATCATAGATCTCTAATTCATGTACATGCCAATTCCTTTGTGAGGGAGAAATATTCTTGCTTACAACGCAACATGTCTATCATCTTGGTTGAGTATTGTGCCTATTGCAATGCTACTAGCATATGTGCTTTTATCAAATGGTCTTTATGGGTCTACTAATTGTTAAACTAGAATTGTTGAAACTGCTTGTTTCAACTTGTCATTGAATTGTCTTGTTGCACATTAGTCCATTCATATGGAAGATGCTCTTGCAAAAAATTAGTCATAGGGTTGGCTATATAAGAATAGGAGCAAATGCATTTATGATAAAATCTAGATCATTCTAGAAGGGATCATATATTTGTGACATTATGCTAGAATTACTACTACTTTCTTAGTGTCCATTCTCACCCCCTTAGCTGATATTATATACCCTAAATATTTGATTTTTGCAAGACATAAAAATGTATTTTCTACATTGACAAACTAAGATTCTCTTAATGTTTGAAAAATCATAGTTAATGTAAACTAAAATATCACCAATAAAAGCAACAATAAATTCAACCATGAAAGGCCTAACCAAATCATTCATTGACATCATGAAAGTAGCAAGTGCATTGGTTAAACCAAGTGGCATCACTATAAACTCATTATGCCTAAATCTTGTTCTAAAGTTGTTTTATATGCATCCTTCTCTCTAACCATGATTTGATGATACCCATTTTTAAGATCTATTTTGCTAAATATGGTAGCACCTTATACAACACCCAACAAATCATCTACTTGAGGCATAGGATGATGATGCTTGATGGTTACTTTATTGAGTGCCCTATTTATACACACTTTAAAAGAACCATATTTCTTTTTAACCAACAAAGCTCACAAATAAAATGACAAGATCAAGGGAGGTTTGTGGATTGGATTAGCTGGCTCCAGTTCAATCTTATGCTCCACATTCCTACATGGAAGCAAACCCATAGAAGTCCAATCCTACAAATATCACTAAAATATTTTTAATTTTATCAACAAGAAGTTAAGTTAGTGAGAGAGATCCCTCTTCTGTTATTATATCCAGATCAAGATGGTGAGTACAAATATTTTGAATATAGCATAAATCAATGTACGTATAGTTTAGTTGGAGCATCTTCATAGAATTCAGAAGAGATAGATTTGGAAAATTTGTCTCACCTCTTCTAAGTAAGCATCTCTTTTGATAATCAAACTGATAAACATGAGTAGAAAAGTCTATCAAGCGTTTACAAGTGCATGCCATTGTTGACCCAAAACTAGATTAAATTAAGCTAATTGAATAATCTCAAATTTTACTTTGGAAAAATAGGGTTGTGGCTGAAGATCCAAATCATCAAAATATTTATCGCATATCTCAGTCCCCTTTTTGTTAGCCAACTTCATTTTGTACTAATAGTATGAAGGTGATGTGGACAATTGAAGTTTCTTGGCTTACATTGAATTGATAACATTATGAGTGGAACGGGTATCAAAACAACTCTAACTTTTATTCCCATTAATATTCCATTCATAAATATGGGTTCTGTGTCAGTAAAATAACAACTTCCTTGTCCCTCATCAGATAATCCAATATCTAGAATAGTAGGCACCTTTCTACTTACCGCTATGAGAAGAATACGATGATCAAGGGAGCCAATAACAAGATACATATGGCTTACTAACATAAGAGCTATCACCTTAGTCTTCTTGCTAGGACAATCCTTGAATTTATGATGACCCAAACCATAACATAAACCCTCTCGCATAGCCTTCTCCCATTAATGTGGATTGAGCACAAATTTTGTACAAGCCTCTTGGCCATTGGAAAGACCTTTATTTTCAACCAAGAAAAGGTCTTGGTGGTCATAGCTTGATTTAATTTATCTTTCTCCTTTATCAAACATAGAAACTCTAGAGGTGGAAGCATCTTACATTGGAAATCTATTCCATGTGGGACATGAAATGCTATGCACTGAAAATCGCTTTCCATCCTCCAGCAACAATGCTATTTATATAGAATTTTGAAGGTTAGGCCCATTCTCCTTCTTAATCAAAGGTGGAAGAGAATGAAAATTTATGCACCTCTAAAAATTTGTAATATGTTCAAGGAGATAAGGACTTTGAGAACCATCTCATGATATCTATCTGCATACTCTTGAATGGTCATTTTCTTCTATGACATAAAGAACCATGTATTTAGGTCTTTGTTGTACTTATCAAGAGGAATAAATTTATCCTCACTCAATACCTCTTTAAAAGCATCCCAAGAATGTGGTTGCTCATGATCCTTGAAAAGCTTCTGCCACCAACAATGATCCACATCCCATGTATGTGGTTGTTCATGGTCCTCAATAAGCTCCACCAATAACGAGCCACATCCAATAAGTTGTAGGTGTCTTGTTGGACTTTAATAAATTATAATCAATTATGCCACATTACCCAAAACATTGATTCCATTTTGACAGTTATTGTTCTATCGCATCCGTAGTATGGAATTGGACAAGACCATATTATGCTAGCAATTCTAAATCCTTTAGTTTCCATGCAGGGTTAGTTGGTGGTGGTTGACTTGACCCACCATCTTGCCCACTAACATCCATTGTCAACTCTATTTCTTTAGTAGGTTTGACCAAATTTTACATTTTTTCTATGAACTCTTTGAAGGTTGTTTCTAAAGTAACAATTCTTGCATAAATTTCAGATTGGGATTGTCTGCTATTCCTTTTTTTAAAATATGTTTTTTTCTTTTTGCAAAAGGGTGTACAAAGAAGAGAATCACAAATAAAGATTGAACTTCACACTTTGCAAAGCATAAACACATGTATTTAAAAGCTTTCAAGCTTTGCACTTTTTGTTGAGAAAGCAAACTTGATACAATAATTGTTAGGGATTAAGGCATTTGTGCTTTGTCTGGCTACCCACCATGGGAACACCCACTAGCATCTATATCTATTTTTTATAAATAATACAATAAGGGGTGTCTCATTCCTAACTCCACCAAAATCCCTTTGTGTATCTTCTTGCTCTTCTCACTCTACTTCTATGTGCTTGCTGCCCCTTCAACTAGTATTAGAGTGGTGTGTGAGCTGCTCAGCTAACTAGAGAAAAAGAAGATCATCAAGCAAGACTCCACACATTTTTTCTAGTCTAATTATTGTAATCAAACCCATTTTATTGTTTGAAAAATCCCACAAGTCCAAACCCGTTGTAATGTTATTAAGTACCAGTGGGGCCAATGGCTTCCATAGCTGTAATTATGTGTAGTCTCTTAACCTTATACTAAGCCCCAATTAACAAGAAATCCCCTTTTTACACCTTGGCTAAGGTATAAAAGCCAATTTTTGTAACTTTTGGATAATAAAGAGTAAGCGTTGCTGCGATAGCTCAACGAATGTCTACTATTTCTTGAACCTCCTGTCTCTCTTGCGTACGATATTGCATTGCTCTTTTGAGCATACCAATGCCTTTGCAGATGAAATCTCTCTCTTTCTATGCATGTTTCTTGTGATAAAGTGTACTTTTAGTCGTGCCCATTTACGAGCTGGTTTTTCTCGCTATGCACAATACACACACTAAAACTAGATTTTGACCTTAGAGATAGATAGAATACGTCTAGAGGAAACTATAGAGCGCTTATGGGATCAAAATCAACAATTGTAAAGTGGATTGTTTATCTTATGCACAAATTTTTTGAGGTGCCAAAAATGACATTTGAGCACATGAGAGTGTAGAGGGTACCCTGTCCATGCTAGGTATTATGTTTTGTTTCATTCGGAGACCTATAGCTACACAAATTCATTTGGATAAGGTTGCCGTGTGTGAAAAACACTTGAGATTTAGATAAGCAGGAGCGATATATACTTCGGTATTCCAAGAGATTAGCTATCTCTTATAGCCTCCATGCACTAGTCAAGTCAGCTACGTCCCATGGATTGACATTTTATGTCTGTGGTTCTCGCTTTGCTAGCATGAATATGGTGAGGCTTGGCAGTCGGCCAACATTTTGACGCCATTGCCGGGGACGAGGCAACCTAGACTAGAGAAAAATCCAAAAACATCACTTGAATTTCCATCACTTCCTTTGGTTTCAGCTAGAGTATCACATTTTCTATCTTTATCGCGGCTGAGAGGTGCTTGAGAGTAGAGATACTCGGTAAGGACCTTGGGAGCTTTTGATAGTAGGACGACTAGGTATAGGATCCTTGAGACTGGCTAGTGATCGGTAAGGATGTTACCTAGATAAAAAGTAGGGATTTGAGACTGAAAGTTGCATTTTCTACTTTCTACACTCTTTTTTTATGTCCAATAGGATTAGGATAAGTAGAAAACCATCTGGGGTGCATCTAGTCAAAGGTGCATTGAAGAAAATAAAAAAAAAGTCAAATCTATCTTCAGTTCACTGAAGATAAACAAGGGTTTTCTGAGACTAATATTGAAAATTTAACTTCCAAGGTGGTAGACCAACTTGTTTAGACTATCCCCATTGATTTTGGAAATAGTTGGATCACTTAAAGGCCTAGTCAAGCCCAAAATTGGAAAAAACCATAGGCTTCATAGAAAATCAAAAAGGAAAAGTCAATTCAGGCTAAAACTTGAAACCAGGCTGTGGATAAATCCTAAAACTTGTGGAAAAATCAATTTGTGAAGGAAAAAAAAAACGCTAAAATTTGGAAGAGATTTATCTTCGGTGCGTTGAAGATAAAAGTCTCACTAGAAGGGATATTTTGCTCATTTTCAATACAACAAAATATAGTAAGGGACATAATATAGCTCCTAAGAAATTTTCATTAAAATTCGAGCTGTGATAAAATCAACACACCATGGGAATTGGGAAAACCAACCTTCTAGCTGAAAGAGGGCTGAAAACATTGGTAGGGAATCAAAACTTGGTGAAATTCATGGCACAACCTTGAAATCACTTGAAGAACCCAACCCAAGCCACAAGTTGCAAGAAAAAAGTAAAGAAGAAGAAGATTTATCTTTGGTGCAATGAAGATTTATCTTACACCAGGGAAGTAGTTTTTCAAATTTGACATTAGGGTTATCTTTGGTAGGTCATAAGGACTCCATTTATGAGTTGAAAGTTAAAATTGAGCCTACCTATGAGTGCATATATCTTCGGTGCACCTAAGATAGCCTGAACAAAATTCACATCTTTTTTGCACAAGGAGTCTATCGAGGGATAGAGAAAGGAAATCTTGTATCTTTCTGACTCCTTATTGGCAAAATTGACGTTAAATTGTGGAATCACATACGGTTTTCAATGCGGGTGTGCAGGGACTTGCAACTTGGTGATGAATCGAGAGAAAAAGCAAAAGCATTGTTGTTTCCATCCAGGTTGCATTTCCAAGTTTGAAGTATCAGTTCAACTGAGTGAATAACTCCATATGTTAACATAAGATCTGGTAGAGTTTTGGGAAACTTGAGTGACTTAGGAGAGAATAGGAGTAGAGAATCCACAGAGGAGAGTGTAAACCAAGGGAGACCATTAGAAGCTATTGCAAAAGAAGTGCCAGACACTTACTCCGATTCAAGCTCAAACATGTCTTCCTTTTCAACTCAATCAAGAACTGGGACCTCATTCAAATTCAAGCATATCCTGACTTTCTTCAAGAACCATAAATACAAAACCCAGATTTACTTGGACCCAAATGAGGAGTTTGTAGGGCGGATAGACGACCATATCATCGATTTTGAAGAGGAGGTGAGAGCAAACAAACAGGATGACCTATATGTAGACCAAAATAGAATACAATATTGTAAGATACCAGACGTTGATTCAATGGATAAATGGGGATTAGAGGTTGGTACTCTAATACCCGATAAGGTTGTAAAAGAGGGACCTCTAGTGTTAGAATTAGAAGGGTATTAGTTAATAGATTCTAAACCATTAAAACACATCCTCACTGATAACCCCAGACTTGGAGTTTACTGTTTGGAAGAAAACAATATTAAGGATTTGGTATGGACCACCCACGCCAAATTAGGAAAACTAGTCCCTTGAAAATTTTGTACATCTTCAAAATCAGGGAAAAAGGGTTAGCAGAACTCCCCACTCATCTCTTCAGAGATTGTTAAAATAGTAACTTTGTTATGATGACCCCAAAAGAGATTGAGCAAACAAAGTACCAGGGTATCTCAATTCGTGAAGTAATTATGGGAACTGCACGGGAAATTCATCGGGATGTGGATCCACATGCTAGATTGTATGACAACATTGCCAACCAACAAGGAAGCATAGGAAGGGGTAGTCACCAAAATGGTACTAACGGAAAAAGAAAGGTTGAAACCACCAATAATAGGGGAGGAACAAAAAAAATTCAAAGTGTTCTAATCATGAATGAGTGACACAAGGACAAGAAGGGGTCCACATGTGTCACACTTAGCAAAGAGCTAGTTTGAGGGATTAATGGGAGAGACACCATTTAGACGGGAAAGAGTGGGTGCAGAACACAATCTAAGAGTCAAACCAATAAATTTCCAGAAGTGGGTCAAAAAATACAGCAGATCGGGGGATCCTTATGACCATTTGACCAGCTTCAGATAGGTTTTGAGAGTTGAGCGCATAACCGACTTCCATATGCAATTTGAGGGGTTTGGGATGACCTTGGAAGGCAAAGGTTTGACTTGGTTTCAAACCATAATCAATAACCGAATTGCCAACTTTGGTAATGAGATTTGTTGCTACTTGTCCCAAAATGGGGATAAAGCATAGTACATTGGTGCAAATCTATAGTTTCACAGAGAAACATGGAGAGATTGTAAGGGACAATGTAGTCGAATGAGGGAATATATAGACAGGTGTCCAAAGTTGGAAATTCCAATCGAGGAAAGACGTGTCTCATTATTTTTGGAAGGACTATTAAACAAGGAAATACATGCTATCTTGTACAACAAAAAACATATGACTTGGGAAGCATGTAGTCTAAATGCAATTGACCTGAGTGATAGTTGCAAGATTTATAATGAGAATAATAAAGCTAAAGATGCACAAAGAGAACGAACAATGACCACCATGCCATCACAAGTTGGACTAGTTGTTGTGGCTCCTGCTAGTTCTATAAACAACATGCTGAAGTGCATGAACGATATGATGATCATGCAAAGGATGCCTTTGAGAGTCCTAATGCAGGGACCAAATCAAGGACAATCACAAAGGCAATCAAAATGATGCACCATTGAAGGAAAATGGAAAAATCATGAGACGAATGAGTGTACGATGGGAATGTCCAATACGTGCCAATGAGGCCACAAGGCCCAACACATGTATCACTATCTGGCAAATGTGGCACCCATGCAGAGATTTCCAATGAATATAGAGAGATCACAACGAGTATTAGGCCAACAAACACCACTCCCTGGAAATAATGCTTTACGAGTCAAGTATATGCTACCCAAGGGAAATTTGGATGAGCACTCTCTAGTCCCTATTACTCCATACCCTAAAAAAATCTCTATAACAATGGAATAGAAGAAGAGTGGTATAGCCAACCTGCCCCAGTCCCTATAGAGCCGATGTTTCAAGCACCTATTGAAAGAAAACTTGTTAACTTTATTGCAAATCAGGGGGCGAGACCACAAATGGTCAAGCCAATGCCCAAATGAAAAACTGGAAATTGTCATAATTGTGGAGCGGATGATCATTGGAAGAATGATTGTCCCAAACTGGATAAGAATGCACAAACCTATAGAGGCTTATTGTGGGGCATGTGGACAAAAGGGAGGAAACTTTCCTGAAGATTTTCCTAGGAATCCAACCAATAAAGGAAGAACTACTATAAATATAATTCAAATCATGTCAAGTAGTTCATCAAAAAGGGAACCAAGATGACTAGAGCCCAGGAAAAGGAGAGCAAGTCAAAATGCACAAGTGGATCTGACAAGTCCAGTAAATCCTCTAAAAAATCTAGGAAAGAAAGACGCAAGATGTACGCACTTAAGAGACAAAAATAGTAAAAAGAGACTAAAGAGAAGATACGGAAGGAGACAGAAGAAAAAATTTAGACTCCTTAAACCAAATTCAAGGAAAATCAGCTGGATCAGTACTAGTAAATCAAATATACAAACCAATCAATGCAACTTTGGAGGATTTCCAAGTTGAGTTGAAAGCAGGTCAAACCCTGGAAAATCAATGGAAAAATTATCCAACGCTAGATATGGAAGCAGCTAGACTAGAAGCTTACAGAAACCTTGTGCAAATCACACAAACCATGAGGAAAAACAGAATCCACAATAGGGGTTGCGGTAAAACTCATTGAAAATGAGATTGAAACCATGAAGGAAAGAGTTCAAGAAAAGGATGAGTTGAGAAACATGGCAAATGACAAAGCAGCATCACCTAAACTAGAAGTTCCTAATAGTGAGGAAGGATGGACGAGGTGTCGACCGTTGAAGGATATTGACCAAACTACCTATGGAAAGGGGTTAGAGAAGCAAAATATGGGAGTATAACCTTGAAATTAGCTCCACTTGAGGAAGTTAGATTTTAAGTAAACCCCATGAAACTGGATAAACAATCATTACATGGAGATTGGGGATCCGAGAAATCAGGCTCTTCGAAAGCTGGAACTTTGACAACGCTACCATCCTACTTAGGAGAGAATGAAGAGAAATTAGTGGTCTTCAAAACAACAAACTAGAAAGGTCAAGACAAACCTTGGATGTGGCTAATCTACAATCCATTATGGCAACACCAGTTCAGTGCACAATCACTTTGGGAGAACTACTGAGACTAAAACCACATTTGTGGGGAGATATCAAACCACCATGGAGAAGATGGGGCTAAAAGAAGCTCTCAAAAAAACTTGAAAAATTTGCAAAACAAAGACATACACACTAAAATTGTCAAATCATCACGTATAAATAAAGTAGGGGACTACTGCAAAGGGAATGAGGAAAACACTACGATGATATAACTACCATGGCTATTTTAGATAGTGGTGCATGCATTGCCATGGAAACCAAATCTATCTGGGAAGCTTGGAGGAAATCGACAATTACGCAAACAAGAATGAAATTGCAATTGGCAGATGGATACCTAAAGAAACCAATGGGCTTACTTGAGAATGTGATAGTCACTTCCTACGGAACTGACTACTAGCACACTTTTGCCATTGTATATTTTGAAAAGAAACTCAACTACAAAATCATCTTGGGAAGAAAATTTATGAGACAAATACAACTATGTTTGCAGCAAGCTAACACGGACATCATTTTGCGGATTTCTCTTTGTAAAATATTTTTTATTTTGATAAATCGGGAATATTGTAACTTCTATTTTCTCAGATAAACTCTGTAATTAATGAGCCGGGGCTACAAGCTTCCAGATTGTATCAACCAGTCATTAGCCAGCTTTGGTAGAACTCTGATTATTAGTTTTGACCACCCAAAAACCTTGGCTAAGGTATAAAAGCCAATTTTTGTAAGTTTTTTATAAGTTTTTGGATAAGAAATATGCAGCGTGAGCTAACGGCGCTCACTTCTCTCCTTCTCGTGCTTCCTAATCCCTCTCTGGTTATCACATTGCAATTGTGTTTGTTGCATTGCAACCGCAGGTAAGAGCTCTACGCATTGACGTAAACCATTCACAATATTTCGTAGCTTTTGGCATCGTCAACCTACGGCCTAATTTCATTATAACTAGGAATTTACAATTTTAAATAAAAGAATAAGCATAGACGGGGTATTGGGGCATCATTGATAAACATTTAGATGCATTCTGGGTCGAAAACGATTAGGTTGAAAACAACTAGGTCAAAAATCCACTGCTGTTAATAATCACGATTTTGGAACTTGACCTAAAGTGGGGTTTGAGACCATAAACATGTATGCTTAGGTCTTATAAACTTATCCTAAAAGTTTTGTTACGTTTGGATGTCATTTGATGCTGTAACGGATGTGAATTGCTTGCCGATGAGCTATTGGCTTTTGGTGATTTCAGTCACTTGAGTGTAGCTTGAGTTAGATGCGAGATGTTAATTGTTTTCTGAGAGATTGACAACCTCTTGTAGCCTTTATGCACTAGTCGAGTCAGCTTCGTCCCATGGTTTGACAAATTAATCGTGATTCTTGCAAATAATGCAATAAGATAGGATAATGAGGTTAGACATGCGTCCCACATTTGGCGCCACTGTCGGGGATCGAAGAGACCTAAACTATAAAAACACGAGAATCTTGTGTAGTTGTCCTTGAACTTCCTCTAGGTTCACCTAGAGTTCAAAACGTTTTTTTAGAAATCGCATAGCTAAAGATTGTCGTCTTTGCTGTGTAGAGGTAGCTTGGAAGCAATCGTACTTGCTGAGTACCTTTAGGATTGTAGGATTGTAAATTTAGATTAGGATTTGGAGAATGATTGGTAGACAAGACAAGTCTTAAGATCAAGGCTCTGAAAAACATAAAAAACACAAGAAAATGAGTGTTTGTGGACACTTTTCACAACCCCATTGCATGGGATCTAGGAGTAGGGTAAGTAGGATTTAAAGTGGCTTTCAGAACATTGCTCTCTCCAAAAAAATCAAGTGTGATTTGTTATTGGAAGTTGCAGAATTTCAGGTCTATGGCTAGGAATAGCTCGAAAAGACTCAAATCCACTCAATCCGACTAGAGAGTAAGCCTAAGAGTTGTCTGAACTAGTTGGTAAGCTCAAAGACACTTCGAGGTAAAAATTTCAAGAGTTGGCCAAAACTCAGATTATTTACTTTTTCTTGGCCAATTTAAGTTTTGACTTGATTCATAGGCTTAAAATAGCTCATATAAAGACTGTCTTTGAAAACATTGCAAAAAAGTGCTCATTTCAAGCCTAAAGTTAATAATCGCGATTATTAAATTGGCCAAAGTTCATACCATTGACTCATTGCATGTGTACAAACAACTTTTGTAAAGGTCCAAGAGATTTGGATCACTAAACTGGCAAAAAACTGGGTAAAAACTAAAGTTTGTACTGACTTTTTGAATCTTGAGTATAAATTGGGAGAAAATTTGTCCAAACTTGTGGAAACTTGATTCATAGTCTTATGTTGATGTGATAAATATGTGTACATGCTCAGTTGACCAAAAAATTGCAAAAACTTGTCAGAAGTAAATAATTGTGATTATTTACATCTGGCCACTTTTTCAAATTTTTTGACCAAGTCAGCATACCACTAGTTTCACCATGTTGTAATAAGCCCATAAACCAAATTTGGTAAGATTTGGATCACTGGATTGGAAATTGTGACTAAAATTGCAAAGTTAGTATGCGCACAGATAATTGATGACCATTTGACCAAAAATTGTCAGAACTTGATGAAAATTAGCTAGTGACCTTAACTTAAGTTCTTTAATAGATCTGTGTCAAAGTTGGGGCAAAAACTTACAAAAATATAGCTAGAGTAAATAATCACGATTATTTACATCTGCTTCAAAACTTGATGATTTTGCAAATTTGAGTATAGCACAAGATCAAGCACATCAAGTCGACCTCACAAATCCATTTTGGTGAAATTTGAATCCCAAAAGTGAGACTCAAGCCAGATTCTCAAAATCAGAGTCTGCGGACACAAAACAGTTGATAATCTTGATCAGATTTTGTCCAAACTTGTTGAAACTTGTCCAGAGACTTTAACAAGTTGTATACTTGCCAAAATAATAAAAAAAGTACAAAAAACTAACAAAAGTAAATAATCGTAATTATTTACTTCCGTTATCCAGAGACATCAATTTTGACTTTTGAGCTTATGCAGTGTTTGACCAATATAAAATAAAGCCACATGATAATTTTGGGTTCAATCGGATCAAAATTGATACATGTACACTCAGTTTACAGATTGCAGATTAGACCTTTGATTTTTTGCTAAAGTTGAATTTGAAAGTCAAATTTTGACTCTCATAGCTCGATTTGAAGTGATACACAATCACCAATCACGAGGGTAGCAAAAACTCTACTGTCTTTATAGAAGAATAGCTAAACTTGATCAAATTTGTACAGAAATGAGGTTGCAGAGGAGGAATCAGTGGCTTGACAGAAAGTTGCAATTGAATCAAGTGGAAATTGATGACAAGTCAATCCAAAGGTGAGTACTCTATCCAAGGCTTCATAAGTCTATATGAACCTTAGATATGGTCGTGGACTAGGAAATCAAGGCGTACTCGGAGAAACCTCCAGTAGAGTATCCACTGAAGCAAGCATGAATCAAGGAAATTCCTTGCACACAATTCTTGAAGAAGTCGCAGACACTTTTCCAGATTCAACATCCGAAATGTCTTCTTACTCGACTCACTCAGGAATCGGAACGACAGTGCGCTATAGGCATATACTATCTTTTTGTTACCATATACATGTGGCAGTGATGTGTGTGAACAGACTAGGACCGACGGGGCATTTTTTCCCTCTTTAGGAGGTTTTTTCCCCCGAGCATTATATATACGCCCATCACTCTAGGGCTATCTATCTTTCCATTGCACACTAAGTAATACACTCTCTATTGTGTGCCTTGAGCTTCCTTCATCTTCTACAAGCTGTGTGCATTTCTCTGCAACCCTATTTCCAACAATTGGTATCAGAGCAAGTTGCGTCCTCCCGGGCTTAGTCGTCAGCTGCTCTAGTACACGCGTGCTCACTTTCTCCGATTTCAGTGAGCTTTGACGAGCGTTCGCAAGTCAACAAATACTTCGAGAGAGCTCTAACAGCTTGGTCTGCTCAGATTTTTTATTTGGGCTCATTTCGGCTTCCATTTCCACTACAAAGAGTACTGCACAGGCTATTTTGTCATTTTGTGCAGAATTTCTGTCAGTGCCGTTTTCTACATAACAGGTGCCTTATAGTCTTCTACGGTTTGTGCTATATAGCACGTGTTGTTCCCACTCTGTTTCTCCTATTTTCGGGCAGTTTTCACATTAGGTTCAGCATTTACCATGGCTGACAACAACAACACAGATGTGTTCAAGATGTTTGATGCTGAGGACAGGTTAGATGGGGACAACTACCCTATGTGGGCTTATATGATGCAACATGTTATTATGTCAAAGGGCGTCTGGAACATTGTGTAGAGCATTGATGTATGTCCTGGTTCTGAGGATGTAGGCGATGTTGAGGATGTTGCAGGCCTTGCTGCAAGGATTGCTATTGTTAGAGTTGTTTTTTCTACGGCAGAACAAGCTCGTTGGGATGTTAAGGATGCGCAGGCGCATGCATTGATTGCATTGTTTGTGAAGCGCACCATTGTTCCTCACATCCGTTCAGCAAAATCTACAAAACAGGCTTGGGATATTTTGGCTGGTCTTTATGCAAGTCACAATGAGGCTAAAATTGCTTTGCTGCGTAAAGAGCTGGAGTCGAAGATTATGCATGAGGAAGATGATATGGACACTTTCCTTGCTAGTGTCAAGGATATCAATGAGCAACTTATTTCTGCAGGTGAAGTCATTTCAGATAGTTCCCTTGTGCAGACTGTTCTTGATGCCTTACCCGATTCTTACCAGACTTTTGCTAGTACTTGGAGACTTATGACCCAAGGAAATCCAGAAGTTGTCAAGTTTGATGCATTATGCACGTTGCTGTTGGAAGAGTCGCTTTCCAGAAAAAACAGGACTAGACAGCGTACATTTGAACAAGCTTTTATTGCTTCTCAAAGAAAGGGTGGTAATAGCAATGCAGCCACTTCTTATGCTTCTGCTGCGAGTGGCAAAACTTCTGTTCCTAATGCTTCTGTTGGCAGCACTTCGTCTGGCAATTCTAGTGATAAGGGCAAAAAGAAGATGCGTTGTCATTATTGCAAGGCTAATGATCACTTGATCAAGTTGTGTCCTAAGTTGAAGGCCAAAGAGGCTAACAAGAAAGAGGGTGGTTCCACTGCAAATGCTGGTTTCACTACAAATGCAGCCATTGTTGAGTTTTCTGTAAAAGGAGACTGTGATGCTGATGTTGATGCAGAATGGGCTTTTAGTGCAGAGTGCACTTACACTCCTGCTGTCCATGATGCATGCTTGTGAGTTGCTGCAGATTCACATGTGTGGTATTTTGACAGTGGTGCTACAAAGCACATTACCTCACATCGTGAATTGTTTACCTCTCTCGAGTTTGTCCCTCATGGGAATTCAGTCACTTGTGCCAACAATGCCTCTTATCCAGTTCAGGGAGTTGGAAAGATTGTGCTTACTGCTGCTAATGGCAGTTCTTTCACACTTGTTGATGCACTTTATGTATCTGGGATCAAGAAGTGTCTCTTGTCGGTATTCGCACTTGCTAGACTTGGACTTGTAGTCAAATTTGTGGATGACAGATGTACAGTTCATGATCTCAGTTTTGGTGATGAAATTGTTGCATATGGTCTTTTGTGCCGTGGGCTGTATAAGGTCACTTTGTATGACAAGTGTGGACAAAAATTTGTAAATTTTTTTGCAGATTCAAGGGCTATTTCATATGCAAAACTTTGGCATGCATGTTTTGGTCATCTGAATTTTTTCAGTTTGCTGCGTTTGCAGAAATCTGCTATGGTTGCTTCTTTGCCACCTCTTGAAGCATCTGTCAAACATGTTTGTGAAGGCTGTATTTTGGGTAAGATGCAGCATTCTAAGTTTCCAAAGGATGGTTCAGTCGGGCCACATGCAGGTTGCAGCTTGTGCATAGTGATGTTTGTGGGCCCATGCAAACTCCGTCCTTGGGCAATTACCTTTACTTCGTGACTTTCATTATGTGCTTCAAACAATTTCTAGCTATGGCTCCGTTCCGATCGAGGGGGGGAGTATATGTCTCGTGAATTTAATGCATTTCTGGCTAGTCGTGGGATAAAACACCAATGTACACTACCTTATACACCTCAACAAAATGGTGTAGCTGAGAGGAAAAACAGGTCACTGACGGAAATGGCACGATGTATGGTCAAAAGTCAAGCTTTGCTGCATTCTTTTTGGCTTGAGGCCATCATGTGTGCCACTTATGTACTTAATAGGTGTCCTACGAAAGCTTTGTAGTCTATTACTCCATATGAAGCATGGCATGATAGTAAGCCTTCTATTGAGCACATGCGTGTTTTTGGTTGTTTGGCATATGCTTTGGTGCCACAAGTGCAGCGTAGAAAATTGGATGATAAGACTGTCAAATGTATTTTTGTTGGTTACGGTGCTGAAAGCAAAGGTTACAGGTTGTATCATCCGCAAACAAAACGTATTCTAGTTTCTCGGGATGTAGTGTTTGTGGAAGATTCTGTTCAGCCCTTGCTGTCATGTACTAGAGACAGTAATGTAAGCTCACAGGACATTTATGACACTTTGTTGCCTCTTTTTAGTGGTGGAAATACAATTTTAAGTTCCAATGAGGCAAATGTATAGCCTATGGGGGTTTCTGAAAATGCTTTAGATCAGCCTATTATTGATGTAGATGTACATGATGTACTTGAGGAGGAAAGGGCTGAAAATGAGCAAGCTAGAGGTATGCTAAAATGGCTGGTGCACACTTTGCGTGACAGTAAATTGGATGCACCTTTGTCTAGTCGTACTCGTTCAGGCTCTCGCCATGCATCTTATGCATCAGATTGTTATGCTTTGGCTGTGTCTAGCTTACATGATGTTGAGGAGACTCTGTCTTTTGATGAAGCACAGAATTCAGAAAATTGGATGGCTGCCATGCAATCAAAATATGATGCACTCATAGAAAATGACACTTGGACTTTATGTGATTTGCCTCCTGGAAAAAAGGCCATTGGTACGAAGTGGGTTTACAAGTTGAAACACAAGCCGATGGTGAGATCGATCGCCATAAGGCTGGACTTGTTGCAAAGGGTTATGCATAGCAAAAAGGCATAGATTATGAAGAGACTTTTTCTTCCACTTGTCATATGACTACCGTGCGTTTTCTATGTGCATTGGCAGCTCATTTTGGTTGGGATGTACATCAATCAGACATTGTTACTGCTTTCTTGAATGGTGACATATTTGAGGAAGTTTATGTAACGCAGCCTCACGGTTTTGTCATAAAAGGACAAGAGGACAAAGTGTGCAAATGTAACAAGGCTTTGTATGGGTTGAAGCAATCTCCTCGTGCTTGGTATGAGAAGGCTGACACTCATTTGGTCAAACAAGGCTTTCGTAACAGTCCAACAGAAAGCACATTGTATGTAAAGCGTGAGGGTGATGTACTTCTCATTGTGGTTCTTTATGTCGATGATTTGCTGATCACTGGACCAAATGAGAGACATATTGCTGAATTTAAGGCTGATTTGAATGCTACTTTCAAGATGAAAGATTTGGGGCTGTTGCATCATTACTTGGGTATACAGTTTAAGTAGTGTGATGGTGGTATTGCCTTGTGTCAGAAAAGTTACATAGAGACATTGCTGGCGATCCTGCTGATGTCACTCTTTACCAAACTGCTGCTGGCTACCTCATTTATGTATGCAACACGAGGCCAGATATTCAGTTTGCAGTCTCACAGGTCAGTAGATTTATGCATATCCCATGGTCTAAGCATTGGCAGGCTGTCAAGAGGATTTTATGCTACCTTAGTGGCACTTTACATCTTGGCTTGTTTTATCCCAAGGGGGGATCATTGCCGCTAGACTTACATGCTTTTTCGGACTTAGATTGGGCTAGTTTTTTTGATACGAGAGTGTCCACAAGTGGTTTCTATTTGATGCTTGGCAGTTCATGTATATCATGGTTGAGCAAGAAGCAACCTACTGTGGCCACTTTGAGTTGTGAGGCTGAGTGCAGGGCAGTCTTCACAGCTACGGTTGAGTGTGTATGGCTCAGACGTCTTATGGCTGATTTGGGTGTTGGACAGGACATTGCCAACACTATCTACACTGACAGTCAGAGCGCATTGGCAGTTGCGAGGAACCCAGTTTTTCATGCTCGCACAAAGAACATTGAGGTGCATTACCACTATGTCAGGGAGAGGCTCTCAGCAGGAGAGATCAGCTTGGCTTATGTGCCAACACAGGACAACCTTGCAGATCTTTTCACAAAGGCATTGTCTCGTGAGCAGCTTGAAGCTTTCCGCAAAGCTTTAGGCTTACTCCCCTTTGTGGACTGATCCTGTCCTTAGGGCATGGCACTTCCCTTTACTCATGTGCGAGCTCTCATTCACCGCATCACTCCAGAGGGGATTTGTTACGATATACATGTGGTAGTGATGTGTGTGAACACAATAGGACCGCTGGGGCATTTTTTCCCTCTTTAAGAGGTTTTTTCCTCCGAGCATTTTATATACGCCCATCACTCTAGGGCTATCTATCTTTCCATTGCACACTAAGTAATACACTCTCTATTGTGTGCCTTGAGCTTCCTTCGTCTTCTCCACGATGTGTGCGTTTCTCTGCAACCCTAATTCCAACATTTTTTACAAGACTAACCGTCATCGAGCCCAGGTTTATTTGGACCTAACAAGGAGTATGCCATTCGCATTGATGACCATGGTATTGAGTTTGAAGAAGAGGTTAGGGCAAACAAACAAGGAAAATGTACATGGATCAAAACGGAACTCAGTATTTACAAGTCAAAAACCCTGACGCAAT
Organism: Adiantum capillus-veneris; assembly: GCF_014529385.1. Classification (NCBI taxonomy): domain Eukaryota; kingdom Viridiplantae; phylum Streptophyta; class Polypodiopsida; order Polypodiales; family Pteridaceae; genus Adiantum; species Adiantum capillus-veneris. The sequence goes on from NC_140938.1 coordinate 137,977,665, forward strand.
AGACAAATGGGGTTAGAAGTAAACACCATAATCCCTAGATATGTCAGCAAAAGAGGGACCACCAACTTTAGAATTCTAGGGATATGATCAAGTATATTTGAAGCGTTTGAAACGGCTTAGTACGGATAATCCTAGGATCGGAGTCTATTGTTGGGAAGATAGAAACATAAAAGATCTTCTGTGGACTTCTCATACCAAACCAGAATAATTAACGTCCATGAAGATCATCTATATCTTCAAGATCAAAGATAAGGGATCAACAGACTTACCAACTTACCTGTTTAGGGATTGTATAACAACAACTTTGTTATGATGACTCCTAAGGAGGTAGAACAAACCAACTACCAAGGGTATTCCATACAGGATTGGATATTGAGGTAAGGACCAGAAAAAATTCCAAGAGATAAACACTGTGAGAGATCATTTGAGAGTAATGTGAAGAAACCAGAAACCACCTCATCACATAGAAAACCGGGTGACACTAAGGCCAGTCCACAGCTACATGAGTCACTATTTTCAACAGACTGGTTTGAAGGACTCGAAACAGGACCAGCTCCTAGAAGACCAGGAGTTGAACCAAACAGACGCGTCAGACGAGCTGATTTTCAGAAATGGGTCAGAAAATACAGTGGATCAAGGGATCCATACGACCACTTAGCAAGCTTTAAGAAAGTGCTAAGAGCAGAGCGTATATTCGATTTCATACTTAATTCGAGGGGTTTGGAATGACATTAGAAGAAAAATCATTGACATGGTTCCAAAACATTCCACCAAGGTCAATCATGGACTTGAACACATTAGCTCAAGGATTTGTAGCTACTTGTTCCAAAACGGGGATCAAACATAATACGATAGCTCAAAGATACAACTTTTAACAAAAACATGGTGAATCTGTTAGGGATTGTGCAACTTGAATGAAATAATACATTGCCAAATTCCCAGAGATGGAGATACTTGCAGAAGAACGACTTGTATCTTTGTTTTTGGAGGGATTGCTAAACAAAGAACTTCATGCTATACTCTATAGTAAAAAGAATACAACCCTAGAAGCGTGTGTGTCTGATGCTATTGACTGAGGAGACAATTGCAAGATTTTCAATGAAGAAGATGTCCCTAAGGATAACCAAAGCGAGAAAACAACATCCACTAAACCAGCACAAATGGGAACGGTTGCTGCGGCACCATTCTCAGCCATAGAAGATATGCTAGAAAGGATGAACGATATGATGAACAACATGCAAAAAGCACCTATGAGGGGACCAGGGCAAGGGATACCTTCATAGGGACAACCAATTAGGCCACAAAAATGGTGTGCAATCGAGGGTAAATGGACCAACCATGAGACCCATGAGCGCTACTTCAAACCAAAGTATGATGGGAATGTTCAGTATGTGCCCATGAGGCCACAAGGATAACCCATTTACATATATCAGCCTAATATGGACCAAGCTCAAATACCACCAATGGGTATGGAAAGACCTCAACCTGTGTTGGGACAACAACCTCCGTATCCAAGACATAATGCAGTGCCTGTAAAGTACATGCACTCTGATGGAGTCATAGATGAACAAGCATTAGTGCCTGTTACACCCTATGTAGAGCCTAGTCCATCTACAGTAATGGTAGAAGGAGATTGGTATAATCCACACCCATCACCAATAGAAGAAAAATTGACTTATGCTCTACCAGAGCTTGCACCAATGTATTATGTAGCTAATCAAGGTGTCAGACCTCCCATGGGAAGACCCATGATGAAGCCAAGAACAGGAAGCTGTCATAACTGTGGTGTTGATGATCATTGGAAAAATGAAAGTTCAGAGCCTGACAAAAACCTCAAACCAATTGAAGCCTGTGCATACAATGTTGCAAGAAGGGAGGAACTTTCCGGAAGATTGTCCTAAAAATCCTTTGAACAAGAAGTAAAACGATAGTAAACATAATCCAAGTGATACCTAGTGGCTCATCAGAGAGTGAACCGATTGTTCCAATCAAGGTAATCACTAGAGCCCAGGCAAAGAAAAAGAAACACAACTCCTCTGATGATTCCGAAAATAGGAAAGTTTCTTCTCAAAGAATCACGAGAAGGAGAAGCAAAAGATATGAGATGAGAAAACAAAAACAACGGGTTGAAATCAAGGAGAAAGAAAAGAAGCTAGTCCAGGACAAGTTGAAAGAAACTAGCAGTGAATTCAAGGAAACAACCGTGAAATCTGGAGGATCCATTCTGGTTGATGAAAATTTTGAGCGTATTAATGCCACGTTGGAAGCCTACCAAGTAGGACTTAAAGCAGGACAAAACATGGAAAACAAATGGAAAAATTATCCATCTCTAAACATGGAAGCAGCTAAGCTGGAAGCTTATCAAAATTTGGTAAGAATCACGTAAGAAATATTGGAAAAACAAAAACCCAAGCTTGAAAGCATTGCAAAGCCTGAAGAGCTTGTGATAAAAGAAACGAAAGCAAAATCCAATGTGGTGGCAGAACCCCTCCTTGAAGAAAACAAACCAGAGCTTATAGTGCCTAACAATGAAGATGCCTTAGACGGAATTTCATTGATAGAGGAAGACTAGCTAGGACACTTATGGGAAAAAGTGAGAGAGATCAATGATGGGAGCCTAACTCTGAAGTTAGCTCCTATAGAGGAAGTCAGGTTGGATAACCTACCTTTTGATATGAACATGGATATACAATCCTTGTACTATGATTGCGGATCGGAAGCTTCAGGAATGTCGAAACCATTGATCTTGAAAACATTACCTTCTTACTTGGGAGATAACAAAGATGAATACATCGTGTGCAAGACCACTCAAGTAAAAAGAGCTGAGCAGACCCTAGAAGTAGACAACATTCATTCAATCATGTCTATACCCATCCAATGCACTCTTACCTTGGGAGAACTATTCAAACTTAGACCATACTTATGGAATGATTTACAAAAAACCTTAGAGAAGGTGGGAATAACGGGGTTAATCTCAAGAAAATTGAAAAATGAAATGGAAAACAAAGAGATTTGATCCACTTCCATGAAATTCAGAGAATATTATGAAGGAGAAGAAGGAAACACCACCCTCCCAGTGAAATATAATGACATTGAAACCATGGTCATATTGGATAGTGGAGTTGGCATAGCCATAGCCACTAAAGCAGTATGGGAATCCTGGGGATAGCCAGCCATTAGACAAACTCGAATGAAATTGTAGTTGGATGACGAACACATTGAGAGACCATTAGGGCTGGTTAAAAAAGTGATAGTCAATTCTTGTGGAATTGAATATCAACACACTTTTGCCATAGTAGACTTTGGGAAAAAACTCAACTATGAAATTATATTGGGAAGGACCTTTCATGCAACATGTACAGCTTATCCAAGATTGGGGAAATAATTATTTGTACTTGAAGCAAGTGGGATCTATAACAAGAGTCAATCTAAAAGATCACACTTATAGAGATGTCTTGAAAACACCCATCCAAGAGTTTGATTCAGTCTCTTTGATTGAAACTAAACTCCCATCCTGGTTAAACAAAGACACTCCTATTTGGATGTGTGGAGCTTCAGAAAACACAAGCTTAAGACGAGAAGAATGTATCCTAGAAAGGGACTGCACATACGAAGTCTACATACCTGAACCCTTTCTAGAGCATTTGTTTGAGCCATTCTAGTGGACGCAAATTTTAGCGACAATGGATGTATGTGTGAATACGTCTATGCCTACTAAATTTTGCAATGAGGATGGCTATGACATAATTCCCATCCAAATGATTTCAATCCTCAACATTGAAAACGAAGATGAGGAACCCAAGGACTTAATGAAATCTCAACAGGTCTTTTCAGACCTCTATTACAATGCAACTGATGAGTTAGATGAACACTCAGCTACCTCAGAAGATTTGGGGTCAAAAAAAGAGCATACGACAGCTAAGTTACTCTTAAAAGGAGGGGAGGAAAAGTTTTTTGACTTTCCAAACAAGAAATTGAGAAGACAAAAATGGTATGGATGAAAGAGAGACACCAAAATTGTGAAAACACGACCTATGCCATCAGTCTCCAGTAATTGATAAGACAGAAATGGTATAGATGAAAGAGAGACACCAAAATTGTGAAAACACGACCTATGCCATCAGTCTCCAGTAAAACACAATTCCTAATGTAGATAGATGCTAATGATTGCATCAAGGACAAAATAACTGGCACATATCCTTCAAACAAAAACTTAGAACTATCTCAGTCATCAAGGAAGGGTACTCAAGAAAAATCACAGGATAAGAAACCACTCATGACTAGAGTCAAGCGGAAAAAGAAATATGAAGAGTTGAAAAAAGATCTAAAGGAGATTTACACAACCGAAATGGAAACCATGGAAGAGGATGGTAAGGATGTAATGCATGTTCCATCCCATTACAAAAAGTATACTCTCCAAGATTGGAAAATCATAGTTGAACGACCTATTAGGGAACTACGGGAACAAGGCGAGTCTTATGAAGGGCCTGAAAATGCTAAAAGGATAGATGTGGCTGAACCAGGAGAAGAGCCGAGACCTGGTTACATTGCGAATGACCTACTAGAAGAAGAAGAAAATATTTTTCTAAGCTTGTTAAAGGAATACCGAGATATCTTCGCTTGGTATTACAAGGATCTCAAGGGTGTTGATCCAGAAATCTGTCAACATACCATACCCATGAGAGATGATGCGAAACCAAGTAGACAGAAACCATACGCGTATAACAAAATATTTTCCAGGAAGATAAAAGAAGAGATTGAAAAACTAAAGGAAGTCGAATTCGTTTACAAAATTGAACACACGGATTGTGTGTTCAATTGTGGTAGTACCCAAGAAGAATTGGAGACACACGGATTGTGTGTCTCCAATTGTGGTAGTATCCAAGAAGAATAGAAAATTACGAGTGTGTGTTAATCTCAAAAAGGTGAATGCAGCTACCATGTGTTAATCTCAAAAAGGTGAATGCAGCTACCATTAGAGACAACTTTCTTGACAACTTTGAAGGGCACCAAGAAGGAAGGTAAAATCACTTACTTGGGTGCGCGAGAGGTCTTGACTTGAATAGCATATCATGCCATCGGCATGGCCGACAACCTACCACATGCTCCTGATCAGAGCACATGGATATTGGCGGCACAACCCTCTCCAAGAGCTACCAGGTCAGGAAAGAGGTCATATAAATCTGATGAAGAGTCAGTTGACCACTCGCTGGAAAGGCACAGCAGCGAGAGCTCTAAAAATGAAGAAAAGAGAGCTCGGAGAGAAGAGATGAAAAGAAAAGTTGTGGCCGCACACCAAGAAGAGCTAGCTCAAAAACAAGCATGCTTTGAAAGAGAGAAACAAGACAACTAGCACAGCAGAAAAGCACAAGGGAAGGAACTTAAAAAATGGATACCTACTCGACTTAAAGGCCCTAGAACGAAGCATCATACAAGAAAAAAAACTGAAGATCCAATAGAGTGTTTAGAAATTATGTACCAAGAGGCTGAAGCTCTAAAGCTAAAGGAGACAGAAGAAGCTGCTAAGAAAGCCAAAGAGGTGGAAGACCAAAGGCAAGCCGAGGAGATGGGTAGAGAAGAAACACAGCAAGGATTTGGATCTCCCCGACCCATCCCACCACCTACAGAACAACAGGACCATCCCATGCCTAGCCCACCACCATCACCTGCAAGCAAAGACACCAATAAAGCAACAAAGCCTAAGAAAGAGAAAGATTTTGAGTCCACCAAACAAAACAGAATCCACACAAGAAGATGACCACCTTGACCTGTAGACAAAAGAAAAAGAAGCCGAGCCAGAACAGGAGAAGGCCGCTTAAGATACTCAAAAGCCAGAAGAGAAAAAGATAAGTGAATCTGCACAAGAGTCTGATAAAGAAGCAGATGTAGAAAAAGAGTCTACCACTGCACATGAGAAAGAACCCGAGCCAGACAAAAAGAAAAGTTTGGCACCTGAGGAGTCAGCAAGGTCTGAGCCAACAACCTCTACTTCTACTTAGCTAGAAACTTCCGAGGCATCAAAGACTCAGGATACCCAAGAAGAAGACCGACCATCTACCTCCACAGAAGAACCACCAGCACTTACGACGCAGCAAGAAGCCACACATGAGGCTGCAAGCACATCTCAGCTGGCACGATAGGAGGAGTGGCAGTCAAATGACGAGGTAATAGTCCAAGCCAATGAATATGCATGGCAGATGCAAGAAATGACGAAGAGACTCCGTTCAGCAGCATTAAATCGCAACACAAAGGCCAAGGAACTTGAGATGGTGATCGATGCTCTCCAAGGAGAGTTAGAAGAAAATATGACTATCATCACCGATCTTCAAAGACAGGTGCAAGAGATGAAGGCAGAAGCTGAACAACATCAATTAGCCAGAGATAGGAAACAAAAAGAAATGGAAGAGTTAGGTGATCTACTCACCAAACTATCGAATGCCTGCAAATCAAAAGATGAGCAGCTGACAGAAGTTACGAATGAACTTCTTACGACATCTGTGTCAGCTCAAAAAATTCAGGTGCAATTAGATGTTGCCAATGCTTCTCTGTAGTATTCTAAACAGCGGATCAATGATCAGGAAATTTTCTTACGGCAAATCAGAGAAATCTAGCCGTGGCCTTGATAAAAGGAACTAACGAAGTGTACAAGGCACTCGAGAAGGAAAACAAATACCTTGAATTGGAATTAAAGCTAGAACAATCATAGTGCAGGGACCTGGCACTGATGTGGGTTCAGAGAGAAGAGGAGCTCCTAAAGGAGATAGTAGAACTCAAGCAAATTAATCAACTCCTCAAGGATGGGAAACCAGACATGCAGGAAGAGCCAGGAACTTCAGAGCCACGACAGATAGACATACCCTCACTCTTGTTTGAGACACAGTCCACAACAGATGGTGATGCAGATTTTCAGATTAACATCACGGATGAAGACACATTGCCAATGGTCCATCTGTCAAAAACTGAAGAAGACACACTGAAGGAGAAGATCACCCTAGAGGTGGATGAGCAATGGAAAGCCACAATGGATTGGGAGTTGAGAGTTTTACAATCTATCAACGCCAATCAACTCACTCCCAATCATATCAACACTCAATGGCATCAAAAATCCCTGCCGTACCCTCTCATCAAAGTGGAATTATCACAGGTGAAAGAGAGGCTGTACAAAGATATGCAAGAAGATGGCGCAGATAAAGACCACCCAAAGGGGAGGTTAAGATGGCTGAACAAGAATCCGAGATACCTAATTCTGTTCACAAGAGCACATGCAGCCCTTCAAAGAGATCCAACCTTCTATCATGTATCCAGAGTAAGGACATGGCAAGCGCATGAAGCACTGCAATAAAAGAGGCCAACTTGGCTTAACTTCCCCAGGTTGCCAGCTCCAGAGAGAGGCCAAGCGATAGAGGAATACATGGTGAAAACCCTAATGGGTGCCATGTATTTTTTCAAGATTCTACTAGATCTCTCCTGTGCCATGTTATATAAGATCTGCAGGATGCTGCTCACATGCATTCAAGTTTTTAATGAGCCTGAGAAAACAGGAGCCCCATGGCTATCATTTTTGGAAGGTAACAAAGGCTTATGCTACGATCTGAGTAGTCAGCCTTCAGAAGAAGTCCTTTACGGATTCTATGCTAGATGTATGTTCTTGCCATCGAATAATATGCTGGCCTTTGAAGAAGCTTTCTACATTGGATTCTTCACCTGGAAAACAAAGATATTTGCACCGGTGATCAGCAACCTAACATCCAGGTTTTAGGCTACTCAGTGGTGGAGTTGAAGAATAAAGTAACAATGCAATTTTTGCAAGTGCCTGACAAAGAAAGAAGAATCAGATACCAGAAAGCACTGGATGCGCTTAAAGACTGCCTCCCCACTCATCAACCCGAAGACTATTTCAGTCCATAAAGGTGTGTCAAGGGACGATATAGGCGAGGATGTCATTTGATGGTGTAAACGGATGTGAATTGCTTGCGGATGAGCTTTTGGTATACGTTTGGATGCCATTTGATGCTGTAACGGATGTGAATTGCTTGCTGATGAGCTTTTGGCTTTTAGTGATTTCAGTCACTGGAGTGTAGCTTGAGTTAGATGCAAGTTGTTAGTTGTTTTTTGAGATATTGACAACCTCTTGTAGCCTCTATGCACTAGTCGAGTCAGCTTCGTCCCATGGTTTGACAAATTAATCGTGGTTTTCGCTAATACTTCAATAAGATAGGATGGTGAGGTTAGACATGCGTCCCAAAAACTAGTTCAAGATTGGGGCAACAACGGTTATCTCTACCTGAAACAAGTAGAAGAAATCACCTGAGTAAACTTGAAAGATCATTCCTACAGGGATGTCTTGAGGACACCAATACAAGAATTAGAATTTGAGACCTCTACGAGATTAAACTACCTTTATGGATACATAAAGACACTCCAATTTGGATGTATGGGGCTTCTCAATCGGGGAGTTTGCAAAAGGAGGACTATGATCTAGACAGAGAGGTGAATAACGCAGAATATACCGGAAGCGTTCCCTCAACATTTGTCTGAACCCTTTGAATGGACTCAGACCCTAGCCAGAATGGATGTATGTGTCAATGATTCAATACCTACACAATTTTGTGATGCAAAAGGCTATGACATAGTCACTATCCAAATGTTATTCATTGACATTATTGAGCAGCAAAAGGTCTTTTTAAATCACTACTATGATGACACTGACAAGATGGAAGAAGAGACGATTACAACGGAAGAATCGGACTCAAAAAAAGAGCATGTAAGAGCTAAACTTCTACTCCGAGGAGGGGAAGAAAGATTCCTAGAGTTTCCAAACCAACATCGGAGATGTCAACAGAGATACCACTAAAAACGATAAAAAAACTTAAGGAAGAAAATCACAAAATAGTTGTTGGATACCAAAACTCAATTCTTAACGAAATTAAACACCATGGATTGCATAAAAGACAAGGTAACTAAAAGGTATCCCAAAGCAGCACTTAAAGAGCGACAAACCCAGAAGAAACCAAAAATTTATAAACCTAAAACAACCAAGGGGAAAGAGCCTCCAATGACAAAAACAAAGCATAAGGCTAAATACAAAGAGTTGAAAAGGACCTTGAAAGAGATCTGGACAACAAGAATGGAATCAGATAGTGATAAACATGAATAAATCAACATTCTATCTCACTATAAATAATACACTTGCAAGATTGTAGAATTGTTGTTGAGCAACCATTGTGACAACAGGACCAGGGGAATCCTATGAAGGTCTAGAAAATGCACAATGAATCTACCGAGCAGAGCCTAGAGAAGAGCCAATACTTACATAGCTATGGATCTATCGTCGTAAGAAGAATAAGAGATTCTCATAAGGATGTTGAAGGAATATAGAGATGTTTTTGCATGGTCATATAGAGATCTCAAAGAAATGGATCCTACAATATGCTAGCATACCATCCCTATGAGAGATTATGCCAAGCCATGTTGACAAAGACCATATACATATAATGAGACCTTTGCCAAAAAAAAATCAAAGAAGAGATAGAAAAACTCAAGGAAACAGAGTTTGTCTATGAGATAGAACACACAGACTGGGTATCACCAATTGTTGTGGTGCCTTTAAAAAATGGCAAGCTCAGAGTGTGTGTAAATCTAAAAAAAAGTGAACTCTACCACTATACAAGATAGCTATCCTCTTTCCATCACTGATCACATGCTAGAACGAGTAGCTGGCAAGGAAGCTTATAGTGTTTTAGAAGGCTTCTCTAGGTACAATCAACTAACAATAGATCCCAAGTACAAACATAAAACAACCTTTACTACATAATGGGTAATTTTAACCTATAGAGTCATGCCCTTTGGCTTGACCAATGCATCGGCAACATTTCAAAAGGTGATGAGCCATGCCTTCAAGGAATATCTGTAAAATTTCTTAGAAGTACGTACACATGGATGAACCCTGTGTGCACTCCACCCAATGAGAAAGTCATTTTGAGCATTTACGATGCGTCTTTGAGAAATTTTTCTTATAAGGGATTTGCCAAACCTTGAAAAATGCATTTTTAAGGTTAAACGAGGCAAAATTTTGGGACTTATCATGTCTAAAAATTGCATATCCACATGCATGGAAAAAGTAGTAGTTATTGCTGAGATGGCTAGACCAACAACAACTAGAGGGGTTCAAGCATTTATGGACATTGTGGTTAGTATTGTAGAATTATCTACAGGTACAATGTGATTGCTAAGCCCATTTATAGCCTTATCACTCATTTTGAATAGACGAACGAATGTGAAGAGTCGTTACAAAAGCTTAAGCAATCTTTGACCTTAGCACAGATACTGAAAGCTCTCAACTGGGACAAGGTATTTCATGTACATGTTGATGCTTCAAGTTTGCTATAGGTTGTATCTTAGCTCTCAGCCAAGAGAGGGGACCATGGATTGTCCTATCTCCTATGCTAGCCGACAATTAAAGCTGGCAGAAAAGAATTATACAAACACAGAAAGAGAAGGACTTGGTATGGTGTATTCAATCAAGAAATTCAGTAACTACTTGTTAGCTAACAAGTTTTGTATTTTTTGTAGACCATCAAGCCTTACTCTATTTGGTAAACAAACCATGCAATACTGGAAGGATAGTAAGATGGTTCATCATCTTACTTGAATTTTACTTCATAGTGGTCTTTAGAAAAGTCATCACGCACCAAAGAGCGGATCCTCTATTGAGACTCACAACAAGGGAAGCACCTAAAGGGGTAGATGATGATTTTCCAGATGCATCATTGTGGAAATGGTCCCAGATGGTCAAAAGACCTTGGACACGAATGACCATCAAAGATGGAATCCTGCTCTTGTGCATCATTCCGGAGGAACAAGAAGCCTACTTGAGTCAAGCACATACCACAATAGTAGGACTAAACTTTTCACAAGACCAAACCTTACAATGATTAACTTGGTTGGGAGTTTATTGGCTTACTATGAAGAAGCACATTCATAGATATGTGAATGAGTGCTCTCAGTGTAAAGTAAAAACTGTCATACTCCATGCCACGTTATTCCACATTGTAGCCACACCACAATGGAGCAGTTACCTGGTAGAATATCTAACCAACAAAATCTTTCCAAAAAACATGAGTAAAAGAAAGCGAGGTCAATAGAAAGGAAGACAACTATATCTTGATTGGAAACCAGCTCTATCGAGGTGGGAAAGACCAACATTTTAGACTGTGCACAAATGAGGAGGATTATATTCCTATTTTAGAACAAGCACATGCATGTTTAGCAAGAGGTCACTTCTCTCATGAAACCATGACCAAAGCTATATTGATGGCAGGAATTTGATGGACAACTTTATTTTTGGATGCCAAAGAGTTTGTTCGACGATGTGATGAATGTCAAAGAGCGAAAATGCCGACTAGGGTCAATAATATGACATTGTGACCTATGATGGGAGCAAGAGTCTTTGCTAAGTGGGGTATAGACTTTGTGTGACCAATCCAACCACTAGCTTACAAAACTCAGGCACAATACATTATTGTGGCCATATATTACATAACCAAGTGGACTAAGGTGTGGGCCACCAAAAAGAAAGATGCTAGAACCACTACTCCATTCTTGTATGAATGTATATTCACTAGGTATGGACTTCCTATTGAGCTTGTGAGTAATTGCGGATCACATTTCCTTACTGAGGTGATAGAATATCTGTTAGACAAGTTCATGGTAATCCATAACAAATCTGCTTCCTATTATCCTCAAGAAAATGGTCAAGAGAAACATACAAAAAAAACATGAAATTTGTGCTAACTAAAATTATTAGTTCACGAAGGACAGAGTGGGAAATTCATCTTCATTTTGCCTCATGGGCTTATCAATTCTCCTTCAAAATAGCTATGGACACGACTCCTTTTAATTTGGTCTATGGCCTGGATATGATCTTGCCAATGGAATTCTTATTACCCAACCTCTGAGTTTCTACTGAGTTAGAATGGACAGGACATGAATTTTCTGAGCGGCTTGAAGATTTGGAACGATTGGATGAGAAATGATTAGTAGGCATTGCTCACATCTATGCACAAAAACAAAAGCAAAAACAGTCCTTTGACTCACAATTGCTGACCAAAGTTTTCAAAAGAGGGGATTTAGTCCTAGTATATTTGTTGAAACAACATGTACCTAAATTCAATAAAAAAGGACATGGTCCTTTTGTCATTGAAGATGTTTCACCAAGCGGTACATTCAAGTTAGCTACATTAGATGAAGAAATTATGACAAATTATTCAAGTTAGCTACATTAGATGAAGAAATTCAAGCTAGCTACATTAGACGAAGAAATTATGACAAATTGGATTAGTGGATGTCGGCTCCGTAAATACAGTCTTCCCTTGACTAATGAGCTTTTGCATGGATACATGCAACCAAGGAAAGAAACCTTAGACAACCATAGGTGATAGAAGAGGTTCGCATTCAAATTTTAAATCAAAAAGGTGCAAGGAAGCCTGTTCTACAAGTGGTACCACTCAACACTCTCCAAGTTCATCCCATCACTATGGACAAGGTAGAGTCTAATGACAAGTGGATGGATGGTCTTGATATGCGGATCAACGTGATTCTGAAGGAGGGATACAAAGTGAAAGCTTTAGCAGACACAAGATCTTGATCCAGTGTTGTTAGTTACTCAACTTATCTCAAGGCAAAAAATCAAACACTTGAGTACTATCGAGCCACTGTCAAAGGCTGTAACAAACAAATCACTCCAACACTGGGAAAAACTAACTTGAATATTATGGTTCATGGATTTTCCTGCCTGCATACTTTCATATTTATTGTGGTGGATGAACACATGAATGAAGACGTAATACTAGGGGTTCCATGGATGTGAACCTACAAAGTAGCCAAGATTGGGATGCCCAAATGTTGGAACTCACACTCAAAGGAGTACAGCTAAGAATATTGTTTCCATATAGTCAGGAAGAATGGAAAGGATCTCTCGATAATTTTCCACTTAGGAAATAGAAGTCATCATTCATAAATATGACCACTACTCCATTAAAGATTGCTTCTAGCCAACCTATGAAAGGATTCAAGATGATCTGGGTACCCAAGAGCCAGCTCAAGAACCAACCTCTACAAGTGTGGGTGCCAAAAATATTGTTACACATTGCTGACAACTTTAAAGAAAAAACATTACATCCACTTGCTCAACAGAGGACATGTATATGGAAACCAAAGAAGCAAAGTACAGCCACAATAAAACCAAATATCCATGCCGAACAAGTTCAACAATGGGCATCGAAGATCCCACAGCAAGTCATGCCGGCTACACTCAGATATGAGTGGGTACCTAAAGTCAAGACACTCACAGTTACACAGATCATTATATCCAAGAACCACACAGTGGGCAATGCATATGCACTATCAAGAACGAGCTCAATTGATGCAAAATTTTCTCTTCAAAAGATTCAAGCAACATGACACCTCAACATTAAACCCTTGAGTGCCATGCTCAAGACCTAGTTCTCGCACAACATAATGTGTTCATTTTCATTGACCTCCATAGAATAATAGGGCCAATCAGAGCCATTCATAGACACCCTCTACATTGCACAACCCAAGCTAAATTGAATCCAAGAAGGAAGGAGACAAGGAAACAATCGCAAAAGAACAGAAGCATATGAATCTGAAAAGTAAAAAGGGCAATGATTTGAAGTGTCTTATTTTGTTGAATCAATTAAGTGATTTCCCTAATAATGAGATGAATGGGGATTTCAATTTGATAATCCCTAGGTGTATGTATATATTGTACATATCTTCCAATAATCATAATATAGTACAATTTCAATTGTTAGCATATAAACCGGCCGAAATCATGAAAAAAAAGCAATCCACAAAAATATGACCGAATAATAAGACTGGAAGTGTTTTAGAGTTTTTTTAGTATCGAATATAAATTTTTGAGGGATTTAGCTATTTTTCTTTATTTTTTTGTTGATAAAACTAATAAAATCCAAAATAAATAAGCAAGAATGTCAATTTGGATTTGACTTCAAACGCCAAACTCAAAGTTCAAGGGAAGAGTCAATTTTTTATTTAAGCAAATCAAATCAAAAAGTTCAGCGGCCTTTTTCACCAACTAGTCAACTGGGCAAATCACGATAGAATGATCGAGGGATGTTGGTTTTAAGAAATTTTCAATCTAAGAGTGTGCAATTAGACATGATTAGCTCATTGGGTAGGTTCCAAGTATGTATATCCAGGTAGGCCAATATTTCTCTTATTTGCATTCTAGACCTTAGAGAAGGAGCTCTGAGTGGTGGATTTTGGCAACATTCTACACTCTCCTACACACTGCCTGCTGACTCTTACTCACTCCAGCCATGAGGGGTAAGTTCCTAACTACATATAGAAGTGTTTTGATTACCACATTGTCAACCACAGGAACTACAAGGGGCACGGCAACACATTGCAATCTAGGAATGGTTAGGCGCAAAAATGCTAACACCAGCTACGCCTGACACGCAAATTTCACCAAAACTGAACCAGAGGCTTATCACTAGGGGGACAATACATTGCTTAGCTCCAAAGTGCAAAAAGCTTTAGAAAATCTAACCTAGCATCTTCACTGCGTCGAAGATAAAGGAGTCAAATGGGGACCAAATTTAACAAATGTTTTGAGGCCATCATGTTAAGGAATTGTGGAGATTTAGGAAGTGCAACAGAGGCTCAATCATTAGCATAGGACAAAAAGGCCATATTCACACTGCAAAGTGAAATTTTGCACCACAATGCAAAACCTTGATCTAACTCACCTCAAAATCAAGGGGGAAACTCTCTGCACCATATTGCACCTCCACCAACCTCCAAGGAGCAAGTAACTGGTGATTAGTGACTCCAAGTCAAACCCTTCTCAGCAACAAATGTTCAACCTCATTGAGAAATGTCAATCTACTCATGCTCCCACAATCAATGAAACATGGCATCAGGAAGCTCTCCATTACCCTGTCACTCAATTTAAAGTCCTCCAAATCAGAGAAAGACTCCTCAAGGATCTCTAGGCTAATCTTGCACTACAACACCCAAAATGGTGAGAAATTTGGCTTAATTGGCATCCCATGTATCTAATTTTGTTCACAAATGCACCATTACTAATCAAAGAAGATCCTATGCAGTGCCCAATACCGAGAGTAAAAAATTGTTAACAACACCTTCTCCTCTAACAGAAAAGACCAACCTGGCTTAACTACCCTCGGTTTCCACCACCTCCAAATAACCAACCGATAGTCTCATACATGGTGGAGACACTATCTTCAACCATACAATTATTTGAGGGTATCCCATATTTGGCATGCATTATGCTAGTAAAGATTGCAAAGATGCTCCTCACTTGTTTGCAAACCTTTCATAGGGTAGAACAAATGGATGCTGCATGGATGTCCTTCCTCAAAGGTACACAAGGTCTAGGCTATGGTCTCTTTGGTTAACCATCTGAATAAGTCCTTCATGGATTCTATGCAAGGGCCATGTTTCTCCCCATCACACTATATGCCAAAATTTGAAGAAGCATTCTACACGGGCTGTTTCACTTATAGATCAAAGATCTTCGGCCCTATCATCACAAACCTGCGGGGGCAGTTTATGGGCTATTCAACAATGGAGCTGAAGAATGAAATCAACATGCAATTCATGTCCATTGAAGACAAAGAGCTACGTATCAAGTATCAAAAATGTCTTGAGCATCAAGAAAAGAGAATAGTAACACAAAATACCGACCACTACTTAGCACCCTACGTAGTTGTGTTGCGGACGACATCGGCAAGGAGGGGGGTAATGTTAGCTTCTCAACTAACTCGAGAAAAATAAGAGCATCAAGAAGAACTCCACAAATTTTTTCAAGACTAATCATTGTAATCAAAAACATTTTATTATCTGAAAAATCCCGCAAGTCCAAATCCATTGTAATGTTATTAAGTACCACTTGAGAGAGCATGTATGCACATTGTGGTCTCTTGGATTGCACTGATTTCACGTATGTCCATGGGCATTGAAACAAAGATCTAGGTTGCTTTTGGAAGTTACAAAGTGGTACTTTCTCTTGTATTGTAGCTCTTTGAGCATATTGATGGATGGTTTATCTCTTTGCAAACATGTATGTTTCATGTGGTTTTCTCCTCATATTGAGTTGATCTTGATTTAGGTGGAGTGCACTCCCAGATTGGCCATATTTATCTTTGGTATTCTTCCTACTTTATGGTTCATGTGTTGTTGAGGTGCAAGTTTTCCTCAGCCCATTGGCAAATACTTACATATTTTGAGTGTAATCTATGCGCATTATTGGGTTCTTGATATGAGCCGGATCTATGGCTTTGTTTTTGGGTTGATCTATTTGGGTCCCATTTATTTTTTATGCTTGGTCATTTTACAACCATATTTTGTAGTGGGCGCTTATGCACATTGGAACTTGTCTTTGGTCTACTGTATTTGTTTTGCCTTCATCATTTGTCTCCTGATTCCTAGACAACTTGTGTATGAGTCTATGTTGTATTCTTTGTGATTGACTGGTTCTTTTGATAGTTGTGCTTGGCTATTTTCATATTGTCTTGCTATTTTCCTAGTCCTCTACTTTTGCCATGGATTTGGCTACATCAGATTTTGATCACTTTGTGATGAGGTTTGATGGTTCAAACTTTGGTCAGTTCAAAGAGCATATGCTTGATGCTTTGACTCATTTGGGCCAATATTTTCCACTACAAGGCATGGATGCTAGGCCAAAGTTGACATTTGATGATGACTAGGAGGATTTAGATGAGGTAGTGCATTCGATGATCCTATTGCATTTGGACATATTGATTTATAGCATGGTTTTGGATGCATGTACAACTCGAGCTTTGTGGCACAGATTGTGTGATAATTTGGATAATGATGTTTGATGTTTACTTTATTGAGTGCCCTATCATCTATACACATTATAAAAGAACCATCTTTCTTTTTAACTAACAAAACTCACAAAGAAAATGACAAGAAACTTGGCTGTGAAAGGTCCTTTTCCAGATATTTGTTTATGGCTTTGTTCAATCTCCTCCTTTAAAATCATGTAGAAGGGAGGTTTGTGGATTGCTAGGACAGTCGTTGAATTTATGATGACCCAAACCATAATATAAACGCTCTTGCATAGCCTTAATTCTCCCATTAATGTGTGTTGAGCACAAATATTGTACAAGCGTCTTGGCCATTGAAGAGACCTTTATTTTAAGCCAAAAAAAGGTCTTGTTGGTCATAGGTTGATGTACTTTAGTTTATTTCTTATCAAACATAGAAACTCTAGAGGTGGAAGCATCTTGCCAACCATGGCAAGGAATTTTTGGAATGTCAAAAAAACATCTTCCTTACGCTTAAGGAGATACACCCACACTTTTCTGGTAGAATCATCTATGAACGTGAGAAAGAAGTTTGCCCTCCCTAGAGTTTTATGTGGCATTGGACCACACAAATCACTGTGGCCCAAGTCTAGGGGTTCGCCTAGTTTCTTGTTTAATGGCGAAGATGTCAACCTAGTTTGTTTTGCATATAGAAAATGCTCACATAATGGAAATTCCATGTAATCTAACACAAGTAAGTATCCAAAACGTTGAAGTGTTTTCATTCCCTTTTGGCTAATATGCCCTAGCGAGCTATGCCACAACTTAGTAGATGGCAGCTCGGCAACATAGATAGAGTGTTCATCGACACTTGAAACAAACAAAGAGTACATGGTTCTGTTTTTAATTCCTTTCATCATGATAAGGTTTTTCTTGCAGATCATCCAAGAAAAATTACCAAAAACTGTAGTATAGCCAAGATCATCCAACTGCCCTAAAGAAAGCAAGATCTTTGTAAGCTTGGACACATGTCTGGCATTCTACAACACAAAAGTAGTTCCATTATGCATTTGAAGTTTCACATCAACAATGCCAATAACATCAAGCTCATAGGAATCACCAAGCTTGACTATGCCATGCATAGATGCATAAGAGGAAAACCACTCTCTATGCGGTGTGACATGAAAACTTGCACCAGGATCAAGAATCCTGTGCATAGCCCTCATCCTGTGCAACCAAAGAACTTGGAGTGAGATTTGAAGTGAAAATGAGAACATATGAGGGATCTGCTGTCACCTCGGCATGAATCTCTGTGGGCACAATGATCATCACTGGAGGAGGAGCATCCTCTACTACAACGGTAGGTATGGCTGCCAGCCTCAACAACATTGATCATCTCAATCTTTACCGTACTTTTGCCTTTGCCAGAATTATCCTTTTGCATGCTTTTGTGATCTCTTAGGAAACTATGAAAATCCTTTTTGTAATGGCCCTTCTTGTGGCAATAGTAACACTTGCCATTTCTAGCATTGCGGTCTCTACTTTGGTTCTTGTGTTTGCTAGGACTACGAGGATTTTGATCTCTACTTTTTCTTCTATATTTGTTCCTGTCAGGGCTCTTGGCTTCGTGGAACTTCCAGCCATATATGCATCTCCATGACTAGCACCATCGAGATATTTATGTCGAATCTCTTCAATGAGCAACACATCTGTGATAGAATTGAATGTTAACTTGCCATTCAGAGCCAAATTGCTAATGGTTGTGCAAAAGATATCCCATGAACTAGGTAGAGAGCATTGCAAGAATATAGACTTGAGCTCAATGCAAGGAAAAGGGGCCTTGATCAAGTTTTTCTTCAAAGAAAAAGAAGGTTTTTTTTCAAGTTTTTTTGGAGATCACTCACGGAGCTACCATGTGGCCCTTGTGTTCATTAACTCACTTGAGAGAGAGCGTGTGGAGCTCACTCCCATGGCTATGGCGGCCTGCAGATCCAGGAAAATTGTTGATGCTACTATTGACGTGTGACACACCTTTGCTAGCAGGGATGACTGACTGTGTTGCTTGATGGTCATGGAGCTTGGTCTATTGCAACGAATTAGTGAGGAAGAAGATGCAGTTGAGGCAGTGGTGCTTGGGGCTCCTCCCCACCTCTATTGGAGATAAGAAGTATACAAGGAGGGGGCGGGGGCGGGTTGGTTCCCACAAACCCCTCCCAAATATTCAAAAAGAAGAAAAAATCTTGGTTAAAGGGTGGTTCTCACAACCAATGCCAAAAATAGGAGCGTCCCTCGTGAAGAAAAGATAAAGATTCTATTTATGGAAGAAAAAGAGATCGTGTATAAGTGGAGGGAGCATTAAAAAAGCAAGAAGGGAGCTTTCTTTTTTTTGGAAGAAAAGAAGGAGAAAGAGTGCAGTGAAGAAAGTTCCAAGCAACAGAGAAGCATCGAAGCTACTTTTGGGATTTAGGGAAGGGGTACTTGCTATTAGAGTGTGCGTGGGTGAGTTCCCAAGGAATGCTTCAAGATGTATATGTCTCCATAGCCATTGTCAAGGCTCTTCTCTTTTTATTCTCACACAAGTTATACTCAAAGGGTGCCCTTGTGTTATTATTTGTGGAATTGAAGCAGCATGTGGTGATTCTCTTGTCTACCTTAAGCTATTTGAATGAAGTTGGTTCAATTAGGGATAATTGAAGTGTTTCTTTTCCCTGTGAGGTGTGTGAGCATGGAGTTGAGTACTACAGGTGCAGTGTGTGTGTGTGGTTCTTGTTTGAAGGGTGGTTATATAGGTGTTTGAATTTGTTTTGGCCTACTTAAGGCCGGTGGTGACCTCTTTTTTATTGGAGGTGTGTATCTCCAAGTTGGGAGTGGTTACATAGAGGCAAAGTTACACTTTTCTTCCATTCCATAATTTTTGCAATGAGGAAAAACTTTCAAAGTTACCTTTGGTTGTGTGTGATGGTGTTCAATTATCTCGAGTTTGGTGGTGGATCAAGCAAGGATGTGCAAAATTTCTTGGAGCATATGGAGATTGCTTGTATAAGCAATCACACATTAGATCATGCACACGTTTGAAGGTTGTTTCATATTTGCATCAAACGGGATGCAAGGAAGTGGTTGAATAACTTTGAAGTGCAACATACGAGGGATCAATTGGGTGTGCCCATTACAGTGGATCTGGTTGAAGATGCATTAGGACATTGCTACCGTACAGTGGAGGATGTAGATAAAGTGTGGCAAGAGATAAAGATTTTGAAGTAGGATGAGAGGGAATAGTTGAAGACTTTGAAAGACATTGTATTGGGATATGGGATGTAAGGTCCCTCCCTAAACCCTAGAGCCATTCAGAAAATTTTCGGCCTAAAAAATAATTTAGAAAAAGTAAGACCGACAAAGAAGTTATACGGACAACGAGACTTTACTCCACAATGAAAAGACAAGGATATTTCAGATAAGAAATTATTTCCTCTCTATATTTTTCCTTTAAGATTAAGATTATTTTTATACTTCTTCATCAAAAGCCGTGTCAGAACTGATCTAGATTGAGAACTAGGAGAAAAAGAGACTAACTTAATTGAAAGATAAAGTTAAGGCATAGGAACTAAGAAGAAAATTGGGGTCCAATAGGAATTAAGAAGAGAATTGGGGTCCAATAGCATTTGAGAAGAGAATTTGGGGTCCAATAGCATTTGAGAAGAGAATTTGGGACACAATATGAATTCAGAAGAGAATTGGGGTCCAATAGGAATTGAGAAGAGAAATTGGGATCCAAAAGGAATTGAGAAGAGAATTCCACCCACCATTTCCTATGTAAGCACCCCCTCTCCTTTGTATTTTTACACACACATATTGCTAAGCTACTTGCCGTGCTCAAGACTATGCTTACGTAACTCAAGGTTTCCATTAAATCGTGCTCTTGATCTCTCCCTCTCTTGAAGGCCAAACCCTCAACCCTCTCCCTCTCTTGAAGGCCAAAATCTCAACTCTGTTCCTCTCTTGAAGGACAAGCCCTTGAGGGTTTTGTGAAGAAGCTCCTCTCTCCTTCCTCTTCACCATAAATCCCTTTCCTTCCTCCTTGAGCCTCACATCTCTTCAAGAAGGACTTCAACGCCACATCCCTCTTGCTTAGAGGAGGTAATATTCATTTCTAGTAAGATTATTAATCCATGTGTTTCAATACTAGGAAGGTTTATGTGCATCATTTTAAGTTTAAGCTTTAATGGTAACCTTGGAATTAGGGTTAAGTATTAATGGTAGTTATGCATCATTAAAATTACACTTCAAAGGTAGATTTACACTCGTAAGCTAAACTTTAATGGTAACTTTGCCCATAGATGTAAGCTTTAGTGATTACTTTGCATTTTTAGGTTTTAAGCTTTAATGAAAACCTTGCAATTCGGGTTAAGTGATAAGAGTATCTACGCATCATAAAGTTAAGCTTCAAAGGTAGATTTGCACTCGTAAGCTAATCTTTAATGGTAACTTTGCACTTCGATGTAAGCTTTAGTGATTACCTTGTATTTTTAGGTTTTAAGCTTTAATGGAAACTTTGCAATTAGGGTTAAGGGATAAGAGTATCTACGCATCATAAAGTTAAGCTTCAAAAGTAGATTTGCTCTTGTAAGATAATCTTTAATGGTAAATTTGCACTTAGAGGTAAGCTTTAGTGATTACCTTGTATTTTTAGGTTTAAGCGTTAATGGAAACCTTGCAATTAGGGTAAAGTGATAAGAGTATCTATGCATCATAAAGTTAAGATTCAAAGGTAGATTTTCTCTCTTAAGCTAAGCATTAATGGTAACTTTGCACTTATGTGTAAGCTTTAGTGACTACCTTGTATTTTAGGTTTAAGCTTTAATGGAAAGCTCAAAAACTCATAGATTATAGGATGACCTTCTAGCTTCCTAAAATGGAAAGCTAGGTACCATAAGAAAAGAGTAGTTGTCTAAGCTCGATAGAAGAGTATTTCTAAAGTTTTTAATTTCAAGTTTGTTTGCAAATACGGAATAGGGGAGATAAGGGATAACTTCGCGGAATTGATCTCCGTGTTGTTTGAACCAAAAACTCTACAAGCTTCCATGGAGATGCCCCATGGAAGGAAAAGAATTGCAAAAACCTGGGAATCAACAAAACGGGGATTGAACTTAAAAAAGTTAGCATTTCCGAAGAGACGTTAACCATCAAATGCCTATGGAGAAAATTCGCTTGTGTTTTCTAAATAATTTTGGCTGGTAATGAAAGTAAGAATTAAGGTTGATAAATGAATGAACCTGGAAATTACCAATTAGGAGTTAAAAAGTCGTCTCGAGAGGTGATAGGGATAGCCCATTTCAAAACATAGATTTAACTAGGAGTTTTGAAGATTGTCTGGAAATGACCGGGAACCAAGATGGATCTTCTTGGGGTCAATTTGATTGAAAGGCTAGCCCATTGAGAGGATTCTCTTGGGGAACTTGTCGAAGATTGGCCCTTTTCAGCTAGGGCAGTGTAACCGGCCAGTTGTTATACCTAGGTCATTGATGCCTGAGGGATAATGGATGAATGGGTTTGTTTTATTTTTGCCCGGCCGGGTGGAGTACCCGCAGTATCTTATTGAAAATCAGCCATAATCCGGGTATGGCCTGATGCGAATAGTTGGATGAGAAGGTTATACTTAGGGAGGATGATGTGAATTTAATTAAGGAAATTTTTTCGACTTGGTTGCTTAATAGGGAACTGGAAAGGCTAGGAATATAGAGGCTATTCTGTGCATCTGTCACCAGATGGTGCTATACCTCTGGAAATAATTAGGAAGGAATGATTAAATTACTTGATGAGCCTTTCCCAAACACTTAATTATGGGAAATATTGTGAAGGTGCTGCCATTTTGATGGCTTGTAACCGATTATCTTGGCTTGAATGGGGAGGCAAGATGAATTGGTTGAAACTAAATGTGTTGTATGACTAGTTAGGAAACTAGTTACAAGCTAATTATAGCAGATAAAGGAAAGAAATGAATTAAAAGTTTCTAAATAAAGATCTGGTGGGAACAACCAGATGAATTTCCCTGAACGGGGTATGCAACAGATTGCATGCTGCTTGTTGTTTGATGATGTCTGATAGACTGTTGTCTTCAAGTGAAGGATTGGATTGCCAAATTGTAAGTCATAAGAAAGAATCTTAAGAGTGCAAGTGATGACCAAGTGTTTTTTTTTAAAGTCCGACCAAAAGAAATCCCTTAAAGATGGGAAAGTGCAAGAGATAAGATCACAAATTTTACGGATCATTCAAAGACTTGAGAAGAATAAGAAAGCAAACTTATGAGTTAGCCAAGAACTTTAAAGTGGGAATCTTTACTCAAGACTATTGTAGATGAAAGACCATTTGCAGGAATTAAAAGTACACAGTAAAGAGAAGTCATTAAAATTTCATTGGCAATTGAAGAAGAGAGACTGACATTTGAAGAAAAGGAAATACTGACAATACTCAATTTTTTTCAAAAAGTATTACAAGGGAGGCAGGAAGTAATTACAAAGAGAGGCAAGAAAGTTTACAACTCATGAAGATCCTCTAATATATGGTCACATAACCAAGTATCGCAAGCGCCACACATGTTAGGACTCTCACCCTCTGGAATGGTTCTATGAGAAACAACTTGAGCAATTTCTCAGGTATGAGCTGAGAAAAGAAAAGGACCTCTAAGAGGAAGACTCCAGATGGTATCCAGGCAAATCTTGGAATGGGGGATGAAGTGCACAAGCAAGAACAACCTTGCAGAGAACCCAGGATCTCCTGTCCTTTTGACACAGTAGTATCGAGGGCCAAGTCCCAGAGCCACTGTAACCATAGCAAGTCGGGTATTGTTGCGGAAATGATCTCTACCCCAGAGAGTCACTCTTGTGAGATGTCGCCATGTCTTCCATATCGTCTGGCCGACACAAGAATTTGGCTAAGGAAAGAGGAGATCTTTATATCGCTCTAAAAACTATCTTTTAAGTGCCTCATCTGCACTCTACAAGTGAGAGATGCATACAGGAAGAACCAAGTCTTCTTGCCAAGACGCCATCAGTTAAGAAAATGACTAAGTTACAAGAGAGTGAAGATCGCAAAAAATAAGAGAATAACAAGTGCTAATAAAGAAAGGACTACCAGTAGCTTATAAAGAGAAAGTAGCGTATTGAAGAAGCCACAAACGCGATGACTTCTTCAAGAATATAGCTTATTAAGAAAGATTTCCCATGAATCCAATATTATATTAGCCAATTTTTGGGGATGAAGAAGTGTAAGAGAGAAGTCAAGTTGAAGCGTTAACAAGAAGTTAAGTCGCAAGACGTATCCAATAAGTTTCATCAATTAAGTATTTTATTCAAGTTGAAGATAACTCTTTCTTTTTTTTTGTTGGGGAGAGATGCTGCCTTTAATAGACTCAAGACCCCTTGACCAGCAGTCGTGTCCTCATCAACCCTGACTAATTTCACTCCTTAGCTCTTCTTTACCCGAGGAAGTTCAACAATAAATTTAGGCAGACCCTATTTTAGACCTCTTCTACAAGAGATTCAAGCTCAGAACCCAAGGAAAAACTTAACTGACTATACCTTAGCAGATGGTTTCTTTACTACCTGGAAAGCTTCAACCCCTAGATATTCCTCAGATGACGTGGGAATGTTTGAGTATGGAATTTGTCACTCGTCTTTCAAAGACAACTGGAAACTATGATTCTAATTTTGTCGTAGTCATTAGGAAAAATTTGAACTCATTTTTGGGCCTTTTAAGAGTGCCACATCATCAAAGTTGTACAAAAGAAAGCAGCCCGGTAGACCCCTCTAAATATTGCTTAGAACCCCATGATATGACCTATCATTGAAAAGCTCTTGAAAAATGGATTCTAAAGAGCCAAGGTCCGAAAAGTTTGGATGACTTCTATGAAAGCTATGCCATTTTTTTTCAATCAGCTAGATTTTGTTACCGTTATGGTAATCTAAAATCACCTTTTTCTAGATCTACATGAAGGCAATGTCCGATACATGCATGCTATATGTCAATAGATAGCATTTGAAAAGTAGATTCTAAATATCCAACCTCGGAAAAGTTTGGATCTTATTTGCAAAAAAATTACCGATCCCCACTTTTTGAAAGCTATGCCACATCAACAATTCTTACAAGGCCCATTTTTTAGTCCAAATTTTTCCTAATGAGATAAGCTCACTAAGGTGGCTCATCTAATTCCAGTCAAACAGACAACCACCGCCATCGACATAGCCCAAGTATTTGTCAAAGAGGTAGTAAGATTACATGGAATCCCTGCAAGAATCATTAGTGATCGGGATGCCAAATTTACTTCTAAGTTTTCGCAAGGCATGTTTCAATCTCTAGGTACCCAAATCTTAGCTCAACATATCATCCGGAGACTGATGGTCAAACTGAGCGAGTGAATCACGTCATTGAAGATATGCTTCGAGCATACTGCAACCAACAGCCCCAGCAATGGATCAAGTTTCTTCCCTTAGTTGAGTTTGCTTATAACTCTTCTCACCATCGCAGCCTCGGAATGTCACCCTTTAAAGCATTGTATGGTCAGGAATGTTTAGTCCCTATTCGATTAGCCGACCCAGCTCTTCATGTTCATGCCACTAAGTCTACCCTGTAAGAGATGGATCATCAACTTCTAGTCATTAGAGACAACCTGAAGAGAGCTAGTGATAGGCAGAAGAGCTACACTATCTTCACCGCTCCACTAGAAGCTACAGCGAAGGCGAGCAAGATTTCGTTAGAGTTAAACCCAAACACAGGTCCTTAAAGCTAGGGTAATTTCGTAAGCTTGCATTCAGATATTGTGGACCTTTTGGAGTCAAATCAATATCTCCCTTTTGTTCAAACCCTTGATCATATTTTTGGTTGGTTCTTTGGAACAACTTATAATTATTCTTCAAGATATCGATGGCCCTTTTGATGTAATTTTTATGCGGATGTAATTAATCATCATATTTATGGAATTCAAGCATCTCTAGTCAGTCAATTCTTTTGAGATTCAAATCGTATATGGTGTTTTACAAGTCTAGTTGTTATGATACGTGAAATATCTGATTACTGAGTGAAAGATGAGACAGTAAGCTATAGACATAAGAGAAATAAGGATAGAGAAAATAAATTGGGTACACAAGGAGAGGATATATTGCAAGATTAATTAAAATATCAGTATGAAATACTTTAACTGTCAAGAACATGGTATTGGTTGGATGATATCAATAGAGAAATGAATCAATGCTCAGAACAGAAAAAGATTAAAGTTCAGGTAAGAATGGTAAGTGTATTAAGGCTAGATAGAGAGCGAAGTGAAGAAATGATCTTCAAACCTAACAAGAGAAACACAATCCGGTCACACCAAAGGAAAAATACCTAGATGAGTAAGATCACACTCAGTAATTAAAGTAACCCCGAGTCATTAAGACTTGTTTCTGATTAAGACTTTTGATTCAGCGCTAAAAATGGAAGAGAGTTGTATTATTCAAGGTGCATACTAGCTTCACTGTCCTTTAATCTAAATACTCTAAAATTACTCACCATCTTCGATCATAAGTTGGCTAAAGATTGAGTTTGTCTACTCTCTAAAGCATGTCCCGAGCTGAGGACAGCTCTCTCTTTTTGTTGGGGAGTTTGTAAGGTCCCTCCCTAAACCCTAGAGCCATTCAAAAATTTTTTGTCTTAGAAAATAATTTATAAAAAGTAAGACCGACAAAGAAGTTATACGGACAACGAGACTTTACTCCACAATGAAAAGACAAGGATATTTCAGATAAGAAATTAGGTAATCCCTATATTTTTCCTTTAAGATTAAGATTATTTTTATACTTCTTTATCAAAAACCACGTGGGAATTGATCTAGATCACGAACTAGGAGAAAAAGGGACTAACTTAATTGAAATATAAAGTTAAGGGATAAGAACTAAGAAGAAAATTGGGGTCCAATCGGAATTATGAAGAGAATTGCGGTCCAATAGCATTTGAGAAGAGAATTTGGGGTCCATTAGCATCTGAGAAGAGAATTTGGGGTCAAATAAGAATTGAGAAGAGAAATTGGGGTCCAATAGGAATTGAGAAGAGAATTCCATCCACCATTTTCTATATAAGCACCCCCTCTCCTTTGTATTTTTACACACACATATTGCTAAGCTACTTGAATACTTGCCATGCTCAAGACTATACTTAAGTAACTCAAGGTTTCCATTAAACCTTGCTCTTGCTCTCTCCCTCTCTTGAAGGCCAAACCCTCAACCCTCTCCCTCTCTTGAAGGCCAAACTCTCAACTCTCTTCCTCTCTTGAAGGAAAAACCCTTGAGGGTTTTGTGAAGAAGCTCCTCCCTCCTTCCTCTTCACCATAAATCCCTTTCCTTCCTCCTTGAGCCTCACATCTCTTCAAGAAGGACTTCAACCCCACTTCCCTCTTGCTTAGAGGAGGTAATCTTCATTTCTAGTAAGATTATTAATCCATGTGTTTTAATACTAGGAAGGTTTATGTACATCATTTTACGTTTAAGCTTTAATGGTAACCTTGGAATTAGGGTTAAGTATTAATGGTAGTTATGCATCATTAAAATTATACTTCAAAGGTAGATTTACACTCGTAAGCTAAGCTTTAATGGTAACTTTGCACATAGATGTAAGCTTTAGTGATTACCTTGCATTTTTAGGTTTTAAGCTTTAATGGAAACCTTGCAATTAGGGTTAAGTAATAAGAGTATCTACGCATCATAAAGTTAAGCTTCAAAGGTAGATTTGCACTCGTAAGCTAAGCTTTAATGGTAACTTTGCACTTAGATGTAAGATTTAGTGATTACCTTACATTTTTAGGTTTTAAGCTTTAATGGAAACCTTGCAATTAGGGTTAAGTGATAAGAGTATCTACACATCATAAAGTTAACCTTTAACAGTAGATTTTCTCTTGTAAGCTAAGCTTTAATGGTAACTTTGGACTTAGAGGTAAGCTTTAGTGATTACCTTGTATTTTTAGGTTTAAGCTTTAATGGAAACTTTGCAATTAGGGTTAAGTGATAAGAGTATCTATGCATCATAAAGTTAAGCTTCAAAGGTAGATTTTCTCTCTTAAGCTAAGCATTAATGGTAACTTTGCACTTATGTGTAAGCTTTAGTGATTTCCTTGTATTTTAGGTTTAAGCTTTAATGGAAAGCTCGAGAACTCATAAATTATAGGATGACCTTATAGCTTCCTAAAATGGAAAGCTAGGTACCATAAGAAAAGAGTAGTTTTCTAAGCTCGATAGAAGTAGTTCAATTTTTGGTATTGAAGATTATTTCTAAAGTTTTCAATTTCAAGTTTGTTTGCAAATACGAAATGGGGGAGATAGGGGATAACTTCGCGGAATTGATCTCCGTGTTGTTTGAACCAAAAACTCTACAAGCTTCCATGGAGATGCCCCATGGATGGCAAAGAATTGCAAAACTTGGGAATCGACAAAACGGGGATTGAACTTAAAAAAGTTAGCATTTCCAAAGAGACATTAACCATCAAATGCCTATGGAAAAAATTCGCTTGTGTTTTCTAAATAAACTTGGCTGGTAATAAAAGTAAGAATTAAGGTTGATAAATGAATGAACCTAGAAATTACCAACTAGGAGTTAAAAAGGAATCTCGAGAGGTGATAGGTATAGCCCATTGCAAAACATAGATTTAACTAGGAGTTTTGAAGATTGTTTGGAAATGACCGGGAACCAAGATGGATCTTCTTGGGGTCAATTTGATTGAAAGGCCGGCCCATTGAGAGGATTCTCTTGGGAAACTTGTCGGAGATTGGCCCTTTTCGGCTAGGGCAGCATAACCGGCAAGTTGTTATACCTAGGTCATTGATGCCCGAGGGATAAGGGATGAATGGCTTTGTTTTATTTTCGGCCGGGTGGAGTACCCGCGGTATCTTATTGAAAATCGGCCATAATCCAGGTATGGCATGATGCCAATAGTTGGATGAGAAGGGTATACTCAGGGAGGATGATGTGAATTTAATTAAAGAAATTTGTTCTACTTGGTTGCTTAAAAAGGAACTGGAAAGGCTAGGAATATAGTGGCTATCTTGTGCATTTGTCCCAGATGGTGCTATACCTCTGGAAATAAAATGCTTAGGAAGGAATGATTAAATTACTTGATGAGCCTTTCCCAAACACTTAATTCTGGGAAAAATTGTGAAGGTGCTGCCATTTTGATATCTTGTAACCGATTATCTTGGCTTGAATGGGGAGGCAAGATGAATTGGTTGAAAATAAATGTGTTGCATGACTAGTTAGGAAATTAGTTACAAGCTAATTATAGCAGATAAAGGAAAGAAAATGAATTAAAAGTTTTTAAATAAAGATCTGGTGGGAACAACCAGATGAATTTCCCTGAACGAGGGTATGCAACATATTGCATGTTGCTCGTTGTTTGATGATGTCTGATAGACTGCTGTCTTCCTGATTTTGTAGTAGTTAAGTACTACCTGAGGAAGGGATTTTCATGACATTAGAGCCAAAAACGACTCAAAAAGGGCTATGTAAGGAATTGGTTAAATTACTAATAAGCAGAGCCGTTTGTGGTCAAAACGGCTCCAAATTTGTCCGTTTTGGTCATTTAAAGCGTATCTATGCAATCTAAAGCGTATCTAGGTACATATCTCCAAATATTGAGAAAGATATCGTTTTGTTCACATTCCTTTGTGGCTCACCTCAAAATTTGTTTTCATTTACTTCACTTGGCGGCAAATAGTTGTTTCCACTTTTGAATCTCTCTTTTTTCTCTCACCTTTCACGAGATTTTTCTCTTCTTCTTTGATGCACCTTGTTCTGCTGCTACGTTATTTTCATTATACTTTCTGCTCCATTACTTACAATGACTAATACATCTTCCATTAGTGATAACTGTAAGTTTCACTTGAACATTAAGCTAAGCCAGGAATATGCTACTACGCGGAGTGTCTATCAAAGACCAGTTACAACTGCAAATGAAGCACAACAACTTTGCAATGAGGGAAAGAAACACATTGATATATGGATAGATGGGAGCTTGTATCCACCGGATCCTAGCACTGGAAGGTATACATATTTTCACACACCTCATGATTTGATGAGATTTGTTGGTGATGGGGTTGATGGCTTACTATGATATAGTTCTAGGTTATCTCATTTACACATTGATCATACACATTACATTCAATATCTCAAAACTGTTTTGTCTTCAAATGCAACAAGAATTTTAGAACTTCAAAGTTTACTGAAAGATATGGGTTTACTGGTCTAACCTTCTCAAATGCAAGAAGTTTGTGACACAGTGGGGGTGAGTAGAAGGGGTTACAGGGCCATCTCTAAAACCTGGTTTCAGGTTTTAAAGTATTACAAGATTAAAGCTTTTGGGTTGCCTAGGCCTCATAATGTTGGGAAAGTTAGGACTCTATTAAACGAAGAAATAAACGAACATTTTGGAGAGTACTATCATATAGAAGGAACGATGCCATATGAAAAACAGAAAAAAAATCTTCTTTTGAGTATAATGTTTTTAATAACATTTGGATGAGTATAAAAAATGTTCAATGTGCTATGGTGAGATACTATAGTATGCAAGAAGTAGATTGTGAAGGAAAACTTATATTTGTTCTGAAATTGGATGAAGCTCAAATTCAAAAATGTCAAAAAATGGAAAGAGTATCCATATCCCTTATGAATAGAGCATTGGACTATAGCCAGGGTAAGCTTGATTCCCCATACCACAAAACTCAATCAGAAATGGAACTTTGGTGGATCGGAGCATCTCAAATACCAGTAGAAAATCACGATACATTGAAATGGCTGCTTTTGCAAACCGATATCCCTTCTGTTATACAGGACCAAAATGCAGGTGAAAAACTCTGTGTAGATGGCATGGGTGACTTTTTTGTACAATGGCACTTGAGTGCCGACATAAAATCATTAAAGTGCATGTTTGGTGTATGTGGAGGTGCCAATACCAAGTATCCATGTCTATATTGCATGGCAAGCAGTGGAACAAAAGGATGGCTTGCAAACACGAGGTTGGAAAAGCACCATCGAGGAATAGTGTTAACGTCATCGACTACCCATCGTCTTCTATGATTTGGGATCCAATTCTAACAATAGATTTAAAAAATGTACATATATGCACAATGCATGCAGAGATTAGAATCTTGGACAAATTGCTTCGACTCCATCTTGACTATGCATATTCTATTAAGCCAACTAAACTTGCAGAAGAGTGCATAGAAAAATGCGAGGCTTTGCTCTCTCAAATGGGTTTTCATGGTGGTCAAGTGCATCTAAAAAAAGATCCCACTCTTTCAAAAGGAACTGGTGATGTTTTGCAAGATGTTTCAATGGGTGGAGCAAAAGCCAGAAGATTTTTGAGTAACCATGACAACAAACAAGTTGATGCTATGTGGAACTGCTGGAAGGATCTTTGTGTTATAACAACCAATGCCAAAAGTAGACCAGATGTAGCCAACAAACGCATGGAAGTGTGGAAGAAGCTCGATAATTTTTTGAAAGTTTTGAGACAACAAGTTAGCTCTGCTCCTTATGTAGATGACTTTAAAAAGACAATAAAGCTTTTAATAACTGCTATTACAGATGCTTGGGGAGCTAAAGACATCACATATTACTTGGTGAGTATTCAATTACTTTCTAAAGTCTGGATAGTATTTTACTTTGCATCCTATTGAGTTGAACTAACTTTTTTTAAAATTTTTAGCATATTCTGTACCTGCATGGACCATATTTTGCAAAACAAGGACCCCTTGCAACATGGAATACTCAAGGAATGGAAAAATCTCACTATCAAGCGAGGACTTCTTTTTTCAAATGTACGAGAAAGGGAGGTGGACAAAAAAGGAGCAATGAACTAAAGGAATTATTCAATTGGTTCTATAGGAGGCAATTACAACGGATGAGATCAAACAACCATGCTGCTCAACCACAGATTTGAGATTAATGCTTCACTTTGAAACTTTGTACTAAATCTTTCTAAAGAGATCCAAATTCAAAAAAGATATTTTGGTGCAAAAAATTGTCAAATTTACATCAATTTTTGATTTTTTTAATATCTCCAGGCATGTCACCCCTATATCTCAAAAACTTTCTTCTTTTATAGCCCCCAAGAAGGTTGACATTTGTCTCCTCAGCTACTGCTGCATAGCTAGAGTAGCAAAGAAAGTATCTTGCTCTTGAGGCATTGAATCCTGCAGCATATCCAAACATTCGAAGTGTTGATGCTCTCTCAAGTAGCATAATCTTGTTTGCATTGATTTGAAGGGGAGTGTACCCTAAAAACTGTGACAATATCTTCAGTGCAAACATTGGCAACTCAGGATCTTTAGAATACTGCATGTGGGAAGCACAGAAGGTGGCACTATCCAATGTAGGCATGTAGTGCATGAGAGAGGAGGCATCCCTTCTTGAAGAGCCCTCTATTGCTTTCCCTCTCGAGCCTTTAGCTCTCCCAAGAAAATTGTCTTTGTCAAGGAGTTCAATCTGCAAAACAAGACAATGAGTAATTAAAACTAACTTGAAAAAAAAGAAAGATTTCAGTAGGGAGATCACCTTTTGCAATTCATCTTCGGCAATGACTTTTTCTTGAAGGAGATTGCATGATCCGGTCATCTCTCTTATGTCAACTTCCTTTCCAATTTTTTTCAGCTTAGAGTCTCTGCCAAAAGATTGGATACCAAGCTCAACAAGCCTCTTCTCAAAATCCTCATCTTTGAGGGGAAGGTTTTTCCTCTTCCACTCTTCTCATGCATAGAGCAAGTGCATCAGGAGCAGGCAAAAAATCTTTATTGGATGTATGAAGATCAAGTGTCAAAAACTCCTCTTTTGACTCTTTTGTGTCAATAAAATCTTTGGCCACCTCAGAAGCTTCAGAAATGGTTGCAATATAGTAGTCCTCCCTCATATTAAGCAAACACTAGATATGATGGAGAGGAATATACTCTTTCCCATTGATAAAGAAGTAGGGAAGGTTTGGAATAGTAAGGGAAGCTTCAGATACCTCTACCTCATCTGTTGGCTCATCAATGACAGTACTAGCTCTAAATTCAGCAACATCAAAATTTGCACTCTCCTGCTCCTAGCTGCAACATCAACTTCCTCCTCTTCTAGAATTTCACTTTTCTCAAGCTGCAAAACTGTGGAAACATTTTTATTTGTTGCCTCATCTGTATCTTTCACTTCATCAGCTTTGCCTTGCATGTCAACTTTAAGGAACAAAAAGAAAAGAAAAGCAACTTCTTTTGGAACAAGGTTACAAGGTTTTAAATGTAATTGACAAGAAATGGTAGGTAGACAAACAAAGGAAGTCTTCTTAGAAAATCTTCCAAACCTTCTTGTTACTTTGCTCTTCTCAATTGAGTTTGTAGTATATTCGGTTAGATGAAAATAAGCCTTCCCATCTAAAACCAAACATTTGCCTTCAACTGCTTCTTCAAACTCTTTGAATTCTTCTGCCAAGAAGTCTTTTAAATGGTCTAACAAAGCTGCAAGATCAAACACAGGGTTGAATATTTAATATGCTTTGGTGTACACCTCCATGTCACCACCATCCATCACAGCCACCAATAGTTTCTCACTTGGACTCTCCTCCAAAATCTCCTCTCGGCCGTCAATCATGGTAGAGGAAAGGTCGACAGGTGAAGCTAGGTACAAGGTACGGAAATACGCCCAATGTTTGCAAATGTACTAGTGCCAATGTACCACAACAAAAT
This sequence comes from Adiantum capillus-veneris, assembly GCF_014529385.1. Classification (NCBI taxonomy): domain Eukaryota; kingdom Viridiplantae; phylum Streptophyta; class Polypodiopsida; order Polypodiales; family Pteridaceae; genus Adiantum; species Adiantum capillus-veneris. The sequence continues at coordinate 138,011,233 of NC_140938.1, forward strand.
GAACAACCCCGGACCACGCGATACGCGCTGGACCCAAGCTTTGGAAGTGCCTCCCTGCGCGTCGTGCAGGACAAAGCCACACCAAACCGTACAACACCAAACGACGCGATAGGCACTTGACCTAGCCTTTGGAATTTCTTCCCTGCGCGTCGTGCGGGACAAAGCCACACCAAACCAAAAAAAAACACCAAACGACAGGATAGGCGCTGGACCCAGCTTTTGGAACTTCTTCCCTGCGCGTCGTACGAGACAAAGCAAACAAGAAGCGATAGGGGCCACCGATGTGCAATTTGCAAAGATGAGATCGTGCAAGACGAAAGGATTACACAAAAGTAGATAATATCTCGCGTCATATGCGACAAGTTAACGTGCAACATTTTTAAAATTCGAGACCAAGCTTTATATAACATCCGAAATATGACCGTTGGTGACATGTGTCAGCCATGCACACGTGCCATGTGGCCTGCGCACAACGGTCGTCGTATGGACGGTCTTATGTATATAAAGCCTGGTCACGTGCTCATTTTGTGCTTTCTCCCATACTCGACATTCGCGTCGTGTCGTCCTCAACTACTCGCACTTCGAGTCATCTGCACCTTCTACTTTCTACCGCTTCCAATACTCTAAGCGTCCCTTACGACGCGATAGGCTCAAGTTCCAAAGTCTCGGTGAACCTCTCATCGCGTCGTACGGGGGTTGCTGCTCGGCAATTTAAACATTTTCACAACTCACATACGAGGCTCTATACCATGTCCTCAGGTGTTTGTGTGCCCTCTATTGCATTGTGAAAGTCTTTTTTTTCGGAATACTCATGGCTTCCCATACGACATGATAGACGTATGTTGCAACGGTCAGGTGAGGCTCTCATCGCGTTGTGCGGGGGATTTGCTCGGCTTAAAGATTTCACCTCGCATATGACGCGATACGGTGATGTTCTAAGGTGTGGTTGCGCCCTCTATCGCGCCATACAGGGCGTTGTGAGATTCTTTTTGGATGTTCCAGTGATCACATACGACGCGATACTGACCTATTCCAAATCTTGGGTCACCCTTCTATCACGTCGTGTTGTCACCCTTCTCCTCACACACGGTGCGATAGAAACATCTTGAAGGTTGTGGCCTACGCGTCTGTCGCGTGGTGTGCTTTTTTACCCAAATGGAGAGGACTAAGCAAACTGCAAGGAAGGTCTACCAAGCCCCAACTGATCCAGAAATAGTTGATGCTGAGAAAGATGCAGAGAAAGCACCCCCTCCACTACCTCGTCAGAGGCCCAATGCCAGAAAAAGATTGAATTATCAGGTGAAGTCCCTAAGAGAAATAAGAAAAGCACAAAAGTCTACTTGTCTACTGATTCCAAAGCTCTCTTTCATGAGAGTTGTCAAGGAGATATGTGATAGACTTGTAAGCATGATGAATATCAAAACTTTTGTCTCGGTAAGGTGGCAGTCTCAAGCTGTGATGTGCCTTCAGGAATCTGCTGAGGATTTTCTCATAGACTTTATGGATGATAGCTACATTGCAGCTGCATTTTCTCACAAGGTCACACTTATGAGCAAAGATTTTGTTCTTGTGTCAAGGCTAAGGTACAAGTTTGATAAGGCTCTTGAGCTCATTCCTAGTGAGGATCTTAGAGCCTTCCAAATTTTAAACATCCCTCCTTCCACGCAGCAGAAAGATTATGGGGTTGTCATTGAGGATGTTACACATGAGTACGAGACAAGAAAGTCCCAGGATATTTAAGTAGGAAAGGAATTTGAGAGGGATCAAGACATGATATCCGAGGATGCTATCCTTAAAGAGCAAGCTGAAATTTTAAGAGCATCCAACCCTCTTCTTTATGAAAAAGTCACACGCCAAATGGTGGTGGATGTCTGCTTGTTTGGAGATACTGAGGCATATTTGGACATATTCCCTCAAGACACAAGTATGCTTGTAAATCCCAACATTGAGCTTGGTGACACTGTGCTCTATATCTCTCTCAGGTGTGTTGCTTTTCTAATTATTAGTACATGTGCATGGCAGACAGGCACAAGGGGCTCATTGGGGCTTGTGTTTCCTTTTCCAGGTGTCTTATGAGGGATCTTCCAAAGGCTCTAGCTATGCAAATTGCCATAGTTGACCCTCTAGTGACACAATGCCTTTTCAACAAGCAAGGAACCCTTTCAAGTTTTTTTAATGATTTTAACATGCTGACCTGCAATTACATATTATACCCCTATGTTGAAGGGTAATTCTTAACTCCTTACATGTTATTTTAACATTTTGTGGTATTCTTAGCTAATTTGTTTTTTATTTTGTAGAGGACATTGGAGTCTTATTATCTTCAATCTTTTGGAGAAAGATATTATATTTATGAATTCATTGTCAAGTATCCATGGGAAAAGTAAACTATAAGTATGAAGCATAATCTATGCTTGATGATGGCCCATTGTTTTCTATTAGTAGCTTTTTGATTCAATGTCTTCTTGCAGTGCTGCCAAACATATTGTTGGTCACCTGAGTACCACAAACAAGGATTACAATATAGAAGCTTTCAAGTACTACAATCAAAAAGTGCCTTTACAGACAGACTCAACATCTTGTGGATGGAGGGTGCTTGCAAATGCATGGAGATATCTTGAGTCAAGGTGCCGGATGACTACACTCACTGTAAGTGTGGTTCATGTATTTATTTTGATGTTTTATGTATGTATGTCATGTCCTTTTGTTCCCTTTTCTAATTTTTTCAGTTGCATGACTATCCAGAGTCTTGGGTCACGTGGGTGAGAGAGAAGGTTGTTTCTATGGTTTTGGAAAGATCAATAAATCCAAATGATCCAGATTCTCCTTTGCCACCAAAGAAAGGTAGAGCCACCAAAGGTTTGGATGCAAAGAAAATGGATCAAAAGAAGAAAAGTCCTGCAAAGATCCATACAAAGATCCATACAAAGAAAAAGGATCACAAGAAGAGTCCTGCCAAGGTGAAGAGTACTGCCAAGGGGAAGAGTCCCAAGAAGAAGAAGATCCTTGCCAAGGGGAAGAGTCCCACTAAGAGCCCTGCAAAAAAAAGAGTAGATACAAAGGGTCATCCATTCCACTCACCATTGAAATTCAAGGTTCAAAAGTGTCGTACACTTAAGAACAATAAGGGGGAGGCACTTAGCTCACCTTTCAAGCTACCATTCATGTTGTCAAAGAAAGCTGCCAAATCACCCAAGCCTCATTAGGGAAGTACTTGAAGGCAAGCAGATACAACTGTTGAAGATCCACACCAAGGACAATCCTGCTCATCTACTTACAAAGGGACTTCTAGGAGAGGGCTTTGTGCATTGTTGTGAGTTATTCGGCATTGGATAGATGGCAGCCATGTAAATATTTGTACATTTATGCTCATAGATTTACATTTACTTAAAGTGCCACATTGGACTTTAAGTGGGAGGTTGTTGGGATTAAAGCCCAAGTGGTCTCTTATACGGATATGGCCGCCCGCCCGCCCCTAACTCACTTATCACTAACTCTTTGTATATACTCACTTATACTTTTGTGGATAATAAGGTTTTGGGAGATAACCCTTCAAACGATTCTCTGCGTACTGTGTCAGCTCTCTGTGTATCTCTCTCTCTGTGTGTGTGTGTGTGTGTGTGTGTGTGTGAGTCGATCGTGGCCTCTTATACAGATATGGCTGGCCTCCCGCCTAACTCACTTATCACTAACTCTTTGTATATACTCACTTATACTTTTGTGGATAATAAGGTTTTGGGAAATAACCCTTCAAACAATTCTCTGCGTACTGTGTAAGCTCTCTGTGTATCTCTCTGTGTGTGTGTGAGTCGATCTATGCTCTGCTCCGCGACTTCATTCCTGCCGTTAGAAAAGTCTTCAAATTAAATGTCAAAAATCTCGCAAAAATGGTTTTCATTGCAAAAGATCAAAATCAAAAGCTCGCTAAAAAAACACACTCTGTTGGAATTAGGGTTGCAAGGAAACGCACACAGCTTGGAGAAGAAGACGGAAGCTCAAGGCACACAACAGAGAGTGTAATACTTAGTATGCATTGGAAAGATATATAGCCCTAGAAGGAATGGGCGTATATACAATGAACGGGGGGGAAAACCTCTTAAAGAGGGAAAAAATGCCCCGGCGGTCCTAAGTGTGTTCACACACATCACTACCACATGTATACGGTAACATACAGCTCATGGCATAAAATGCGAGATGCAACAATTTCATCACCAAAACTGAGATCATGTATTGTACATATGTCATCCACAAATTTCACGACAAGACCAAGTAAAGCAGGTGCAAATATAGACAAAAGGTTCTGTTTGATCCGAGGTACATACAATGTATCAACAAGTATGAAAGGACTGTCATCTGCAGCAGTGAGGACAATCTTTCCAACTCCCTTGACTGGATAAGATACATTGTTTGCACAAGTGATTTTATTCTCGTGAGGGACATCCTCAAGAGAGGTAAACAAGTCAAGATGAGACATGAGCATCTGCAGCAATTGACATACATGCATCATGGATAGAAGGATCATAAGTGCACTTTGCACTAAAAGCCCATTCTACATCTACATTGACATCAACATCACAATCTCCTCTCAGAGAAGGTTCTATAATTGTTGCACTTGCAATGGAATCAACCTCTTTCTTCTTAGCCTCTTTTGCCTTCAATTTTGAACATTGCTTGATCAAGTGATCACCAGTTTTACAATAATGTCAACATGTCTTCTTTTTTCCCTTTTCACCAAAATTTCCAGGCAAAGTGTTGCAACCAGAAGCATTAGGAACATGTGCCTTTCCACTCACAGAACAACCTGAGAAGTGGCTACATTGCTATTACCTCTTTTCTTTGAGTAGCAATAAAGGCTTGTTCAACTGCACACTGTTTAGCCTTGTTTTTTTCCCTAGAAAGTGACTCTTGCAAAGTGTTGCAACCAGAAGCATTAGGAACATGTGCCTTTCCACTCGCAAAAGAACCTGAGAAGTGGCTACATTGCTATTACCTCTTTTCTTTGAGTAGCAATAAAGGCCTGTTCAACTGCACACTGTTTAGCCTTGTTTTTTTCCCTAGAAAGTGACTCTTGCAACATCAGTGTTTATAATGTATCAAACTTGACAACTTTAGGATTTCCTTGGGTCATAAGTCTCCAAGTACTGGCAAAATTTTGGTAAGAATCTGGCAAAGCATCAAGAATGTTAAGTGGATAGCAACACCTCTTACGAGACTGTGCTCACAGAAATGGAGAGAGAGAGAGAGAGAGAGAGAGAGAGAGAGAGAGAGAGAGAGAGAGAGAAGCACAACATTAGAGAGAGAATAAGAAAAAGGAAGACATCAGATTCCATGATAACTGAATTATGAGAAAGCCCCGATACAGCGTACAAAGGAACACCTTCTTTAAATAAGAATACATTTGACTTTCCATATCCCTGATGACCCTTCAGATTATACCCTTTGAGTTCTCTTCCTACTAAGGTAGTGTTCCCACATGAAGACACATGAAGGCATGCCCGACACTCCCAGTGTACAATGCAAACATATGCGGTTTGGGGGCACATAAGACATCAGATTCCATGATTACTAAATTATGAGAAAGCCCCGATACAGCGTACAAAGGAACACCTTATTTAAATAAGAATACATGTGACTTTCCATATCCCTGATGAACCTTTAGATTATACCCATTGAGTTCTCCTGCTACTAAGGTAGTGTTCCCACATGAAGACATGTGAAGGCACGCCCGACACTCCCAGTGTACAATGCAGACATGTGCGGTTTGGGGGCACATACACTTGGCACGCACGGTGGACCGTGCGAACCCTCAAGCGCATCCCTTGATTGGTTCTCATGAAAGTCAAGAAGTGTGATGCAAGTATGATCATCGAGGCCACACACTAGCACTTTGGCTCTTTGCTCCTAGACTGATCATCTCCATCTACGCCACAACCCTAACTCAAAGCGAAATCTCCACCGCAAACTTGGATTCGCAAACTTGTTGCCCAGATTGCCGCATCAATGCACAGATTTCCATCGACATGCGACATGAGAACTGTGTGAATCCCTGCTTAATAGTTAACTATTTGTGTGAAAAGGTAAGTATGGATTATTTTGATGATTTATCCTGTTGATCTGGCACCACATAAGCAGCCACACCCACCCATGAAGACGAGATCGCCCGATCACCATCATCATCACAATATAAATAATCAGAGAAGCCCAATGAGGATGCGGCTGAGGGAGAAAGAGCTGCAGGCGTGAGATGGATGGGCGACCCGCCACCAGGGAGGCTCATTATTTGATAAATGCCTTACTCTCGGATTGTAATCTGGATGCCAGTAGGGATCCCAAAGGCGAGGACAATGTTGCTCCCGAGCGCGCAGATAGACGTCAACTACTTGGGGGAGCAGGTGACGAAGCTGGGGGCTGGTGGAGTTCTTGTTCTTCAGGAGGGAGTACGCACGCCTGATTTCCAAATGCCTCAAGAAGAGTGGCCTGCTGTCAAACTTGGAGATTGTGCAGAACCACTATGAGTACAACTTGATGGAGACGATGAAAATTTTTTCCACCCACGGCCACCGCAAACACTTCATCGTCACCGTCACCTTCCTCGTCCTCCTCAACCATGTTCTCCAACGCATCCATCTCTGGAACTTGGCCCTCTCCACCCACTAGCAACACTTCCTCAACCTCGCCCTCACCTCGATCGATCCCGACTAGCCAATGCCGTCCTTTTGCACCTCCTTCATCAGGAAAGGGGAGTCCGCAATGCAGCAACACCCGCATGCTTCTCCTATCGCCTTTGACTTTCATGCACCTTTGAAACAGCCTGGAACGATTTGTTTCTCCTGGGCTCCTCACACCGGCACTTTCATTGGAGCAGACCTTATTATAGAATAGAAAGAGCGCATACACCTTCTTGCTCCAGAACACAGAGATGGTTTCTCACCAAAGGAAGGATATTCGAATGTACGTGGTCTCCAAGTGTTAAGAGGATAGAAACACCTCTTAAAAGACTGTGCTCACAGAAATGTAGAGAGCGAGAGAGAAGTACAGCATTAGAGAGAGAATAAGAAAGAGGAAGACATTAGATTCCATGATAACTAGATTATGAAAAAGCCCCGATACAGTGTACTAAAGAACACCTTCTTTAAATAAGAATACATGTGACTTTCCATATCCCCGATGACCCTTCATATTATACCCTTTGAGTTCTCCTCCTACTAAGGTAGTGTTCCCACATGAAGACACGTGAAGGCACGCCCGGCACTCCTAGTGTACAATGCAGACATGTGCGCTTTGGGGACACATACAAAGAACATTTTGCACAAGGGAACTGTCGGAAAAGACTTCATGTGTAGAAATAAGTTGCTCATTATTCCTTGATACCAGCAAGGAAAGTGTACATTTCATCTTCCTCATGCATATATTTGACTCCATCTCTTTACGCAACGATGCAATTTTAGCCTCATTGCTACTTGCATAAAGACCGGCCATAATATCCCAAGCTTGTTTTGCAGATTAGCTAAAAAAATGTGAGGACTAATAGTGAGATTCACAGATAATGCAATCAATGCATGATACTGCACATCTCTTACATCTTAAGGAGCCTTTTGAGCCGTAGGCAAAACAGCTCGAGCAACAGCAACTCTGCCACCAAAACCTGCAACATCCTCTCCATCGCCTGTGTCCAGAGAACCAGGGCGTACATCAATGCCCTGCACAAGACTCCAAACACCCTTTGACACAAGAACATGTTGCATTATGTAAGCCCACATTGGGTAACTATCCCCATCCAAGCAACAAACATCTTGAACACATCTGTGTTGTTGTCAGCCATGGTGAATGCCTTCACCTAATGTGAAAATACCCAAAAAGAGGAGAAACTAAGCAGGACTGATGTGTGCTATATAACACAACTCAAAGAAGACTATAAGGGACCTGTCATACAAAAAATGGTGCTGACAAAATTTTTGCACAAAATGATGAAATCGCCTGTGCAACACTGCTTGCAGTGTGGAAAGGGAGGCCAAAATGAGCCCAACAGAAAAATCTGAGCTAACGCTCACCAAAACTCACTAAAGTCGGAGAAAGTGAGTAGGCGTATGCTGGCGACTATTCTCGACAGGATGGAACCTACTCTGATACCAATTGTTGAAAATAGGGTTGCACGAAAATACACACAACTTGGAGAAAAGGAAGAAAGCTCAAGGAACACAACAGTGAGTGTTATTACTTAGTGTGCAATAGAAAGATATGTTAGCCCTAGAGTGATATGTATATATATACAATGCATGAGGAAAAAAACCTCCTAGTGAGGCAAAAATGCCCCGATGGTCCTAAGTGCGTTCACCCACATCACTAGCACATATATACGGTAACCATTATCGAAAAACATGCCAAACCAAATGAAGAACATCCCTTGGCCTAAAGCTATGCTAGGACCTAGACTCTATACTAGAGAAAGAAAAAAGATCTCTCTTTAGAAGTAAGGAAAGGCATAATTATCATCTAAACTTGGTAATCCTCTAAACTTGTTGCTCTGAGCTCTTACATAGTTCCCATTTTGATGGCAATGTGTTCAATGTCTAGAATACCCAATCCATCAGCTTCTTTAGGAAGGACACGTACTGCAAGCAACTTTTGGAACTTTCTTGATAGCATCTATACCTCTCCAAAAAAACCTCTTGGCTATTAAGATCTCTTAATTCATTTTATATTTGCTAGCCTAGTCTGCTTCGTTTCAAATGTTCATGGAGTCTCTATGCACTATTGGATTTTTCTCACTCTCTCAGCTCCTTACAATTGTACATTGTTTCCATAATATGCTTTCAATCCTGGCTCTACCAGGGCTTTGTACTAGCAATCTCTTAACTTGTTGCCTCAGTTTTTGGTTATTGCAAGTGATTTTAATATGGTTATTATCGACATAAAAGAGACATGGAGGAACATGGGTAGAGTCATCTCTGGACAAGATCTCAAAGAACACATCTTGATGGACATCTCAAAAGATACAAGTTTTGCTTGGACCAATAAGCAGAGTGGGGATTGTCATGGAGTAGCTAGGATAGACAAGATCTACTCTTTTGTTGGCTTCCTTCAAAATTTTCAAGGATCTAAGTGTTGGGTACAAATAATTCAATCTTTCATTTTGAATTCATTATTGAGGATGTCTACACCAAGGCTAGTTGGCCCCACATAGATTGTTCATCATTGAAGCTCAACTCTATAAAAAAAAAAGTCCAAGCCCTTTTTAAGGAACGACACTTAAAAGACCCAATTTTTAACATGTTTGAATGAGTAAAATGACCCCTTATTCTAGGAATGTTTTCCAAAATCGAATATTAAAACCCCATATTTTAATGGATTTCTAGTAAATTTCCTAAAATTTTGCATTAAAAGACCTCTTTTGTTGAACTCACACAGTACATTAACATGATTTCAGGGTGCACCCCCTGAGTGTGAGTGTAAGGTATGGGGGTTTTAAATAGAGGTACCATAAGTGTATACAAAAGGGGTAACCGCCACTGATTTCCTGACATCTATCGTAGGTTGGGGGTGGGGGAGGCATGGTAGAAATAGAGGGAAACCTAGAAATCTCAAAACTTTGCCAAACACATTTAAAATTTAACCTAAACTTTCAATATTCCCTAAACATTTTCCAAAATTTTCAAAACAAGGGTATGATTTTCTGGGTGTGTATCCATAGAAGTTGTTGTGCTTTACTAGCTTTAAATCTGAATGGGGCTCCGTTGTAACTACTCATACTTGAAAAGAGTGTTAGAGACAATTTTTTTGCATTTCGTTCATTGCAATTATATATTGTGATCCCAATGCCTTGCACACTTGCAAAATGTGTCAAGTTTCAACCACCCACAAATGTAAATGTCAGCTAGATTTTAATGTTGTGTTTAGGAGACTATACAAAATGTGGAGAATGTTCTTCACTTTGGAACTACACAATGAACAATTGGCTTGCCTTCACTTTGTGTTGTGTATTATAGAGACTCTCACATTGATTGGGGAGAATCCAACCCATGGGTGGGCTAACTAGCCTGAAACAATCATGAATGTAGTTGGACATGAGTTAATAGGCCACCTCAAATTGCTAGCAGGTGGAGAATATGGAATCTAAATGGTTGAATAAAGAGTGTGTCCCTTCATTCATCCAACTAAGAAATAAGGGGGTGTGCAAAGGTAGTGTGAACTTGACCTAAGCATGTCATGAAGATAATCGATGCATCTAGGGATAACTTATCTTTCCATTGCACACTAAGTAATACTAGTCTCTATTGTGTGCCATGAGCTTCTTTCATCTTCTCCAAGCTGCATGGGTTTTGCTGTAACCCTATTTCCAATAGTAACCCTAGCCATGGGTACAATTTCCTCTCTCCTGACACAAACCTATGGGAAAATCCCATAGTCTACTAGATGTCCATGTCGTGTAAACCATTTGACTGTCCATGTGAAACTTTACAAATAGGATAGATGAGCTACATGATGATGTAATCCCAGATGGCATACCCCATGACATAACCACCGAAAGAGGCTATAAATTCAGCCTTGTATTCACTCATTCCAAGCTTAATTTTCAAGATGTTTACATTATGCTACTCTCTCTAATCCATTTTATGTGTGTGCGCGCGCACACACACACCATGAATGATTTATTGATTTATCCACTATAATCTCTACATGTGGTATCAAAGCCAATGGATGTATATATTTAGGCATTTTTATCCCTTTACTAGATAAAGTGGTTTTTCTCTCTAATCATACTTTCTTAATTCAATCCATCTATTCCGTGTGGCCACTACCCACGATGAGATAGATTAAGCGAATGAATAACTTTTTTTAATCCCAAGAGCCACTAGTAGCATCGTTGGTTTCTGCCTATTTGTTCCCTCAGCTTGACTTATGCCATTCTACTTTCAAAATGTTCTCCTGCTTTGTAAGGAGAATTTCCTCCAACAACTTGATTGAGTTGCTACAAGAAAACCACACGACATGCTGTTTCTCTTGATTTGTGATCAAAGGAAAAAACCCTCCCTTGCTCAGGGGGAAGCCACCTGCATCACCAATTTGATCAATTCACTTTTAAGTTTCCCAATTTATGCCCTATAGTGAGCACTATTTGCAGTCGATTGAGTAGCACCATTCAACCTACTTGAACAAACTTGTCACATAAGGTTTGTTAGTGGGTGTCATGTGAATTTGAAGGATAAGCCCACAAAATCTCAACTTAAAAGACCAACTGAGCATGGACAACAATGTTCTCCAAATCTCAAAAGCTTAGAATCTAGCATATTAAAGAATTGGATACTGATTATAAACAGAAAATTGATCATTTTTTTAAATTTACAAAAACTTAATAGGCCATCTTTGACAGCTCGCCACACCTACAACACTATTGGACACCATCTAGATATAACTCGAGCATGTCAATGCTCATGATGTTAGCCCGCCACCAAGCTCCACCATGTAGATAGTGGGAACATACTCTAGTTAGGTTCCAACATAGTTGGTAGGAACTAGTAGTTACCAGAAACACTTACCACAGTAACTGTACAACGCACAACCAATCAAAGGCCCAGTTGGGTACCTATAAATAGGGCCCATTACTTCATTTTGCAGGCTAGTCATTCTAAAGTCCTACTCTTTGTACTCAGTTAGCATTTGCTTTGAGCACTATTTGGCTCTTGTGGTTGCACCTGATTCTAGTTATATACATTTAATATCTAAACATATTCTAGTCTCTTGTCTTCTCTTTCCAATTTAGTCTTTTTTTGATCGTATGCCCTCTAAAGTCTAGTTGTTTGATCTGATCTCACTACCTCTAACCCTCCAACCTAGAATAGCTAACAAAAGTGACTAGCTCATACCATTTTGGTGATCATGGTGGTGAGATGAATAGCTCTTGATAAAGTATCTATCTCCTACTTGGGGTTTGGAGTTAGCTGTAGTTTAGCCATGCCACCTAGAAGAGTAGGATGTGGAAGAGGACCAACCACAAGATTCATGGAAGAGCAGGATCGTGTTAGTACCAAACCAAACGAGTCATGACATTGAGCTTGTAAATGAGACGGATGCACACTTGGACCATAAATAAGTTGAGAAGCTTAGGGATTCCTAGCATGTGGCTCAGTCCAGGCAAAATCATTCAGAATGAGTAGAGAGGCGCTCTCACTCTCAGAAGAAGGATAAGAGTAAGGGCCACAAAATTAGACTGAGGATAGTGAAGGCAACAAAGAAAGTCATAGATAAACACTTAGGAAGTTGGGAAAGAAGCTTGATCCAAACATTGTTATTGAAATCGGTGATAATGACAAATAGGATATAGACACAAATCATTACAGTAAGCACTAGGCTGAAAGAGATAGAAAGTCAGCTTTGAAGGATAGATCTAGACACCATGAGTGCTCCATTGATTTGAAAATATCTTTTCTAGTATTCAAAGGGGGCAAAAAGAATGATCCCAACGTGCATATTCAGGCGTTTGAGCAGTATGCTGAGGATATCGACAAAGATGACTAGGGAGAATGAAGGATGCAACAAGAAAATGGTATAACCATTACCAGGCATGCCAACTTAGACTTACAGAAAGTTGCTCAAAGTAATTTAACTAGAATATTTTGATAATAGGGGTGATGAGCACATCCTCTATGAGTTGGATAGGATCAACCAAGGGAAACTTTCAGTTCAAAGCTATGTAAAAAAGATCAAAGTATTGAAAAGACAACTACATGAGCCTCCATCAAAAAAGAGAATGTGGGCATGGTTTCTCACTTTGGGAATATGAGATTCTAGCACCAAGTAAAAATTTTAATGATCAGGTCTAGAGAACATTGATCAAGCAACAAGCTAAGAAATAAAGGGGTGGTCATAAGGGAAGACGGAATCCTAGTGACAAAGGAACATCAACCAAGGAGTCTGAATAGAGTCCCAATTCCAATTCATTTGACAATGACTTAGATGATCAGGTTAAAGGAAAAAAGAAAGGGTCATCCATAAGGAATCTTGAGGAAATGTCAAAGCAAACAGATGAAGTGTCCAAGACCAGACCCTCAATTGGGAAATTGGAGACCTGGTGGCCAAAGTGTCAATCTAAGGATAACAGGTCTGATGAATGTACTCAGTGTACATATTGTAAGGTGTTTGGATATGTCTAGAATATTTGCAAGATCAAAATCCATCACTTGAAAAAGGAAAAAGATATGTCCATGATTTCATTGACAAATATAGAGGTGAAGACAGACGGAGCATTTGGCTCCAAGGAGAATGAGGCTAGTACAAGTGCCAGACTTGGTAGAGACAGATATCAAGGAGTAATGGCTAAAGGTGAGGTAGGACTGATTTTGGGAAGAGAAACTTCAATTGTTACATCTATAAAAAATATAGTAATTTTGCAACGCAGTGGCCTGATAATGTGAAACCAAAAGGAGATGAACCAAAGCCAGCCGTAGTTTGTGTTACCACCAAAAGCAGAGGAGTGGTGATCGAGGACCTACCACACAAGTCTTAAAAAGGAAGTGAACCAAACCAAAGAGTATAAGGTATGGGAGTATAACAAAACTATTTGGAAGGCGAAGGTGGGTGATGAATGCTAGTAGCAAAGGACTCTGGCAGTGAAGATTACACAAAATTTGGCGAAGAATATGCTAGAGTAGCCTGAGTGCTTGGAGACCAAGACCATCCAAAGGTTTCCACCACAATCTTTAATGGCTTAGGAGGATAAGCCCCTTAGAGTTTCTAATGAGGAAAAGGTCAAAAATGGGTTGGCTGAGATAATAGCAGCACTTGTAGAGAGCCTGGCTGAGGAAGTGAGGCGACTGGGCCGGAGCTGGGAACACTAACTTGGAGATGAAAAATGCTAGAGAGAAATCTGAATCCTCATTGAAGAGTCAACCAACCACTAGATACAGGAGGACAACTGGGTGGCATTGTAAGATCTCAAACCCACACCTTTCAGGATATGAATGGTTATTCAAAGAGTGATTCAAGCTACTAGTCTAATAAAGAATATGCAAATCAATGTGGGAAAAGAAAAGGTTAAAAATAACTTTCTAGTATGGGTGTCAAGGGCGCATACGGGATGCTATTAGGTAGACCTTCACTCAGAAGTACTTGGAGCCATACACGATTATGCAAGTCAAACATTGACTATCCAAGGGCCTAATAGGTGTACTCAAGTAAAGATTGATAATGATAGAATCCAGAAAAAGGCCATGAGACCGGAGGAACTATGAAAAAAATATAAAACAAAGAAGTTCAAGTGTATGCTTACATCTAAGAATATTTTTCCCATTGTAGAGATTGATGTTAATGCTATCTTAATGGACAAAGAGTAGGTTGAGATACAAAGATGGAAATACCTTGATCAGCTCACTGAATTCAATCCTGATGAGAGTAAAATTTAGCTCAATGGGAGACCAAGATAAGAAGGACTATAGATCAAAAGCAGGTCACGGTGTCGTGCAACTCCACTTCCATGATGGAAAAAATAATGAAAGGATCCAAATCAGTGTTAGTTGAAGCTTATATGTTTTTTAAGTGATGATAAAGGCTTGATAACAAGATAGCTTAATGCTAAATGTACGCCAGATGCGGCTTCAAAGGGACAAATATTGTCTTGTTTAATGCTAAAAAGTGGTGATGTTTAAATCTTCAAAAATTGGAAGTCTATGGATTAGAACTGCAATACTCAAAGTGCTCTATAGGCCCGTCTTTACGGCTCATCGATTGGAGCTATAGTGAGGAAGTTATGGTAGTTTGAAGCTGGACCGATTGCAGATCTGTACCATATTAGGCATAGGTTGGTGAAGCATCAAGGTTGAATTAAATGCATGGTCCTAAAGTGCTTACTTTGTGGAGTGCGTCAATCTTTTTAGATCGGCAATCGGAGTTTTGGTTGCCAAGTTATTGCAAGTTGAAGTTGCACCGGGGGCCAATTCCGTGTCAAATTGGTTGCCTCGGTTGATGTGCCATCCATTTTTTTTAAAATGAATCCCATCATTATTTACATAGGTAGTGGATGATGTATGAAGCTAGCCGAAAGTTATAGTGCATCAAATGGAGTCCGGACTGGCAAGTTATAGCAGTTGGAAGTTGACAACGATGATTAATGGGGAGAAATCTGGGTTCTTTTTTGCCAAGTTCAAGGCCATGCGGAGGTTCAAGTGCAGGGAGGACTGGTGACGTCGGAGTCAAATATACTAAGTTTGGGGTGGATTAAATGCTTGTGCACTGAATGGCAAGGGGGTGAAGCAAGAGAACAAAACATTTTTTAGTGAAGTTTTTTTCAAGTGACTGGTGAATTTGTGAGGCCTTAAGAGCATGGGAGGGGCCATACAGCTTCCACATGGCAGTGCTAAATAACCCACATGCAAAGTCCAACAAGACTGAGCATGTATATTTATATAGTGGGGCGAGCCCACTCTCATTTCCAGCAAGAGGGACAGAAAGGAACTCCTTGGAGCTCGTAGGCCATGGGGGATGTTCGTTGGGCATTGCGTAGGCGGCTGTTGGGTGGTTGATGGTGAATTTTTCCGGCTGTTGGTGACAAATGACGTGTTGATGTGGCAACCCATGAGGGTCAGCTCCCATGGACATAGGCCAATGACATTTTTGAGGGGCAAGTCAGAGGCATCGACAGCACCATTGGTACCACATATAAGGGAGAATTCACACAAAATATTGGACCTGAAGACAATGCTGAAACTAGACAAGGCTTCACATGTAGAGAAAATTAGAATATAGAAAATTTGGACCCAATATAGGGGGTGACCCACTCCCTAAAGGATTTTTTTTTTGAGAAGGAACAAGGGGAGCTCAATGAGAGCTATCACAATGAACAATTTTTTGGCGAGAAACAAAGAAATCAAGAGAGAGTTGGACAGAGCTCTTTTGGGCAAGAGGAGGAGGACGAAATCAAGCAATCAATCACAGGGAAGAGAGATTTGGAGAGAGATCTTGTTTGGCAATTGACGAAGATGAGAACAAGAAAAAAGAAAGAGATAGAGAGAGCTTTGAGAGCTCACAAAGCCAGATAGGGGCTCTTCTTTGCGACAAAAGAGGAGAGGAGCTTCATCATCAACATCGGGTGTTTAACTTCATTAAGAGATGCTCAATACAATGATTACTAATCTAATTGGGCTTAAACCCTTTGTAAAGCAGCATAAACTTCTTAATCAGCAAGTAATTCAATTATTGGTATTGTTAACAGCACTGCGTGGGAAAACAAGTGTCGATTCTGTACCGGATTGGGTATCTGCAAGTGAAGTCTCAAGCTTGAAGTAAGTACATGGGCCTGAAGTGATTACTTGTGGAGCTTGTCAATCTTTTCACATTGGTAATCAGATTTCTGGTTGCCAAGTTATCACTGGTTGAAGTTGCACCAGGGGCCAGTTCCATGCCAGATTAGTTTCCTCGATCGGTGTGCCATCCGATGTTTTTGGGTTTCAACCAAGTTCTATAATATAGCACACTCAATAGAGTAATAAGTTCTCAAGGAGCATCTTGTCCAGAATGTCATCTCTTACAGTGCATTGATAGCGGGGTATTCTTGAGCTCAGCACTGGATCCTGGCCAAGTTACCCCCCAATTCAGAAGAAATGCTATTGAATGCCTTATGGAAAGGTCCAATGAGAACTAAGCTTAATTAAGTTAAGCTTAAAATTTATGAAAAATCCCCTAAAAAAGACCACTAAGAATTAGAACCTTCTTTATTTCTATTGGACAACCTACCAAGGGGTCTTGAGCAGCCTTGTGCAAGATTGATTTTCTATTGGTTAGTTGACCTAGAGAGCCAATAAGATTTGAGAATCAATTATTTAATAAATCAAGCTCTCTCTCAAAGGGGAAAAGAAGGACACTTGTCTAAATGCTACACCCCTTGCTTGATTTGACCTAGGCCTTCCATTGGTTAGCCCCAAGGACCAATGGGCATTGATCTAGCGTAATTAAGAAGGGTCGATTGATCTCTCTCTCTCTCTCTTCCTCTTGCAACCCACAAGCCCACACACACACACACACACACATCCTCTCATTATGTGCTAAGCAATAAATGATATTCTTCAAGCTTGATAAGTAGAGAGCCTACACCAATACCTCTTGGCTATGGAATGCAAATCCAAGCAAGAGTCAAGCTTCAAAGAATGCTCATCATCTACTCAAATCCCCATTACTATGTGAGGATAATACTTTTTTCTCATATGTTACATCTCCTTCCTCTTCATTTTCCTCACTCCGTGCCAGCTCTCTTCACCTTTGAAGGAGTTTGAGGCTTGGGATTGAGGCCGCAAACAAGTTTATGCTATTGCAAGTAATTTTAATTGTTGTTTTGGGCATAATATTGGTGCATGAATCTTTCCATGTTCATGGAACCAACAAGGTCTCAAGGAACACAAAGAATGTGTTGTACCAAGTCTTTCGTTATGGGAGAATATATAACACAAAATCCTTTTGGAGGGGGGGCCGTCTCCAAGTAAATCCGGTCCTCAACTGTTGTCAATTTCTCTAATTCACTCTCTTTTCCAAGTATTTTTCATGCCAAGCTAGCTAGGTGTAATGTTTACATTGCTATCTTTGATCAAGCACTTCATTTCTACCTTCATTAGGAATTCTCTTAATGAAATGCTCACTATTGCCATTTTAATTCTGCTACAATCAATTTTATTAGCCTGATTTTGTTACATGATTATTCAGAGAAGACTAATTGGATGGATGATGTTTTGGTGGATTTTGAGTTAATGATTTTTCATAAGCCATGCAAGACTCACTAAGTTACTAATTTTCTATCGAGAAGGACAAAAGGCATCTCAGACGCATCGATGTGAGATGATTCAGTAGAGAATTTTCTTCAGTTTGGGGAAATTCTAGAGGCTAGGTCCTAGGTAAATAAGAAGGCATTGATACTCAAGAGTATGAAGTTTACCATCATTGGAGGTGCATTGTACAAACTAGGCATTGATGGGGTACTTCAAAAGTGTGTGCCTATGCAAGGGAAATTGACAGTTATTAGAGAAGCTCACAGTGGGAGTTTAGGAGGTCATTTTTCCCCCGATATCACCTATAAGAAGATTCTATAGAGGGTTATGGTAGCAAAGTATGATGGATGATTTTAGGACCTTTTGTAAGACTTGTGATATTTGTCAGAGAATGGGATATCTTAAACAACAGCCGCAACATCACATCTCTGAGCCCGATACAACCGTTAGGGATATTTATGAAATGGGGATTTGAATTCATGGATCCATTCAAGAAAGTCACTCCTAGGAAGGACAAATACATTGTAATGGCAACATGGTATGTCAGTAAGTGGGTCGAGGCTAAAGCATTACCTAACAACATTGCAAAGTCAACAACATGTTTTTTGTATGAGCATTTTATATGCAAGTTTGACTATCCAATTCAGATCATTTCATATCAGGGGACCCATTTCATCAACAAGACAATTCAGATACTAAATAAAATCTTCTCAATCAAGCATAAAAATTTGACAATGTAATCTTAAATGCAATGGACAAGGAAAAATAAAAAATAAGACGATCAAGACCATACTAACAAAGATTTTTTACAAGGAGCCTCATCGTTGGGGCGACAAGCTTCAGAAAACACTGTGGGCATACATGATTGCTCAAAAGCTAGGCCCATATAAGCCTAATCTAGGTTGCATGGTCAAGTCCATATGAATTTGATTGGTTCTTCTCAAATGGCACAATCATGCTTAAGGATTTAGCACGTTTAATGTTGTCAAGGGTCTATAATGGAGCTAAAATCAAGCGATACAATTCCTGATCAAACGAACCTCATAACTAACATCCCACCACATGGTCAATTTAGAATTAGATGAGAAACCTCTAGACTTATTCAATATCAGACCAGAAGTATTGGGCGTAGAGGAAAGCTAGAAACCAGTTGAGCTGTTGGGGATGATTGGAACTTAAGGTTAGATCAAGGAGGAATCAAAGGAGTCTAAAGTCCATAATGGTAATTGATAGGTCATTAATGATTAAACCCTTTTGTGAATATCGCTAGTAATCATGACAATGACTAACCAATGCATGCTTGCCATGTCAAAAATGGTGGGTAGAACTTCAAGGCTATGCATTCATGGATCAAATTAGAATAACCATGTGATAAGTGCACGATCTAGCTTTAGTCCCTTCGTGTCTCACATGAATTCCACCTTTTCTTGTAGAGCTCCCTATACCTTTGTTTGTGTCAACATTTTCGATATCGCTCATTGTGCGTGCATCGACATCCCCTTCAATGTCTACATTGATCGCTACACAACCCCTAAGTGCCTTTGTTTTGTCTTGTTGTCATCATACACTAAGTTTTTCTTCTCTACATAGGGTAATTTGCAGGGTTAAAATATGGGCAAGAACAAGCAGTTGATGTCATAGGCCATGCAAGAGGCAATCGATGCTAAAATTGTAGAGCTTGAAGAGTTGTTATAATCTAGTCAAACAAGAATGTTTTGTGCCACACCATAAGATAGGGAAGTATATATTTCAAGTGAATGAGAGGATGTTACTTAGGCTATGTGACATGGAGGTGGTGATTGAAGACACCAGAATCAACTTTGATGCAGGGATTATCCAACAAGGCATGGATACATTCAACCCGGACACTGGTGTAGTTGAGATCGATGGAAGATCATTACATGAAACACCAACAACACTAGTTCATGTTTTGCATTTACCATTTTCAAAAAAGGTACAACCATGCTCAGTTGAAGAAGCGGGCATATTTCTAAAAGAAAATAGTCTGACAAAGAAGAAACACAAGATTGGAGGGCAAGGTATCCCAATGACAGAACTAGAATACAAACCTGCATATAGATTTGTGGTAGAGGCTATGCGTCTAAAAAAAATCCGACATATGTTTCAAAAATGCTTTTCAACATACTTGTAGCAAGGATCAAAAATCCAAAAGCTGAAAGTAGCCTCAACAATTTCCTGCATGATAGTCTCATGCAGCAAATTGCCAAGTTCAAAGCTCAAAATCTATTTAAATCATGGTATACATGGAAAGTTTTATATTAGGCCACTTATATTCCACTTCATGTCAATACTACCACCACTTGGATAAAATCCAAAGTGGATGGAACTCAAGAGACTCAAAACACTGAACAAGAGATACAAGAGAGGCAGGCAGGTGACTTGGCTATAGTCACAACTGATTCAAAAAGGACAAGATAACAGTTGAAGGGAGGAACATCATAGCCAAAGGCAAAAAATAGAAAATGACAAATTTACTGGCACGATTCAAGGCTAAGCAGAAGCCAGCAATAGAGTTGACTCATTTGAAGAAAATTTGCAATTGATCAAACCAAGGACACTTGAACTGGAAAAGCTATTGGATAACCTAGTATACCTCCAAAGACTACTGGGAACAAAGGAAAGGAACAAGCCCAAATCAGTACTTCAAAAAAGGCTCTAGTAGTTAGCACCTCTGCTTTTCATCTAGTACTAGACCTCCTTCAATGGATTCAAAAGAAGCCTATGGTGGGCAACCTGGTTATAAAGAGTTTCGAGAAACTTTTGGTGCCCTACCAGACTCCCATGTTGATGTATGAAACATATTAGAATGATCACGACACTATCACTAAGGGTTATGTGTTTACCATCTATTGGTGAGATGAGCTGAAACAAGCCAATCTTATTCTCAATCATTAGATTGAGCAAGAGAAAGATAGACAAATCATGACCATTCAACAAAAGACGTTGGATCAACTGACTACCCAAAACTCAGTTTTGGAGGAAGGGAAGAAGGAAGTTCTCAAGAAAACAATGCACTAAGGTTCTACTCAATCAAAAAAGAGTTACTCTAAGAGCTCTCAAGTTGCTCAAGCAATCTATCACGCATAAATACGTTTATGAGTCCTTGGTGGATATCTTTGATCCAAAAGGTAATCTTACATTGAATCTAGAAGACTTACAAAACTCAACAGGGTCAATTAAGTTTGATTTGAATTAAAATTCTAACAAGTACACTACCACATTAGTCACCCACACATTGATGGATCATTTAAAGAACCAAGAGGATGTTGAAGATGAAGAGGAGGAGCAGGAGGAGGATGGACATGACACAAGAAATTATAGGGATAATGGTGATGGGGACAACCCCCTCCTCCACTACCTATTTCTCGGCAACAATCTGGAAATACAGAAGGAGACAAGGAAACAAGCGGGCAAATTGAGGGTCAGCCTTAGAATCAAGCAGATTAGACCCGGTCTAATCAAACTTAGAAGCAAACTCAGCATGAGTCCAGGGGGCAATAATTTGTTCAAGAGGTCAGAGGATAAGGAAAGGCAAGAGTATTCTTATCGCCCAAGATTCAAACACAAATTCGGATTACTCTAATGGATGTATGAGTCTGAACAAGCATCTAAGTAAGCAGAAGGCTATATGCAGATACAAAAATACTTGCATGATGAGGATGTTTATTCGGATTTAGAGAAATTCTAGGTGCTCTATGTGGGGGATAAATGAATGGTACAATAGTGGAAAATGATAAGTTATCATGAACAAAATACTTGTCACTTAACCCTTCATCCTAACACCATTCAGTTGTTGGAGCAGTACCAAAATATTTGATTACTATTGATGGTATTGTGGTCAATTCTCAACTACGGCAACCATCCACTATGAACCTTCATAGTTTGGCACTCCGATTGTAAATACTGTTGGGTGATCCACCAACATATAGCTGTATGAAGGATATTATAGTGGAAATACAAACCATTCTAGTCAAAATGTAGATTGCTAGATGGATTTTGGATCAAAAAGCAAAGATTTTGTTGGAGAACAAGGCCAACAATAGCAAAGGATCCAAAACCAAAATGAGCCTAAGGGATCAAGAGATGGCTCTGAAAACTCTTGTTCATCCGATTCGGATTCTTCAAAAGATGATGCTTCAAGATAACCAGATAGTAATAAAGTTCATCGAATTTGTTCTAGATTCCCCAATCCTACTGTATGTATTACTAATGAAAGATGAGAAATTGCCAAAGTTTTACCCTACTCTATATCCCAAGTACAATGAACCAACTATCAACAAAGGTATCTTGATATACTAAATCACCTTAGAGAGTGGTATGAGCACAACAAACTAGATTGGGTAGCATGGAAAAATGTTTTGAATGATACCAAACAAAAAAATACTGTGTTAAAATTGAAGGAAAATCTCCATCTCTTTAGAGATATGATGAATCAGTGGCGGAATCAAATCAAAACATTGATTTGATGTAATAATGAGGTCCTTCAATATTCAGTTGAAACTTCCAAGATTCCGAAAAAGGTGCTGGCAAACAAAGCAACATCGGAGACATAGTTTAGGGAAACGGCTGAGGTATTATTGATCAAAGCACGCATCAAGGCAAATGAGTGATTACTAGAGGGTTGGATCCACACCGCAGCAGCCTGCAAGTTGGCTAGAGCTAGACTTACCAAGGGAAGGCATACTTTGTATGATGCTGACACCAAAACCTGGAATGCTATGACGCCATATGAAATGGAAATGATGATTGATCGTAGGGAGCAACTTGAGGAGAAATCCATTTATCAGCTTATTTTAGAATCATAATACTTGCACCAATGTTGAAGGTACGGGTCAACCTCTCGTAATTTAGGTTCCACCTCAAGTGATTTCGAAGGTCACGAAGAAGAAGGCTCCAAACAAGAGGAAATAATGACACTCCAGCGTGTGTATGAGAAGCCCAAGAACCAATGTTTCAGAGACGTCTACGATCTATTGTAGAAGAGAGAGCTAGAACCAAAGTGTGTGGAATCAAACCTCGGGGGGGGGGTCATTTAATTATTATGTGACTATCATGTGAGTGTAGCAAAAGGGGTTATTAAATTTTAGTTTTTCTCACATTTTCACACACAGAAGGGTACCTAAAATGGAACTAGAAAAAAAATTTCCAAATTGAATAGGAAAAGGGTGTATTTTATTTGTCAAAAATTCACAAGTAAGGAGTTTTATAAATAGTCCTTGAACGTAGGCGATGTGCATAATTTATACATAGTGAACCCTCTTTAGACCACATCCCCAAGGATATCAGTCATTTTCAGAAGCAAGATCAACAAGATCTAGATGTGATGGATGCTAGGAATTTTGGAATAGTCCAAAATTCAAAGAAAATAACCAAATCATCAATGAAAGGCATTGTGATTTGAGGAATAAATTCACGTAAGACCTTATTCATCCCATTCATCATATGTGCAACCGAGTTGGTTGCTCTCTGCGGAAAGGTACACATTCTTACAAGGCCTAAAGGTGTTCTCATGGTTGTCAAGGCTCTGCTTTCAATTACAAGATGAAATTGATCATACCCTAAGTAGAGGTCCCCCATCTAGTAGATTTCCCTCCTTGAAAACTCCTCTGCAAACTCATCCACCTTTGGACCTGTACCTACATTTCTAATCGTCACCTTGTTCACTGGTTTCATATCTTGGAGAAATCATAGAGCACCATTCTTCTTTGAAACTATGAACCACGAGCACAAGAAGGATCCAAAATCCCCATTTTGATCTTATCATTCAATATCTCAACTAGATTTCGTAAACGAGCCTTTGGAACTGGAATAGGCCGCAAATTCCCATGCACATGAGGTATTGTAGACATTACCATAGGAGCTACAATAGAAGGATCGACACATCCTATCTCATGTGTCTCAAATGAAAAAGCCTTACCATTCTTTGAAAGCATTTCGTTAAAGCACTTTGTCTCCTCCTGTGTTAGGAACTCCTCGCAACCAATCTACAACTCTTGAAAAGACTCCTTTGTGAAGGTGTTCCCAATCTTTTAAGGATTCCTCAAACTTGGTTGCAAAGAATCCTGCTCAATCTTTTCCCTGTTGTTAGGTGGTAAAGGTGAAGCTGTTGGTTTCACCTTCTTTGCTACACTCTTGTAATTAGTTTGAACATGGACTTCTGGGCCAATTGTTTGCTTGAAACATTGGTTTTGTTTAAAGGCTTCTATGACTTGATACATTTCCACAGAGCATACTTCCACAACTTCATTCTAAAGATGCAAACTAGACTCCATTATTGCATCAAGCTCACCCATAGTATCCACAAAAGAAACTTTCTCACACAAACCCAAAACATTTTTAGTAGGCTCTAGCAACCCACTCTCTTTAATGCCTATCTGTACAAATCTTCAAGTTTTGTAAAGCATAATGATCCCATAGGAAAAATTTTACCCATTTTTAGATCAGGCAAGAATTTTATGCTCTTTACATCTGCAATCTTGCTTTACAATTGTACCTGGCCAAAACCCATCATGTCCCTATGATCATGAAACTCGTTGCTCACCTTTGGAAGAGGATGATCTCTAAGGTTGTCATGATTTCTTTCATGGTTTACACAAATTGTGAGAAATTGAACAACACGTTTACCATCTTTGCTTCGTATCTTGGCATGAGTTGAACCATCATCTATTACCTTTGTTTCCATTCAAACTCCCACAATGTAGGACTGCCCAAGAATAAGATGATATGAAGATGTGTCCTATATAAAGAAGTTTTGTTCAACCTTTACATCACCTATTGTCACCTTTACACTTGGACATGCTGCATACAATTCACCTGATGGATTGTTTGCCACTCTGACCATTTAACCATGTTCTGTGTCCATTGTCCATTTACATTTGTTGTAAAAACTTTTTGAAATTATATTTATTTCAAAACCATGGTCAATTAAGGAAAAAAATGGTTCTTCAAGATCACCTACCTTGACCAATGTCTCTGTAGTAGCCTGCACCCAGTGTCTTCTATAATAGTGGCTCCTAGGAATGCTTTGAGATTCTTCCCCATCATAAGCAAATTCCACTTGTCTTACATTCCAAGAAGATTGGTATCATCCTACCATAGCTTCATCATTTTCTTTAGCATTCAATTGTACTCCTTGTGTCTTCATAGTGTTGCCTTCAGCTTGTGGGTGAATAGACTCTCCATGTGTTTGCTTCTTTCTCTTGATGATGTCGATAATTTCTTCATGGAATTCACGCTTGACTATGCCAAGTACCTCCCCCAAAGTAAACTCAATCTTGCTATTCAAAATCCTCTCTTCTAGCCCTTTCTTCAAGTTAGTAGCAAGCTCAATGTCGGATTGTAGTTTGTAAGCTCGTCCTTTTGGCTTACCTTTTGTTGGCTCCTTCTTCTTCCCTGTTGTAGACTCCTCCATTGTCACTTCTGGGGAAGGTGGATCTTGTGTTGGTGGCACTCGCAAAGGTGATGCATCATTCCTCCCTCCACTTCTTGCAGCTCTTTTTGAAGGACCTTCATCACCATTTTCACGGATACGCTTTTCTCTACAATAGCTTCATTGCTTTGACAATTTGTAATGTAGGCATCCACGGACATTGAGTCCACTCGATCACTCCACCCTATTTCTAGACATATATAGTCACCTGCTTCATGTAGAATCTCTTTTGTGAGCTTTACTTTTTTTAGCTAACTCGATGACATGTGGCCAAAATCTACCATGGTAATCATTTAACTCCTTATAACTAAGATGCTCAATTTTCACTCCATAAGTAGTTGCCTCAATTGAAGAGGTGGCATGGTTAGTTTCCATATCTTCACCTAAGGTTTGCATTCCCCCCTTTCCACAGTTAGTTGTCAAGGGTAGACCTATCTCTTTTGAGTGGATTTTACCATCCTTAAAAAACACAACATATTTTCTTAAAGCATCATTAAAACTATCACAATCCCTTCTTACATGATCTGTGCCATCACACCATTTACATTTGTGAACAAATCCTTCTTTGGTTTGCTATCTCTTCCTTGAAGGAGGTGCTGATAGTTCTCTCTTTTCTTCAAGATTTACAAGTTTTAGCTTTAATTCATGCATGCCTTTCACAATCTCATCTAGCATAGATTCATCAACCTTTGGAGCTACAGTGGAACGTTTTACCATCTTTTCAAGAGCCAAGGACATTAGCATAGAAGTACTGATTACCATCTTGTCTCTTCTTCTTTGTCGCTTTGCAAGTAGTGAGATTGCATCTTCAACAACCTCTAGTGATTTCTTCATAAATGCTGCACCCACTGCTACATGAGATGCATCCACAAAGACGTGAAATGATAACTTTCAATCATGAACAATCAACACTGGTGCTATAGTCAACATGTTCTATAGAATCCTGAATTCCTTGCTCTACTCTTCTCCCCATTCAAATACATTATCCTTCTTTGTAAGCTTTGTTAATGGTGTGCACAGATGAGACAAATACCTCAAGAATCTGTTATGCCACTTGACTTGCCCCAAAAATCTGCTCAATTGTTTAATTAATCTTGGTTTTGGTGCCTTTCTAATATAATGCACATTTGGCTGGATTTTATGGCAATTTGCATTCCCTGCATTTCTAAAAACACAATCTCAAGTGTTCAAGATGCTCTTGTTTCTTTCCAAAAACACTAAAATCATCCAAGAAACCCCTCATAGAAGTTGTAAGGAATTTAGAAAACACATGTTGTGCTGCTTTTTGACATGTTGGTGGAGCATTTCTCAAGCCAAATCGCATCACATCGCTAGCATAAAATCCCCATTCAGTCACAAAAGATATCATAAAAACTAATATCTAATTCTCCCAAATGATTTTGTCATGTTAAACTGATCATTTAATATGGGAAAGTACCAGGGGAGTAAAAGCTAGAATATTGGTAAGGCTGCTAGACCGGTCTCAATAGGGATCCAAAGAGAGACAGTCTACAAAAGAGCAATGTGATTCAATGGGGCTTAAAAGACCTCAGGTTCAGCTCCATTAAGACTTCCATAGGCTAAGGTTCCAAAAATTAACTAATAAGTCCAATGGCCAAAGGTGGAAAATATTGGATGGTTATGGGAAGACTAAAAAGTCTTCCCACATCCCTAGGAAGGAGGGGCCGAGCCCTAATGGCAGGGGATGAGAGAAAAACACACACACACACACACACACACACACACACACACACACACACACACACACACACACACACACACACACACACACACACCCAAGCTCTCCCCAAAGGGAAGAATGGACACATGGTAGGCTCCTAGCCCAGTTGCCCCCAATATCGCCTCAAATCTATTGGATGGCCATAGAGGTGGACAAATGAGAATTAGACTAGAGTAAATTTAGTCTAATCAATTTAAAAATGCTTGATAAAAGAACCAATAGAGATTAAGCTCCCTAGAAGACTATTGGACAATATACCAAGGGATCCAATGAGCATCCAACATCCCAATGGCTTGCTTGATTCCTTTTGGCCAGAAGACTAAAAAGTCCAATGAGAGTTTAAATAAATTATTTAATACACCTAAAGATTTTACAAAAGGGGAAAGGGGGACACATGTCACAAGGCTATCAATTATCCCTCAATTATGCTTCTAATTTATTATTGGCTAAGCTTTGCAGGAGCCAATGGGAAGCCAGCAAGAGAAAAAATCAAGAGGGGTTGACCAAGTAGAGAGAGAGCTGACATTTTTAGTCTAACTCATTTTGCTACACACACACACAACTTATGTGTTGATTAAGAACTCCATATCCTTCTCCAAGCATTGAGAAGTGGAGGCCTACACTAACAACTCTTGGCTATGGAATTCGAATCCAACCAAGAGTCAAGATTCAATGGCATGATCATCTCCTCTACCATGCTAATTACTAAGCTAGGCCATGCTATTAGAGTAATTATGTGAGGAAAATACTTATTTCTCATAAGATACATCTTCTTCCTCTCAATATTTCATCATTCCTTGCTAGCTCTCACCATTTTTGAAGGTGTGTGAGGTCTTGGGACTGAGGCTAGGGACACTAGGTGTGTTTTTCAAGCATAATTTGGTGCATGAAGCTTCCATCTTTATTCCACCAACGAGTTTTGTCAAGGAACACAAAGATTTTATTGTACATCTTCACCATTTTTGAAGGTGTGTGAGGTCTTGAGACTGAGGCTAGGTTTAAGTACCCCTTAACCAACATTTCATTGGTCCACATGCCATGTCGGACAAACATCTTTCATAGAGCACATCATCTTTTTATGCAAGTACTCCTATCTAGGTACTGAGCACAATTCTAAGTCAATATTTTCAAAGCATAATCATCCCTCATCTTTGCCACTTGCATCTAGCATAAGTATCAACCTGTAAGATTCAAAATAGTTACACTTAGAATTAGCAAATAGATATAGCTCTTTATTTTACAAACCAATCCTATGAACTTTTCTCTTGCACATGCTTGAACCTAATTTACAAATGAAGTCAATTTACATTTCACATGCTCATTGAAGACCTTGTAGTCCTTAGCATCAAGTTGGTATTTCTTAGTCTCCAAATCATAAGTCAAGTTTGCAAGTGAAATTATAGACTCCAAGGATACACATTGATTGTCCACAAGATTGTATGTATAGCTCCTTGCACCCTCAACTTTTCGATACCATGCAAGATGTATCTCTACATTTGCAGGCCAGTCAAGAAGATCAATAGGACCCCTAGTCTTTTTCATAGCAGCTCCCACTTTTCTTCTCATACACAAATTCCAAGATACCATGTACCTTTATCTGCACCTTCCCTAGTGCTACAAATCTTTCCTTTCTCTTGCACCTTTTGTCATCTTTGGAAGACAAACCCTCAAATAAAATAGCACAATCTGAGCCTACTACAAGAGAAGTTCCTGGTTGAAACCTAATCTTTTTATCCATTGAAGAATAAATCCCACTTTTCACCCTTGTTACTCTGTCCTTAGATAGAGTTGGATTTTCATTTAGCTGATTCACAAGAGTACTCTTACACATTTTCTTGCCATCTATCTCTACAAAAGAACATAACTGGCTTTGAAATTTCTCCTCTTCATCAACTATCTCATCAAACACATGGCGTAACTCACATTCTGCGACTATCATTTCATCTTTGTCACATGTGCTCAACTCATTAGCACCTTCCTCTGTCTGAAGAGGAATGTCATCAACAATTCATAATCCAAAATTTGGTCATTTGCATTAGCAACCCTTATATCTTCAAGATCTCTCTCTTCCCTTGTGTCATGGCAGCACGAGATATCGTGAATGCCTAGTATTTTTCACACATCCTTCGCTTCACAAAAGCCCTCTCTTAAAGCTCGTACTATGTCCTCATCACAAGATACGGACATGTAGTCACCAAGATTGGCAAATGGAGCGCCAGGTGCACAATTCATTACAGTCCATATGCTTTCTTGCTTAGAGTGTGCTGCTGGAAAAACAAGCATGGAGCTTGATTGAATCTCGACGATCCTGTTTAGCACCCAACACTGCTTAACAAATTAACTCCATCATAACTCCTCTCATTTCTAACCATACCGCCAACTTTGCTAAAGACAATTTCACAAGTGTTTGACCCCGTTGCAGACAAAGTAACTTCTAGATGTGTATACTTTTCTCTGAATAGCTTCATAAGAAGAACTACAAAGTGGCAAGAGGGTTGAATATCATGGAATGTTTCTTTGCTTATGAAATTCTCCTTGAGTGTGTATATCACTTGTTTCATGATCCAAGTGCGCCACATCTTGAGGAAATACTCTAGATATTAAAAAAAAAAAGAATAACTATTGCCTTCTTTTGATGGAAAACATAAAGAAAGACACCTTGACTAAACACTGAGTACCTTAAAAAGAAGGAAACCTTGCCGGAAGCTTTCACTCTCTGAAATAATGAGAGAGTTGGAGACAAAAAATTATCAATTTATAAAGCTACTATTGAAAGATACATTTTTGTTCCAAGTGTTCTTTCTTGTTGAAATTGACTTTCAATGCGCAAATCCTTCAGAGGTGCTTGCACCTTACGTCCTGCCAATCTTTGGGCTGATCTCCAGTTTTGCCTGTCCTTTCTCTCCACATCACCCTCTTGCAATCCATGCTCATCAACCTTAAAATGTTGATATACAAGAGCAACAAGATTCAATGTAGCAATATCCTTGCCAAGGACAAGTCTTCTAGAAGCATTATCTACACGGTTAACCAACTTTTTCCCATTATGGATGAAGTTCCGATTCATGCAATCCCAAGATACTTCCATCATAATCTATGCTCGCTGCTAATGGCCACCCCTTCGAAGGAATAGAGAGTCAAATACCCACTTGAGAAGTGTAGTCATCTCTCATGAGTTTCCTTCTTTGAGCATTCGGGGTAAAGACTCCACGTGCACTGAGGTAACTGCCTCCTCCATGGCTGACTCACCATCATTACTCATCACGTGGAGTAAAAGATTTCAAGGAATCAGAGGTGTCTTGAGACAAGCTGTCTTAAGGATGATCAATCATTTCTTTCCTAGGTCAATCAGGCTTAGCCCAAACATTTCTTTTCTATCTACAAACATGCTCGTAGGTTTCTTGGAAGTTACCTTCCAGTTTTAGCCAGTTATTCCTTTCTAGTTCTTACGTATGCAATGTTAATTTATAAAAGACTTTAAGCTATTTAAAGACTTAAGTGAATAAATGGAAACCCACCTGAGACTGGTCAGCCATCTGCTGCTGTATTGGCGCCTGCAGACTCTCCTCCATAGCCCTACAACTAGTCCCAGTCTCATGGTCATGGGATGCCCTAGTCCTTTTGTGCGTTGTATCTTCCTCATCGGATAGAGGATTTCCTCGGGTCCTTTTCAGAGCCATAGTGGTAGCCTTTATAAAAGGATACTTAATCGATTAGAGAATTAAATGTATAATCTCTCTTATTCTTTTTTTTCCAAAAATGGGGATTTTGGGACTAAGTATCTTTGATAAATACCTAGGTGAAATATTTTCTCCTTAGCTTCCTAATCGTGTTATTGTTCTCCCATAATTGTCTTATAATTATCGGAGATATTTTAATAAATTCCTTATTTAATTTTTGTTCAAAAAATATTCTAATTAGGCTTTAGTAATCTATGAATTACTTATCTACTTGTGGGACATTTACCCTAGGTGGATTATGGCTAAAATTAGTCTAATCTGACTTAGATAAATTGCTATACTATTTTTCTAACCTCAAGATAATTTTCACAACTTCTTTAGCATGTAATCTACCTCTAATAAATAGCACATAATTATCTAACATGTTTTTCTAATTTCTTCCTTTAATTTATGGCTAAAATCGGTCTAATCTGATTTAGATAAATAGCTATATTATTTTTCTAACCTCAAGATAATTATCATGGATTCTTTAACATTTAAACTAACTTTGATAAATAGCACATAATTATCTAACATGTTTTTTTAATTTCCCTCTTTAATTTATGGATAAAAATAGCTAGTTTCAGCTTAATTAAATACTTAGATTAATTATCTACCAATGGGTAATTCACCTTGTGTTACTAATAGTATTTTATAACCTTGATAATTAAGTTAAGAATTTTTGATCTAATTAAATAGATTTCCCATCAGTTTTTTGATTAACAACAGTTAATTTTTGCCTAACTAATTACAAAAACTAATCAAAAAATTAAGAGATAATTTTTCTAATATCTTGAAAATCTAATACAGCTCTGATAATTATCTTATACTAATCCAAGTTTAATTTGTATAACTACCATTAATTTATCACCAAAAAGATTAATTTCAGTCCAATTATGGCTTAATATTTAATTAGATTCATATTCTGAATCTTAATCTTAGAAATCAACAGAGTATCAAGAATTAAAAGAGTAATTTAGAGTGTAAGTAAGTTTAATCTTCTTAATTATTAATTGGATTAATTAAGAAAATATACGTAAATTAGCATAGTTTTGGTAATTAAAAAGGGATTAAACTAATTATTGGGGATTAATCAAATAGAGTTTCTACTCTCTAGTGATTTTTGAGTAGAGTTCTCTCTAGGTGAGAGAGAAATGGCCAGGACTCCGAGTCTGAATGTTTTTTGTGAAGAGAGGGGGGGGGGGGGGGGGGGGGGGGGGGGGGGGGGTTTATAGGTTTTTAGGGCTTCTGAGCTACTTCCAGCTGTTACTTGCACCTCAAGCCAGCCCCCCAACCTTCCCCTAGCACCACTTGCTGCTAAATCCTGCCTGGGCAAGTTCATCATTGCCCAACACAGCCCCCCAGATACATAAAATCAATTTTTTCTTTTATTTAAACCTTTTCATGATTAATTTTGAAAATATCTGCAATTATGTATAAATATCTAAAAACCTTAGGATAGAAGTCTTTAGTAGTGATGATTACTAAACATTACAATTTATTTAATTAAATTAATCCACAGTGTACACTTCCAAAGCCCATAACTATGCCTGAATTCAGTTCTGAAAATTTCTAACCATAGTAAAGTCATGATTACGGTTCAAAAAATACCAATGTTTGCCACGGTTGGACAATTCTACATTGTTTTCTTAACAATCAGATTAATTTGATTATGCTTTGTACAATTTCCAAGGTTTCAGAAGGTGGAAACCTTACAACATCTTATGGAGGAAAAGAGAAAGCAATGATGATGTCATTTGTCAAAAGACGATGGGAGCATCTGCATACTCCTTTACATGGAGTAGGTTTTGTCTTGGATCCCAAGTTTCAGATGCACAAGAAATCTTCAAACAATGAAGTGATCAATGATTTCAAGAAAGTGTGTGCTCAACTGTTAGGCAATGTGGATGGACAGGTGGCATACACACAGAAGACGGCATATACTAGTAGAGAAGGAACATTTGGAGATCCTTGGCATATAGCTGCTATCAAGACAATGAGGGCACCAGTTTGGTGGAAAGAGTACGGTGGAGAAAAAGTGGAACTTCAACGTGTGGTTGTGAGAGTATTGTATGTTGCCGCCTCAAGCCTGTGAAAGAAATTGGTCTTCATTCACTTTCATGCATACTAAAAAACGAAATCGATTAACACTAGACTTGTAATGAGCCACAAAACTGGCTGAAGCCACAAGAATGGCTCACATTAGAATTCTAGTAAATGAAACATAACTTTTGTATAAGACCATATTAGGTAAAGTGGGAAAATCCCAATTCCCAGATTGGACAGCTTTCAATATATCATGTACAAGGTGCTGACGTTTTGTACTAGACTAAACATTTGAAAGAAACATTGGCCAAGAAAAAATATGGTTTTGGGTGGTTGCACCATCAAGAGACTAGTACATTGATTCCATTTTCATTTTTTATACTCTATTGTCCTACCTACAACTTATCTTAACATGGAGACATTGGTTTGAAGGCCCACAACTTGTTCAAGCTAAGGTCAAATGGAGTACCTGAATTTTTAGTTCAAGGTCCACCACTTGTCCAAGCTAGCACCCATTCAAAAATAAACCCACTTGTGCATGACATCAAAGCAATACATACCTCTAATCTAGAAATTCTTCACTTAAGGTACGACCCTTGTATAAAATGTGTAGCATATGTCAATTGCAACTTAGGAGGGATAGTTTCAAGGTGCATTTGTCTAAGATAGGCTATGGAGGAATGCAAAGTCCACTTCTTATCTAAGCTACAATTACTGAAAGGGTAAGCAAACGTGTTTACATAAAAATTTCTCTAAGTACTTCTCCATTGCAACATAGAAGGTTTAATTTGAAGTTCAAGAAATTAAGCTAAAAACATATATCATGAAATAAATACTACCCACAAGAAAACATTAAATATGTTATTTTATAACAAATTGGAGAAGTTAACGTCCAGAAGCATCCAATTATGCATAGACCCTAATAAAT
The DNA here is from genome assembly GCF_014529385.1 of Adiantum capillus-veneris. Classification (NCBI taxonomy): domain Eukaryota; kingdom Viridiplantae; phylum Streptophyta; class Polypodiopsida; order Polypodiales; family Pteridaceae; genus Adiantum; species Adiantum capillus-veneris. The sequence continues at coordinate 138,044,864 of NC_140938.1, forward strand.
AAATGCATGCATACATTGACATCTCAATACATGCACTTAGACTCCATGGTTTTCCTCTCAGCATATTTTAGTTTCCAAAACTCTCTTACATGGAGGATGTAAAATACCATTCTTGATTCAAACATTTTTCTCCACAAACAAGGTCTCTCACACAATTCAAAGTCCATGATTTCTTTTCTCCCAATGCAAACAATTAGACTTTATATTTTTCCTTTCAAAGACTTGTAGGTTCTAAAACTCTTTTATATGAAGGACACAAAAATAAATATTTTAGGCAAGCATGCATGCGAAGACCAAGATATTTCTTGCACATCCATGAATTCTCCATTCCATACTTGTAAAGGTTTATTTTGATATCAAACATAAGTTTCTCCTAGTTACAAATGGATGCAACCTTGATATGGAATGATATAGAATTGCTAAAGGAAAAAAATAATTTTTTTAAAATATATCATGATGAAACACAACCATAATCTAGTAAAATGAGTCCCCAAAAACAAGGTGCCATCTAGAACTACATTGAAATACACCCTAGTAATATAGTGAAGTCCCCTTAGACTAGGGTACAGTTCATCGACACATTTTTGTTCTAAAGCAGGATGTTTTGTCATTACATTGGATTCTCATGGTAATTGGATACACTCTAGTAATACATGGAAGTCCTCTTAGAGTAGAGTGCACTCCATTACAAGTCCCTTAGAACAGAGCACGATCCATCACATAGGATTCTCCTTATAATAGCATACACTAGAGTAATATGTGGAAGTCCCCTTAGAAAAGCCTTGCACTCCGTGTAGAAATAATTTTCTTTATTATAGGATACCCTGTAGAATACATGCAAGTCTCCTTAGAGTAAGGTGCACTCCATGCAAGTGTTCATCAAATTTACACATCTTTGTTTTAAAATAACCTTTGAATTATATAGTAATACAAATACACATCATACTAAAAGGACATCATCTGACCATAAAAAGGATCATTGTCAACCTTCTTTAGTGTTATCGCCTTGACACGTACACATGAAGGACATGATTTGTCTTAAGATCACTATACTGATTTACAATTGTGTTACGGGTATATTCTCTCTTGTCTCTTGCATACAACCATCCGAATAATCGTTTCTTGCAAGAATCTTTGAATCTGCTTAGGTGTTTGCCTCCACATATTTGGAAATATAAGATATGTTCCTGGCATATTCCACATCTTCCTATATGGACTATCATAAAAAATCAAGGTATTCTTTGCATCCAAGTCCTGAAACATCTTCCAAATATCCCTCAAGTTTTTATGATAAACCCTTCTAAATCCTAACATGAAGTTTGGATTTTGGCAACACTTGTTACTCATAAAGATCTTGAACTTTCTATAATGCTTTGGGAAACATTTTTGTGTGATGTGTTGCACTCTTGTTAGGTTATAGCAACTCCATATCCACAGCTCAAAGTATTCACCACAGGAATCCAAAAACATTTTTGCGTCTAGGCACACTGCATGATAAACTTCATCTTTGTCCTCCACAAGACGCATGTGTTGAGCCCAAGGTGGCATAGAATCTCCATGTTTTGTTTCAACTGTCTTCAAAAGCAGTCCTTCAAGGTCCAAAAAAAGCACTTTTTTGATATTCTTGACAGCAAGTGGCAGGTGACAAGGAGGCGATTGATATATAAGACAAGGCCTTGCATGAGGTTCGTTGGGTGCTTCAAAACCTTCCTTCAAATCATGCCTACAGATAGTCGACCCACTTTCTTGTAGTGATGACTCTGTAATTGAAAAACAAGAAATTTATTATGTTTCAAAGAATACAAACAATTTCTACATTTTCTACACTATGGTATTATGAGATGCCAAAGTACATCTTCAACTTCCTCATTGCTATAAACAAATCCCAATTGAAAACCTTACAAAGCTTCACCATTTCTCCAAGCTATGCTTCTTTGAAGAATGGCGAAAAGTAAGGTCTACCACCTGGCTAGGCTCCACTATGAATGGGAAAAAAGTAAGATCTACCATAGGTTCAAACTAGGCTTGATGATGAGGGGTCTCTTGTTTCAAGGTCTACCACTTGTCCAAGCTACACTTCATACAATATAGTGGTGGATAGCGAGATTGGATTGGGAATGGGAGAAAAGGTGTAAGGTCCACCAGTGTCCAACCTCTTAGGCTCTTTGTTAAATGTTTTCCTTCTCACTACATGGAGGACTTGTGATATGTTTCCCATGAGGGGCTTTACCAAAAGGTCCACCACCTATCCAAGCTTGCTCCATGGAATATCTAGAGATTTTTTTTTTTGAGACCTACAAGAAGAAACAAAAAGAAAAATTTGAGACCATGCACATGTATATTCAAGTATGTGAAACAAGGTTCAAGTCATAAAAGGTACCTTAGGAGTGTGTTTTATTTATCCTTATAAGATTGTTCTCAGCTTTGACCTTGTTTATATAAGCCTTTGCCGTGGTTGCCTTCAATGGTCCCTTTGTAGACATCCCAATTGCCTAGCTAGATTGATCAATTGTGGTGCCTTCATGCTTTCAACAGTTTTACCTTCCTTTTGTAGCATCTCTTGTATTTGGGCTCGTTTGATGTCATTGTTGTCGGTTTTGTCACTTGATCGATTGTGTTTGCCTTCAAGGATAGCTTCACCTTTGTCATATTTTGCAGGAGTTATCCTTCTTGTAAAGAACACCTTGGCTAACCAAGAATCATTTTTTTGCTTCCAATTATCTTTGATTTCTTTATATTCACTCTCATTTGTCAATGCTGGTTGTCCATAACGATTAGAGGTAATGAAATTCCGCACATCCCTTGTCTCATCCAGCTCAAACAAGTAGGAAAGCAACTCCTCCAAGAGCATATTGTCAAATTGGGATGGAAAAATACAATTGTTTGTAGAGGAAATGCATCCCTTGTAAGGAGAGTCATCAATAATCACTGTTCTTCGTGGGTCACATTCATACCCCATGGCAATTTTAGCTAGAGGCTTGAACATTGCCTCAACGGTTGGATTGTCAGGTCTAAATAATTTATTGCTTTGACAAGTGTAGCAACCTTCTTGATTCCAAATGGACAAGAAAGGCAATATACCTTTTGCTAAGCTCTCTAGTGTTTTAAGAATTTGAAACACATTGTTTCTAGTAGCTGTCGACCAAATTGCAACATTAAACCTCTGTAATATAGTCTTCAAGAATTGGATGCAACCTGGCCTAAGTATAATATATCTTTTTGAATCTAGTTGCACTGACTGGTGGTGTGAGGATGACTGAGGGGAACGTTTCAATAGCAGACCATTTAAGTCCAAAATAATTGTGAGTATGGATTTCTCAAAATCTGCACTAGATGAAGTAGCAACAAATGGAAATGGCTCTTGAGTAGACGTTCTAGTCTCTTTTGAAGTAGGTTGTATTGTTAAAGTAGGCATTTCTTTATTCTCACTGTTGCAAGCTTTCTCAAGGTGCACATCACCAAACTTCGGTATAGACATATCATTCACCTTGGACATGTCGGAAATAATAGAATCAAGGGGTTCAACAATTGCGGACTCAACCACAGGGACCTTATCTATCCCAATTTGCGAATCTAAAAAACACAAATAACATTGGTTTCTCAAAAATCACTAGAATTTAAATCACCAATTTTAAACATGTGGAAGTCAAACTTAGGAGTTTACTCAAGGTAAAATCAATATTATAATCGTTGCAACTATTTGTACACAAGGCAACACTATCTATACTACAATCTTTTGTGGAAAACTTGTACACCCTACACTTTAATAAAAATTAGTACTTAAGTGAATACTGAAGGCCACATAAAGTTAATAAAAATTGGTACTTAAGTGAATACTGAAGGCCACATAAAGTTAAAAACAACCATGATGTACTTGATTGAGATTTGATCCATTAAAGTCATACCAACACATGTAATTAAGACTTCTATCCATATAAATACTTGAAAACATCAAATAAAATCATAGTCAACAAACTATGTGTCTCCTCATTCAAGTCGACCAATAGTCTCAACACATGCATAGCCATAACCTCTTGATTTAATGTCTAAAGATAAGCCTTTATACAAAGGTGTTAATTTTGGACGTTTTGGACACTCGTACAATGCGAAGTATTTTTGTAATCCAGCACGTTTCCCTTTTCTATAAATTTACAAATCTATGCCTAGTTAATCTCTCTCTTCTTCTATATTCAATTCTTCTCTCAATAGAGACCTTAATAGAAGCAAGGTCTACCACTTGTCCACGACAGTGCAAGGAAATGGCTATTGTTTTAAGTCTACCACAATTAGACTCCACAGAAGGTTCACCACCAGACTTGTTTGAATTAGCCTCCATGGAAGGTCCACCACTTGTCCAAGCTATATGGGGTTGTTTGAAGGTCTAACACACTTCTTGAGATTGGGATCTATGTATGGTTCACTTACCCATGCTAGCCTTGAAAGTATAAAATAAAGGGGATAGTACGAGGTCTAAAACTCGTCAATTCAAGATCTTAAGTCTAGGTTAGTGTTTTTTTTTAAATCTAAGGATTCATCACTCAAAAATTATAACATTATTCTCTACATTTAAACCTTTAATCCTTGAAGATGAAAAAGATGGACTCGAAAAATACTACATAAAACAAAACCTAACATTAAGAGTATCAAATCAACAAGAATCAATGTTAACATATACAAGAAGTTCAAAACATGCGTCCTTCCATTTCCAAGTAGGTCTCCATTGACAAAGGAGGTTGGTCTTCTTCTCCTTCTTCTTCTTGCAGAGAAATCTCTTCTCTGATGGGCACATCATCAGCTAATTGCAAAGTAGGTTGTTGATCTCGAAGGCCAGCCCACTTTTCTATATCAGCATGGGCCTTAGCAAATTTGAGAAGACTGGTTGCTAAGGTTCCTTGCTCTTGCACGCTCTCAACTAAGTAGATGACATCTTTCTTTTGTTGTAATCCTTCTTGTGCAACCAGAGAGCCATCACTAAACAGGTCTACAAGCTTGCGATCTTCAAAACAGTATGTATGAATGTAGTACTTGATGAAAACTCTTTTTTTGGCTTCCAAATATTGCAAATCTGACATGCCTTCATTTTCTACTTGAAGCAAAGAACAATCAATCGGCAGGGGATGTTGTTCTAATCTCCTTCTCAGGTCTTCAAATGCATTACCTTGTCCCATGAAGACAATAACCACAAGGAATTGAACTGCTCCTTTGCAAGGTGCTAATGGAAAGTGATGCAAGATACCACAACAATGGTAGCTCACATTGTCTCCCATACTCTGGAATGCACATTGCAATTTTGTGAGTTTATAGAAATCTATAAATGCAAGAAACACAAATCCAGGATCAATTGAGCCTCCAGAAATAGCCAACATCCCATCCAAAGCATTGCTAAATATCTCCTCACTCCACTACAAGTTGTCCCCATAGTGTTTTGTCAAGTCTAAAATGCATAAGCCAATAGGAATTTGGTTGTTGAAGTGGCGCTTCAAGTAGAGATTTCCTTCCATCTGTAGGTTCACCACATAGATGGACCATGGAAAATCAAGAGACTCAATTTTCTCCTTGTGAAGTGAATTGCCCATTGCATGTATTTTATAGCTTCATCCGGAAAATCCAGTTTCTTTGTTCCACGCTTCAAGCTATTTTTGAGCCATTGCTCACATAGCACTAGAATGGTTTTATAAAATGCATCATTGATTTTCCACATGCTGACTATTTCCTCCCAATCTTTACACGATGATGACTCATTCAAAGCATTAAAGCCTTCAAAAAGTGCGTCTTGAATGAGTTTGTCTTGTTTGAGTTGCTTGATTAGATTATACATATCAATTACATCACCATCTTTTGCACTCTTTGAAAATAAAATCTTCTCATCTTTAATTTCTTCTTGAATGATCTCTACCTCTGATCCCTCACGACCACAAAGAAATCTGAATACCGTTGTTGGGGGTTTCTTGTTCTCCTCCTCAAGACTTTTAATAATTTCTAGCTAACAATCATAAACTCGATCGGAATATGCAACCATGTGTGCTTGTTTAGCAATCCAACTTGCTCGTGCACTCATTCTTGCCAATCGAGAAAAGTCTAGAAAGAAATATAACACCAATGAGAAGATTGAACTCAAGTGTTCAATTAAAGACAATAAGAAAGAAGAAGAAAGACACTTACATCCCATCCAGCATGAGATATATGTCCCTCTGCAACTCCAGTTGCTACCCTTGATGGTCGTCCTAAATAGATCCATTGACTTTGCAAATGCCACAATATTTGACTGTAAAGTTTCTTGACATACAATGCTTTAGCCTCATCATTTGCAATGGTAGATATAGCAGTTGCATCCATTGGAGGAGAATTTACAACAATACGAGCCTTTTGAAATTTATACACGTCAATCAATCTTTGAAATATCTCATTGTTTTTTTTTTCATTGTGAAGCAAAACATTTGCGGCATAAATTAAATGTTGGCCATCAAGAATCCAGTAATGATAATCTTGTAGTTTTCCCTCTTGTACCTCTTCTGCTGCCAAAGGTGTACCCTTCTTTGCCTTTTCATTTTGAACAGGCATTAAATATGCACACACTGCAGGCTTAGTTGTACTCCGGGAAAATCCAAATAGCATGCTTTCAACATGTTTTCCATCAATAGTACGTACATTATAGTGATCAGGAGCCAACCAATAATTTTGAATAGGGATATCAAACTTCTTATATTGGAAAGGGAAATAGCTTATATACTTATTCATTCCACTTGTATCTTTTTCTTGTACTTTCATGGCCTGTCTCTCTAGAGCTTCTGGATCCACGATTCTCATCCACACCATGTATATCTAGATACCAATTCCTTTGATCATTGCAAGTATACTCAATTGAGACAGCCGCCCTTGTAACATTTTTTTTTGGTGCCATATCTTCCTAGAAAAAGAACAAATTCAGGTGTTACTAAATAATATGTTCCATCACTTGTCCAACCTACTTCCAAGGTGGTTTGTAGGTCCACCACTTGTCCAAGCTAGCTCTACCAAAACAAGCCATCTCTATTGTTTCAAGGTCAGTGTGTGAATGGAGTGTAGCTACTATGTCTATTAGCATGAATGGTTTGGGGCAAAGGTCCACCACTTGTCCAACCTACTATCCATTGTGTCATGGAGGCTTTAGCCCAAGGTGGCTTGAAGGTCCACCACCTGTCCAAGCTAGCTCTATTGAAACAAGCTATCTCTATTGTTTCAAGGTCAACATGTGAATTGAGTGTAGCTACTATGTTTACTACCATGGGATGGTTTGGGGCATAGGTACACCCCTTGACCAACCTACTATCTATTGGGTTATGGAGGTTTTAGCCCAAGGTGGTTTAAAGGTCCACCACCTGTCTAAGATAGTTCTATTGAAACAAGCTATCTATGTTGTTTCAAGATCAATGTGTGAATGGAGTGTAGCTACTATGTCTATTAGCATGGATGGTTTGGGGAAGTGGTCCACCGCTTGTCCAAACTACTATCCATTGTGTTATGGAGGTTTTTGTCCTAGGTGGTTTGAAGGTCCACCACCTGTCCAAGCTAGATCTTTTGAAAGAAGCTATCTCTATTGTTTCAAGGTCAATATATGAAAGGAATATAGCTACTATGCTTACTACCATGGTTTTCTTGGTGCAGAGGTCCACCCCTTGTCCAACCTACTAATCATTGTGTTATGGAGGTTTTATCCCAAGGTGATGGTTTACATGTCCACCATTTGTCCAAGCTAGCTATATTGAATAGTCATATCTCTATTGTTAATTGAAGGTCATATTTTGAATCGAGTGTAGCTACTAGATTTACTACCATGGATGGTTTGGAAGAGAGGTCCACCACTTGTCCAACCTACTATACATTGTGTTCTGAAGGTTTTAGCCGAGGTTGGTTTGAAGGTCCACCACCTGTCCAAGCTAGATAAATTGCACAAATTTATTTCTATTGTTTCAAATTCAATGTGTGAATGGAGTATAGATACTTTGTTTACTACCATGGATGGTTTGGGGTAAAGCTCCACCACTTGTCCAACCTACTATCCATTGTGTTATGGAGGTTTTAGCCCAAGATTGTTTGAAGGTCCACCACCTGTTCAAGATAGCTCCATTGACAAAAGATATCTCTAATGTTTTAAGGTCAATGTGTGAATAGAGTGTAGCTACTTTGTTTACTACCATGGATGGTTTGGGACGGTTTGGGACAGAGGTCCACCACTTATCCAACCTACTATCCATTGTTTTATGGAGGTTTTAGCCCAAGGTTGTTTTAAGGTCCACCACTTGTCCAAGCTAGCTCTATTGAAAGAATCTATCTATATTATCTTAAGGTCAATGTGTGAATGTAGTGTAACTACTATGTTTATTACCATGGATAGTATGGGGTAGAGGTCCATCACTTGTCCAACCTACTATCCATTGTGTTATGGAGGTTTTAGCCCAGGGTGGTTTCAAGGTGGACCACCTGTTTAAGCTATCTCTAATGTTTCAAAGTCAATGTGTGAATGGAGTGTAGCAACTATCTCTATTACCATGGATGGTTTGGGGCATAGGTCCACAACTTGTCCAACCTACTATCCTTTGTGTTATGGATGTTTTATCCCAAGGTGGTTTGAAGGTCCACCACCTATCCAAGCTAGGTCTATTCACAATAATCATATCTCTATTTTTAAAAGATCAATGTGTGAATGCAGTGTAGCTAGTATGTTTACTACCATGGATGGTCTGGGGCAGACTTCCACCACTTGTCCAACCTACTATCCGTTGTGTTATAAAGTTTTTAGCCCAAGGTGGTTTGAAGGTCCACCACATGTCTAAGCTAGCTCTATTGAAAGAAGCTATCTCTATTCTTTGAAGGTCAATGTGTGAATGGAATGTAGCTACTATGCTTACTACCATGGGTGGTTTGGGGTAGAGGTCCACCGCTTGTCCAACCTACTATCCTTTGTGTTATGGAGGTTTTATCCCTATGTGGTTTTAAGGTCAATCTGTGAATGGAGTGCCCGGGGGATTCATTCTATATACAAAACGAGATGCCACCTATAAGCAAAAAACTTTGACAAAACCTCTATATACGACTTATATTAGGGAATATGACCCCCCTCTTTCTATGCTTATATGAAAATCAATGAAGAAAACTATCATACCCCTGTCTTACATATAAAATTTAGATCTCACATGATCTAACGGAGTAAAACTAGTCAAAAAGTGTGTAGCGTAGTGATTGGCAATGTACTAAGGAACCACTTCTATTGATAACTAGATGTATCCTCAATGTGTCTTAGTTTGACTTTCAAACTATATGCCCGATCAGCCTACAATGCCTACTCGTCCAATTCTAACCCATCCAAAGCTGGTGTAAATAAACCCTTGACCTGCTCCAAATCAACCCTTATCTATGACCGGCTTGATGCAAAACTTGATGTGTGACCTGAAAAAAAACTTCCCCTAAATTCATTTGAGTTCTGGTGTACATTGGTGACCAATCGTTACAAGTAATCAACCCGAGGGTCCCCCCCCCCCCATAAATATGATACCCCCTCCCTTATTTTTAAGCTTGGAAGATAAATTATTGGGGGTCTGTCCCTAAATTATACGCTTATGTAACTTGTTGAAAAAAAACTCTTCCCCTGTACTTACGTGGTGCAATAAGTTTTGCATGGTGAATCCCCCCGGATGGAGTGTAGCTACTATGTTTAGTACCATGGATGGTTTGGGGCAGAGGCCCACCACTTGTCTAACCCACTAACCATTGTGTAATGAAGGTTTTAATCCAAGGTGGTTTGCAAGTCCACCACCTATCCAAGCTACTTCTATTGAATAGTCCTATCTCTAGTTTGATCACGTCGATGGTTACGGATAGAGGTCCAACACTTTTCCAACCTACTATCCATTGTGGTGTTGAGGTCTTAGCCCAATATGGTTTGAAGGTCCACCACTTGTCCAAGCTAGATCTATTGAAAAAAGCTATGTCTATTGTTTGAAGGTCAATGTTTGAATGGAATAGAGCTACTATGTTCACTACCATTGATGGTTTGGAATAGAGGTCCACCACTTGTCCAATCTACTAACCATTGCGTTATGCTGGTTTTGGCCCATGGTTTTTTGAAGATCCACCACCTATCCAATCTATCTCTATTGAAAGAATCTATCACTATTGTTTGAAGGTTAAAGTGTGAATGGAGTCTAGATACTATGTTTACTATCATGGAGGGTTTGGGAAAGAGGTCCATCACTTGTCCAACCTACTAACCATTGTGTTATGGAGGTTTTAGCCCAAGGTGGTTTGAAAGTCTACCACCAGTCCAAGTTAGCTCTAATGAATAGACCTATCTCTACTCTGATAGCGTGGATGGTTTGTGATAGAGATCTAACACTTGTCCAAACTACTATCCATTATGTTATTGAGGTTTTAGCCCAAGGTGGTTTGAATGTCCACCACCTTTCCAAGCTAGCTCTATTGAAAGAAGCTACCTTTATTTTTTGAAGGTCAATGTGTGAATGGAGTGTAACTACTATGTTTACTCCCATGGATGGTTTGGGCAGAGTACCATCACTTATCCAACCTACTAGCCATTGTGTTATGTACGTTTAGCCCTATGTGGTTTGAAGGTCAACCACCTGTTCAAGCTCCCTCTATTAATTAGTCCTATCTCTACTTTGATAGCATGGATGGTTATGGCTAGAGGTCCAACACTTGTCCAACCTACTATCCATTGTGTTATGGAGGCTTTATCCCAAGGCGGTTTGAAGGTCCACCACCTATCCAAGCTAGATATATTGATCTCTATTGTTTGAAGATCAATGTGCGAATGGAGTGTAGCTACTACCATGGATGGTTTGGGGTAGAGCTCCACCACTTGTCTAACCTACTATCCATTGTGTTATGGAGGTTTAAGTCCAAGGTGGTTTGAAGGTCCACTACGTGTTCAAGCCAGCTCTATTGAAAAAGGCTATCTCTATTGTTTGAATATCAATTTGTGAATGGAGTGTAGCTACTATGTCTACTACCATGGATGGTTTGGGGCAAAGGTCCACCACTTGTCCAACCTACTTTCCATAGTGTTCTAGAGGTTTAAGCATAGGTAAGTTTCAAGGTCAGTGTGTAAATAGAGTGTAGCTACTTTGTTTACTACCGTGGATGGTTTGGGGTAAAGGTCCACCACTTGTCCAACCTACTATCCATTGTGTTATGAGGTTTTAACCCAAGATTGTTTGAAGGTCCACCACATGTCCAAGCTAGCTCCTTTGAAAGAAGCTATCTCTACGTTTAAATGTCAATGTGTGAATGCAATGTAGCTACTTTTTTTACTACCATGGATGGTTTGCGGTAGAGGTCCATAACTTGTCCAACCTACTATCTATTGTGTTTTTGAGGTTTTAGCCCAAGGTTGTTTGTAGGTCCACCAACTGTCCAAGCTAGCTTTATTGAATAGTCTATCTCTAGTCTGATTACTTGGATGGTTAGGGGTACTTTTCCAACCTACTGACCATTGTGTTATGGAGTTTTAGCCCATGGTGGTTTGAAGGTCCATCACCTGTCCAAGGTAGCTCTATTCAATAGTCCTATCTCTAGTCTGATGACGTTGATGGTTTGGGGTAGAGGTCCAACACTTTTCCAACCTACTATCCATTGTGTTATTGAGGTTTTAGCCCAAAGTGGTTTGAAGGTCCACCACCTGTCCAAGCTAGATCCATTAAAGAAGCTATCTCTATTGTTTGAATTTCAATGTGTGAATGGAGTAGAACTACTATGTTTACTACCATTGATGGTTTGGGATAGAGGTCCACCACTTGTCCAACCTACTAACCATTGCATTATGGAGGTTTTAGCCCAAGGTTTTTTGAAGATCCACCACCTATCCAAGCTAGCTCTATTGAAATAATCTATCACTATTGTTTGAAGGTTAAAGTGTGAATGGAGTCTAGCTACTTTGTTTACTACTATGGAGGGTTTGGTACAAAGGTCCATTACTTGTCCAACCTATCACTATTGTTTGAAGGTTAAAGTGTGAATGGAGTCTAGCTACTTTGTTTACTACCATGAAGGGTTTGGTACAGAGGTCCATTACTTGTCCAACCTACTAACCATTATGTAATGGAGGTTTTAGTCGAAGATGGTTTGAAGGTCCACCACCTGTCCAAGCTAGCTCTATTGAATATTCCTATCCCTACTCTTATAGCGTTAATGGTTTGGGGTAGAGGTCTAACACTTGTCCAACCTATTATCCATTGTGTTATTGAAGTTTTAACCCAAGGTGGTTTGAAGGTCCACCACCTAAGTCCAAGCTAGCTCTACTGAAAGAAGATATCTCTATTGTTTGAAGGTCAATGTGTGAATGGAGTGTAACTACTCTGTTTAGTACCATGGATGGTTGGGGTAATGGACCATCACCTGTCCAACCTACTAGCCATTGTATTATGCAGATTTTATCCCTATGTGATTTGAAGGTCAACCACCTGTCCAAGCTCTCTCTATTTAATAGTCATATCTCTACTCTGATAGCGTGGATGGTTTCGGTTAGAGTTCCAACACTTGTCCAGCCTACTATCCATTGTCTTATGAAGGTTTTAGCCCAAGGCAGTTTGAAGGTCCACCACCTATCCAATTTAGATCTATTGAAAGAAGCTATCTCTATTGTTTTAAGGTCAATGTGTGAATGGAGTGTAGCTATTATGTTTACTACCATGGATGGTTTGGGTTAGATATCCACCACTTGTGCAACCTACTATCCGTTGTGTTATGGAGCTTTAAGTCCAAGGTGATTTGAAGGTCCACCACCTATCTAAGCTAGCTCTATTGAAAAAAACTATCTCTATTGTTTGAAGCTCAATTTGTGAATGGAGTGTAGCTAATATGTTTACTACCATGGATGGTTAGGGGCAGAGGTCCACCACTTGTCCTACTTTCCATTGCGCTCTAAAGGTTTTAGCCTAGGTTGGTTTGAAGGTCCACCACCTATCCAAGCTCGATCTATTGAACAAAGATACCTCTATTGTTTCAAATTTAGTGTGTGAATGGATTGTAGCTTCTTTGTTTACTACCACGGATGGTTTGGGGCAAAGGTCCACCACTTGTCCAACCTACTATCCATTGTGTTATGGAAGCTTTATCCCAAGATTGTTTGAAGGTGCACCACCTGTCCAAGCTAGTTTCTTTGAAAGAATCTATCTCTATTGTTTGAAGGTCAATGTGTGAATGGAGTGTAGCTACTTTTTTTACTACCATGGATGGTTTGGGACAGAGGTCCACCACTTGTCCAACCTACTATCTATTGTGTCATGGAGGTTTGAGCCCAAGGTTGTTTGAAGGTTCACCACCTATCCAAGCTAGCTCTATTGAATAGTCCTATCTCTAGTCTCATCACATGGATGGTTTGGGGTAGATTTCCACCACTTGTCCAACCTACTATCCATTGTGATATGGATGTCTTAGCCATGGTGGTTTGAAGGTACATCATCTATCCAAGCTAGCTCTATTGAATAGTCCTATCTCTATTGTTTGAAGGTCAAAGTGTGAATGGACGGTAGCTACTATGCTTAATATCATGGACGGTTTGGGACAGAGGTCCACCACTTGTCCAACCTGCTATCCATTGTGTTATAAAGGTTTTAGTCCTAGGTGGTTTGAAGGTCCACCATTTGTCCAAGCTAGCTCTATGGAAAATTCCTACCTCTATTGTTTGAAGGTCAATGTGCACATGGAGTGTAGCTACTAGGTTTACTACCATGGATGGTTTGGGGAAGAGGTCCACCACTTTTCCAACCTACTATCCATTGTGTTTTGGACGTTTTAGCCCACATTGGTTTGAGAGTCCGCCACCTGTCCAAGTTAGATCTATTGAACAAATCTATCTCTATTGTTTCGAAGTCAATGTGTGAATAGAGTTAGCTACTTTGTTTACTACTATGGATGGTTTGGGGCAAAGGTCCACCAACCTTCCACCCTACTATTCATTGTGTTATGGAGGTTTTAGCCCAAGGTTGTTCGAAGGTCCACCAACTGTTCAAGCTACCTCCATTGAAATAAGTTATCTCTATTGTTTCAAGGTCAATGTGTGAATGGAGTGTAGCTACTTTTTTTACTACCATGGATGGTTTGGGGAAGAGGTCCACCACTTGTCCAACCTACTATCCATTGTGTCATGGAGGCTTTAGGACAAGGTGGTTTCAAGCTAGCTCTATTGAAAGAAGCTATCTCTTTTTTTTAAAGGTCAATGTGTGAATGGAGTGTAACTACTATGTTTATTACCATGGATAGCATGGGATAGAGGTCCACCACTTGTCCAACCTACTATCCATTATGTTATGGAGGTTTTAGCCCAGGGTGGTGTGAAGGTGGCCCACCTGTTCAAGCTATCTCTATTATTTCAAGGTCAATGTGTGAATGGAGTGTAACTACTTTCTATATTACCATGGATGGTTTGGGACATAGGTCCACATCTTGTCCAACCTACTATCCCTTGTGTTATGGTGGGTTTAGCCCAAGGTGGTTTGAAGGTCTACCACCTGTCCAAGAAAGAACTATTCAATACTCATATCTCTATTGTTTGAAGATCAATGCGTGAATGGAGTGTAGCTACTATGTTTACTACCATGGCTGGTTTGGGACAGAGGTCCACCACTTGTCCAACCTACTATCCCTTGTGTAATAAAGTTTTTAGCCCAAGGTGGTTTGAAGGTCCACCACCTGTCCAAGCTAGCCCTTTTGAAAGAATCTATCTCTATTGTTTGAAGGTCAATGTGTGAATGGAGTGTACCTACTATGTGTACTACCATGGATGGTTTGGGGTAGAGGTCCACCGCTTTTCCAACCTACTATCCATTGTGTTATGGAGGTTTTATCCCTAGGTGGTTTGAAGGTCAATCTGTGAATGGAGTGTAACTACTATGTTTACTACCATGGATGGTTTGGGACAGAGTTCCACAACTTCTCCAACCTACTAACAATTTTTTAATGGAGGTTTTAGCTCAAGGTGGTTTGAAGGTCCACCACCTGTCCAAGCTAGCTCTATTGAATAGTCCTATCTCTAGTCTGATCATGTTGATGGTTTGGGGTAGAGGTCCTGCACTTTTCCAACCTACTATCCATTGTGTTATTGAGGTTTTAGCCCAAGGTGGTTTGAAAGTTCACCACCTGTCCAAGTTTGATCTATTGAAAGAAGTTATCTCTTTTGTTTGAAGATCAATGTGTGCATGGAGTGTAGCTACTATATTTACTACCATGGAGGGTTTGGGACAAAGGTCCATCACTTGTGCAACCTACTAACCATTGTGTTATGGAGGTTTTAGTCCAAGGTGGTTTGAAGCTCCACTACCTGTCCAAGCTTGCTCTATTGAATAATCCTTTCTCTACCTTAATAGCGTGGATGGTTCTATGTAGAGGTCAATCACTTGTCCAATTTACTATTTCTTGTGTTATAAAGGTTTTAGCCCAAGGTGGTTTGAAGGTCCACCACCTGTCCAAGATAGATGTATTGAAAGAAGCTATCTCTATTGTTTGAAGGTCATGTCCAAGCTAGATCTATTGAAAGTAGTTATCTCTATTGTTTGAAGGTCAATGTGTGAATGTAGTATCTACTATGTTTACTACCAGGGATGGTTTGGGGCAGAGGTTCACCACTTGTCCAACCTTCTAACCATTGTGTTATGTAGGGTTTATCCAAAGGTTATTTGAAGGTCCACCACCTGTGCAAGCTATCTCTTTTTAAAGAAGCTATCTCTATTGTTTGAAGATCAATGTGTGCATGGAATGTAGCTACCATGTTTACTACCACGGATGGTTTGGGGCATAGGTCCATCACTTTCCAACCTACTAACCATTGTGTTATGGAGGTTTTAGCCCAAGGTGGTTTGAAAGTCCACCACCTATCAAAGGTATCTCTATTGAATAGTCCTATCTCTACTCTGATAGCATGGATGGTTTAGGATAGAGGTCCAACCCACTATCCATTGTGTTATTGAGGTTTTAGACCAAGGTGGTTTGAAGGTCCACCACCTCTCAAAGCTAGCTCTACTAAAAGAATCTATCTCTATTGTTTGAAGGTCAATTTGTGAATGGAGTGTAGCTACTATGTTTAATACCATGGATGGTTTGGGGTAGAGGTTCACCACTTATCCAACCTACTTACCATTTTGTTACAGAGGTTTTAGCCCAAGGTTGTTTGAAGGTCCACCATCTGGCCAAGCTAGCTCTACGGAAAGAATCTATCTCTATTGTTTGAAGGTCAATGTGTGAATGAAGTGTAGCTACTATGTTTACTACCATGTATGGTTTGGAGTAGAGGTCCACTTGTCCAACCTACTAACCATTGTGTTATGGAGGTTTTAGCCCAAGGTGGTTTTAAGGTCCACCACCTGCCCAACCTAGCTCTATTGAATAGTCCTATCTGTTTTGTGATAGCATGGATGGTTTTGGGTGGAGTTCCAACACTTGTCCAACCTACTATCCATTGTGCTATGGAGGTCTTAGCCCAAGGTGGTTTAAAGGTCCACCACCTGTCCAAGCTAGCTCTATTGAATAGTCCTATCGCTATTGTTTGAAGGTCAATGTGTGAATGGAGTGTAGCTACTATGTTTACTACCAAGGATGGTCTGGGTAGAGGTTCACCACTTGTCCAACCTACTAACCATTGTGTTATGGAGGCTTTAGCCCAAGGTGGGTTTAAGGTCCACCACTTGTCCA
Organism: Adiantum capillus-veneris; assembly: GCF_014529385.1. Classification (NCBI taxonomy): domain Eukaryota; kingdom Viridiplantae; phylum Streptophyta; class Polypodiopsida; order Polypodiales; family Pteridaceae; genus Adiantum; species Adiantum capillus-veneris. The sequence goes on from NC_140938.1 coordinate 138,061,544, forward strand.
AGCTCGCTCTATTGAATAGTCCTATCTCTACTGTGATAGCATGGATGGTTTCGGGTAGAGGTCCAACAGTTGTCCAACCTACTATCCATTGTGTTATGGAGGTTTTAGCCCAAGGTGGTTTGAAGGCCCACCACCTTTTCAATAGTCCTATCTCTATTGTTTGAAGGTCAATGTGTGAATGGAGTGTAGATACTATGTTTACTATCATGGATGGTCCGGGGTAGAGGTCCTCCAATTGTCCAACCTACTATCCCTTGTGTTATAAAGGTTTTAGCTCAAGTTGGTTTGAAGGTCCACCACTTGTCCAAACTAGCTCTATTGAAAGAAGCTACCTCTATTTTTTGAAGGTCAAGTGTGAATGGAGTGTAACTACCATATTTACCCCCATGGACGGTTTGGGGAAGAGGTCCACCACTTGTCCAACCTATTATCCATTGTGTTTTGTTTTAAGGTCCACCACTTGTCCAAGCTAGCTCGTTTTAAATGAAATTTCCTAAATTTAAATAATCCCATCTAAATTTCAATTAAATCACCCAAATTTAAATGATCCCGCCTAAATTCAAATCAAGCCGCTCAAATTTAAATAATCCCACCTAAATCAACTTCACCATCTCGCTTAAATTCAAATTTTCCTATCCAAATTCAAATTTGAAAGCAAGTTCATTTAAAAGGATGTCTTTGTCCCGCCTAAATTCAAATCTGCCCTTGTTGAATGACATTTTTTGCATCTATAGCCAAACAAGGTCCACCCCTTGTCCAAGCAGTAACACTAAGAAAAACCCCAATGTTATACATCCACCAAAATTCTAGCTCAAATATTTCATATTTCAGTCATTTCAGAAACAACAGACAAAGAAAGTAGCCATCAGCAACTCAACAAAGACCAACCATTTGGCCAAATGAAGGTTTAGGCAATTGACACAAGTAAGTCAACTTGTCATTCACGTTTATTGTTAATACACTATGTATTTAATATTACACAAAGAATATATTTTCATATCTCTGTATGTTTGAAATATGTGTATTTGCATAATAAGAATACTAAACCCTACACCCTAAAAACGTAAATTACGTCACTTTGAAAAAAAGAATGACAGAGAATTGATGAGAGAGAGTGCGAGAGAGGGAGGGAGGGAGAGAGAGAGAGAGAGAGAGAGAGAAATATGTACCTTTCTGCTGTGTCAACTTGTTTTGCTATGTCAATGTGTTCCACAATAGCAACCTGCTTTGCAATAACGACCTGCTTTACAATAGCAACCTGCTATGTGATGGTGCAACCTTCTCTGCGATGACGACCTGCTCGATGATGGCAATAGTGACCTGATTTTCTCAGATGGTGATGGTGAATTGTTTTGCGGTGTCGAGTTGCTCTACGATGGCAATACCACCTGCAATAGGAACCTGGTTTGCAATAGTGACGTGCTCTACGATGGCGACATGCTCGGCGATGGCAGTAGCGACCTGTTCCTCTAATGACGACCTCTACAACAATACCTACTTTGTGTTGTGCGTAAAAGAGACCCTAGGTTTGTGTTTTTTGTGTGCGAATGCCACGTAAGCAGTGAACACGGCACGGCCTTTAAGATTATAAGGATAATGACCTAAATTGTGGTTTGTGCATCATGGCACCTATGGGACCTAAACTTCAAATATAGCTTGTTTTGAGTTTTATTATCTTGTTTCAAGTCCAAGTTGCTTGTTCTTTCATAACTTTTGACTGGGAACCCAGAATATAGCAACCAAGGGCTAGGATGAAAGCTTGCGAGATAATATGCACACCTAGATCTTTAAAGGCTTTTCTTAATACCTTTTTGAAGTTAAAACTTTTGGGGTACCCAACTTAAGCATCCTTACCCTAAAAAGTCTAGAGAGACACAAGTTTCATATCAGTTTCAAAGGCCACCTGCATAGAATTAAAGCACAAAAAGGGACAATTAAGTTGTTCATATTCCCAAACTCTATCACATGGCTTCACTTGAAAACCAATCTAGTAACGATGTGATGAAAGGATGAATGTTCAGGGAATTGGTGGAAGCAGCACCGCTGTTAGACCTTCCTAGCATATAACTTCTTGGCCAAAAGGGTAATCAAAATAGAGACAAGTTACGTTATTAAACCGGTCTTATACTTTTCCATGACTTCTTCTGTTGCTTTTTGATCCCTTCACATCGGGAAGCAAGATATTAGCCCAAAACCTACATGACTCACTTGTTCAACATGTAGTCTAACATAGTAGGCCTAGTCCACTATCTGCCACCGGGACGCACTGTCAATTGTCCAACCAATTTGTTATTGCATTAGTATTTTACCTTCAGCATTGGCCATTAAAACTAAGTCCACCACTTGTCCAAGCTATACTGTGGCAACGCCCTATCCATTGCCACCACTTGTTTCGCCCGCCAACCACTTTGTTTTTGCATTAGTAGTTCATCTTAGTCATGGACCATTAAAACTAGGTCCACCACTTGTCCAAGTTGTACTACTCTAACATAGCACTAATTGTCCAACCATTTTCTTCTTGCATTAATATTTCACCTTCGACATTTGCCATTAAAATCTAGTCCACCACTTGTCCAAGCTATACTTCTAGTAAGCCTCGTCCACTTCCACCACTTGTTCTGCTCGCCAACCACTTTGTTTTTGCATTAGTAGTTCACCTTGGTCATGGGCAATTAAAATTAGGTCCGTCACTTGTCCAAGTTGTACTACTCTAAAATAGCATTATCCGCAACTGGGTTCCACCGCGCCAATTGTCCAACCAATTTGTTCTTGCATTAATATTTCACCTTTGGAATTGGCCATTAAATTAGATAGTAAAGCTGGTCCACTAACCAACTCCTTCTTGCATTTGTAGTTCACCATTTGGCATTGGCCATTAAAACTAGCCCACCACTTGTCCAAGCTATACTCTTAGTAGGCCTCATCCACTTTCCACCACTTGGTCTTCTCGCCAACCATTTTGTGTTTCCATTAATATTTCACCTTAGTCATTGGCCATTAAAGCTAGGTCCACCACTTGTCCAAGCTATGCTTGAACATAGTAACCCTAGTCCACTATCCACCACCAACCACTTTGTTCTTCCATTAGTAGCTCAGCTTCAACAAGGGCTACTTGGATATTGGAAATTGAAATTGTTCATTAAAAGTAGATCCACCACTTGTCCAACCTTGCTTACATTTTCAGAAGCAGTGACTACTTGGACACTAGGAAGCAGGGTCTTGCACTAGTTCACCTTGGATAATGAGATTTAAAACTAGGTCCACCACTTTTCCAAGCTATGCCACTAAAATAGGGAGGGGTTCTTGAGCCAATATCCACCACTTCTCAAACCTTGCTTCCATTGAAAGAATAAGTCCTACTTGGACATTGAGATGCACGTTCTATAGTAGTTCAGTGATTACATTAGAACTAGGTCCAACCTACTACCCGTTATCTTATGGAGGCTTTAGCCCTAGGTGGTTTTAAGGTCCACCACCTCTCCAAGCTAGCTCTATTGCAAGAAGCTATCTCTATTGTTTCAAGGTCAATGTGTCAATGGAGTGTAGCTACTATGTTTACTACCATGGATGGTTTGGGAAAGAGCTCCACCACTTGTCCAACCTACTATCCATTGTGTCAGGAGGCTTTAGCACAAGGTGGTTTGAAGTTAGCTAGCTCTACTAAAACAAGCTATCTCTATTGTTTCAAGGTCAATGTGTGAATGGAGTTTACCTACTATGTTTACTACCATGGATGGTTTGAAGAAGAGGTCCACCACTTGTCCAACCTACTATCCATTGTGTCATGGAGGCTTTAGCACAAGGTGGTTTGAAGTTCCAACAATGTCCAAGATAGCTCTACTGAAACAAGCTATCTCTATTGTTTCAAGGTCAATGTGTAAATGGAGTGTACCTTCTATGTTTACTACCATGGATGGTTTGAAGAAGAGGTCCACCACTTGTCCAACCTACTATCCACTATGTCATGGAGTATTTAACCCAAGGTGGTTTATTGAAGGTCCACCACATGTACAAGCTAGATATATTGAAAGAAGCTATCTCTATTATTTCAAGGTAAGTGAGAGAATGTAGTGGAGCTACTATGTTTACTACCATTGATGGTTTGGGGTAGAGGTCCACCACTTTTCCAACCTACTAAACATTGTGTTATGGAGGTTTTAGCCCAAGGTGGTTTGAAGGTCCACCACCTATCCAAGCTAGTTCTATTGAATAGTCCTATCTTTATTGTTTGAAGGTCAATGTGCGAATGGAGTGTAGCTACTATGTTTACTACCAGGGATGGTCTAGGCAGAGGTCCACCACTTGTCCAACCTACTAACCATTGTGTTATGGAGGTTTTAGCCCAAGGTGGTTTTAAGGTCCACCACTTGTCCAAGCTAGATCTATTGAAAGAATCTATCTCTATTGTTTCAAGGTCATTGTGTCAAAGGAGTGTAGCTACTATGTTTACTACCATGAATGGTTTGGGGCAATGACTACTTGGACACTAGGAAGCAGGGTCATGCACTAGTTCACCTTGGACATTGAGCTTTAAAACTAGGTCCACCACTTGCCCAAGCTATGCCACTTAAATAGGTAGGGGGTTCTTGAGCCAATATGCATCACTTCTCAAACGTTGCTTCCATTGAAATAATTAAGGATTACTTGGACATTGAGATGCAAGCTCTATAGTCGATTAGTGATGACATTAGAACTAGGTCCACCATTTGTCCAAGCTATGTTGTAATATAGTAAGTGGGTCACCATTTATCCACTTTCATTGGGGCTCCTCAAATTGAAAGTCGTTGGACTATTAACATTCATAACCCTCATGTCTTTTACAATGGAAATTCTAAAATTTTGCTCAAAGAGAAGAACCTATGTACTTGACAACGTATTTTTTTCACTTACAGGATGGACTTTGAATCTGGGGAGAAAGTACATTTGATTCTTGATAATGAAATTGTTGGTATTGGTTGTGTGTGTAGAATAGATCCATATTCCACATGTGGTGGTACAAAGATAGGGCAAGGAAATGTATCTATACTAGTGGAGGAATGTTTTAAGGATGTGGTGCTCCCTTTTCCTACAATGGATACTACATCGCTCCAAAGCTCATTATGGAGTGCCGTTTGATGGCCCAAGCTTATTTTGCAGTCTTCCATGGTAAATGACAACCCAATTGACACAAATGAAATGGCGATGAACAAGGGGATCAACCTCATCCTCTACTTACAGATGCAATATCTATAACAAGCCCAGAGTTAGAAACATTCAAACGAGAATCTTGGAGAAATCAAAGGGTACTTTTAAAGGATGAAAGTATGATGTAGATTGTACATGAATGGACCATCTTATATGTATTTCCAAACGGTTATGTTAACTTTCATGTACTTGGTGATGATTTTGTGGGTGTGGGTATTGAAAGGGAGAATGAAATTAGTGAGAACATGCCTGATGTGGCTAGCATCACTTTGGTAAAGTGGCCCATCAAGCAGACAACCATGTTGTACGGGATGCCATTACAACGTTTTGTTCCTATTAATGGGATGCATGCTAGATGTGCAGAATTTGATGTATCCAATGATGATAATTCTAGAAAATATGGTGATGGGAATACCGTTGCTACACTGTTAAGGAAGCGGCGCTACACTTTTATCAATAGATCTTGAAAAACAAGAGCAGCACCAGCTTCTGCTTTTTATCTTGCAACTGAGTCAATTCAAAGGGTTTCATGTATTGATTGTTGTGGAAAAAAATACTATCAGTTTGCAGATCGAGATATGGTGACAAGGTTACTGAAAGAGTTTTGGAGAGAGTCTCAAAAAGCACACACTATTTATGTTTATGATGTCCTATCTATATACTATCAGAAAGATGAAAACATGCGATACCAATTCAAGATAAATGGCTCTATTGTTTGTTGTAGAGCATGGTATGAGCTACATGGAATACCAAAGACATCATTTTACCGCTACAAGGAAAAATTTGAAAATGGTGTGCGCCATTATGTGCATGATAACACATGCAGATTGAGAGGAGGACTTCAACATACTAATTTAGCAAGATCATTGCTAAATGAGTTTGTGGATAACAACTCTAAGAAGATGCCACACAGAAGTAGAACACTACTAGATGGCTCAAGAGACACTCAATTAGTAATTCCATCAATGTAAAAACAGGTTGACATTTTAAGCGAAATCAACACGACACTTGACCAAATGGGTTATGAGAAGAAGTTATATCAGTCTTCTTTTGGTAGTATGTGGAACAAAGAGTATGCACATGTCACTTTAACACTAGAATGGTAACCTAACAGGACATAAAAGTGTCCTTTCAGGGTTTTGGGAAAAATTTCCAAAACCATAGTAGATCCACTCATTTTGAAAAATCCTTTCATGAGCTTATAGTTCAATAACTACTACATATGGAAAAAAATGAGAAACTTGTAATTTTTTTCATCCCTTGGTCACTACAAGCCTCCAAAGTTGATGGACCAGTGCATTTTTCCCAAAACAGCAGTTTCTTACGATTGATTGCATATAAATAAGAGTGGGGATTTTGGTAGGACATGAGATAAAATGCCCCGTTAACTTCAATGGGTTGGTGAGAAAAACATATGGCTGCTTTTACCTCACTCATTTTTTTTTGGGCAAAAAAAATAGGTACAAAAAAGTATACTATGCTATATATCATATTAGGTCCCCCAAAACTCAAGGAAGATTAGCTTTATGTTATACATTACACTTACACAATCAAAATTGAATTTGGATATCAAGAAAGCCACCAAAAAAATCATAAAAGTGCTAATTTTGGCCAATAAATAGGATTATGCAATTCTTGTAAATTGGTCATAACTTTCAATTTTAACACTTAGCTCTCTCTACAAGAATCAAAACATGTTGAGAACTATGAAGGCCTAACCTCTAGCCATCTAAACCTCACAAACATGAAGTTTAGAGTGGTATAGTTGCCAAAAATTGAAAAAAAAAAGCCAAAAATAGGACCCGTTTTTTCACACAGTTTAGGTTCAAAAATGTTGTGCAAGAGTAAGGTTCATGGTGAGATCAATACTCCAAAAAAAAAATGCTAAGTTTTTTTCAGCTCATAAGGCAACTTTGTGGATATATAGCACCTAGAAATTCATTTTCATACTCTTCAAATAATTCAAGAAAATGCTCACTTAACAGGACACAAAAGTGTCCAAGGACATAAAAGTGTCCTGTTACCATTCTAGTGTTAACAAAGACAAGTGAGTTCTCTAAGTGCAATGTTTGTAGTTCAATCAAGGCAAGGCTATAAGCTAAACCTTCTCTTGATAAGAGATCTCTTCTCTTGAGAGAGAGAGAGAGAAGTTCACATGCCACAACAAAAGAAATTGCAGGAGCCTATATTATGCATGGTGCACATATTCAAAAACTCAACCACAAAAGTATGTATGCATCATTCATGATAAGATGGATCAAAAGAAGACTGCAATTCATGATAAGATGGATCAAAAAAGTATGTATGCATCATTCATGATAAGATGGATCAAAAGAAGACTGCAATTCCTAGATTACGCGTTCCTAAGAGTGTGGACTCCGGATACAATTTGCAAGTGGCATTGATAGGTATGATCACTCATGGACATGGAGAAGGTAATTACGGTCACTTTGTCTTGAATGGTTTGTGGCCAGCTGATCCAACTCTTACAATTGGCTCAATTGCTAATTGTTTACATAACCTAGAGAGGATAGATAAGCATCCTCTTGGTGATCTAGCAACCAACGGACTACCAAGGATCTCTATATCACTACTAAATGCTTTGAACTCAAGGAATGATTTGGACTACCATAACGTGAGTAACAAAAAAGAGCCCATTGTGTAGACATCAGAAACTACAGCAGAGGAATTGGGGTCATCATTTTGCAAGTTACCGGAGAACTTGTTACTACAATTAGATAATTGTGCAGGGGAGAACAAAATTCGATACTTATTTGCCTATTTGTCCATGCTTGTTGCAAGGGGCGCTTTCAAAACCATTCAACTACGATTTTTGATGGTTGGGCATACACATGAGGACATAAATGCAATGTCCAGTAAGTTTCCAGAGAAGTTGAGAGTTACACAACCTTATACTTTGCCTCATTTGATGGATACACTAAGGAATAGCTCATCTTCATCTCCAACTCCATTTATGCTCACAAAGGTCCCTGATTTCAAGAAATATTGTGATGGCTATCTTTGTGATGGACAAGACATACTTGTTGGCCATTCCAAACCTGTTCAATTTAGGTTTTTTATGCAAGATGAGACACCCATGATGCAATATAAGGCACACGTAGGTGTATCAAATTGGAGTGGAAGTATTCGCCTTTGGAAAACTGACATAGAAGGAAATCCAATGTTACCACATGGAGATCCACCTTTGGTACCAATGGCAGAGTATGTCAAGGCCCATGAAGAAGTGATTTTTGGTTGAAGAATTATATTAAGTTTTGGCAAAATTTAGGAAATGGTTCAAGTGTGCCACGATATTATAGGCCCGTGATAGATTACCGGACCAAGGTAATTGAAAAGCTTGGAAGAGCAATCATATCAGAGGGAGTCTTGTACGAACAATTTTGGCCAAAAACACAAGAATCTCGTCACGAACAATGCAGCACAATGATCTTACAGCAAGGAGCCGAAAGATTCGTAGGTCTTGAAGAGCTAAATGATCATTTCTGTGGTCCTCAACGAGATAGACCAAGGGAAGAGTTTGACCCTCTATATGATGTGCACCGAGGTGACTTTGTTATGCTACTTCCAAGTGACATGGATATCTATCCAGTTTGGCTTGCAATGGCTTTATCAAACATTGACAATGAGCCTACATCACCAAACTACACAAAAGTTTTGATTCAATATTGGGCACCTTGTGCAAGAAAGAGTCTCAAGAAAGAATCTGTAGATGCGATTGTTTGGTCTTGGAGACCCAACAAAGAAGGTCCATTTGCAAGGATTCAGATTCCAGAAAGGCATGCTCTAAAAGCTAAAACTGGCCTTGCTCGTGCACATCATCAACCACACTTGGATCTAAGTTTGGACATCGCATCCAATTTGGAATAGATTATATGGAGCTTCTATTGCTACTATAATGGTTGTAAACAAGACCTTTGATTGTAGTGACCTTTCTTTCTTTTATTTCATTACTAGTATTTATTCAAATTCATGATTTGTGCATCCTTAATTTTTGGTGTTTATCAACACCACAATTCTTTAAGATTTCACTCTACCCCATCAGCAACAAGTATATCAACATTTTTACCACTTCAAATGGAAAATTCCCAAATTACATGAAGTTAGTCAATTTGTAGATTCCCATAATGAGAGATTTTTTACCATAATACCTAATATGGTCTTGTATATGACATCAAAATTTCATGAAACTTCTTAATTATGTGTTCAAGATATGAAAAATATTTCTAAATACACAATTTACATGAAAAGCTCAAAAATTTAAAAAAATACTTTTCTAAAATTAGTATATTTTACGTAAAACTGCATTTCAATACTTTACTTGGAGAAGTAAAAAATATCGGTAGTCTTTGTATATGGGTTAAAAAAGCTTGGTACATCTATCACATACCTATTGAGGGATTTTAAAAAGAATTTTAGACCTACTTAACAATGATTTGATTTACTTTCAAAAGAAAATAGAAAAATTTTGTCCATCCATACAAATTAGTTATAGAAGATGGCAATGGAAAGACACCGTTAGACCTTCAATTAGCTATGTACTATTTTTTATCAACTCATATTAAGTGTTGGTCATAATTCCTTGAAACCATTTTCTATTTAGATAACTAGCATAGTGTTGAGAAAGTTTTTACAAAAGTTTCAAAAAGCCACAAAAGTGGCTGATTTTTTACAAGACTAGTGTCCTAAACGAGTTACAAATACACCAAATTTACACCAAATGCGTTTCACTATACTAGCTCATCAATGGTGTAAACAAAAGAGGGAGGGAGGGGGTATAAATAGGGAGTCCTGGTTCAAAAAACTATACAAATTACTATAGGTAGGGAGGAGGGGGCTAGTTTTGATGGTGAGTTATTCCTCCATAACTCTAGGAGGTACATGCAAAAAAGCGATGGAAAGTAATTAGGTGGGAAGAAAGGGGGGGAATACAAGATATTAGGGGCTAGTTAAAGATTTTGTGGGCCTTGGTTAAGAGCTAGTCAAAAAAGGTTTTAATGATACTTGTAAGGTTAACAGGATTAGGAAAGGATATAAGAAGGGAAACATATGAAGGGTAGAAGCGGGGTGGAGGAGAAGCGGATTAGGTAGGATCGGGCTTTTTTTGAGAGGAGGGTGTGAAGGTTTGGAGCATTAACCCAACACACGATTGGTTTAGGAAGGTGTGCAAGCTCGGAATTATCTTTGAGAAGTTTAGAGAGGGGTTTAAAACAAAGGGTTTACAAGCTCCAATAGAGGGCTTTTTCCAAATTTCTATAGACTATCACTAAGCCAATGCTCTTGCAGAATCTTAGCTAGTTTTTAAGATTGCCTTGAAAAATAATTGACAAAGATTTAGTGTAATTACCGACAAAAGAAATACATCTTTGATGACCAACATCTAGTCCAAAAGAAAGTTACACTTTTGATGGCTAACATCTTGCTACAAGGAAAAAGATTTTAACTCAATAAAAGGCTGGCATCATTTATACCAATGGCCGCGGAAATTTATTCCCATCCAAGCGCATGTGGGTTAAGTCTCCATACAATTCTTCAAATGATTTTCTATTCTTTTCTTGTAGAAGATACCCAGCTTTTACAATCTCTTGAATATGGTATGCTTCACTTGCTAAGCGAGATGCTAGCAAATTAGTATTGTATTCCATAGACAACTCCCTACAAAACTTGACCAATTTATCAATAAGCCATGCTAATGCATAGACATTACCCTCTCTGGTATACACATGGTCATTATGTGTGTCCTTCAATAGCTCTGGAGCAATCCAAGATTTAGGCTTATAGGCTTTGCTTTGACAGCAACTGAGTGGCTGTCACCTCTCTGATGCAGGCCTCATGGCTAATCCCCAATCAATGATGCCAACTGAAGGATCTAAATCCCTAATAAAAACCAACATAACATTGAAAGGATGCAGGTCACAATGAAGAATGCCCAACTAATGGGTATAGGCCATTGTGTCTGCTAAGGCAGCTATGATATTTGGTAGATTTTTCGCAAAGGCCATGACTCGAGTTAATTCTCCTTGATTCACCTTAGCTACCTTACCTTTACTTGAACATGTGCCATCTTTCTCTTCCTTCTTCACAATTCGACTAAAGGTACCTTTCTCAAAAGGTAGACTGTGCATCATTTTCACAATGCTTCCTCCATTGAAGTAAAGAAAAATGGCTATCAAAGTCTCATTGCATGTATGTGCAATACTGTGCATAATCCCCCTCTATTGAAGATCATAACTGAATTTATCCTTGAAGGACTTCAATTTTTGTCCAGACATTCCTACACATGTATTTTTACTTGGAAGATACCATCAATTCTTACTTGGAAGCATGTACCAAAGGAGCCGACACCCAAGTTTTGTAAATAGGTGATAGTATCAAGCGGTATGCCAAGTGTCAAAGTACACTCTAAGTTTCTCGCACACCTCTGCAAAGAGTTCATAATTGGATGTCCATGGAATTCTATCTCTGACACCGTTGGAGAAAGGGAATCGGGGAACACACCCGGCACAAACACAAAGGCCTCTCTATAGCTCAAGGTATCCACAACATCCCTATCCTCTCGGAAAACACCTTAAAAAAACACTCTTCACACTAGTAGACCACCACCTGCTCAATTTGCAGTACTCACACACTCCACAAATCCACCACACAATGCACACCTATTGCCACGTTCTGTCTCCACCCTTACACACACACACACAACCACTCAATCTCACTCTCTCACACAAAACACCGTCGGTCCGGGGGGGGCACACACATCCACACAATCGGCACCGATGAGAAACACTAGAGTAGGAGAAAGAGAAGGGGGGAAGGGGAAACAACAGCAAGACGGGGCAACAATGGCTTGATTGCACCTCACAAGGCATGTAAAAATGCTTGCACTGCCATCACCATGGCCGTTTTCAAGAAAAAAGTACAAAAGGATTGAGAGCTCCACTTTGTAGGCTTCAAACGGCACAAAAAAAGCCCCTAATTTGATTAAGATTTGACTTTTTTAGAGGGAGGCCTTCAACTTTGGAAACTACCCTTTCTTTGGCCCATCTGGCATTCACATTTGGCATATTTGGAAGGAAGTAGACGCCTTGCTTCCATCTGCTCTCTTTTGCTCTCTTGCACTTGAAAGGGGGTGCAATAGCGACATCGCTATTGCCCCTAGGCTTTTTTATTTTTTCCTTTATTTTTACCTCTAGAACTAGCCACACCCTGCACTCTCATTTTTACCCTTTGGCCACCTCTGTCCCTAGTTGCCCTGCCCGTCGGGGATCTGTTATACACTCTATCTTTGAACTTCAATATCTTGAGCACCAGGGCTCCGTTTGATGAGGGGTCTGGACCGACTTCTAGACCACATTGAATACTACATTCCAACGCACTGACTTGGTTTGTGTTCCCTTGAAAGCTGCATCAGCCACTACTATATCTCCCACCTCAAAATCTTGAACGCCCAACTTGGTGGACAACTCCATTGATATGAAGTTGAGAGTAGAGCTAGGGTCAAACAAGATGAAGGAATCATGCTCTCTTACCTTTTCCCAAGCATAGGAAAGTGATGATCCTTTGCAATGAGCATCCTCTTTTGGAGCTTCGATGGTGGAAGCCCTATGAGTCTCATTGCGAGTATTCTTCTTGGGGCAAGAACGATAGCCATGTCCTTGCTCCCCACACTTGAAACACTTATGGTCCTTGAAAAAAGCTTCAAGCTCTTCAGGAGAGAGTTTGTTTTTACCTTTGTAAACTCTCTTCTCCTTGGACCGATTGTTGTTGTTGTTGGAACTGACTTGGGAAGTATTTTGAACATTGGTTTTCCCCTTTGAATCATTTTCGTCTTTGTTTTCCATGGGCTTGACATTACGTCTAGCCCCTTGATGGAAATTGATGCAACCATGGTGTGATGGATTACTTCGCTAATAGTACCAGGCCATTGACAGTTGATGTATTCGTCCATCTCTTCAGGTAATCCTGCATAGAATTGTTGCCTTTGCTCGACAAAGTCTATCTTTTGAAAGACAGTAGCCTTGAGATGTAAATCCCAAAACTTGTCTACATATTTGTGGATAGACTCATGGGAGAGGAGCTTCAAGCTGTGCCATTCGGTAAGCACTTTGTCATTTGCATCGCTTGCAAGGAATTGCTTCATGATGGAAACTCGTAGAGTTTTCCATGTCTTTGGGGCTTCACCATTTCCACGAAGGCTAGCCCACCATTGACGAGCTGATTTTTGGAAGTGCATAGATACATGGCGTAGCTTGGAGGACTCTATGAAGCCCTCATCTCCAAAGGCCGCATCAAATTGATGGATGAAGGCCAATACTTTGTCGGTAGCACCGAAGGTGCCATCATAGGTGAGAAAAGAAATACTCTTTCCTCCCTCCTTGAAATTCTTTAGATTTTGTGACCTTCGCCATGCAGGAAATGATTTGCGATGTCCTCCCCTCTTGTATTCTCTAGGAGAATAGCCATAACTTTCATCGGAAGAGGAGGAAGGTGAAGAAGAAGGAGAAGAGGGTGACCTCTTCCTAGCCCTTTTCTTCCTTTGTTTCCTCTCTTGCCTTCAAAGTGATGAGGAGAAGGACTATGTGTTGATATTTTCCTCTTGGGAGGAGTGGGCGATCGTCTAGACCGCTATCTTCATGGAGCCACATCTTCAAAGGAACTTAAAATTTCATTGCTTTCTTGCTCTTTGGATTCCTCCTCTCGAATGGGAGAGAGTCTTCTTTTGGGGGTCTCTTCAAGAGGCCTCCTAAGCTCTCTCTCCTCTTGGAGAGGAAGGGAAATTCCATAAGCACGAAGTTGTTGAGTAACTTCGGCTTGCAAAGCAGGGTTGCCCATAGCTTGCTGCAACCTAGTGATGAGATAATTCACAAACATGGGAGCATAATCATTAGCGCCTTCATGTGCAAAATCAAAGCTATCAATGTTCATTCTACTCTCTTGATTATTGTCAGCCATGTTAACAAAATTTATGTATGTACTTAGTGTATGCTTTGGCAATTCAAAACCTTAGTTGCCACTCCTCTTAGCCTTTGAAAATAGGATCTTAAGTATCTACACCCACGGCTCGAAGTGGTTAATTATAGAGAGTAGAGGAGTAGGTCTAACATAGCGGAGCTGCCAAGGGCTAGCTCCTTTTGGACTTCTTATGGCTCAATAATGGTAAAGCCGTAGGCAAGTCTAAAAAAGACTCCATTATTAAGTCCAAAGCTCCCGAGGTGTGCACCATCCCCCACATAGTGGGCTCAACAAAACCGATAATAGATCCCAGTTCCACTTACCCTAATATAATTAACAACCAACCATTTATAGGCTACTTAAGGACCTCTCTTCTTAAGCAAGAAAAGAGAAACCAAATGCTCTGATACCAATGTAATGGAATTGGCCTATTTAATTTGAGAGTAGCGGAAATTAATGAGAGTACTTTTGAGCAATGACTTTGTGAGCATAGCGGGTGAACATAATTGAAGATAGCAACATAGTCATAGCAATTAGTTAACTTGGCATGAACAATACTTTTGCAAGAGAGAGAATTTAGAGAACATGAAAACAGTTGAGGACCGGATTTATGTGGAGCCGCGGTCCCCCCTCCAATAGGCATTTGTATTATGATTTCTCCCATTAAGAGAGACTTGTTACAATACAATCTTTGTGTTCCTTGTGACCTAGGTGATGCAATGAAGATGGATAGCTTCATGCATCACAAACATAACATAAACTTGAATAAATCTTTAACTATCCCAAGCCTCAGTCCCAAGATCTCAAACACCTTCGAAGGTGGAGAGACCTAGCAGGGAATGAGGGTAGGGAAGAGGAAGAAGAAACATTTTGTAGGAGAAAGAATTAGCTCCTCACTTATCATAACTCTTGTTGCTAGAATACATAAGAGCATAGTAATGAAGAAGAAGGAGATGGAAAGCTTAAGCATTGAAGCATGGCTCTTGGTTGGATTTGCACTCCATATCCAAGAGTGTTGATGTAGGCTCTCAACCTCTACTTGCTTGGAGAAGGAGAGGGAGCTCTTGCACTTTGCATAGCACACAATGAGAGTGTTTGTGAGTGTGTGTGGGTGAGTATACCCCCTAAGCAACCCCCTAGATTGCTTGGGTCGACCCCCCCTTCTAGCTCATGCTTGAAGCTCATTGAACCCCTCCAGGCCTAGCCAATCACAAGCAGGAGGCATTACAAGCAGCAAGGGTAGCCTTGAAACAAGTGTCCCCCTTTCCCCTTTGAGAGAGAGGGCTAGATAATTGCTAAATCAATTAATTAAATCTCCTAAATTATTATTGGACCCCTTGGATGGCCAACCAATAGGCTTCACGCACACTATGAGGGCAACATGAGGAGGAACTTGACAAGTGTCCCTCTTGCTTTCTTTGTACCATGCATGCCTTGTGTGAGTGTGTGGGTGTTCTCTCTCATCCCCCCTCATGTAGGGCTCGCCCCCTCCTTGTAGGGATTGAATATTTGAGACACCTCAATCCCCTCATACATAGGCCTGGTTCCCACCACAAGCTTGGCCGTTAAGCACTTTAATCTTGGGCTAGGTTCTCACCTTAAGTGCAACCCTAACATCTCAAGCATGTCAAGCAGCTCAAGCATCTCAATAATTAAGCACCTCAAGAATCTCAAGCACCTCAAGCACCCTAGTCATCAAGCATGACAAGCACCTCGAGCTGGGTCGGGTTCCCGCGCCTCAAGGTCAGCCCTAGCTTACCTAAGGTCAAAGGACTTTTACACACATTATTGGAGGTCTTCAATGAAGCTAACCCCAAGGTATTATGCTCCATTGGTTAGCCTTTCTCTTTGTTAGACCATCTCTCATTTGGGCCCCTTTACCATTTGCCCCATGTTGAGATAGATCTATAAGCACGTGTCTATATCTTAGCCCTTGTTCCCGTTTATTCTCCCACATTAAGTGATCAGTTTAATATGAGAGAATCATTTGGGCTGGTTAGATATTAGATATTAGATTTTATGACACACTGCAAGGCTGAAAACCTATTCTACTTACTCACATGCAAATAATAATACCAATTATTTATAGCTAGCTTGAGGACCTCCCTTCTTGAGCAAGAAAAGAGAAACCTTGTGCTCTGATACCAATGTAACATTTAATGGCCTAGTAATTTGTGTGTAGAAGAAATTAGCATGAACATAGTGAGCATTTCATTATAATAGATTCCTAATGAGAATAACAAGAGTGCTTGGGTGGAGAGAGCAACAAAAAGCATAACAAGAGTGCTTGGGTGGAGAGAGCAACAAAAAGCATAACACCTAGTTAGATAGCATGAACAATACTTCAAAAGAGAGAGAAATTAAGCTATTGACAACAGTTGAGGACCGGATTTGCATGGAGCCGGTCCCCCTCCAAAAGTCTTTGTATTATGGTTTCTCCCATCAAGAGAGACATTTTACAATACAATTCTTTGTGTTCCTTCAATACTAGCTAGTGCAATGAAGATGGGAACTTCAAGCACTAAGCAAAACACTTATTAAGCACAACATCAATTCCCTCATGGTCTCATACCCAAGCCTCACACACCTTCGAAGATGGTGAGAGCTAGCGGGGTATGAGAGTAGATTCAGAGGAGGAAGGCGTAGTATTACGAGAAAGATGTACATCTCCTCACATAATCACTCATATTATCATAGCTTAGATTAGTAATTAGCATGGTAGAGGCGATGAGCATGCATTGAAGCTTGTCTCTTGATTGGATTTGCATCACAAAGCCAAGAGTTGTTGGTGCATGCCTCCCTTCTTACAAGCTTGGAGTAGGTGATAAGCTTTCAATTAATTCTTGATAAGGAGAGAGAGAGAGTCTTATTGCTTCACACATGGACTAGTGTCAGTGTGTATGCCATAATGCCTTGAGAAAATAAGCCCCCTGTCTCTCTTGATTGCCCCCTCTTGCTATTTGCTGATGTTGCAACCCTATTGGACTTCCCCTGGCCTAGCCAATGGAATTTCAAGAGCATAAGTGATAGCCTTCTGACATGTGTCCCCCTTTCCCCTTTTGTGAGATCTTTAGGTAATTAAATAATGCAACTAAACTCTCATTGGACCCCTTTGTCTCCTGGCCAATAGGAATCAAGCAAGCCATTGGGCTATTGAATGCTCATTGGACCCTTGGGAGACTGTCCAATATTCTTCTAGAGAGCTTAATTCCTATTGGTTCTTTTATTAAGCGTTTTTAAATTAATTAAACTATATTTACTCTAGACAAATTTTCATTGGTCAACCTCCAAGGCCATCCAATAGGATTTGAGTACACCTTGTGGGCATCTGGGCTAGGGAGCTGACATGTGTCCCTCATTCCCTTTGTGTAAAGGGAGCTTGTGTGTGTGTGTGTGTGTGTGTGTGTGTGTATGTGTGTTTCTCTCTCATCTCCTACTTCTAGGGCTCGCCCCCTCCTATGTAGGGATGCATGAAGACTTTTTGAGCACACACAAAGCATCCAATTTTCCTAGGCTTTTGACCTTTAGACACAACCTTTGAATTTTGGAACCTTAGTATTTTGAAAGTCTTAATGGGCTGAACCTTAGGGTCTTTTAAGCCCATTGTTTCACATTGCTCTTTTGCAAATGTCCCCCCTTTGGATCCCTACTGTGACCAGTCAGCCAGCTTAACCAATATTCTAGCTTTTTCTCCCCTGGCACTTCCCCATATTAAATGATCAATTTAACATGAGAAAATCATTTAAGAGAATTAGACATTACTATGACAATATTTCACTTTGAAATCTAGAAGAATTGAAGGTGAAAATCGATAGCTCAAGATGGCACACCCAGTCAAGCCATATGACCATGTGACAAATTGAGACTATATTTGTAATTATATAAAAAATAAAGACAGTGTGTATGTGTGACACATAGACCCAAGGTACGCTAGACGTGTCTTGGAAAGAAACTATAGCTCAAGATAACACACCCAATCAAGCCATATGACCATGTGGGAAGTTGAGACTATATAATTTGTAGCTACATGGAAGAAAAACTAACAGTCTTAAAAACTTTAACGCTTTTTATCGTAAAAAGAGGCACAACTACACATTTGGTAAGAATGGATAGCTCAAGAGACCCGGTCAAGCCATATGGATAGCTAGAAGAATTGAAGGTAAAAATCGATAGCTCAAGATGGCACACCCAGTCAAGCCATATGACCATGTGACAAATTGAGACTATATTTGTAATTATATACAAAATAACGACGACAAACATTTTGCTACATTCTCTTGGATCCATGTCGAAGAAGGCATTAAGTAGTATGGCCAATCCATCACGGATATCCGTATATAGCATGAAGCTCTCCCTCACCACGAGATAGAGGGCAACATTCACTAGCCGGTTGACCTTTGCCATTCCAGTTGGCTTGCATGCTAACACGCGGTCAAGCGCACACTGAAGAAAAGGAAAACTTTCCAATAGCTCCTCTGGTCTCATGTCTTAAATAGCTTTTCTCTATTGTTGTTGATCTAGTCTCCCCTGATCTTCAGAGTCCCTAGATCCTTAAGCATCGTTGTAGCGACCAATATCACTGTTCATACCTAGACTCGTTGTAAGGGGATCTGCACCCCTGCTTTTGCCAAGATGCTAACAAACCGATCGAGGTGCAGTCAAGGCGCTCATCTAAGTAGAGGCCATAAGCATGAATAAATGCAAAAAAAATCCCAACCATTTGAATGACCCTCATCTCAAAAATCTTAAGCATTCAGGACACGCAAACCCATCTGCCAGAGAGTGTAAGCTCTTGTTCAAAAGCAGAATCTCCATCTCTCAACATGCGATGGGCAAGCATTAGGGCTTTGAGGGACACAATCCAGTCATGATTCTTACTCAGACGCTTGGAAATAGCCTAGATGCATGGACTCACATAAGACCTGAATAGGATGTTAAATGGAGAATCTCTTGCACGTATTCATTAGGAAAAGTTTGGACTCAAAAATGGGCCTTGTAAGAATTGTTGATGTGGCATAGCTTTCAAAAAGTGGGGATCGGTAAATTTTTTGCAAATAAGATCCAAACATGTCGGAGGCTGGATATTTAGAATCTACTCTTCAAATGCTATCTATTGATATATAGCATGCACGTATCGGACATTGCCTTCATGTAGATATGAAAAAAGGTGATTTTAGATTACCGTAACGGTAACAAAACCTAGCTGATTGAAAAAAAATGGCATAACTTTCATAGAAGTCATCCAAACTTTTCGGACCTTGGCTCTTTAGAATCCATTTTTCAAGAACTTTCCAATGATAGGTCATATCATGGGGTTCTAAGCCCTCATAGTAGTGTTACAGAGGAGTATGGGGACAAAATCCATAAATGAGCCCCTAGGGACATGTGTATAGTGTACATAGCATTTAGATTTCTATTTGAATGATTTTTCTTTTGTTAAGTTTTTTTAATATTTTCTTTGTTTATTATTAAGAAAAAATAAATAAAAATTCATAATCCACATGAAGAAAAGACTGACGAGAGGCCTGAGCACTACAAAGAAAAGAAGGTACAAGGAAACGATGAAACTTCACGAAGTATGTCTCAGCAGCCACTACAACAGCTGAAGAACTTTTCACAAAGGAGTGTCAACAGACAACCGACAAGTCATACAAGTCAGAGTCGAGTAGCTAAGCCACAAAAAGAGTGAGGTGTTTGTCCCAAAGCTTCAAGTAATATTCTCTGTGGTCTAAGCATCTTAGCTATTCTAGGTACTGCTCAAGCTGGAAGAGTTGAGCATATTTACGTTGTGTCGCTCATGCTGGTATAGGTGAGAAAAAGAGTCGAAGTCTAAGTACTTAAGTCTGGTGAAGTGAAGGAGAAGGTCCAAAAGACACTCACGTACTGAGCACAGTGAGATACGAGTGGAGAAACTTCTACATCAACAACCCTTCTTGGAAAGGTGGAAGCTATTGAGACATCTTTTGATGTAACATGTGCTACATTTATTCCTCGAAACACCCATCATCTCCTTCTTTCACATTGCATGCTTTTGTTGACAAATTTCTCATATGCATATAGAGTGTCCCATAATTGGCACTTGCATCACGCACTCTTTCCGTGTTTCACCCAAGCACTCACCTTTCATGAACATGTACTTCACGTTCAACTGCTCAACTCCAATAAGAGCATATATAAAAGGAATTTTTTCCCACTGGGTTTTTTCCCTTTGGTCATCTAGGTTTTAGAACCTAATCTAAAGACACCTATCACATTCCTCTTGTACATATTCCTTCTACATCAACAATAAGGAAATGCTACTCAAATCAATTGACAAATGAATTGGAGCACCAATTTCAGATCATAGCATACTTCTCCTCAATGGCGAGTCGAAGAATGGCCTACAATGACAAAGCTGCAGAAAACACTAACAACATGATTGCACAGGAACAAAGAAGTCCTCAATGACAAAGACCAGACATAAGGGTAATCAGAGGATCTCAAAAGCTTGTCCTTGATAATGCGCATCAAATGCTCGGCAGAGTTTTGAACCTCAAATTAGAATAATTAAGTCCTGGATTCGGCCTAACAGACAGACTTTGCATTGGAGTGCAACTTGGCCTAAAGAAGTTAAGGATTTATCCATACAATTTCTACAAAATCCTTACAAAGTTGTCATTGGATCACAAGATCAGAAAGCCAATCACTCAATTCTACAGATTGTAGAAGTTGTTTCTGAGAATCACAATACTCCGAATTCACAGATTTGCTGGAGAAAATGATGGATGGAGCTTTCTCTATCCATGATGATAAGAGTCAAGCTAAACGACATTGGGTTCTTTTTAAATTTAGATCTGGCAGTAGACCTATAATGACAGAAATAGATGCTGCAGCTCAGAGCGTGGATGTGAAAGACATAAAGTTCGTCATCAATTATGATTTTCCTGAATCATGTGAAGACTATGTAGATCGGATTGGACGAACAAGACAAGATACTGCAAAGGCTATAGTCTATACTTTCTTTCCAACAACAAAACGACAGTGAAGATCACATTGCCATCAACAATCAGGTCTTGTCGGGGACGACATGAACGCAGAAGGGGGGAATGTTGACCGCTAGGTCAACAACACAACATAACTCAAGTTTCGTACCAAAGTCTTATCTTTTGCGAGTTATGAAATGCTGCGGATTATGGCTATAAACGTCATTTGTAATGAGTAGTTATTCTAGTTTCAGAAGCCGGGGTGCAATGGCACTTCCAGATTCTAAATACAAAGCCATTTGACCCTTTCAACCCCATTTTTGGTTAAACCTAAGGTAGCCTTAGTATATAAGGTACCTAGGTCATTTTGTAAAGAGGACTTTTCATAATCAAAACTCTAGCGCTACCTTCTACTGTGTGAGAGAGAGAAAGAGAGTGAGTGTGAGCTTTATCCTCTCGCTACGCCCGGCTCGCTCAACACATTGGAGATCAACTGCACCAATGCTGTAGGCTCGAGGAGAGCTACGCAACAACACCAAGCATTCCACGCGAGACGAAGCGCACACGCCAATGCATCTACAAGCTATTTGTGACCGTAAGTGTATCAAACGATGTCTGTTTTCTGCATGCTAGTAGTCTATAGAATCATGGCGACATAAGCTATGCATAGGTACTCATAAATTTTAGTTTTGAACACTTTCAAAATTTTGCTCTATCATCCTACGCATTTTCTGCAGATGGGTTTAGAGTGAGGGTTTTGAGTGTAGAAGCTTAGGGACAGGTGTATCCTAGTCAGGGGATGGTGTTCCTTAAGTTTCGTACGAATCTGGCATGATTAGGTGAGTTACCTTCCGTATGTGTGTATGTGGCTAGGTGGTGTAGCTGAGGGCAATGAGGTTCTTGATTGTGGTATAGTTGGCCTTCTAGAGTGTTGTATGTGTAGGATGGTCTCAACCTGACAAGCTAAAGAGATTTCCTCGGTGTGCCTATCGTGTCATCTGTGTCCTCGATTGACATTATGTTGATCTAGGTAGTGTTTGCATGCACTTCATGGGTGTGTGAGTCGCTCTCCGTCCAACAAGCCACGAAGAGAGACCACTTTCCCCTCCCATTCCAGGATGAAATACTCAATGAAGTGGTAGGTCACGAACGCTACACAGTATGCGATGGCTACTTAGGGTACTTCCAGATTAGCATTACGGAGGAGGATCAGAAGAAGACAACCTTCATCACACCTTGGGGATGTTTTGCCTACAAAGTGATGCCGTTTGGCCTCACTAATGCCCTAGCCACATTTCAACGCTATGTGACTTTTGTTTTCCAACCCTACTTTGGAACATCAATTCGGGTTTTCATAGATGATTTTTGCATCTATAACTCACGAGCCCTTCATTTAAGCAAAGTCTATGATGGCTTAACCAGGCTGCAAACCTTGGGTGGCCAACTCAACGTGGGCAAGTGTCACATTGGTGAGAGCAAAGTCACTCTCCTTGGTCATGTAATTTCAACAAAAGGGATCGAGGTTGACCCTAGCAAGATTGAGGCTCTGGTGTCTTTATCATCACCCACCACCGCCAAGCAGCTGGTTTCTTTCCTTCAGAAGGTAAGATACTTAAGCAGGTTCATTCACCTGTTATCTCAAGTGGTCCTTCCCCTACAACAACTCACCCAGAGGGATGTTTTCTCATGGAGTAAAGAGAATGAGCAGCAGTTTACTGAGGTAAAGCAAGTCCTAGCTAAGCTTCCCACTATTTCACCTCCTAAGTGGGACGAGCCATTTTATGTGAACCCTAGTGTGGGAAATGATACACTGGGAGTAGTGCTAATGCAAAAGGATCCCAAAACTTCTTTCATGCGCCCTATTTACTTCTCTAGTCGAGTCATGACCCCATCAGAAAAAGGGTTCACCGAAGTAGAACACATGGTTCTGGCACTAATGTTTGCTACCACAAAGTTCTGCTCCTATCTCTTGCCTAGACCATTTGTAATCCTAACAATGGAAGAGGTTTTCCCATATGTAATGCGACACATGGATGTCTCATCTAGGATCTCAAAGTGGCGAAGTTGACCGCAGTAAAACCTGATTTTAAGCTTCACTGCTTAAACCCTTCTGAAGAAGTTAAACCCTTCAAGTTAAGTAGTTTGAAGCTTCACTGCTTCAAAATTTTCCCATATGTAATGCGACACATGGATGTCTCATCTAGGATCTCAATGTGCCAGTGATCGCACATTAACCTACGAGCCACAAACCCCTATCATTTCATATGGTCCTTTTGAGAAATGGGGAATAGATGCAATCGGTCCCTTACCAAGGGCCCAATCAAGTAAACTGTACATCATAGTGGGTGTAGACTACATGACGCGATGGGCAGAAGCAACGGCCACCACCCGCATTACAAGCCAAGAGGTGGCAAAGTTCATTTTTGAGCATATCGTTTGCCGTTTCAGCACTCCTCTTGAGATAATATCAGATAGAGGACCAGGATTCAGAGGTGATTTGGTGGGAGAAGTGATGAAGAAGTTAGGCATCACACACCGGAATTCCACACCATACTACCCACAATGCAATGGTCTGGTGGAGAAGGTAAATAGAATGATTTGCAAAATCATCACAAAACAGGTGACCAACCACACAGGAGACTGGGATAAACATCTCATGGCAGCTCTTTGGGCCTACAGAACAACGTTCCGAACATCACTAGGTTTCACTCCTTTCCATCTAGTTTATGGGAAGGAGGCAATTCTACCCATTGAGGTACAAATAGCCAGCCTACGAGTCTTGGCTAGCTAGACACACTATCCAATTGTAAACCTCCAAAACCACATCTTAGATCTAGAGAGACTCCAACTGGATAGGGAAGAAGCAATCAATCACTATGCAGCACATGTAGAACGACGCCGACTCACTTTCAATCAAGGGCTTAAAGAGAAAGGACTGGAAAAAGGCATGTTAGTACTGCGATACGACAACAGATTTGACACTAGGAAGGATAAGAAATTTCATTCCATATGGGAAGGGCCATTCATCATCAAGAAGCGCTATGACAACGGCAGCTATAAGCTGAAGGAAGCAGATGGGAGAATTTACAAGACTAGAGTCAATGGATGGAGACTGAAAAGGTATTTTCTTAGGTTTGACCCAGAATTCGTGCTGGACATTCCAGAAGAGGGAGAACCCTCTAACTCTACAGCTGAAGAAGCAGAAGAAGGGCTAGAATCATGAATGCCTCTAGCCAAAAGGGATAGGGCTAATGATAGCCGACTTTTAGAAATCAAGAAAAAAAAAA
Source organism: Adiantum capillus-veneris (assembly GCF_014529385.1). Classification (NCBI taxonomy): domain Eukaryota; kingdom Viridiplantae; phylum Streptophyta; class Polypodiopsida; order Polypodiales; family Pteridaceae; genus Adiantum; species Adiantum capillus-veneris. Next base: position 138,085,944 of record NC_140938.1, read on the forward strand.
AAAAACTCATTTCACTTTCAATACCCCCACACCATAGCTTATTCCCCCCCCCCCCCCCCCCCCCCCCCCCGCCCTACGAGCATCGGATAAAACCCTCTCTCTCTCTCTCTCTCTCTCTCTCTCTCCCTCTCTCTCTCTCCTCTTCTCTCTCTCTCTCTCTCCTCTCTCCCATTTTTCCCTACATACCCCTTCCCTAATATCTCTCTCTCTCCCAATTTACCCTCCCCGGCTAGGCAGAAGCTCTGAAAAAAAACTCCCGACCCCTCTCTCGTGCTCCCTCTATGTGAGCCGTATAGAAACCCCCCCCCCCCCCTTCCGCTCTCCGTATTCTTACACTCACACACTCATCCTTAAATTACCCTGCACATTACCCCCCCCCCCACCACTTTTCCCTACCTCCCTTTGGCCCGCTAATATTCCTTCCCGACCCCTCCTCCCTCTTCCCCACCCGCTCGCCTCACCCTCCCTCGGCGTTATTCCCCTGCCCTCGGCCTCACTCCCCCCCCCCCCCCCCCCCTTTGACCCGCGGATATATTCCTTCACTCCCCCACCCATTGACTTATCCCCCCCCTCGTCCTCAAGCTCCCATGGAAGACAACAACCCCCCTCTCTCCCTCTCACCCACACATCTCCCATACCCCACAACCCCCCCCCCCCCCCCCCCCCCCCCCCCTCCCCTCTCCCTCACACACACTCTCTCTCTCTCTTATCCCAAAGCATCACCCCTCCCATTTCCTCACACTCTCCCTCTCACAGGTCCATGAGGACTCTCTCTCTCTCTCTCTCTCTCTCTCTCTCTCTCTCTCTCTCTCTCTCTCTCTCTCTCTCTCTCATCCGGGCGCTCAGGCCACGCAAGCAAGGAATCCAGTCCCTCTCCCTCTCATGGGCAGCGCCGCATAGGCAAGGCTCACACACCATACACACACACCCACAATCACCCCCCCCCTCTCCCCTCTCTCCCATTGCGTTGTGCAACAACCACATATCACCCACACACCCACCCAATCGCGCCGTGCGCAGCAGCCCGCATATCACGCACACACACACGCCCTCATGGGCAGCACAATCCGCAACATAATACACACACACAACACACACACCCCCCCCCCCCCCCCCCCACCCCCCCCCCCCCCCCCCCCCCCCCCCCCCCCCCCCACCCCCCCCCCCCCCCCCCCCCCCCCCCCCCATCCACCTTGCGCAGAGGCAGCCGCCGACCATCCGCCAGAAAAAAGAAAAAAAAAAAACAAAAAAACAATATTTACATTATATATATAGCCCCCCCTTCCCACGCACGTTTTTGCATACACATACCTATACAAAACACACACACCCGCCCTCATGCACGAATGCATACACACACACACACACGCATATATGCACCACACCGCAAATACAAAGAAAACGGCTACGACATCAACAAACAAAAGAAGAAGGATCCAAAGCACGAGTCGCCAACAACAAAAAGAGAAAATGCGCCGAAGGCATGCCCCGGCCGACTCTGAAAAGAAGTACGCTCGACACCGACGCACCGGCAGCACGCCATTCGCCGGCAACACGCAACCATGACGCCATCCTAGTAATTTATAGGTTATTTTTATCATTATCTTCAGTTTTCACCCGAGCCATTGTAAATTTTCATTCTTTGTAAATTTCCTCTCTGTAAGTGATGGTCACAAAGGCCCACCTAGAGATGCCCATCTTTTAATAACCTCCCAAAACAAAGCAAGGGTCAACCACATTGGGTCGACCACTTGCTTTGTCTCCCCGATTAAGCTTACCCTAACCACACTTGGATTACCATAATCCAAGCAGCCAACACCTATAAATTGGCACTGAGAGGTCACTATCGGGGGGGGGGGGGGGGGGGGGGGGGGGGGGACAGTTCATGAGGAACCAAGCATTTGGTAGAGTGTAGTAGGAAGGATTGACACTATCACCATCACGAGGAGGGGGTTTGTGTGTTGGGTTTGCCTTGGGAATTGCACCATGCGAAGGGAACCACATCCATCTCTCGACTCCAATGCTCGATGCATGCACGTATGCACGCTCTTGGTGGTAAGTATTCATAATCATTGAGTCGCCTTAGAGAACGCACCAAGTAGGTTGCACCACCTCCTCCCCCTACCTCTCTACCACCACGGCATGCCGCCTTATAAATATTACAGAAATAATTCACTCTCACACACGCGAGGGTTTTCATCATTTGCAAGTATTTTCTCTCTCTCTCTCTCTCTCTCTCTCTCTCTCTCTCTCTCTCGGTGTGTAGGCTTGCGGTGTTCATATCATCGTGGGTTTTGCGTCCTAGCCGCTCAAATCTAGGTGGTGCCCCCTGTTCTCTTTAGCGTGGCAGGCTCGAGGCGCGCCATTTGGCTCCCGGCGATTTAGAGGCCGTCGGGGTTCGAGGTCCGCTTTACGTCCGTCAATATCTTTGAACGAATCATTTAGTGTGCATTTCACTAAATAATGATATTTTGAATGACGTACGGAATGACAATACTTAAAAAAATTTTAAGGTTTAGATAAACAATTAACCCATCTTTGAACATCATCTCCATTAAGATTTGTGTACCATGTTTCCATCAAAAAATTTCTGAAGTGTCTCCATCAAAATTTTCCACTTTTGTTTTTGAGGTGAAAAATGCTTCTCCAAGGGGGGGAATAATTTCAAGCCAAGGGCCGAAGGCTAGAGGCTAGTCCAAATAAAGCTCGAGGGTTGCCTATATAAGGGGTAGATGCTGGGAGGAGAGAGGGGTTTTACACACTATAGTCTTCGGTGAAAGCATGTATTCCTGGTCCAAAAAGGGTCGTCTTGGACATTACTTTACTAAACTTTGGGAAGCCCATATTCATGTTTGTCACAAAAGATCACCTGCTGTATAATGTAACAATGTAAAGATCTTCTCAAGGAGAATCTAAAACTATAAGGTCTGCAAAATTTTAAAAAGTTTTGTGTAAATTTTATCGGCCGCCCATTTTTGCAGGTGGCACCATCAAAAAGTAAAATAGTGGTACTACCAATACATGATTTCACCGTCTTATAGCCCATGGAGAAGAACCAGGTCTAATGAAACCGTTACTAAGGTAGTTGGCACTCCAACTCTTTCGGTTCACTTTGGCTAAGCCTATATGCAAGTTTTCTTACAAATTTAGTGTCTAGATACACATAAATACTATCTTGTATTTCCCTCTTTTGAGGTAAACCCAAAGGTAAATTGTCAAGAAAATATCCTATAGTCGTGCGAAGCTTAAGTAAGCTTCTCAGCTTGAGGAAAAAAACAAACTATTTATCTTCTTGTACAAAGAGTGTAAAAATGTCTTAAAGTTTCAAGTCCAGTACATCTACTTCAACAAGGTAGAAACAAAGGGTCAAGGATTGAGGCGGTCCGGGGCAAGCGACCGTCGAGAGCGGTACCAAAGAGGGGCACCTCAAGACCATGATCAATTTTGGCTTCTTACTCCTCATCATCCAAGCAATCTTCTGGCTGCTACGAGCTTGACTTCCCCTCTCTACCCATTCTTTTACTTCCTGTGCCATGCTTTCATTTTTTTTTCTTCCTCATTCACATTATGAAAAGAAATACCCTTAACACTTGAATCACATGGGCGGTTGTTGATGGCTTTGGACGGCCATTTGGACCTTCAATTCATAAAGACACCACATTTTGCATGCACAACAACCAAGGCATTGCGCAACATGATAGATTTCCTTGACAGCCCCTCACTAACCACATAATTGTGAATTGTTATGCCCATATCAACATCTTGCGTAAAGCCACATGCCTTCAAGATGCATGCTTGCGTCTAGAGAGAGGCCCTCACTTCAAGCATTCGATATAAAAACACGAGAACTTTTGGCCTTCCCTCTGTTGGGAAAATTTTGCAATCTGTGCATTCCTATAGATGACATTTATGAGCTAAAAGCTCATCCAAAACTTCATGTGCTTCCGTATGGACACCATATTTGACATATGTAACCTCCAAAGCACTGCAGAACACATCATATGTGTCTCCATTAGCTGTCTAGCATATAGTTCAACTAAAGAACTACCGAGCACAACATCCTTTTATGGAATTCCTTCGTTGAAGCCCAAAAACTCCCAAATGGAACATTGTTTGAGACGACAATTAGAGTGGTATGGAATTGGCCCTCGATGAAAATTAAACTGGCAATATTTTGACATCCAAAACTCCAATTGCCAATCTGAAAAGACCGTTGTGCTCCACAAAGTGACCAGTTTAGGCAGATGCATTCATATCAACTTTGACCCTTCATCAACAGCTGCTCAATCCGGTATGGATCTACAATTGACTCAAACTTCAAACTGACATAACTTCCTCACCGTAGCTTCAATTGACAAGCTATAAAGATAGGTATGGAAAGCATGTGAAACACGACATATTTGTCTTATTTAACAACATTTTGACAACATCACTTCTTCTCGGCTTGCAGGAAGCAACTTGATTTCTTGGTCCCAAACCCATATTTAACATACATTTTAGTCATCCTGATGTCATATCAGATCTTGGCATAAATCATAAGTTTGGAAAAAAATAAAAAATGTATGCATATTCACATATTTCACTTTGTGCCCACAAAGTGGCATGACAACATCTCATTGGTGTAGATTTTCCGTTTGAGGCCATATCGATCACAAAATCATGTTGCAGTGGTTGGCCACCAATGTCCTTAGTATGATTTTGTTACCAGAGTATATCAAATGGAAGATATTTTGGATTTGAGATATGATGACAATGTTTATAGAATTGGAATTGGAATTTATAAAGATTCATTATTGAATGATGAGTGTGACCAATGATATCTCAATTCATCCGAGTATGACATATACTACATATTCTAGTGGTATGGGACACTAGAATATGAAATATGTGTATGATGGCAAGCATAAGAAATGTTGATTAGTTTTATAAGTTTTTTTCTAACAAAGAGTATGTAATGGAAATTGACATCTTGTTATTTATGCCAGCTAATAGGTGGAAAGAGCATGGCCAAGCTATGGGCTATGCCAAAGGACATCACATTTTTGTATGTTCTATCATTCAAGTGCTCTTTATGAGTTATGAACATTATTGTGCTCGGCCCAACAATCTATAGTCAGTTTGATCATTCAAGAAATCTATAAATAAATAAGTGCAAGAGAAAATGCTCACTCTTGCACGGGAGAGATTGCACCTAGTGCTTGTGTCCTTCTTATCTCTTCTCATCTCTCCTCTCTCGCCATCCCGGTGTAGCACTCCACTCTAGGAGGTGCATATGCACGTGCTATCTCTCTTCTCTTGCTCTATGTATCTCTTTGTTCACGTACAATTCCATTATATTTGTTAGATATACAAATTTGTCAGTTTTATGGATTGCAGTATGTTTCTTTTTGTATTTTGCAGGGCCACCATGCCCTCCATTTGTAGCACATGCTACTCTTGGGACTCAAATATGTTGGGTATTCTACACATAGTTTCTCTTCAACAAGGGGCTTATCCTTGTTGACATGATCATTCACCAGTGACATAGACACTTCACACACAGGAAACCTCCAAGGAACATAATTTATCATTGGTCTCACCTCAACAGACTCTCCACCTCGAACAACTGGCACCACCTTTGGTTGAACCATATGATACTCCACTACCACAAAAGGCACTCAATTAGTAGGCTTCAACAAGCCTATCTCCATTTTTTTTTTTTATGTTGGACAAATATACCATATCTTCATAGCTGTCTGCACCAAATTCCACCTTTTCTCAGATCTTTGGATCCAAGCACTCTAGCAACTTCGACAACTTCAAGTACTTATTGCCTTTAGCCCCCATACCAATCTCTAACTACCTCCAATAAGCTTCAAATTTCTCAAGGGAAACAAGAAAAGAAGAGAAGGGGGAAGGGGAACTGACACCAATACACAAAAATGATGACTTCTCTTCACAAAGCACAACCATATACAATATCGCTCCAAGCCCGACGTACTCCTCCGCAAGCTCAACACACTAATCGAAAGCACTGATGGCTCCACACAAGCACCATAGCTTCAACAACCGCTTCCTTGGTAGACAATGGCTCCCCCCAAACCACGGGCAAAAGGAACTCCCAAATGGAAAAAGCCTTTACAACTTTGAGAATACCCCTCTTATAGGAGAGGGCTAACAAAATAAAATAAAAAATGGGCCTCATTTGGCTCATGGAGCTCAAAGGAGCCTAATTTAGCATTTTACATACATTCCATACACTTATCACTTCACTTTTAGTATTTGTTGCATGGCTCGCACACCTCGGACACTTTTCATTTCCATGTCTCTCATACACTATAGGTGAGCCACCTATATACTGAATCGCTCTAAGGAGCAACGATGGTACCATCGTTTCTCCCAAGTTCACCCTAAAATAACTTTGGCCCCTTGTAGGCATGAGAACCTCCACCAATGAGTTTGCCACGTCAACACCTGTGCCAGCTTCCTCCGATAGCAACAAGCCACCAAGGCTACCACGTGATTACCCCCATCGACTGGCAAGACCTCCCAAGAGAACCCCACACATCGTTGAACGCGAGCAAGGAGATGCACCGCCATAGCCAGCAGGGGAGCAAGATCTCTCTCTCCCTTAGTGTGCCTTATGGAGAATAAGTGCTCCAAGCTATATACCATGGGATTGTTGCCCCTCTCTTTTCATGTGGTACTACTTCACTGCCATGTGGCAACCACAATGACTTCAAAAAAAATTCTTTTTTCCACCCCTTTTTAGCCCACTTCCACTTGATGCCTAGTGATCCAACCGCCAAACCGGGAAATCCTCCTCAAAGCTTGCATTGTTGGCCTTGAGCTCCTTTGCCTTGGTTGAATTTTGACTTTTCTAGGCCGCCCAATTGAGCCGACCAATACTAGGAAAACTTGTTTGGCACTGGGCCCTGCCTTCATTTGGCACCCAACTTCAACAACCTATATCTCCACAACCATAAGCCCGAGGGACGAGTTGCCATAAGTTCCTTCCAAGTCCATATGATGCTTTTTGCCTCTACAAACCCTGCCAAGGCCCACAAACCTTCATTTGGCACATCTTCCAAACTAGCTCAGAATTGGCCCTCAACAAAACTTCAACTAGTCATATCTCTCTCATTCTGGCGCCAATCGACGATTTGAAAAGACCAACATGCTCCACATTACAAGATCTACACATCCATTTGTTGTCATGCCGCTTTGTGGTTATGAGATGAAAAACAAATCTATGATCTATGTTAGAAATGCTTATGGCATTAAATTGACGAAAATGTATGCTTTATGTGGTTTTTTAGATCAACAGTGCTCCAAAGTGGGCCAATTTGGTTGGCAAGGGAATATTGTATAAAGGGATGGTTTTTTGCTTGAAAGGGTAAATCTTGAAGTGTTGAGTGAGCTAGTCTAGATGGTTCCTCAAATAGAGCCACACTGTGTGAGATATGGCAGTTTAAAGGTCAAAGTGGTTGCAAATTTTAGATGGATAGGGTAGATGGGGACATGTTTTCAAAGCTGGTTTTAGTGGATAGAGATAAAGAGCTTGTTTTATGAAGCGTGTCGATATTTTTAGATCGTCAATCGGAGTCACAAATGCCAGGATACAAGGGTATGAAATTTTTTCCAGGGGGCGGGTGTGCACCCACTTGACCACATCAAAAATTGTGTCATCAAGTGTTTTTTGGGCCTTGAAAGGGATATTAGAGGTAGTACACATCATGTGAAGTCAATAGAAATTGACGGCTCTTCATTCCAAGTCATGGGTGCGAAGTTATGGCCATGTGAACTTGGTGGTTGACCACGGTCGTGGGGACTGTGAGTCCTTTTTCCTATTTTGGGGCTTGCCATTCGATGCCATGTTGAGGCTAAAATGCAAAGCAAATTGTGGATTCTAAATTCAACAATAAGAGCTACCAACTGGGGCTTGTAGCTTGGCCATCGGATAGGTGAGCAAGGAATGGGAAGCAATGAAGGTTTATGGGGTTGGGTTGCCCAGTGGGTGTCAGGTGGCCTTTGAATGAATTCACAAGTGGGTGTGCATGTAAATCTACCAAGGTATGTATCTTTGGACCGTCTACATTTAATGAAATCACAAAAGAAAGGCCCCCCCCTTGGAGCTCGTGGATATGGCTGGCGCTCGTGGAGATGGCTCTGTTCGTGCACGCAGTCGGGCATCTAGGTGACCACCATGGCGGTTTTGGCAGTGCTTGATGACAATGTTGGTGGAGGGCCTGACCAGTGGTGGAGCACAGTAGTTAGTGGAAGTGATAACATGACATCTAGGTAGGGGCTGGTCCCATGCCATTTGGGCACTAAATATTTGAAGGCACTAAGGGAGGGTGAGCTAGAGACCTCACTAGTGCCCCCTCGGGTGCTCATGGGAGAATTAAGCTCATAGATGAACCATAGGGAGAGAGAAAGTAGGGTTGGGAAGGATGGTCAAAGGAAAATTCAAAGGGCATTCAAAGGTGGCCAAATGGACAAGTTCACAAGGTGGATCAGACAGCCGGACAAAGTGGCAGTTAAAGGGTAGCCAAGAAGGACAATTCCAAGATGAAAGGGAGAGAAAAAGAGGAAAAAACAAATAAGAATTAAAAAAATGCAAATGCTAGGGGCACAAGCAACATCGCTAGTCCCCCCCCCCCCGCCCCCCCAAGCTCACAAAGGAGATAAAATTTCCATGCAAGCATTCTAATTGAAGTGGACAAGTGTCCGGTACTCTCTAGTTTACCAAATAAGGAATAGTTTTCTTAAAAATAACTAAAGATGGTCCATTTTTGGACCTTTTTCCACTAATGAAAACCGGAAGAATCCCATTGTGGAGTTGATTTGTGTTGAAGGTCGCCATTTTGGTGTTTCTCTCAGAGACGTATGCAACAGGATTGGAAAAGTGAAAGAAAAAATCAAAAGTTGTATCTTCTGTCAATTGATAGCATCTCTTGTGATTCGATTCTATGTTTCTTACTATTAAGTATGGAGCCTGATTTACCCCTTGTAAATTTCTACATTGAAAACGCACATTTGTAAGGCCCCCGTTATGAGGAAAAACCATCGTGTGTGAAGAGAAATCACTCACCAAAAACCAAAATTTTCACAGCCAAGTTTCGAGCTTTGCCATAGGTGGGTTTGTCAAAATATTCCTTTTTTTCGGAATATATGTATGGACGAGGATCGGAAAGTGGTCAAAAAATGACCGATCGATTTGCCGGTGGGCGGTGCTTGAATTCAATGGCCGGTGACCGATTTCAAGATGGACTTGTCTTCTCAAGGACCGCCACACATGGGTGCATTGGAGAGTCCAAGTAGGCCTTGTAAACACAAGGGCGGCTACAGACGACTGCCTCTCATGAGAGTGGGCATCCCTTTTGGCCTATAAAAGGAGGCCTCTTCGACGCACAAAAATGGATTGTGAAGTATTGTGTAGTTGATGTGAGGTGGTGAGAGTGAAGCAAGGCGGGAGCTCCAAAAGGGTATAATCCCTTTGTAATCTACTTCTTGTTTTGAAGTACTAAAGCCATTGAGTGGCTGCTTTCCCGTGGGAGTAGCCCACATTGGGTCAACCACGTATATTGTACTCTCTCTCTCTCTACTCTATAATCTCTCATGTGTGAAAATTATCTCTCTCCATTAAGTAAACTATTGAATTATCTACTTAGCTACGTCATATTTTCTAACACTTATTGCTTTAACAAATAATAGCGTTCTTATTTGCATTATTTTCTCTAAATCTCTCTCTAATCACCAATAAGACTTGTATTAAACCTTAATCAATTATATTTGCACTCATTTATCCTAGGTTGAATGTCTTCTAAGCTCTTGTCTACAGCAAGAAGCCCAGCGCTTTCGCGGTCGACCCTAGAGAACTGCGCTCTTCTCTGACACCATTGAAACCAGCTTCAACCACTTGTCATCACTTGCCCTGTCGATCTCGAATCTCTAACGTGCTCGAGATTTAAACTTCAATATCTTGCTCACCATCTCCCCACCATGGCTCCGTTGTGGATAAGTTATCTAGACCAGGTCATAGACCACTTCAAGCTCTTCATTCCAAACCAAAAAACCATCATTTTGGACATCCGTGTATGCCATCCCAAATTGGCCCATTCTGAAGCCCTTCTAGCCTAAGAAACATCACTAGAATTACACATCAATTTCCACCTACGTGCCCAAGATCTTCACATCTTCTTTAGTCCTCTATCGTGAAATTGTTAGCCCTTCCATACCTACTTGTGCCATCTTCTATGGTCGACCAACTTTTGCTAAACCAATGTGGTTTAAAAAGTGATCACTCAATGTTATTAACATGTTCGTGTATTTGTGATCATGTTAATGAAATACCTGGTTGATGAAGAGTACTTCAAGGTTTGGTGAGCAACCCAACGTAGGAGTCTAGTAAAACACTACTCAGTTTAGATGCATTTCAATTTTAAACGAGCAAGGAATAGTAAAAGAGGGACAATGAAGGTGTGTAAGGAAATTGATCTAACAGTTATCAAGACAAATAAATCCAAACATCAAAGAGCTCCACAAATCAATGGCTGAAAGATAAAACATCAGATTGCTAATAACCAAAATACGTCAGCTTGAGATTGAGTCAACCTAAACAATGGTCTGCATTGGTTTCATGACATGAATTCAAATTCAGGAAAGGCTTTGAATATGTCATATAATAGACCAATGGAAATGAGAGTACTAGATTCTAGTAGTAGGTACCAATCAACTCTAAGGGTACAAGTTCAGTTCACACATTAGTGGGGTTTGAAACACGTATTGGTCACTAGTAGGATATAAATGACCAAATCATTAAGGGAATCTTGTCAGTAAATGATTATAAAGACTAACCACTACATGAACAACACGGCACAAATGGTGCCCATAAACTTGCGGCAAGAAAGAAGAGGAGCATTCATGGTATAACAATGTGTAGAGTGCAAGACCTCGCACTTTACCCTGAATGACTCATGTGACTTGCTCCTTGGAGTCCTACGGAACCTTTTGTGCCTACACATGTACCTTCACCTTCCACACAACATCCTAAGTGTGCAACATCATTACCATCTCCTTCGGCTTCAACAATGTTCGTATTCAAGCTAGAAACACCTAGGGTTTCCTATGTTTATTTTCCATCCACTATAGGTGAGTCTTCTCCTTCAGAGGACTACTCACATAACTTGGAGATGGGAAAATCCAAGCTACTTTTAGATAAGGTGCAAGTAGATATCATTCAAGAAATGGAGCAAATGGATACAGTACTTAATCAAACTAAACAATAGAGCTTGAAACACCATAACAAGGTAAGGAAATATGTTTTTCACCAAGCAGAAAGAACTCTTCTGAAACTTTATAATTGAGAGGCAGTGTCAGAGGCTACCGGGGTAAACTTTGATGATGGGATCATTCAAAAGGTCATAGATAACTTTGACCCTAGCAATGTCACTACTAAAATCAATGGTAGATCAATGCTAGCCATAGCAACAATCCTATCTTATGCACTACACTTGCCATTTGTCACCAAATCCAAACCATGCTTAGCTCGTAAAGTTATCAGCTACCTAGAGGAAGATGAGTAAGCCAAAAAGAGACAGAGAAAGGGTGTTGAAAGAGTTCTAGTAGCAGCGTTGGAATTCAAGCTATTATACAAGTTTATAGTAAAATCTAGTAATCTGAAAAACAACCCGACATATGTTTTAGAAAAACTGTTTGGTATGCTTGGTCAAGATCAAGAATATCAAGTATGATATCAATTGAAGTACATTCTTGAAAAATAGTCTGATTTAGGAGACAACTAAGGTAAAAACTTGGAATGTGTTTAAAGTTTGGGTTGCTTGGCAATTCTTGTAGTGGGAAACCTATATTCCAACTCATGTCAATGCAACTAAGGTTTCGAAGAAGGCCTTAGGGAAAGGACCTAAGAGTACTCAAACCACTAATTAGGAAACAATTGAAGTCCAAGAAATAAAACAAGATACTACACATGAAAATGAATTTTCAATAGTCACAACTAGATCATAAAGGACAACATCATAGTCTAAAGCTAGGACATTCGGAGTAGGTATTTGGTTCTACTAAGAAACCAATGAAGACGATGAAGAGAACAAACTTCCTCATACATTTGAAGATAAAGCAGAAGATGCCAACAAAGCCTTCTATTGCTAATAATACACAAGGCACATCAATAGACAAGGCAATTGAATTGATTTATACCCCACTAAAGACGATTGTTGCGAACAATACAACTATTGAAAAGGAACAGGTTCCACCTACTAATAAGGGAAAATATAGTTCACCTCAAACTCAGAAGGTTATAGTCACCCACAAGCTAGTGCAACCAGTTTGATTGGATGTGCTATAGAGGTTGCAAAACAAGCCCTTGCAAGGGAATTTGGTCATTTAGAAAGCTGACAAAGCTTTAATTCCTTATCACACTCATCTGATGATATATGAAAGCATCCAAAATGATGTAGACACCACTACAGATGGGTGTGTGGCTGTTGTCATGTTTGGTTAGAACACCACTATGAATGCTATGGGGCAAATGATAGATGTCAAAATGTCTATTTCTAGTTTAGTAGTAGTTTCTTTACAAACAAAACTCCAAGAAAAAAATATTGAACTTGAAAAGTCTAAAAAGAAAATGGCTCAACTGATAAGTATAATGTTAGAGCTTACAATTGACCAGAACAAAGATCCAAGATTGATTTCTACATAGCATAAAGAGATAGAGATCTCCAAAAAAACAAAAACAATTTGGCAAAAGAAAAGAAGTAGATATCAAAGCAAGGGATGCACTCAAAGGAGTTATGAATGAAAATAAAACTTCAAGTTGAAGTCATTACATGGAGGGCATACCATTTTGATTACAGAGAAGTATGTCAACCAATCGTTGTTTGATATTTTTGATGCTGAAGGAAATCTTATGGTGAATATGGAAGACTTATAGAGTCTCTTGGACTCCATGGAGTTTGATATGGAGGATAATGCTAAGGAATACAAAGTGACTCTGGTAAACCAAGCACTCATAAACTATTTGAAGAACCAAGGCCTAGATGAAGACGATGAGGCTAAATAAGAAGACCAAGACTAGGAGGATAGAGCTAGAGTGAATCATCATGCAAATAGTGATGAGGCTAAATAATAAGAGCAAGACTAAGAGGATAGAGCTAGAGTGAGTCATAACATTGATAGTGATGATGATGATCATGATGACCAATCTCCACCCCGAGACTCAACAACCGGTGGGCATTAGACTAACACTCAGTCAAGGCCATATGGTGGGAAGGATAGAGAAGCTGGGAATCAATAGCAATAGGGAGATTAGACTCCTTACAATCAAAATTAATGGAAAATCTAGCAAGGAACCCAACAATCTACTAGACAAAGACCAACAAATTAGCTCAACGCTGAAGGCAAATGAATCGTGGTTGACTCCAACTCATAATTAGATTCAGATCCAAATTACTCTACTAAGATGTTGACATTAAATAAAAGGCTAAGGAAGAAAAAGACAAATCAAAATCATGAATTTTTTCATGAAAAAATAGTTTATTCTGATTTAGAGCGATTTCAAATGTTGACATTGGGGCAAGAAGGATGGTGGAGCAATGATAGTAGATTAAGTATCATGATCAAACCACTTATGAGATGCCTTCACACCCAAGTTGCATCTAGGTATTGGAAAGAGTTCTACAAAGGTTCTTGACCAATGATGTGGTGGTTAATCCACACATAAAGGAACCCTCTATTGTGAATATTTGGATTCTACATATGTAGTTAGAGATGCTACTAGGCAATAAACTACATATAGATGATTTGAAAACTGCAAAACCATAAACATAACCCACTTTCCATACCATAACCATAACTTTCTTGTCATACCATAACCATAACAGCCATACCATCATTGCAAAACCATAACCATAACCACAACCATAATTTGATTGCCAAACCATAACCATCACATGATTGCCATACCATCATTGTAAAACCATAACCATACCATCATTGCAAAACCATAACCATAACTTTATTGCCAAACCATGACCATAAACTCTATGCCATACCATAATTGCGAAACCATAACCATAACCTAATTATCATACCACAATCATAATCGCAAACGGAATGCAAAACCATAGACATAAGCATGAAATTGTACATGTATACAATCACTGAGTAAAACTGTATCAAGAAGACCACAACTACAAAAAAGATTGTATCGAGATGACTGAGTAAGATTGTATCAAGAAGACCCTCATGGTAATGCCTCCCAGTCGAGAGCCTCTCCCTCCTCGTGCAACTGGGTCAAAAGGGCCACAAGTCCATGCTAGTACCCTCGTGCAACTAGGTCAAAAGGGCCACTTCTCCTCTTGGCATGTCCGAGGGTGCTTCACGGCAACTTCGTGCAAAATTATGGTTTAATCATGAGATAAATCTTCAAACAACATATACATTTTTAACAATTTAAAGCATATGTATAATACTTACAAACTCAGGTCAAAGTGTGTCATAGCCTCCACTCCCGAGATGCGATGCTCTAATAGACTCCAAACATGCTCTGGATGCATCTCTCTGCTGTTGAAATCTGTCATGACTGTCTTGTGTCTCTCTTGCAATCCCCGCCCACTCCTCTACATCCAGCCATGCTGGCTTTGGACTGCCGTCCTTGTGCTTGTCTCTCGCCTCCGATCGATGGTGTGACATTGTGGCACAAGACTCTCCCAAAATCCAATCATTCAAGACTAGATCGTACCCCTCTTTTGGCATGTTTTTGGAATGATGGTATGGCTGTTGTGGTTATGGTTTCAAACAGCCATAACCATAACCATAACAGCCATAACCCCAAGGTGTACATGGTGTGCCAATCGGTGAACTATCTACTGAAGAGAGTGGTGGACACTCTCTTGGTGGTGTGGAAGCATCAATAGACCGTTACCACAACAACCACTGCCTCCAGAATGATGCCTACCTCATCTCGAGGATGAACCACCCATTGGTGTGGGAGGCACACTCGATTGTGGTGTGGGGCCGATCGGTGTAGGGGGCACACTAGTCCTAGGCATAGGGGCGGCTATAGTAGGTCTAGAGGAACTAGCTTCCCAAAGGTTCTGTACGTAACTAATCTGCTCTGGTGTGAACTGTGTCAAAAAGGAGCCCATTTGCTCAGGTGACATGCCGATCAGAGTGACATTTTGGGACAATCCATGAAGAAGAAAAGAAAAATAAGAAGAAATCTGAATCAGTGGGAGGAGCTTAATTTACATCATCACCACCTTGGCGCCATCATCATCACCAATGATGCAACAAATAATTAAATCACTCTTGTTATAACTACACACTACTAACTAAATGACAATACATGACAACGTCACATTCTCTAGCTATGTCCGATCCCCACACACCTCGGTCTAAAGATGCACAGAGATTAGGACCACAGGGTAATAATCATTTTTTTATTGGTCAATGACTCTATATTAGGGTTTTTAAGGTCTTTGTGCGCTTTTGAAGTCCGATTGTATTATTTTACTTCGTTTATCAAAGTTCCTTTGCGTTTTGAAGTAGACGTCATTTTTAAAGTCTGTTTGCATTTTTCCAACTATTTGCTACTGGCTCTAACAACCTCACATTCTCTAGCCATGCATGATCCCGGCACACCTCGGTCTAGAGGTGCACAAAGATTAGGACCACAGGGTAATAATCTCGTCTTAATTGGTCAATGAATTTATATTAGAGTTTTTTAAGTCTGTGTGTGCTTTTGAAGTCCGATTGCATTATTTTACTTTGTTTATCAAGTGCATTTGCATTTTTTGAAGTACAAGAGTCATTTTCGAAGTCCGTTTGCATTTTTCCTACTATTTTTTGCTAGCTCTAACCTAACCTAACCTTTAACCTAAACGTAACCATAACCTAACTTATAGCCTAACCTAACCTAATCTATAACCTATAACCTAACCTAAGCGAAGTCCGTTTGCGTTTTTTCTACTATTTGCCGCTAGCTCTAACCTAACCTATAACCTAAACCTAACCTATAACAAAACCTAACCTAACCTAACCTATAACCTACAGCCTATAAACTAACGTATAACCTAAACCTAACCTATAACCTAACCGAACCAAAGTTCATTTGCATTTTTTGAAGTACACGATTCATTTACTCTACTAACCTAACGTAACCTAACCTATAACCTACTAACCTAACCAAAGTCCGTTTGTGTTTTTTGAAGTACACGAGTCATTTCCAAAGTCCATTTGCATTTTTTCTACTATTTGCTACTAGCCCTAACCCAACGTATAACCTAACCTAACCTATAACCTAAACCTAACCTATAACATAACCTAACCTAACTTATTTCTAAACCTAACGTAACTGAAGTTCGTTTGCATTTTTTGAAGTACATGAGTCATTTCCGAAGTTCGTTTGTGTTTTTTCTACTATTTTCCTCTGGCTCTAACCTAACCTATAACCTAAACCTAATATAACCTAACCGATAATCTAACCTAACCTAACCTATAACTTAACATATAACCTAACCTAACCTAGCCTATAAACTAGACCTAAACCTAACTTAAACTTATAACCTAAACCTCAATCGCATGATGATGATGACATGGAAGTGAGAATGTTTCCCAAAGCATAATTTCAAAATTAAATTGCATAAAAATTTAAAGCATTGAAAGCTTCATGCATGAAGTTTTATTTTGTCAATACAATAGAATTTTAAAATAAAATTGCATGAAACTTTAGAGCACTCACATGCGGACTATTTGAGCAAGAAAGAGTCTTAAAAATGTCTTCAAACCTGCAAAAACTCTCTCTCTCTCACACACACACACGCGCGCGCGCTATGCTACACACACATACACTAAATTGCACAAACCTACAAGCAAACTTGAAAAGAATCTCACCTTGATGCTGAGGAGTAGTCCACGAGCAAGAATCTCACCTCCGGTAAGTCATTGGGCAGTAGCTCTACAGCAGGTGAGAAGGAGGAGGGCAAGAGAAGAGACAAAAAATGAGGGAAATGCGCAAAGAAAGACCTGCGGTTCTGTTTTTTGCAGGTTCACCGGTACAGGTGCAGGTATAGATGTCAGTATGAGCACTAGTATAAGCGCCGGTACACTCCTTGATATAGGCATCAGTACAGACGTTGGTATGATCGCCGAAAATTCAAAAATTATATACCTACCCATATACCAACGCCCGCCATTGACACCGGTAATTTAACGTTGGAATTTAAGCGAGCTCTTGTAGTGATATTAGAAAATTGCTCATCTTCTTTTTTGGGAGAAAAGTGCATCCTTTGACCCCTCTTACACATCTCTTACACAACCACCATTCTTGCACACGTGGCATGCACCTATTTTTCAAAATGTTAATCACCTCAATAATCTTATGTCAAATAAAGAGGCCCGCCTAGACCTCATTCTCCTCCTAACGAGGAAGATGTTGTAGCAAAAAATCAAATTGTCATAAATTTCATCAAGTTTGTTCCTAATTTGCCAATATCATTAACTTTTCTAGTTGTAGAGGATGAACTTACTCAATTCCTTTCTTCTCTCTACCCAAAGTACAACTACATCAAGATTGTGGATAAGCTGGCAGTCTAGTATGATGAAGGCAAACAAGAGTGGCTACTTGGACAAGGATCTTGAATGAAGTTGAGTAGAAGTTCAGTGTGGATGAATTGAAATCTGAACTTCAGAGTTTCACAAGTGAAATGTACTAGTGGAAAAATAATCTTCGTGAATTGATAAAGATTACCAATGAATTATTGCAATTTTTAGTTGAAGCTTCAAAGATTCCAAAGAAGGAGTTGGCCAGTAAAGTTGCATTGGAACCCCAATTAATAGAAATGGTGGAAGTTATATTTGAAGTTATATTTGAGTCACTTACCAAGGATAGATTCACACTGCTTGAGTCTGTCATAAGCTTGCTAGGGCTAGGCTCACCAGAGGTCGATGGACTCTATATGATGTAGACACCAAAGCTTGCAACACTTTGGCATCCTATGAAGTAAAAATGATGATTGAAAGAAAGGAATAACAAGAGGAGGAGGCCATTTATCGGCTTATTCAGAAGGACAATGCGGGTACTAGTACTCAGGGTACTGGGCCCACCAATTTAGACTCCACCCAAAGCTATCTTAAAACCTCCAGAGAAGAAGGCTCCATATAAAAGAAAGACAACCAGATGGACTGAGAGTTATTAAATCATATTGTATTAGTCAATAAGTTTTGGGAATATTCCATAATTTAAAGAAAAGTGGAAAAGAAATGTAGACAATGGGAACAACCTCTAGATGAGAGCTACCAGCTGAATTGGTAATTACCAAGTTCAATTATTGTAGTAACTTCACTATAGAAGGTACGTCAAAATCCCAATCCAATAACTATAAATAGGACCCACTATTCTTTTTGTGTGATTGTTGCACTACCATAGAGTCTAATATCTTGGAGCTCATTATGCTCTTGTACTCTTTTATCATAAAACCTAGAGCATACATTGGTTCACTCTCAACTGTGACTGATTTGAATATGTATTCCAATTTTAGTTCCAATCTTGTACTTCATTTTAGACTTTGTCTATTCAACTATCTAGAGCCTTTTTTTAATTTTGTTTGTTTGATCTGAACCATCTCTAAGTAACCAAATTGGAATAGTTGTCACAAGGGACCAGCTCATTCCAATGCAAGTAACAAGAATTTGTAGTCTATATCTCCAACTAGCTTGAGTATTTTAAAAGGTCTATAGTATCTCATACACATTTTAGATGTTGGACCAATCTTTAGACTTTTTGAATACTTTGGCACATGTGAAATTACCTCCTCTCCTTTTGTGAAGGTAACTTGCTGATGTTTCTCATCGGCATACTTTTTGTACAATTCCTATTCTTGTCAAACATTTTGACAGGCAAGTCTCAACATTTTCATGCGGTCTTGGAGAAAATCCTTGACTTGCTAAAGTTTTCCAACTACTAGCTCCACCGTAACTAGAGACCTAGGTTGAAAATCATACATAAGCATGAAAGGACTAAAATGGTGGTTTTCTTATGCAAGGCAGTTGTTTGAAGGTGTTTTTTGAGAGGATAGGGATATTGTGAATGCTTGATGTATAGAGAGTCATCTATTTGTGTTTTAGGTGTGTTCCTCGTTCCCCCTCTCCAACATGTGATACCCTTAAATCTCCAACAATATATGCTTTACTTAAATATCCCACACCTTGGCATCCTGGTCATTAATCATTGCTACCTTGTAATGTTGGGAACTAGGAGGGAACATGGTCATTAATCATCGCTACCCTGTAATGGTGACTATAGCCTACAAATCTCCACCCAACCATGCCCTATATAGTTCCTGCCTCGCTAATTATAGGGTCCCCTTGATTGCATGGATTTGTCATGGAACTTGTCTTGCCCGTTCTTACCCTAGGCCTAGCATTACTCCCCTCTTGGAGAAGCGTTCTCATCCTCGGAAAAAAAAAGAGGTTGTATCTTCATAAGAACACTAATGTTTTCCACAATGGCATTGTTCATGGATCCAAATGTTTGTTTGATCGGAACATGGTTCAGCAGGATGCTCAATGAAACCAAGAATAGCATCTTGATTTTCCACATTGCTGTCCTTTTGCAATTTTCTTGTGTGTAACCAGTTCATATCCATCATAGCATGTGGAATCCAATCAAAACCCACATGAGAATGCTAAACGAGTTATCATAGCAAAGATGTACCCCAAAGTGTACCTCTTTTCACTTTCCTTGAAAGTAATTGGTTGACATAACTCATCAGCAAGGTATAAGTCCTTGACTTGCTATCTCATTGTATTGATAAACAACCCCACCATAACTAGTGTTCAAGGTTGAGCACCGTCCTGAATTAATCATGAAGAGACCAAACCTAGTTGAAAACATGTTTTTCCTTATGGTAAGCAAACTCTAACTAGAGCAATACATGCTTTCTACTTGAATTGATTGGTGCTAACGTACACGCTTTGCATATCCTTTAGCACAAGAATACACTTTGTAATCTATCTAACCCCTTTGTATAAATGATAGTATTGGGGTGTGTTTCTCCATGGTTTACAAATAGTCTTCAAAAATGGCTGGTAAATGGGGACCACAAAGTCGTACAACGTGGTTAAGGAATCAACAATGTCATAAATAACCATCTTGGTTAACTTGAAAGATCCAAAAATACCCAAACCAGGACATGAACTCTATTGGTGATTGTTAGATCTATGTCGTGAATGTGCATGCTGCTCCAAATTAGTCTTTGCTAAAACACTAGGATCCATAACACCTAGTGCGCATGCATTTAGAAACAACAGATTCGAACCTTCATATCCATGATCATACTTGTCAATATATATGGCGAATATGATGCTCATAGCACACATGAAAGGTGGGTGTAACTAATATTGAAAAGAAACTAAATACTTTCTTGTTAGTGCTTGATGTGTTAGAATACTTATATTTTTTAATTATGACTAAGGTCAGAGCTTTAAAACTTAGAGGCATGTTTACACAAGTGCCTAATGCTTAGGTAGTCCCTAGCCTCAGTCCCAAGACCTCACACACCTTCAAAAATGGTGAGAGCTAGCAGGGAATGAGGAAAGATTGAGAGGAAGAAGATGTATCTTTCGAGAAAGAAGTATTCTCCTCACATAATTACTCTAATAGCATACCTTAGCTTAGTAATTATCATGGTAGAAGAGATGAGCATGCCATTGAAGCTTGGCTCTTGTTTGGATTTGCAATCCATAGCCAAGAGTTGCTACTGTAGGCCTCCACTTCTCAATGCTTGGAGAAGGAGATGGAGTTCTTGCTCAACACATAAGTTGTGTGTGTGTAGCAAAGTAAGTTAAACTAAACATGCCAACTCTCTCTTTACTTGGTCAACCCCTCTTGCTTTTTGCTCTTGCTGGCTTCCTATTGGCTCCTGTAAAGCTTAGCCAATCACAAATTAGAAGCATAATTGATAGCCTTGTGACATGTGTCCCTGTTTCTCCTTTTGTGAGAGCTTTAGGTGTATTAAATAATTTATTTAAACTCTCATTGGACTTTTTAGTCTTCTTGACAATAGGAATCACGCAAGCCATTGGGTTGTTGGATGCTCATTAAACCCCTTGGTAGACTGTCCAATAGTCCTCTAGGGATCTTAATTTCTATTGGATCTTTTATCAAGAATTTTTAAATTGATTAGACAAATTTTACTCTAGCCTAATTCTCATTGGTCCACCTCTATGGCCGATCCCTGCTGAGACCGGTCTGACAGCCTTACCAATATTCTAGTTGTTACTCCCTTGATACTTTCCCATATTAAGTTGACAATTTAACATGAGGAAATCATTTGGGAGCATTAGATATTAGTGTTTATGACATTACCTCTCTCTTGAAACCACAACAATGCTCAGCAGCCGGGCAAACTCTGCTAACCGCCGAACTCGACCCCGACACTCTATAGCTCAACGACTGTAATTAGCCTCTACTAGCTCCTACACGTTCAATTTGCAGCCTCAACAAATCCGATGCCCTGTACGTTCTGTTTTGCGAACTCAACAGCCCTCCACGTATGGCTTCAAACACCTCAGCCTGTGCAGCCTGGTGCCCTCCGTGAAAGCCTTCAACTTTTTGATTGCGACTTCAATACCTCGGCTTGAACACCTCGGCCTCAACACCTTCAACGTGACATTGACCTTGTGTCGTGGCGGCATCTGCAGCTGCGCCACCTCGGCTTCAACACTTAGGCTTTAGCACCTTGACTTCAGCACCCTCGGCACGACCTCAACCTCGTGTCTTGGTGGCATCTACAACTACGACACCTTGGCTTCAACACCTACAGCGTGACCTTATGTCGTGGCAGCATCTGCACTTGCGACACTTTGGATTCAACACTTGCAGCGGCATCCCTTTCAACCTTTAAAAGGGTTTTTTGTCCAAACAGTGGGCAAGCTCTGTCTGGGTGCCCGAGATGACAACCCCACCTCCTTACTCATCTCCCTCATCTTTAGCCCTTGTTCCCACAAAAATGGTTATTGACGGAGCCCACGACACTCCAAATGTGGGTCCTCCCTTCGCTAACTTGGGGACACCCCTTTCAAACCATCAAGCACCCTCCACAGCTACCCAAACACTTAACACCCCACCCGTGGGCATGGCTACGTTTCCCAGCTTTGTCTTGACGGCTAGCCTTATCAACCCTCCATCTTCCAACCTAATCACTCCGGTGCAAACCTCTACCCCCTCCATTACCTCTTCAAAAAAGAATTTGTTTAGTCCGGAGGAAATCTTGGGACTCACCGTTAACCTACCAATTGAAGATCTCGACCATCTCTCCATTCCCTCTACCAACAACCTCGGTAAAGATAATCCCTCCTTTTTAACCTATCCGGCTTGGCTAGTTTGAAGCATGGCTTTGCGAGTTCCCCCTACTCCAACCATGGCAGTCTTTTTTCCAATATCCTTCAAAGTGGAATCCTCACCAATCCCCCCTTACTTTCCCATCTTGCTTCGGCTCTCTCTCCGCTAGCTTCTCTAATTTTACCAATTCTCTGTCTCCATTGTCCCTCCCCATCCTACCCGCCATAGATAAACCTTTGGAATTCAACAAGATTGTATCGCTTTCTTTGGAAGAATATAAAGCCCTCAACTCAAACTCAACAAAGCCAATTCCCATCTCACACACCTACAAAACCTTCACACTAACCAAAGGGCCACTCATAGTCTTTGCATGAAAACTCCTCGTCTTACCTTAGAAGACATTCATGCACAAGCACTTTTAAGCGCTAAACTAGAGGCCCTCAATATCCAATTTCAATTGGATGGCACTAAGGCTTACATCCAAGCCCAAACCCTACTTATCCAAAACCTTCAAAAATACTTTGACAATTACCACGATACAGTGGAAGAAAGACTTCTAGAACTCACTAAAAATCTTTCACCCTTTTCCTTCCCTAGAGTGCTACCATCGGATTGGGCAAGCCAACTCCTTTGGTGGAAACAAAGTTCCCTCAACGAGTTTGATGCACTCTTACAAAATGAAATTCTTCAAACTCATTTGGCCTCTTCTTTGAGCATGGTGGCTCACAATGCTAGGAAGCGATCACAAATCTCTCTCTTGGAAGAAGTGGATGAAGGAGTACGAGCGGAAGTGCGACGCGAGAGAGAGTGCGAGAAGAAGAGCACGACGATATGGTGAACTCGCTCTACTGTAATGTGTAGAGCATAGTGAGTTCTTATTAGGTTTTAACAAAAGAATATGTGTACATCTCTGGCGGCCCGCCCACTTACCTGGGCGACCACATTGGGCTTTATACCCCAACAACCTCCCACTTAAAGTCCAATGTGGTACTTTAAGTGTGAGAGAAGCTACTATACAAGCTAATATACAAGAGATGTAGAGAAGTGATGTACTACCCTACACCTAACTGCTTGCGAAAATGCGCAAAGCTCTCTGAGGGAAGTCCTTTTGTAAGTAGATCAGCAGGATTTTCTGTGGTGTGAACTTTGACAAGCTGAAGTTGCTTATCCTCGAGCATTTCCCTGATGAAATGATACTTCACATCCACATGCTTTGTCTTTGAGTGATAAACTGGATTGCGAGCCAATTGTATAGCACTTTGACTATCACAATATAACACAGGCATCTCTTCTTTGATTCCCAAATCTATTACTAGTCGATTAAGCCAAATTGATTCTTTGCATGCCTCTGATGCTGCAACATATTCAGCCTCTGTAGTAGATTGAGTAACACAATCTTGTAATCTAGAACGCCATGATACTGCTCCACCAGCCAATGTAAAGACATACCCTGACGTAGACCTTCGGTTGTCTAAGTCACCTGCATAATCTGAGTCTGTAAAACCCTTTACACTTAGCTCCTGACTCCCATAGCATATACGCATACTCTTTGTAGCTTTCAGGTATCTCAATATTCCTTTCACTGCCTCCCAATGTTTCTTGCCTGGGTTTGACATGTATCGACTTACTACTCCCACTGCAAATGCAATGTCTGGGCGAGTAGCAATCATTGCATACATCAAACTACCCAATGCAGACGCATATGGAATCTTATCCATTTCAGCCTGTTCTTCCTCAGACACAGGACAATCTTGTTTGCTAAGTTTCACATATGGTGGCAATGGAACACTCAATGCCTTTCCCTTCTCCATATTGAAACGTTGCAAAACCTTGTCAATATACTTTGTTTGAGATAACCAAATCAACTTCTTTGATTTGTCTCTCTCAATGCGCATACCAAGGATATGACTTGCCTCACCCATGTCTTTCATGTCAAACGATTTTGCCATCTTTGACTTCAAAGCTGAAATTTCTTCCAAGTGCTTGCCAGCAATCAACATGTCATCCACATACAAAATAAGGATCAGCCAACTACCATCCTTAGCCTTCTTTGTATATAGACAGTGATCAAACTCACTACGTTTGTAGATTGAGAAAGCATAAACTTGTGGAATTTATGGTACCATGCCCTCGGTGATAAAGACTCTTTAACAACTGGCATACCCAATCATCCTTTCCTTTCTCAACAAACCCTTCTGGCTGCTGCATGTAAATTTCCACATCTAAATTACCATGCAAGAACGTTGTCTTCACATCCATTTGGTGCAACACCAAATCTAATATGGCAACCAATGCAAGAAAGCATCTCAATGTAGTCATCTTGACCACCGGAGAGAAGACTTCATCAAAGTCAATGCCTTGTTCTTGCTTAAAGCCCTTGGCAACAAGCCTTGCTTTGTACTTTGGCTGACTATCATGAGCGGTGATCTTATACCTGTAAACCCATTTACAAGGTAGAGCATTTTTGCCCTGTGGTAATTTAACTAGCTTCCATGTCTTGTTTTTATGCAGAGCTGTCATCTCTGACTGCATGGCCAATTGCCAATTCCCGGAGTCCTTCATTTGCACTGCTTCCTTGTAACATGAAGGCTCATTGCAATCAGTCAACATGACATAGTTCATAGATGGAACAAACCTATGAGGAGGTCGCGTGACACGTCCAGATCTACGCACAATAGGTGGCTCAGGCTCAGCCACAACCTGTGGCTCCACTCTATCCTGTCCTTGCTCCTCTTGAGCCCTGACATTTTGTCTTGCACGTGCAGGTCCATCTTCTTGGAAGACAACTCTTCTAATCTCCTCAACCCTCTCTGGTTTAGAATGATATTTGGATTCATTAAAGTGAACATCATTGCTGCGGACAACCTTTCTGGATTCGGGATCCCAAAGTCCGTACCCCATCTTACCAGAATTACCATAGCCTAGAAAGATGCACTTTCTACTCTTTGGCTCAAGTTTGTTCCTAAATTCCTTTGGAACGTGAGTATATGCCTCACAGCCAAAGACTCTGAGATGCTTGCATGAGGGCATTTTGCCTGACCATACCATATCTGGCACTGAATCCTTCTGCAAAACCTTGCTAGGAGATTACAAGATGAACAGCTGTTGATACAACTTCAGCCCAAAACCCATTTGGCAGCTGTGCATTAGACAACATACTTCTGACCTTCTCTTGTATGGTCCTATTCATCCTCTCAGCAACACCATTTTGAGGAGGATTGTAAGGAGTAGTAAGTTCACGTTTTATACCTTTTGACTCACAAAAGTCCTGAAAGGCCTTTGAAACATACTCTCCACCATTGTCAGTGCGTAAGCATTTAAGCTTCTTGCCAATCTGATTCTCCACAAGTGTCACAAACGTTTTGAAAACACTAAACGCTTCATCCTTGTGCTTGAGAAAGTAAACCCATACTTTCCTCGAGTAATCATCTATAAATGTCATAAAGTAAGAAGCTCCCCCTAGAGATAGGTTAGGCATAGGTCCACACAAATCACTATGAACAAGTGCCAACTGTGTATCTCTTCTACTGCTTCTATGCTTATGTGGCTCGTGTGTTTGCTTACCATACAGACAATGTTCACAGAATTCAAAATCATTAAATGAAAAGCCAGGCAAATAACAAGAACGAGACAAGATTTCCATTCCCTTCTTGGACATATGTCCTAACCGTCTATGCCACAAAGAAACGTTCGGCTGCTTGGTTACATTGATTACATTTTTAGAGACATTTGATACATAAATCATGTAAAGTCCTCCAGACTTTACTCCATGTGCTACTGTCATAGAACCCTTGGATATCTTCCACATGTTCTGTCCAAAAGTGGTGACGTAGCCAGCATCATCAAGTAAACATGTGCTGATCAAGCTCTTTGTAATTGCGGGAACATGTCTCACATTCTTCAGCGTGAAAGAAGAGCCATTCTGAAACTTCAATTGTACATCTCCAACACCTAAGATCTCACATGTCTGCCCATTGCCTAAGTGAACATGATCTTTAGTGGTCACATAAGAGGTAAACCACTCCTTGTTTGGAGACACATGAAGTGATGCCCCTGAGTCTATAATCCAGTCACTCAGTGCATTTCCATCAGATGCTGTAAGAAGAGCTGAGTCCATTGCATTCTTCAAGAAGTAGATGTCTCCTGACACGATACTGTCATCCTCTGCAACAGTGTTTGTCACATTTATTTCTTGAATCTTCACTGAGGACTTGTTCTTCTCACCATGATCTTCAGCTTTCTCTTTGCCTTTTTCTGCTTTCCATTCTCTGCAGTCTCTTTTCATGTGACCGTTCTTGCCACAATGGTAGCATTCTATGTCACTCTTGCCTTTAGCACTGCGGGACTTGCTACGAGACTGATTCCTCTTTCCACCTTTGTACTTTTCTTTGGTCCTTCCCCTAACAACTAAGGCTGTTCCTTTGCCTTTGTCCATTGTCTTTCTATTGGTTTCTTCAGTAAGCAGACTTCCTTCTACACCTGCTATGTTCAAACCATCTGGAGGTGCAGAATTACTCAAAGCTGTGCAAAAAGTGTCCCAACTTTCTGGCAATGTGATCAACAGGAACATAGCTCTAACAGGTTCATCAAACTTGACACCTTGAGCTGACAACTGACTATAGATTGTGTTGAATTCATTCAGATGATTGGACATAGGTGTCCCTTCTTTCATCTTCAAGTCAACAAGCTTCTTAAGCCAGTATACCTGTGAAGCTGCACTCTGCTTCTCATAAAGATCACTCAGCTTTAACCATGCTTGATAAGCCGACATCTCGTCTGCTACATTGAAGTAAACGCTTTCTTCCAAAGTCATCATAATGGTAGAAAGTGCCAATTCATCCATTTCACTCCATTCATCTTCGTCCATATCTTCTGGTTTTATCCCCTTGAGCTTTATAGGTTTTATCTGCTTCTTTTGTACCAACACGTGCCAAATCTGCTTCTTCCACAATGGGAAATTGGTTCCATCCAGCTTCTTGATATTGTAAAGAGCAGTGTCCTGTGATCCAGCCATAGCTACGCTTCACAGTAGTTTACCTTCCTGGGAAAAATTCGGCAGAGTTTCCCCTGTAAACTGACCTCTGAACCAATATCAACCTGATGAACTAGTGGATGTCGCCTACAGTCTGTGTGTAGATGCGCCCGTGTCGTATGTAACACGCCTCCAAGAACTGTGATCCGTCCTTCGATGTGTAGACAACCACAAATCAACACTCTGGGAGTGTCGATATCCTCAGCACCTGCAGTCGTAGGCTGAAAACCCCAAATTTGCAGAGTCGGATCTGCACCCGTCGAGACCACGTAGTCGAAAATGGCCTGCGCAGACCTTTGTTGAAGCCGAACGGTGGCCGAGATGACCTCAGAATGAAATTCTGAGAACACCAAGCCCTTTGGGCTTGCGCACAGGATTTGGGTCGTGTCTTTGCCTGTCGAATTTCACTCCAATCTGAGCTGGTGACTCTAGTCTCCTGCAGTGCTGCCCCGAGCCTCGATCTGAGCTCTGATACCAGTTGAAGGAGTACGAGCGGAAGTGCGACGCGAGAGAGAGTGCGAGAAGAAGAGCACGACGATATGGTGAACTCGCTCTACTGTAATGTGTAGAGCATAGTGAGTTCTTATTAGGTTTTAACAAAAGAATATATGTACATACCTGGCGGCCCGCCCACTTACCTAGGCGACCACATTGGGCTTTATACCCCAAGAGTGGAATCCCTACCGAAGGAGAAAACAGTGGCGAATCACGAAGTCACCACCCAAATGAGAAATCTCCTCTCACTCCCACTTAAGCCTTCTTTCCCAAAGCATCCCCACCGTACTACCCACCAAAATATTTCCACTTCAACCCTAAAAGGCACTTAAAAACCTTTCAATCATTCCCCTTCCTTGGCTATGAACACCTATGAAGAATTTATCCTTCAACCGTTTAAAAAACCTAAAACCACCCCTCCAATAGGCCACCCCCGCCCCTCCTCACCCTCTTGTAATTTCCCCATTCTAGCCACTCCAAAAAAACCCTCCCCCTCCTCTAACAACCCCTCTCACTTACCCTCTCCTCTCCAAGCTCCCAACTACCCTCTTAAGTCTCCTTCTCCTAACACCTCCCGCTCATCCCAATCAAAGCCTCGTCACCCCTAGCCTACCCAAAAGCTCAAGAAACTTGCAGTGGAGGAGGTTGAACTAGGAACATGGTCATTAATCATCGCTACATAATAATGGTGAATAGAGCCTACAAATCTCCACCCAACCATGCCCTAAATAGGCCCTGCCTTGCTAAAAATAGGGGCCCCTTGACCGCATGGATTTGTCTTGGACCTTGGCTTGCCCGGTCTTACCCTAGGCCTGACACTGCTCTCCCCTTGGAGAAGCGTTCTCATCCTCAAAAACAAAAGCGGTTGTATCTTCATAAGAACACTAATGTTTTTCACAAAGGCATTGTTCATGGATACAAATGTTTGTTTGACCGGAACATGGTTCAATAGGAGGCTCAATAAAACCAAGAATAGCATCTTGATTTTCCACATTGTTGTCCTTTTGCAACCGTCTTGTGTAACCGGTTCATATCCATCATAGCATGTGGAATCCATTCAGAACCCACATGTGAATGTTAAATGAGTTATCAGAGCAAAGATGTACCACAAAGTGTACCTCTTTCACTTTCATTGAAAGTAATTGGCTGACATAATTCATCATCAAGGTATAAGTCCTTGACTTGCTATCTCACTGTATTGATAAACAACCCCACCATAACTAGTGTTCAAGGTTGAGAACCGTCTTGAATTAATCATGAAGAGACCAAACCTAGTTTCAAACATGCTTTTCCTTATGGTAAGCAAAATCTAACTAGAGCAATACATGCTTTCTAATTGAATTGATTGGTGCTAACGTACACGCTTTGCATATCCTTTACCACAAGATTACACATAGTAATCTATCTATCCCCTTTGGAAAATGATAGTAATGGGGTGTGTTTCTCCACACTTTACAAATAGTCTTCAAAAATGACTGGTAAATGGGGACCACAATGTCGTACAACGTGATTAAGGAATCAACAATGTCATAAATAACCATCTTGGTTAACTTGAAAGATCCACAAATACCCAAACCATGCCATGACCTCTATTGGTGATTGTTAGATCTATGTCATGAATGTGCATGCCGCTCCAAATTAATCTTTGCTAAAACAGTAGGATCCATAACACCTAGTGCGCATGCATTTAGAAACAACAGATTCGAACCTTCATATCCATGATCATACTTGTCAGTATATATGGCGAATATGATGCTCATAGCACACATGAAAGATGGGTGTAACTAATTTTGAAAAGAAACTAGATACTTTCTTGTTAGTGCTTGATGTGTTAGAATACTTATCTTTTTTTATTCTTACTAAGGTCTTAGCTTTAAACCTTAGATGCATGTTTACACAAGTGCCTAATGCTTAGGTAGTCCCTAGCCTCAGTCCCAAGACCTCATGCACCTTCAAAAATGGTGAGAGCTAGCAGGGAATGAGGAAAGATTGAGAGGAAGAAGATGTATCTTACGTGAAAGAAGTATTCTCCTCACATAATTACTCTAATAGCATAGCTTAGCTTAGTAATTATCATGGTAGAAGAGATGAGCATGCCATTGAAGCTTGGCTCTTGGTTGGATTTGCAATCCATAGCCAAGAGTTGTTGGTATAGGTCTCCACTTCTCAATGCTTGGAGAAGGAGATGGAGTTCTTTCTCAGCACATAATTTGTGTGTGTGTGTGTAGCAAAGTAAGTTAAAGTAAAAATTCCAACTCTCTCTTTGCTTGGTCAATCCCTCTTGCTTTTTTTCTTGTTGTCTTCCCATTGGCTCCTGCAAAGCTTAGCCAATCACAAACTAGAAGCATAATTGATAGCCCTTTGACATGTGCCCCCCTTTACCCTTTTGTGAGAGCTTTAGGTGTATTAAATAATCTTCTTAAACTATCATTGGACCTTTTAGTCTTCTGGCCAATAGGAATCAAGCAAGCCATTGGGCTATTGGATGCCCATTTTGAACCCCTTGGTAGACTGTCCAATAGTCTTCTAGAGAGCTTAATTTCTGTTGGTTCTTTTATGAAGCATTTTTAAATTGATTAGACTAATTTTTCTCTATCCTAATCGCATTGGTCCACCTCTATGGCCATTCAATAGGATTTGAGGAGAGATTGGGAAAAATTGGGCTAGGAGCCTGCCATGTGTCCATTCTTCCCTTTGGGGAGAGCTTGGGAGAGTGTGTATGTGTGTTTCTCTCTCATCCCCTACCATTAGGGCTCGCCCCCTCCTTCCTAGGGATGTGGGAAGACGTTTTAGTTTTCCCATAACCATCCAATATTTTCAACCTTTGGCCATTGGACTTATTAGTTAATTTTTTGGAACCTTAGCCTATAGAAGTCTTAATGGAGCTGAACCTTAGGTCTATTAAACCCCATTGAATCACATTGCTCTTTTGTAGAATCCCTCTCTTTGGATCCTTGCTGAGACCGGTTTGGCAACCTTACCAATATTCTAGCTGTTACTCCCCTGATTCTTCCCCGTATTAAATTATCAGTATAACATGGGAAAATCATTTGGGAGCAGTAGATATTAGTTTTTATGACATTACCTCTCTCTTGTAATCATAGTCATCCTCGGCTATGAGGTAGATAAGATAAAGCTTAGTCATTAGTCCGTTTTCTAGTGGGTAGAGGATCCCTATTTTACCCTACGACACCATTCCAGAATCGATGACTAGTCCATTTGGTGCTTGAGATCATTAGCTGCCTGAAGTATGTCCACCCATTAGTCCGCATTAATCTTCCATAGTAGAGTGACAAACCCTACTTGGTGTTCGGGAGATGTCGTCTCCACAAACATGATCCTAAGCATGCATACTTACTAACATTTGCGCACAATAAAGAAAAGAGAGTCTTATAAGACACAAAATTTTCTCATTTATACATATTTACATTTGCTTAATGTAGGGAATCATTGTAAGCATTTACAAGGTTTAGGTTATCCTTTGATTGTATGCCTTGCATCCATCTAGCATCTTCAAAAGGATAATTTTTAAACTTGATAAGATATTGTTGGATAGTCTTACCACCTCTCAATACCTTGTCTTCATGTCAAAGAATGGACTCGGGCTGCAACACCTCTTCTTGGTCCTCGATCTTTGTTGGATCTTCAATGGTTGCTTCTTGAGGTGGCTCTCCTTTGTAAGGCTTTAGTAGGCTCACATGGAAAGAATTGTGTATGAGCCATTGGTTGGGCAACTTGAGTTGATAGGTCATCTCATTGATTGGCCTAAGAATCTAAAAGGGACCATAGTACCTTTTTGCTAGCTAAACATAGTACTTTTGATGTCCTGTAGGATTCTTGCCCGTAGTCTCAAGGGGTCCACCTTTTGAAAACCTTGTATACAACATGCATACAAATAAATATTTAAAAACCCCTCTATAACCACTTTTGCCCTTATTTATGCATACCCTATGTGAATTTTGTGGTTAATATAAAAATCCCTTGTGTAAATGTGAATTTTGAGAATATTGTGATTGTTTGCGAAATTTCAACTTTGAAAGCGTCGGTGAGGTGTGCTAATTGCCCAAGATTGACATGGCAGTTTGCACTGCAACTACACCGCTGGGGTGAGAATACACACTTAAACTGGCAGCTTTTATGACACGTTCCAATTCATTGGTTCTACACATAATGCAATGGGCCTCTCCACTTCTCAATGCAAGCTTCTGGAATTCTATTCTCTGATATCCACTTCCTCTCATAGAACTAAGCAACTTTTTTATTTGAACACATCTTCACTCACTGAGGTACTATTTTTTGATAAATTTGCCAGCTCTTGCATGGGATATAGTGTTCTCATAAAGAAATTATCAAAGACAAAGAGAGGCCAAAGGCAAGATATTGTCCATGCTGAGATCAACAGCTTTGAGCAAGGTAGCCTTGTCATAGAAGGCAAGTAGAATCGATCAAACAACTCTTGATCTAGATGTGCCACAAATTCCTTATCAGCACATCTCTTCCATGCCAGCCACTTCATAAATATTCTCAATGAGAATATAAGCTGGCCCATTGCTTTCATTCATCTATACTGCTTGTTCAGAGGCCCATCTCCTCTTTTTGGCAAACACCCAAAAGGGAAAGCCAGATAAGGCATCTCCTGGATCAGTCGTACTGCCTTTTGTAGGCACCATGCATGCCCAAAAGTGCAAAATGCAACTCCTTGGATCTAGCTTCACATCATTTTTGGTGCTCACATTAATGAAAAGTGGTTGACCCCCTTCTACTAGACCTAGGTGACTCAACACATTATCACACAAGCAAATGTCACCGCATCTGGAAGGATTTCCTCACAAGCAGTTCACTGCATGCTAAGCTTGACCTTCCCCAAGATCACCCTGCCTTGCAAATAGACAATGTATTTTCAACATTCAGAAATTGTATGTTACAAAATACGATTATGTTGCTTCACTTACGTTGTCCACATTTGAAGATTATTATCGAACAGACTTTATTATTGAAGCGAGAAAGGCCTGAAATAGAACATCATATGCATTAATGACTTATTTGACGTTACTAAACAACTAAAACTACTACATTTTAACCAATCAAAGTATGCTCACTTGTCAAAATTTATAGACATTCGCAGCTCTGCTAAAAACCATATCAAAGCGCTGACATCCATGAGTTCTATATCTGTTATATTGGTTCGATAATGGAATATATAATATTGCCCTATTTTTTCATGAACAAGAGTTTGACATGCTTATTCATGTAATAAGGAAAAGCTAGAAAATTCTATATTCAAGTTTATTTAAAGGATATCTAATTCACTTACAAAATTTGTGGACGTTATGTTTCAAGAATCAGCCAAGGTCCTTATGTGGTTGATGTGAAGTATCATTATCTACAATCAGCCAAAAATGATTTAATACATTATGAGAAATTCTTTAAATTTTCCACTTACATGACATGAAAATGAACAAAATACTTACTCAACATTTTTAAAAAATTCATTAAGAACTTTGTAATCGTTCTCATCTAGCTGATACTTGTTCGTCGTCACATTATATGTCAAGTTTGCTATTGCAATAACTGTCTCAATGTCTACCATGTTCAAGTCAGTCAAATCATATGTGAACATTCGTACTCCTTTCACCCTTTGATACCAGCCAAGCTGAATTTCCAAACCTTGAGGCCTACCTGCCAAACTAAGGCCATGCTTATAATCCACATACCTCAGTCCTACTTTCTTTCTCATCTTCTGAACTCTTCCCAAGTACCATGTACCATGAGTTGCATCCATCTTCCTCAAGCTCGTAGCTTTGCCATTTCTTGTTGAGTATTGGTTTGCTTGCTCGCTTGTGTGAATATGAAAGTAGATAGCACAATCACAACCGATACCAAAAAAATTTCCATTTTGTGATTGTCCTTTGGTTTCATGGCTGAAGTAAACACCTTGCTTTTACCCTTGTGAGCGTGTCTTTTGACAAGGTTGGGCATCCATTGAGCTGGCTCACCAAGGTTGACTTGAAAATAAACTTTCTATTCACCTCTACAATGGGACTAATGTTCCTCTTAGTAGTTGTGATGCTGGTTTCATTCAGAATGTCATCAATTTCATGGCGAATCTCACTAAATTCAATAGCCTCCTCGCTTTCATTGCTATCCTCTTCCAAACAATCTTCTTCACCACATGCCGCCATAAAATCATCATTGTCATCACCTTCTCCCGTTTCAACATCTAGCTTCGACCATGTAGAACCTGTATCCAGCCAAGGTTCAAATCATCATTTTAAGTCTTCAACCTTACTAGGCTTCAAGCCCAAGGCTGACAGAGTATGTGAGCATGTTGTAAGACCTCCTTCAATCCATCAATCACCTTTGCATCAGAAGAAACACCCTCGTAATCTCCTAAATCTGCTTCATGTGACCCTTCTTGTTTGTTCAAATCCTTCCAGATGTGCTCCTGCTTTTTATGAGCCCTAGAGAAGATCAAGCCATTTTTAGCACACTCATGCATGCCAATTTTATTCAAGCTGCCAATGCTATGGAGAAGATCTCCAAGGTCAAATGATCTTTCTTGTCCAATCATGCCTCCAATTTTGCTAAAATAGATTTCAGTAACATTAGAGCCGGTAAGATATTGTGTGACACTTGAGATTAGGTTTAAAATCTCAAAATAGCTTTATGAGCAATACAGCAAAGTGGAAAGAAAGTATGCAACCTGTATAAGCCTCTTTACTGATAAAAGTTTTCTTCAAGGTATAGGCTGGATGGTGATGAATCCATAGTTGCCAAATTTTGAAGAAGAAAACTACCTTGGATGCAAGCACCACATGCTCCTTCAAGTTCAAATATGGTGATCAGAAAATGTCAATATAATCAGCAACAATCCTCGCATAGGCTTCAGTCCCTTGCATACTTCTCTCTTTTTTTTTGTAGTTGCTTCAAACATTTTTGTACTTGCCTGCTTGCAATCCTGTTGATCATTCCTTTGAACATCTCCATCTCTTAGTCTGTGCTCCTCAATCGAAAATGAATCATACACAATAGCGACATGATTTACTGTGATCCAAACGCGTCCAATTGCTAGTTGTCGGGTAGGACTATCAAGTGGACTTGCAAGCTTCTTTCCACAATGTATAAAGTTATGATCATGCAGTCCATACACACTCCCTCCTACAAGTTGTGCTCTCAAATTCCACCCACACCAATTGATATAAAAAGGCTTATAAGTTTTCTCCAAATAATCTTCAAGCATCAGCTTCCGTTGCCTACTATCCCCATCTGAAGCGTGTCCAAATAGTGGTGTAACATTTAATGGCCTAATAACTTGTGTGTAACGGAAATGAGCATGAACATAGTGGGCATTTCATTAGAATAGATTCCTAATGAGAATTACAAGAGTGCTTGGGTGGAGAGAGCAACAAAAAGCATAACACCTAGTTAAATAGCATCGACAATACTTTCAAAAGAGAGAGAAATTAAGCTAATGACAACAATTGAGGACCAGATTTGCATGGAGCCGGTCCCCCCTCCAAAAGGCTTTGTATTATGGTTTCTCCCATCAAGAGAGACATTGTACAATACAATTCTTTGTGTTCCTTCAAGACTAGCTAGTGCAATGAAGATGAAAGCTTCATGCACTAAGCAAAACACTTAGCAAACACAACTTGAATTATCCCCGTTCTCAGACCCAAGACCTCACCCACCTTTGAAGATGGTGAGAGCTAGCAGGGTATGAGAGTAGATTGAGAGGAAGAAGGAGTATCTTACGAGAAAGATGTACATCTCCTAACATAATCACTCATATTAGCATAGCTTAGCTTAGTAATTTGCTTGGTAGAGGAGATGAGCATGCATTGAAGCTTGGCTCTTGGTTGGATTTGCATCCACATGCCAAGAGTGTGTTGATGTAGGCTTCTATCTCACAAGCTTGGAGTAGGTGATGAGCTCTCCATTAAAGCTTGGGAAGAGATAGTCTTCTCTTTCTTCACACATGAGATTGTGTGAGTGTGTGTGTGATAATGCCTTGAAAAAATCAGCGCCCTCTCTCTCTTGGGCGAGCCCTCTTGCTATTTGCTCTTGCTGAGCCCTCATTGGCTCTCCCCAAGTCAAGCCAATGAATATTAAGCAGCATAAGTGATAGCCTTCTAACATGTGTCCCCATTTCCCCTTTTGTGAGAGCTTTAGGTAATTAAATAATTAAACTAAACTCTCATTGGACCCCTTTGCCTCCTGGCCAACAGGAATCAGGCAAGCCATTGGGCTCCTGAATGCTCATTGGACCCCTTGTGAGACTGCCCAATAGTCTTCTAGGAGACTTAATTCTCATTGGTTTCTTTTATTAAATGTTTTTAAATTAATTAAACTAGATTTACTCTAGCTTAATTCTCATTGGTCCACTTCAAGGGTCATCCAATAGGAATTGGGCACACCTTGTGGGCATCTGGGCTAGGGAGCTGACATGTGTCCCTCATTCCCTTTGTGTAAATGGAGGCTGTGTGTGTGTGTATGGCTTTCTCTCTCATCCCCTAGAAGAAGGGCTCGCCCCCTCCCATGTAGGGATATGTGTTGACTTTGGAGAGCACACAAAGCATCCAATTCCCCCTAAGCTTTAACCCTTTGGACACAACCTTTGAATTTTGGAACCTTAGCATTTTGTAAGTCTTAATGGTCTGAACCTTAGGGTCTTTTTAGCCCATTTTTGCACATGGCTCTTTTGCAGATGGCCCCCTCTTTGGATCCCTATTTTCCCTCCTTTGGATCCCTATTGTGGCCGGTCTGCTAGCTTAACCAACATTCTAGCCTTTTCTCCCCTGGCACTTCCCCACATTAAATGATCAGTTTAATATGAGAAAATCATTGGGGAGAATTAGATATTGATTATTATGACAAGTGGTTCAACTGTCTTCTTCATATTTTTATTCCATAATATTTCCACAAGCTTCCATTGGTTTCTCACAAAATCACTATCAAAGCGATTGCATGTGCAATGCACAACCAAGGCTAATCGTGGAAATTGATCAAAAAGAGGATTAACAATCAAAAGTCTAGCGTAATGTCCTATTATGTGATTTGAAAGGCATCCACAATATTTGAGTATCTTTGTGATCTTTCACCAACAATAATGGAGTGATTTGAAGAGCATGGATGATGTTCTTTCTTCCCACAAAACCCAATAAGGGTATCATCTTTTGCATTCCATCTGCACAAGATTATGGAGTTCAATATCATATTATATTTTCAAATATGTCAATTTGTTATCGACTAATGATAATAGAGCTCAAATTAAAACATAGAAAGTTGAAATTACCTTATGCGACACTTGATGGTTGTCTCATCTTCCACTATGATGACCAGAACAGTAGACATGACTCTATATCTTTTCTTTGCATCCACATAAATCTTCTCAATAGCATCAAAGATGTATTCATGCTCACCACAAATAAATTTAGTTGCCTTTCTTCCTTGCCTTTTGGTGGTAGACAAAGATGGTCTTCCAAGATTTATGCTCAAGAAGTCATGTAGACGCGGACCACCCCATAGCTTAACAACTTCATACACAGTTTTTGTAGACTCACTAAACCTTTGTCCTTGCTTTGATCGCAATGCATTTTTTTCCACCTCTTGAAGAAAATCCCACAATGCTGACGTGCCACCACACTTTCCTTGCCTATGAGCCTCAATTATGTTGTTACAAAAACGTTGAACATCTTTCCTATTGATACATTCTAAACTTGATTCTTTCAAATTTCTGATCGTCACTGACAACATTACTATTTTTTATCTTGCCCACCTTAACTTTCTTTTATTTTCATTCAAGTTCTTTCTGCATTCAATTGTAGCATTTTTCAGCTCTTGGAGAGTGAGGAAATTCAATCGCCATCCTCTACCTCTTTTTCTTGCTCCTCTCTTCTCAATGGCAAGACTCTCTCTATACAACCTCATACGAAAATCACTACAACTTGAAATTTTCTTGCAGTGTTCACACAAGAAACCTTGAAATGAAACTCCACTACTTGATATATGAAGACAATTTATATGCCTAAAGCATCCTTCTACCTTGTATGTCATGGTCCCATCATGTAAATTAGCCTTTGTATATGGTTCACAAAACCATTCCTGCCCCATCTTTTGATCCATCAAAAACGACTTAATGTTAAATTCACAACCTTTGGTCTTAATTTTAGGTTTCCACAACCCCCAACACAATAAGTTCAAATTTGATGATGAAGATGAAACTAAATTAGCTAAAGGAGTAGAAAGGCCTTCTGTCTCACCACAATCTGGTTGCAACACTTTGGATTCCTTTTTGGATACAAGGAAGCTTCCTAGTGATTGTTGCCATGGATCCTTGTTGAAGTGTTTCCTAGGTCGGCAAGTAATCAGTGATAATACTAGATGTGACTCCATTGATTTCTTGCTCGAGGAAATGATGTGATTTTTCCCTTTTATATGCTATGAAAAAACAATTTGCAGATCTGAACCTTGATGACATAAAGAAAGCCATTTTCCATCGTATTTGCACACCACTTTCACTACATTTTTGTCCTTGTAGTCATTCAAAGTTGCTTCAACAATCTCAAAGTTTGATCCTGCAAGAAATCATATACATAAAAACATTTAGAAAATCTTTTGATGGATCGATTTACTTTAAAAAAGCCAAGGTTCTTTCCAAAAGTTGAACCTATTAATGCAAACTTAAAGCATAAAGAAATTCTTCATTAGTGGAGATTACCATCATGAGAATTATTGAAAGTGTTCATTTCCTCAATAGCAGCCAAGATCATTCAGCTTGCATCATCAACATAATCTTGAGCATCCTTTGTGTAGCTGTTTGGAAGAGAAACTTCTTCAATCTTCAATCCTCGATTAGCCACATACCTTTTATGATGTTTCTGGCTCTCTAAAATATGAGTTCTAAAGAAGTTGGACAAGAAAGTGTAAGGTGATTGCTTGCCTTCAATGAATCCTAATCCATATGGCATTCCACATTCATCACACCATACTCAAACTTTAGGCTTACCACAAAGATCCTCTATAAGGAGATGAAACTTGTCATCTCTAGGTATCTTTTGCTGACTCAACTTTTTACGGATTTTGTCACATTGACTCTCCCAATCTTGAAGAATAGCTTTTGGCAACAATTTACTCTTGTATGTATTTCTACCAAGCTGTAAATCAACATGGCAGGGTTGCTCATCTTCTTTATCAGTATTCACATCAGCAACTTCTTCACGAATGTCCTCTCACGTTCTACAAACACGTTTTATGGGTGCGCCTTCATCCACACTCGTACTTAGAGCCCTCTTAATATCGACACATCTATCCTCTTCAACATTCCAATGCTCTTCTTGCGTTGTATTTAATATGAAATCTTCATCATCATTATCATCTTTGATAATAAAATGGAAGGGATCAACAATGACTCCATCTTGCATAATATCCTTGTGTACCGTGCTATAGGAAGAATCACCAAGCACTTTGACATATACCAAAAGATTCTTCTCTGAACATCCATAACCAAAAACTTTTATGTGAGTCTTTGATGCCATGAAATGGTCAATAGTGTACCTATTCAAAATGAAAACAAAGAAAATATATCAACTTATAACTCTCAAGTTTTCAATGATATGTTAGCACCTAAACTGACAACAAGCAAAACACACCTTCAAACATATATAAGCCATTATCAAGGTATCATGATTCTAGTTAAAAAGGTTGACCTAAAGAAGCATAGCCATTCTAAATGAACATGTGTTAGAATAAACGTATTAATTATAAGGTAGTGCCAAATTTGTAGTTAGCAATAAGGGTAGGGACACCTTTTATCCCATGCTCTCTGGCTTTGATTCTATCATGAAGAACTTTATATTTGTCACAAAAACTTGAAGCCACCACACTGTTTTTGAACTCAGCTAGTATTCTCGAGGGGTGGACACCTCCTATAGACTCACATTGCATGTAATTTTGCAAGATTTCTTGACTAATTTTTATGAGCAGCAACTTGCTTGAAGATTGGACACACATTTCAAGATGTTTTTCAAGCCTATTTTACTATTTTGAAGCTATTCCGTCACTCTTGGGACTGTTTTCAGGCTTCTAAAGACTTCTTGCTGTTTTGAACCTGTTTCAGGTAGGATTGTGTAATACTTTGCATTTTCGGGTGCATTTTCAGCCCATTCGGTTGGGGATCCACTTTTTGTTTTTCAAATGACACATGAACAACATTATGCATAATCCATGAAGGAGGAAGTCTTCTTTGCGTAGAAACTTCATTGATGACTTTTTTTATGGGAAAAGCGGCTTTCAAGACATCAAAAGCTAACTGATTGTAGATCTGTCCATCGGTTTGTAGGTGAAATGCTCTAGAAAAGTATGAACGGGTGCCGAAGTTAGCAAACAATGCTTTCCAAAACTAGGACATGAATTTGGATTCCCTATCTAAAGTGATGGTCTTGGGTAATCCGGTGATGGGATACCAAGATCGAATGAAGAGGCAAGCTACCTCCTCAACTATAAATGTATGCTTGCAAGGAATGAGCAGAACATACTTACTGAACCTGTCAACAATGGTGAAGCACATGGTGTTCCTGGTAGGATGGGATGTCGGGAGAGGACCAAAAAAATCCATGGGGATGTCCTAAAAAAGGGACCGTCTGGAATGGATAATGGTTGAAGAAGTCCTGCTGCCTTTTGATGAGAACTTTTTACCTTTTGACAAATCTGGCATCGTTGCACATAGTCATACACATCCCTCCTCATGCGAGGAAAAAAAAAATGCCTCTCTAGCTTCTCCAAAGTACTGTTGATGCCACAATGACCCCCAACAAGCGAATCATGTGCATCATGCAAAACTACTCATCTAAAAGCTGAAGTGATGTAGAGGTGACTCTTGTAGAGTAACCATCCATCCTGCAAAGTATAGTGGTCGGGCTCGCCAACCAATGAAAGTCTGTATAGAGTGTCAAACTCTGGGGAGTCAAGGTACGCATCCTTCATGTTGTTCAAAGCTACACCCTAGATTTCCAAAACTATGGTGGGTTGGACTGTCTGTACTGTAGCAGATTTCCGACTAAGAGCGTCTCGCCATGGGATTGTTCTTTCCCGGGAGATACTCTATCATGCCGCCAATGAAATTTTGGAATATCTGGCTCCATTGATGCTGCCAATCACTCCAATTGGCGCTAGGCACGGTTTGCAACCACTTAAGGGCCTTGTGATCTGTCTTGACTATGAATTATCGCCCATAGAGAAAGTGTTTCCAATGCTTTAGGGATGAGATGACTGCCAACAACTCCTTGTCGTAGACTGATTGGTTGTGTTGTGTTGCATCCAACTTCTTGCTGAAATATGCCACTCGTCTGCTATCTTACTGAAGAACTGCTTTTATGGCAATATTGTTGGCATCGATAATCACCTCAAATGGCTCGTTCCAAGAGGAAATATTCAAAATTGGTGCTTTGGATTCCAACCACTTGAGCGCATGGAATGCCTCAAGTGCTTTACCTATGACTAATACCTTCTGGCATTTAGTTGTGCATCCTTTGAGCAAATCTATAAGTGGAACTGCTAATGCGGAGAAATTCTCGATATGCCTACTATAGGCCTGCAAAGACCCACGAATGATCCGATTTGTTGTGTTGTTTGTGGGGCTTCCCACTCTTGAATTGTCTATATCTTTTTGGGATCCAAGAAAATGCCTTTACTGCTAATGATGAAACCGAGATACAAGATTTCTTGTACCCCTGATGTGCTTTTCCTTGCGTTGTCGGAGGATATGTTTTCGCTACGTGAGCCGGCCAGGCCCCGGGCCTCTGGCTGTGGGAGGTGTGAAAGAGAGAGAACAAGAACAACTGATAGCTTTGCCAATCACCGCAATCATCAATTAATTGATTATTAACTTGAGTACAACTTAATTCTTATCCAAGGCGGGATGTTAGCAGCACCGTCACTCGGACCATCTGATAACTAGGAGTTTACGCTCCCGTTTACAGGATTAACCGGCCCGTTAACGACACCGGACTTAAAAAAATGCTAATTCAATTTCTAGTTGATGACGGTGATGGAAATTTCCTCCTCTCTCTCTTTATCTGCTTCAAATACCTCGCGGATTCTACAAGCTTCAATTGAGTTCACTGCCTTGATCATCAAGTTTCAGTTATCATCAAATATTCTGTAGCTTCCTGCTCCTTATGCTTTGCACTGGCTTAATTGCCTCTCACAAATTTTTCCGTCTTCTCTAATCGACTTACCTTGATTGTCACCAGGCTCTGTATACCTTTGGTTACCTCTTTTCGAGCATTCTTTGTTTCACTTCCTTGCCTTCGCTAATGTTACCCTATTATCCTCGTTCAACTCTTCGTTAATTTCCCTTCGATGCTTCCCGATTACCGATGCTCTTGGCCTATGCTCAAGCTTCTTAGTTCTTCTCGCCTCATCGTGCTCTAGACTTCCCAATTTCCCTTCATGCTCAGCTTGCTCCCAGCTCTGAAAGCTTGCCTTGCTTCTCCTTCTCGAGAGAGAAAGCCTTTTCTTTAGTGCTTTTCTTCACCTCCTCCTCCCTCCATGATTCTCTTGTTTTGATGACGAGAGAAAGAGAGAGGGAGCTTTGCTTGCCGAGGATCCGAGTAGGAGAAAGATTCCCCCTTTTCTCCTATTCGAGGACGAGAGAGAGAGAGAGAGAGAGGGCGAGAGCCCTCCCCTTGCTTACCCTTCTCGAACACGAGAGAGGGAGAGCCCTTCTCTTCCAACTATTCGTGCTTCTTTCCTTGCTATGCCGCCTCTCCTCCTCTTCACGTTTTGCTTCCCCCCCAAATGCTTCATGCAAAAGCACTCACTATTAA
The DNA here is from genome assembly GCF_014529385.1 of Adiantum capillus-veneris. Taxonomy (NCBI): domain Eukaryota; kingdom Viridiplantae; phylum Streptophyta; class Polypodiopsida; order Polypodiales; family Pteridaceae; genus Adiantum; species Adiantum capillus-veneris. The sequence goes on from NC_140938.1 coordinate 138,128,647, forward strand.
TAGTGATAGCCGTTTTTCGGCTATCTGTGATTGCCATAGTGAGTTATCCCCCCCTATCAAATCACTCAAACACTGTGGTTACCCTCACCCTTTCACTGTATATAGGTGCGTGTGAGTTAGGGGACTTTTCCCATATCTCCTTACTGAAATAAAAAACCCTCAATTAGCTAGTCGTTGGGCTAGTTGAGCCAAAAAAATAAAAAATATAAAAAATATAAGTCTATTATGGCCCATGCGTATGTAAATATTTCTTTGTATATAGGGCCTAAATAAAAGATTTTTTTATAATTATTTTGGTATTTATTTAAATATTTTTACCTAGGTGTGTGTTATTTATGCTTTGTACATTGCCTCACCATTACCACAATTTTTCTTACCATTTTTCATACTCTTTATTCCATATAGAAATATTTTCATATAAGCTTCTCTTATATTTGGTGTAACTCCGCCCCAACAAAAATAAAAAAAAACTAGTTTTATTTATGTATATATTTTTTCACTATTGTGATTTTTCCCTTCCTACATCTATTTTGTTTTTTTTTTTCTAAAAAATTAGAACATCAAAAATATTTATCCTTTTATGGTAGCCTCATAATGAGAGAGATTTCTTTTGACCCCTTTATATTTTTTCCACTTATATTATTTATATTTGACATGTACATATTTTTTAGACCCCTCAATATTTGATTTTCTTAGTTGTACTATTCACTTATCTCATGATCTCAACAATATCTTCAATTATAGACCTACCAAATAAGGTCAAGGGTAGGTGGCATGCATACATGCACTATGGAGGGCTCACTCTTGGAGGTATTCAAAAGAATCATCCAAAGAAGGACCCCACAAGGACCTTGTGCAGTGGAAAACAACGATCAGCTTTGCTGAATTTTAAAAGTTCACTTGCTCTCCGAATTTGAAAAGGTAATACAAACAAAAGTTGTAGCTCGTGGGCTGAAATTTCGCCTCAAATTTTTTCATATTTTTTTGAGCTACGAGCTGTGAGCTATGATTTTATTAGTGGACCCCAGTTTTCCCATGCTATGCAGCCACACTCTCTCTTCCACTTTATCATTTTCCTCTTTCACACACACTTCTCCACTCATCATCCCCACCTCTCTCACCACTCCTCTCGGCACCCTACTCACCTTCTTTTCAACCTTGAAGAATAAGAGAAACCATGGTGAACTCATACCTCCCACACACAATTCCATTCCAAAATTGACCACCTAGTCTCATTTTTCCTCCTCCAAATTACCCATATCTATCAAAAAACCACAAAACTCAACCTCTTCTCTTAAAAGACAGCATCATGGTGGTTGATTACTCAGCTTCAATTACCTTGTCTCTCAAGGAAGGTCAAGAGTGGAGAAAAAATGTACCGTCAAAGCTAGTGGACCGTCAACAAGTGTCACTACTCAAGACACTTGGAGCATCAACCTTGTAAGAAATCCACCTTTTCTTACCTCTTAAGAGTTTTTCTTCCTTATTTGTATCCTACATGGATACTCCCATTGTAAATATCCAATTCCATTTGTAAATTAATACTAACTCTACTAACACTAACCCACTATGAAAAGTCCTATCACCTCCATTTCTCTCCTCTCTCTTTCCCCACCAACTTCTTGATAATTCCAAGCAAAAGAAATTAGATAAATTGCTGAAAATCTAACCCAACCATGGTTAGAGGAGTAACCCTAGCCTTCAAAATTGCTATAAAATGAGGGTGTAGCTAGCACAAAAAGGGGGGAGCCATAAGCAAGAGCACTATGCTATAGCTTGAGAAGCCAAGCTCAACCTCTCTAGAAGGAGCTCTTGAGTGGAAGCTCATTGTCATATGCATGTGCATGTGTTGTAATAGGGGATTAGCAAGGGAACACTATGCCATTGTAAGAGAGAGAGTGATCATTCAATTGAGAGTAGGAAATCTATCATTTCTCCTACTAGTGTAAGCCCAATATTTGCTGAATCAAGGAGGGTGGATTTGGACTAAGCTTGGATACTTTGTCTCCCTTCCAACGTGAAGTAATGGACAACAATGATGCGTAAGTGTCTTGGTGTTTTTTGTTAAGTTCTTGATAGCTTGTCTCTGGTGTTGTCATCAATCTAGCCATAAATCCCACATACTGTAAGAGGACGACAAGGTGGAGAGGACTCCCCTGGCCTTAAGACAGTGATTGGGGTGGCTTTTCTTGTGATGTGTTGTGGTGAAATTTACGCAATCTATGTTGAACAAATACTAATCTCACTTTGATTTGTCATGACAGATTTGTAAGAAGGCATTAGTGCAACAAGCACCCCCTTCCCCCTTCTCTCTCTTTCTTACATATATATATTTATGTTTGCTTGATCATTAACGATACACTTCAAAGCAACCCGAGCACCATCTCTCTCTCTCTCTCTCTCTCTCTCTCTCTCTCTCTCTCTCTCTCTCTCGTGTTTTAGTGTGTGAGAGTGTTCCATTGGTGTTAGGGTTAGTGTAAATTCCTTGCTTGTTTGTGGGTTGCTCTAACGATTCTCCTCTTTTGCATCCTAGTTCGCTCTTAAACTAGGTGGTGCCCCTTGTGTAGTTGGGATTTGACTGGGGGTTTGTTGTTTTGGTTTGTGTTCTGTTGTGCCCCAGCCCCATTGAGCAGCACGGGAGCCTTGAAGGGTGTCTAGAGGTTGCTCTTCTTGTTGCCCGCCCCGGACCGCCTCAAATTGGTGCCCCCACTGAAGAAAACAACTCGTGTATTTTTTTGTGTAGGATCAACTTTTAGCATAGTCAAGTAGATTGCATGAATCACGAGAATTTGTATGATCCCTTCATTCCCATTGCAAGGCAAAAGGTACACATAATTGTTAGTACTAAGTTGCAATTTCAGCGAGTAATTCGTAGAATTTTAGGTCCTCTTAGGTTGGTAGAGATAAACGCATCAGTAAATCCTTTTATTTTGCCTCTCATTAGGTACGACCTTAGTTTGGACGTCTATATTTTTGTTTTGTTTTAAGAATTAGGTCTTGCATAGACCATGGATAATGGCCCAAGAATACAGATTTTTCCCTTTCATTTCACTCCACACATTAGAGTAAACATTGCAATTAGTAGAAAAATCCATTTTCAACAACGTATGGTATTCATGTTTGGTGCCCAAAGAGTAGGAGAAATTCTCGCGTCACCAAACCCTGTCATTCTACCTCTTATTGATTATCATATGTCATTTGATGTGAATATTTTTATTTTGTTGTAGAATAGATTGCAATTTAGAAAATATTATTGTGTAAATCCTTTAAAGAAAGAAAAAACAAAAACGCGTCACTTTGAAATCAATTCAATGGAGAGCCAACGCCAAATGTCTGGATATCCTCTTTTCTTTGGAGAGCCTGGAGAGGATGCAGAATTATTTCTAGCGAATTTCAAGATGTCTTGCCATATCAAGAGGATAGTAACTGATCAAGAACGTGTAGAAATGTTTGAGGTGGTCCTTAGGAAAGATGCTAGCACTTGGTTTGACTCTTTGCCTGAGGAAGTTAAAGGGAATTACACGGAAGTTTTGAATCGTTTCAAGAAATACTTCTTTGATCCCCAAAACACTCAGAAATTATGGCAAGACATTGTTTCTAATAAGAGAAAAGACTTAGATGACTACTACTTGTACAAGCAAGAGTTCCTACGTCTTTGGGATCTATGGATACAAAATGTTGCTAACCCTGGTGATGGTGCAGAATTTCTAAAGAAGGAGAGGTTCATAGCCGGACTCTTTCCTGACCTTAAGGTAAAAGTTGAGGCGGGTGCACCTGCTACTTTTGATGCAGCGGAAACTAGGGCTGCTGAGAAGTATAGGAAACTCAAGTGCTTAAGGGGAGAGGTTCCAATAGAAGGTCTTAGACCCAAAGGTAAGTCACAAGCATCAACATCTAGGGAGCTTCCTGAGGTAACGGCTGAAGTGATTGAGAAGTTAAATGAATCTTTAAGCAGACTGTCAATTCACCTTGCACAAGCTGTAGGTCCAAAGGGACAAGCAAAGAAGTCAGAAGAGAGAGAGAGCCACGAACTAGGAGAGTCTTGCAATGTTGGAATTGCGAAGAGTCTGGACATGGGATGTATAATTGTCCTTGGCCCCGTGGAGAGCCAGGGAGACCTAACTTGAATTACCCAGTGATGAATGCAGGAGAAGGAGCTGGTCAACAACCAAGGCTTCTACAAAGGCCAAATGGACCAAGACCACCTCCACAAGGGGTAGAAGGAGTTCCACCTTTGCCAGATCCAAATGTGCATGTGGTAGAGGTGAAAAATTCAAATGAGGTTGACATGGAAGCCAATGGCATTAAGCGTGGCCGAGGGAAAGGTAAGGAGAAAGAAGGAGTTACATCACAAAGTGACCATGGACGAGAAAAGAAGGCAAAGGAGACCAAGGAGGCTAAGAGGACTCGGCGTCGTATCAACCTCCAAGACTTCCCTCTTGGACATGGAATGGCTCCATACAACCTGTTGGAAGACATGAGAGGTAAGGGTCCTGATATCTCATGGCCTCAATTTCTTGCATTATGTCCACAAGTTAGGAAGGATTTAACAAGGGCAATTAGCACTAGGAGAAAGGTGAAAGAGAGTGTGCCTGTTGTAAAAATTGCACAAGCTAAAATGAATGAGGACATTACACCTGTGCTAGATTGTTACATAAAAGGGAGATTGGTTAGGAAAGGTCTAGTGGATGGGGGTGCACAAATTTGCATCGTGACAGAGGGACTCATGCAAAGACTAGGCATGCACATCCAGGAGACACCTGAAATCAAAGTCAAGATGGCAAACAATAGCAAGGCTAGGTGTGTAGGCATTTGTAAAAATGTCTTTGTAGAGGCCTTTGGCATTAAGAAAGCGGTGGATTTTTATGTTATGTCAACCAAGGGAAGTGGTTATCCATTTATCCTAGGAAGACCATGGCTAATGAAAATGCGAGCTTTGCAGGATTGGGAGAGTGGGAAATTAATTTGCAGGAATGACAATCATAAGAAGGTTGTCTTTGACATGAAGGAGCAACGCCAAGAGGAGCTCCATGAAGAATCATCTCAAAGTGAGACGGAAGAAGGTTGGACCGATAGCACTTCAGAAGAAGAAAGTAGCGGCAGCATTACTGAAGAGGAGTCTTCCATCGAAGTCATGGGGGTAAGGTTTAAGCCAAGAAACCAAGAGATCTCTTGTCAAGGCTTGGAGGAGGTAGGTCCTCAAGAGAACGAAGGTGTTCAAGATGAAGGGATGCTGGAAGGTATGCTATCAACAACACTTACAAAGGATGAAAGAGAGGAGTTCAAATGTGTGCTAAGGAAGTTTCCTAGGCTTTTTGCTAAAGACTACACCGACGTGCGTGGGGTAGATGTTATTCAACACAAGATTGAGTTAAAGTATGAGGCCACACCTAAAGCTCAGAAGCTACGAAGGCTAGGAGTTATAAATGAACAGGCTCTACTCAAGGAGGTAAGAAAACTTCTAGCAGCAGGTTTCATTTATCCAATGGAGAATTCAGAGTGGGTCTCTCCTGTTGTTGTCACTCCTAAGAAAAATGGCAAGTGGAGGGTGTGTGTGGATTACCGTCCCCTCAATGAGGCAACAAAGAGAGATCACTTTCCCCTCCCATTCCAGGATGAGATACTAAATGAGGTAGCTGGTCATGAGAAGTACACTATGTGCGATGGTTACTCAGGTTACTTTCAAATAGGGATTGCATTGGAGGATCAATTGAAAACAACCTTTATCACTCCTTGGGGTTGTTATGCTTTTAGAGTCATGCCATTTGGTCTGACAAATGCTCCTGCAACATTCCAACGTTTCATGAATATGGTGTTTCAAGCATTCTTTGGAAAGTCAATTAGGGTGTTCATTGATGATTTCTGTATTTATAGCTCAAAATCATTGCATCTACAAAGGGTAGAAGAAGGTTTAAAGAAGCTCTACGACTTGGGAGGTCAACTCAACCCCGACAAGTGCCATATAGGTGAGGATGAAGTAATCTTGCTTTTTCATAAAGTTTCTTACAAAGGCATTGAAGTGGATCCTTCAAAGACAAAGGCTCTTATTGAGCTACCATCACCCAAGAGTCTTAAGGAGGTCATCTCATTCATTCAAAAGGTGAAGTATATGTCACGCTTCATTCACTTAGCCTCGGAGTTACTTCACCCTTTGCAAAAGTTGACACAACAAGTAGAATTTGCATGGTCTGATAAGCTTGAAGAGTACTTTTGTAAAGCCATTTTGTTAGAGCTACCAACACTCATGCCTCCTTGTTGGGAGTACACATTCTTTGTTAGCTCTAGTGCTGGGAAAGAAACAATTGGTGCAGCTTTGTTACAACAAGATCCCTATAGTACCAGGATGCGGCCCATCTACTTTGCTAGTAGGGTCATGAATGCTTTAGAGAGAGGCTACACGGAGGCAGAACTCATGATGCTTTCTCTCATGTTTGCGATAAGGAAGTTTAGATCCTACTTGCTCCCAAAACCTTTTGTAATCCTCACCGCAGAGAATTTGTTCCCTTGGGTGTCATCTCAAATGAATCTTAGTACTAGGATCTCAAAGTGGATTATGGAGTTGCAAGAGTTTCAATACTCTTTCAAGGTAGAAGATAGTGTGCGTGCACAATTGGCAGGGATTCTCACTTATAGGGTGCATGAAAAGGAGATTAAGGTGCCTCAAGTAAAGACCCTACCATTGCCACCACCAAAAAGTATTCCCAATGATTTTACCTTGTTCTTTGATGGAGCTTTTCGACGAGCCACAGGAAAAGCAGGGGGAGGGCTAGTGTTGCTCAACCCAAGTGGAGAGGTGGTCATGAAAGAGAAGGTAAATCTACCAGGTTCAACTAGCAACAATGAAGCAGAATACGACACACTACTTCATGGTTTGCAGATGTGCATTGGCCAAGGGATAAAACGTCTCATGGTAAAGGGAGATGCACTTCTCATTGTTAAACATATTTTAGGCATTTGGGCATGCAAGAATGAAAGCTTAAGGACAAAAGTTCATGCCATTCGTAGGATGTTTAATCAGTTTGAAGAAGTGCAACTATATCATATTCCGAGGAAACAAAATGACGATGCCGATTTACTTGCACAACAAGCAGTTACATGTGTTGAGAGAGAAGTGCAGATCATCATGGTGGCAACAGCTGTCAAGCAACCGAGATACCAGGGATTGGAGTCATTGGCTCCCATTATTGGCTACATTTTGGAGGGTGAGTTTCCACCAGACTTCACAAAAGCTCAGAAGAGGAGACTCATGAAGAAGGTAAGCATGTATCTCTTCCTAGAAGGCTCCCTCTATCAAAGAGGGAAGGATAAAGTGTGCAGAAGAGTACCAACTATCGCGGAAATTCCAGTCATTCTAAAAGGTTTTTATGAAGAGACATGTGGTGGTCATTTTTCCCAAGAATTAATTGTGAAGAAGATTTTGCTTGCGGGGTATGTTTGGCCAAGTCTGCATGTGGATGTCCAACATTGGTGTAAAAGTTGTCACAATTGTCAGGTAAATGGGAATAGAAGATTAATTTATGGTCCAAGGCAAATTGTACTTGCAAATGGACCCTTTGAAAAGTGGGGCATTGATGCTATGGGTCCTCTGCCTAGGACAAAAAATGGTAAACTCTACATTCTAGTGGCTGTAGACTATATGACTAGGTGGGTGGAAGCACAAAGTGTGGCAAAGGTAAATGAGAGGACAGTGAGCAAATTCGTCTACACTCACATTTGTTGTAGATTTGTCACACCTTTGGAGATTGTTTCTGATAATGGTCCAGGGTTTAGAAAGGGATTGCTCACAGAAGTCTCTGAAGAACTTCGCATTCTACATCGTCACAGTACACCCTACTATCCCCAATCAAATGGTTTGGTAGAAAAAGCTAATGGTGTCATTGCAGGCATCAGTAGAAAGATGGTGAAAAAAAAGACAAAGTTGTGGGATGACTTCTTGGATGGTGCCTTGTGGGCGTATCGAACCACGTATAGGGAAGCCACGGAGTTCACACCATTTCACTTGGTCTATGGTCAAGAGGCTTTACAACCAATTGAACTAAACATTCCAACAATGCGACTTCATGGCAAATCAGCACAAGATGATCAAGAAGCATGGATGGATCGACTTCTTACCTTAGCTGAGCTTGAGTGGAAAAGAGAAGCAGCATACAAGTGCTATAAGAGGAAAGCCACACAGACAAAGGAGAAGCTTGACAAGAAACTGAAGGACAGAGGCATCAATGAAGAAGATCTTGCGCTCAGGTATCACAATCGTCTCGATAATCGTTTTGATGCCAAATTTGAAACAAGATGGCAGGGGCCATACATAGTCAAGAAGGCTTTCAATTCAAGTTACTATCAACTTATGGACTTGAATGGGAAAGAGCACTCCAGGAAGGTAAACGGCTAACGCTTGAAGCCTTACTTGAGTCGCCTTCTACCAAAGGATCCATCAGAGCAAAAGGCAACTATCCCATGTAAGTATTGTTCCATGAAGCATGAGTGTAACACAAACCAAAATTCCAAGGGGCCAAACAATGAAGATCTTGTCAAGGAATCTGAAGCACTCTCTTTGGAAAAGATTCTTTATGATGGTACATGAATATACCATCATCCTAGGGGAGGGCTAATGATAGCCGTTTTTCGGCTCTCTGTGATTGCCATAGTGAGTTATCCCCCCCTATCAAATCACTCAAACACTGTGGTTACCCTCACCCTTTCACTGTATATAGGTGTGTGTGAGTTAGGGGACTTTTCCCATATCTCCTTACTGAAATAAAAAACCCTCAATTAGCTAGTCGTTGGGCTAGTTCAGCCAAAAAAATAAAAAATATAAAAAATATAGGTATATTATGGTCCATGCGTATGTAAATATTTCTTTGTATATAGGGCCTAAATAAAAGATTTTTTCATAATTATTTTGGTATTTATTTAAATATTTCTACCTAGGTGTGTGTTATTTATGCTCTGTACATTGCCTCACCATTACCACAATTTTTCTTACCATTTTTCATACTCTTTATTCCATATAGAAATATTTTCATGTAAGCTTCTCTTATATTTGGTGTAACTCCACCCCAACAAAAATCTGTGAGTGCTCTTATACTTCTAGGATTTTTGGAATAAATGCATCCCACCTGTAAATTTAAAATTATTGAATAAAATTATCCCTACTATAAATATATTTTTGTAAACTTGAATAATAAAAATACCCCTCATTTTGAACTCTCATGGTATACTTACATCTCCCAAGGTGGACCCCCCGAGCTCGTAGTGTGCCTTTATCGAGTCTTGGGAAACTTAAGCAAGACCCAATCATTTTGTTTAAATGCTAGACCTCTTTTGTGCTTATCAGCACCAGCCTTTTGCCTTTGCTGAGAGATGGATATAGCATCGTTAATCTTTTGGAAATATTCTTGCAGGTCTCGGCCATATTCATTTGTAGCGAAGATCTTCCCATGTACATTGAGTAGTAGGGGACTTTTTTATCTTCCCTGTATCACCTCAAAATGTGATTTTCTTGTGGAAGTATGTATAGTGTTGTTGTAAGCATACTCCACTAAAGGTAAGTACTTCTCCCATTGGGAATTTTGATCTACTTCTGTGATATAAGCTTTTAGGTTAGCTAAAGAGCTGTTAGGTTAGCTATTTCACTTTGTCCATTCGTTTGTGGGTGATAGGCCGAAGAGAGACCCTTCTAGATTTTATTGGTCATTCTAGGATCTCTATCTGACACTATGGACATTGGCAAGCCGTGGCACTTGAAGATTTGTGATATAAAGAGGGTTGCCATTTGATGGGTCTTAATAGTCTTTTTGACAGGTATGAAAGGTGCTTCTTTGCTAGACCTGTCTACTATCGTCCATATTCCTGTATTCCCATGGATAGACTTGGGCAATCCAAAGATAAAATCCATGGATATGCTCTGCCATGGTGAATTAGGAATTGGCAAAGGTTGAAGCATCCCAGGTTGCTTCCCTCTATCAAACTTCATCTTTTGGCATACTACACATTTTGAAATATACTCTTGTATGTTTGCTTTCATGGCAGGTCAATAGAAGTATGTCTCTATCCCTTTTAGGGTAGACTAAATCCTTCCATGTCCCGCATAAGGAGGAGCATGAGACTCATACATTACTTTCTCATGTAGTGAGTTACTAACACATAGTCTATTTCCATAGAGAAGATAACCATCTTTTAGGGTAAATGGTTCTTCCGTCTTCCCTAGTGCAAGGGCTGAAATCACATCTCTAAAATCAGGATCGATAGCGTACTCATCTATCATAGAAAATAGATCATTGTGAGTTGCTATGGATACCGCATTCACTCTCGGTCGTCTTGAGAGTGCATCGGCCACTTGATTATGCTTGCCAGCAATGTGAGCAATTGAAAATGAAATTGCAAAATGAAATTTGCCCACCTAATTTGTTTGTCAGAGAGCTTGGTCTACGTCATGAGGTACTTAAGGCTTTGGTGATCCGTTCATAAAATGAAAGGAGTCCCCAATAAATAGTGCTTCCTCAAGTCTAGAGCATGTAGAAATGCTAAGAGTTCCTTCTCATATATCCCTAGAGCTTTCTCAATAGGGCCTTCGACTTTATGGCGTGCCCTTCTTGTAGCAAAACAGCTCCAAGGCAATCACCACAAGCATCGCATTGGATCTCAAATGGCTTTGAGAGATCTAGTAGTGTAAGCACAGGTTGAGAGATAAGCTTCTCTTTAAGCTTTTCAAAAGCATTGTTCTCCTTGGTGGACCATATATACCTAACTTTTTTCTTTGTTAGGTCATGCAATGGTCTCGGGATTTGTGAGAAAGTTTCTATGAAGCGTCTATAGTATGCACACATACCTATAAAGCTTCTTAGTTCATGCAAATTCCTTGGATTACGCCATCCTTTTATTACCTCTAACTTTGATGCATCCATTTGGATGCCATCTTGAAAGATAATGTGACCTAAATACTGAATATCTTGTAAGAAAAAATCACTTTTCTTTTAATAAAAATAAAATTTATTCTCTCGTAAAACTGAAAATATTACCTAGAGGTGTTGCTTGTGTTCGTCTAATGAATTAGAGTAGATGATTATATCATCAAAGAACACTCCAATAAAGTTTCGGTGAGGCCTGAATAGCTTCTCCATCAGGCGTTGTGGGCGGGATGAAAACACACACAGCGCCTCTATAACGACCCGACACACACTCTTGGGAAGATACACACACACACTATGGGGCACCACTCGGCTTACACAACACACCTGGCCGAGACAGGGAACACACCTCTGGAGTGAGAGGAGAGAGACTATCCACTTGCCCACTCCACACAGACACACACACACACACACACACCCAAAAAACTCAGCTCAAAAGAGGAGAATTTCTGATGTTTAGATACAAATGAGCTTGGGCCAACACCAATGGGGCAAACAGCTCACACAATATGGGTAAAATAAGCCAGATACAATCACAAACTGGAGCAGAAACTTCGCTCATAGGAGAAACTTACACAGAAAAACAGCAGGAAAAGAGTGAGGAATTTGGCAAAATGGAAAGCGCCATCGCGTCCGGAACGGCCCAAAACCCCAGTCTACAATGTCAAAGTGCTCAAATCCGACCTCGGATGAGCAGTTTACGGCCAAAACAGGCTCCAAAATGAGCAAAAACACAGCTGCGGCTGTTCCTCCTCTCTTCTCCAAGTTTTTTTCTGGTCTTCTCTCAGTTTTTTCAGTTCCCACACTTAGCTTTTTTAGTTGGGCACCCTTGGCCTTTTAGATGACCTCAAACGGACCCCGAACAGGCCAAAAACTGACCTCGCAGTGCATAGTTGTCACCTTTTTGCATCATTCGCACACCTGGCACTCAGCTTTTTTCCAATAATGCACCTCGCCATCACGTGAAGTGGCCCCAAAAAAAGGTCCTCATGATGACCTTTCTGCATAATTCTCACAAGCAAACACCCACGTTGTGTCTGTCCTCATCTGTGTGCAAATATTGACCTCGTTCGCCCTCCTGACGCCACTAGATGCCATCTGACGCACCTGCTAACCTCACGTCGTCGGCCCGCGGATAGCTTCCTCGAGAAGTTTTATGCGCTACCAACTCCTCCTTATTGTAGAAAAACACAATGGTACTAGTAATGATGAAAATCGATGCACTATGTACATGGTGTCCTACCTGTACACATGTGGGCCCCACGTAACCACCTGGCTCTGGAAAATGGGCAATACTTTATTTGATGCACCATGCATGGGTATGTACATATGCGCAATCCCTTGCTCCAAAAAACTCCTGACATAATTTGCCCATCCCCTAGCCTGCTAGATCATTCATGATCAGCAGCAGCAAAGAGCGATATGAGACTCGCCGCATCACATGTCTCCTCATCCTTCACCAACATTGCTTGCTCCACAGACAGTTCATCTTGCTCCACCATCATCAATCTAGCATGATACAATTTAAGACGCAATCCATTTACCCTTGACTTATGTAGAACACCATCCAGGTTAGCCAGCTGATATGTGCCATTTGGAAAACACTCTACTACCTTGAAAGGGCCTTCCCACTTAATTTGAAACTTCTTTTGGAAGGTGTTGTCCAGCTTACTGTTGTAGCGCAAAACCAAGTCATGTTGCTTGATACCCTTACTTTTGACCTTTTCATTTATCTTTGTCAAAGCCTTATCCTGCATCTGCCCATAATGCTCCAATGCGCTCATCCTATCCAACTGGACCTCTTGTAACTGCAAGAGCCTCTCTTTGAATGCATCACTAGGCGGCCCAAGCAACTTCTCTAACATCTTGACCGCAGGCAACTCTATCTCCACAGGCAATAGTGCTTCCTTTCCATACACCAAATGAAATGGAGTAAACCCTGTACCTATCTTCACCGAAGTACGGTAAGCCCATAATGCACTAGGCAATTCCAAATCCCAATTCTTTCCTTGGTGCTCTGTCACTTTCGAAAGAATCTGTACCAACTCACCATTGAATCTTTCATTCAAGCCATTACACTGCGGGTAATAAGGAGTGGTATGCTGGTGCCTAATCTTCATCTTTGCACATAAAAAATCTAGCAGTTTAGCTCTAAAGCCAGGCCCCTTATCTGAAAGTAACTCCAGTGGCACCCCAAACTTGCAACATATTTCATCATACACAAATTTTGCCACATCCTTTGCAGTGATCTGTTTTACTGCTATAGCCTCTGCCCATCTAGAGAGATAGTCCACTGTCGTCAAAATATAGCTTTTGCCCCTGCTTGTGATAGGTAACGGGCCTATTGCATCAATTCCCCACTTTTCAACACATCAAACGCCATAATGGTTTTTCGTAGCTCTGGCTTCAACACTCTCTTTCCAAATGCTTGACACCTATTGCAAGACCTACACCAATGGTGAACATCCTTGTGCAAACTAGGCCATACATACCCCTCTTGCAAAATCTTATGCAAGGTGATCTTTAGAGCAAAATGGCCACCACATGCGCCTTCGTGATTCTCTTCCAACACTCTGTAAAGCTCCTCCCGCCAAGGTACACGTCTCAACACGAGATCAGCCCCTTTCATGTATAAGACATCACCAATCAATTTGTACCTGTATGCTCTACGCACAAAGCCATACTTCTTAGACTTCTGAATCTCCTTTGGAATGATTCCTGTTAGCAAAAACTCCTCTTCTTGAGCCAAACATTCCCGGCCATGATAAAGAGGTAAAGTGGTCCTCAACACAAATAGCTCCCCAATCATGCCTTGAGCTGCTTCATGTGCCTCTCCATTTAGAGCACGTTCAATGTGTCTGATACTCCATGCTTCAAACTTTTTTAACAGGCCTTTAATTCTGAAGCACATTTCCTTCAATGAGGTGTTCTTGCTCTTCCACACACCCAACACTTGCTTCACCACTAACAAGGCATCACCTTTTATGCTCAACCTTCGAACCCCATGCTTCAAACAAATGTGTAATCCGGCTTCCAATGTAGCATATTCAGCCTCATTGTTACTATGAGCATCCAATTTGAACCCTCTCTTGCATACTAGCTTCCCCTCTGGATCATAAAGTGCTATACCCCCTGAAGCTGCATCATGGCTCTTTCTGTATGAACCATCAAAGAACAACACATGTGCATTTCTGATCTGTGGCACTTCTTCAACTACCTTTCTCACCACCTCTTCCTTAACAATAAGGGGATTCTCCTTGTAGGTCAACAAATCAGCTAGGGTAGCCCTTGTACTATCTTCCACTAGAAAAGAGAACTCAAACTCTTGCAGCTCAATTACCCATTTCTTCACCACATTTGACATGTTAATAACATTAATTAACTGTGGCAAAAAGGCATAACTCGTCAAGAAAACAAAAGGCCGTGGTAGCAAGTAATGACGAAATCGTCGACAAGCAAATATTACACTAGCCATCACTAGCTCTACTTCCGATAACTTTCTCTCCGCTACCAACTTCACTCGGCTTGCACAATACACTGGCCTCATATAATGGCTGCCCTTCCCCTTTTGCAATAGCATGGCTCCAATGGCATCATCCCCTACTGATGGATTTACATAAAAAACTTTCTCCCAATCAGGAGCCTGCATGGCTGACAACCCCCCTAACACCTCTTTCACCTCTTGAAACACTTCTTCACACTTGTCATCCCATTGCAATGGATCATGCTTTGCCACTTGCTGTAATGGATAAAGAAGCTGCGAAGACAATGGAATAAACCGTGCCATGTACTTCACTTTGTGTATAAAGGTTGCCAATTGCTTCGTACTCATAGGTGATGGAAGAAGAATAATAGACTTCACCTTATCTGGATCAGCCTCAATGCCATTTTCTGACACCATATGGCCCAATAGCTTCACCCTTGGCTGTGCTAGATGACATTTCTTTGGATTTAGTTGTCCTCCACATTCATCATATCTAGCGAATACCATCTGCAGCTTCTCATGGTGTTCAGCCCTACTGCTATAGACACAGAAGTCATCCATAAAAGCTTTAACACAACTACCAATGAATGGTTCCAACACCCAATTTGCTCTCTCTTGATAGAAAGAAGGTCCATTTGACAACCCAAATGGCAATACTGTGTAGCAATAGCAGCCCCATGGCGTAATGAAAGTTGTCTTTGTGCGGTCTTTAAGAGCAATCTTCAATTGAAAATAGCCTGAAAAACCATCACACACACTGTACCTCTCATAACCTGCCACTGAATCCAAGATCTGATCGATGAATGGAAGAGGATATGGGTTCTTCTTAGTGGTTGCGTTTAAGGGTTTAAAATCCACACAAATTCTCCACTTCCCATCCTTCTTTGGACTGACTACAACTGGACTCACCCATTCTGTGGTCTCCACAGGGACTATGAACCCTGCCTTCAATAACTTGTCCACCTCTACCCGCAAGGCTTCCATTTGCTCTTGACCCATCCTTCTTAGCCTTTGCCGCACTGGCTTAGCACCTTCTTTCAGCTCTATATGCATCTCTTCACCCTTGAACCCTCTGATCTCTTCATATGAAGTAATGAACAAATCAGGAAAACTAGCCAGCATATGCAAATATATATCCTTCTCCATAGCTGAGAGGTCTCCACTGATCATTTGTGTCATCAATTCCTGCTTCTTTGACAACTCAACCTTGGTTTGCATCAGCCCTTCAATCACTTCATAAGGCCCTTCACTTTCATCTTCAACCTCATTCGCAAATGCGACTAAACCACACTCCTGGATTTCTTTATCCATCAAAAGAAATGCAACATCAGCATCCTCATCACTGCTGGTAGTGCTATCACTGTCCTCATCTGTCACCGTGGAAGAGTCTTCATCACTAGACTCATCCTCATCTTCATAAAGCTCCTCTAATCGTTTCCTTGTGTCCATATTATAAAGCTTCTTGGTACCTGTCTTTCCATAGAGGCTAATCGTACCATGTCGCCAATCTTGAACAGCTCCCACTGCACGTAACCATGGTCTGCCCAGTATAATAGGATATGCTCCCAACCCTGCTGGCATCACATGAAAATCAACCACTGCCTTTGCATCATATGCCTCCACTTCTAAGCTCTTTACAACACCCAAGCATTTTACTTTTTGATGGTTTGCCAATCTGATCCGAAAACCTGACACCCCAGCCACTGTGAGACCCATCTTCTCAACGCATGAGTGTGTTATGACGCATATTTGGGCTCCGCCATCCACATAACCTTGTCCCAAATTTTTCCTTTTATGCCACACATCTACTATTGGACAAATGTCTGGTAGCTCGTCCATTGCCAACACCTTCACTGAACCTCTCTCTGGCTCTTTCTCCATTGGGTTAACCATCCTCTTCCACTGTCGCTTTAGCTTAGGCACCATCTCTATAAGCTGCCCAAAAGTAACATCTTCCTTCCTGCTCGTCAGATCCTCCTTCAAGTCATAGCTTAATTGCCCATCCCCTAGTGGAAAATCTGAAACATGAAACTTTCGACGACCTCTCCTTTTCCTCTTGGCCTTGACATCCTCGCCTTCATGGCTCTTTCCTTTCTTCTTACTAGGACCTGGGGCACTTCTTCCTTCCTTATCCTCTGTGGTCCTCTTCCCAATAGGCATCACTAATGTATCCTCTAGCTTTGATGCCTTCTCCAAGGTGACTACACTTAGCACTTTTTTCTTCCCTTTTTCCTCCTGGGTCAGTCCACTGGTTCCTTCGTCTCCCTTAATTTCGATGCCATAATCATTTGACCTAGTTAGCACCTGTCTTGGCAATGGATACATGTCTCCCCCCATCCTTGGTGGCTTATCACATTGCGGGCTGATGTGACCCAACTCTCCACAATTATAACATGTGGGCGTCTGCCTCCAAAACCTACTATTACTTTGTCCCGCACCATTCCTAGGTCTTTCTTCACCTGCTGGCTGATTTGCAAACCGCCCTCGACCTCGATTATTTCCCACTTGACCTAGCATGTTTAGGCTGAGATTCTTCATCAAATCAACCACTTGCCTCATGTCTTGCCTTAGGCCATCATCTTGCACTGCTGTAGTGACCACTGCTGGCATAACCTGAGTAGTAACAGGAACCACTGGTTCATGATGAACCCCTGACATGCGCCCTTGTAAAGACTCTATAGGCTGAAATTCAGACCTCATTGGCAAAGACTCCACCCCTAACTGGCTCATTTTTCTCAGCTTCCACTCTTTGTTCCTTGCTACCTCTAGTGCATCTTCATATGTCCTAGGCTTCTTTAGCTCTACTCTCCAACGTATATTCTCCCAAAGACCAGCCAAGAACCTGTCCTTCTTCATCATGTCAGGCGGGGGTACCTGTGGTGCTAAAGCCTTGCACATTCGCTCCCATGCCAATGAAAACTTTCGTATGTACAAATCTACTGGCTCACCTTCCTTTTGTACCAAAGCCTGTACTTCTTGCCACACTTTGTCAGGATCTTCTATCTTCACAAACTCCACTTCCAATCCATGCCTTAGATTGTCCCAACTCAATCTTATAGGTGGATCAGCCATACGCAACTCCTCTTCAAATGCTTTGGACCAAGCTTGTGCATCACTCTTCAAACAAATTTGGAGAAGGCGTAACATTTGCGTAGGGTCATGAATCTGGTTGCTAATGCAGGCAACCTCCATCTTTTCCAGAAAGTCCTCCACATCTTCATCACTTCTTCCATGAAACTCCGGATAAGAGAAAGCCATGGCTAGAGAACCCCTTCAAACACACGTGCAAGAACCCAAAACGTTTCACTACCCAATCCCCAAAAACTTCAATGGAGCTCAGCTTTAGATGAGAACAAACACATGCACATCAAATGAGTTTTCATAGTTGATCATCGGAATGACAACAGGCAAAGGACATTCCAGGATCTCTCTCAATCTTCTTGGCCCAAACATAAAGACTATGCGCTGCTGGAAAAAGATCTTCCTGGACACATGAACATTAATCTGAATTCTTTGAGTTAAATGAAAAGGAGTGAACTGAGGGCCATTTTGATCATCCATTAAAGCCAACCATGAAGCTCCCAAGAAGGCACACCTGACTCAACCTCTGATTTTGCCAAAATTTCAGCAGCATAACAGCATAAATGGCTCAAAATACCAAAAAACCAGCCATCATAACTTGGGAAAATTTCGACAGAGTTTCCCCAGAAGTAGAGCAGTAGGAACCCAAAATATAGACTGTCTATGTACGCATAAACTGTCAACAATAGAACCCGAGCATCAAGTAGGACTCACTAGTACATAGCCTATGGCGAGGTCACGAAAAGGGTGCTCCAGCTACCTGTATCACCGAAAGGATCTCCACATTTGAGAATCCCCCAGCTCAATAAAAACCTCACGCTATCGACCCTCACACGAAAGCTAATGCAAATCGCGTATAGTCAAGTCTCAGAAATGACTATCTTCCAGACCAAGTCTCAGAAATGGATGGGACTGCCAAATAAAACCATATATGGCTCCACAAAGGCGTACAATGGCAGTTTCCACAAGTAACGTACAATCCAACAGACAATGCGCTCAAATAGGCGCCAAGTGATGCATTCCCACAACAACTGCAAGTGACATCACTGTACTCCAGCTACCTGTACCTGTGTGAATCACCTGTACCTGTCCCTGTCCCTGTTCCTGTAACCTGTAATCTGCAACCTGCAACCTGTAATCCCGAAGCTCGAAGCTCGAAGCTCGAAGCAGAAGGTACTCGAAGAAGATCCTCCGTGGGGGCGCCAAAAGAATGTGGGCGGGATGAAAACACACACAGCGCCTCTATAACGACCCGACACACACTCTTGGGAAGATACACACACACACTATGGGGCACCACTCGGCTTACACAACACACCTGGCCGAGACAGGGAACACACCTCTGGAGTGAGAGGAGAGAGACTATCCACTTGCCCACTCCACACAGACACACACACACACACACACCCAAAAAACTCAGCTCAAAAGAGGAGAATTTCTGATGTTTAGATACAAATGAGCTTGGGCCAACACCAATGGGGCAAACAGCTCACACAATATGGGTAAAATAAGCCAGATACAATCACAAACTGGAGCAGAAACTTCGCTCATAGGAGAAACTTACACAGAAAAACAGCAGGAAAAGAGTGAGGAATTTGGCAAAATGGACAGCGCCATCGCGTCCGGAATGGCCCAAAACCCCAGTCTACAATGTCAAAGTGCTCAAATCCGACCTCGGATGAGCAGTTTACGGCCAAAACAGGCTCCAAAATGAGCAAAAACACAGCTGCGGCTGTTCCTCCTATCTTCTCCACGTTTTTTTCTGGTCTTCTCTCAGTTTTTTCAGTTCCCACACTTAGCTTTTTTAGTTGGGCACCCTTGGCCTTTTAGATGACCTCAAACGGACCCCGAACAGGCCAAAAACTGACCTCGCAGTGCATAGTTGTCACCTTTTTGCATCATTCGCACACCTGACACTCAGCTTTTTTCCAATAATGCACCTCGCCATCACGTGAAGTGGCCCCAAAAAAAGGTCCTCATGATGACCTTTCTGCATAATTCTCACAAGCAAACACCCACGTTGTGTCTGTCCTCATCTGCGTGCAAATATTGACCTCGTTCGCCCTCCTGACGCCACTAGATGCCATCTGACGCACCTGCTAACCTCACGTCGTCGGCCCGCGGATAGCTTCCTCGAGAAGTTTTACGCGCTACCAACTCCTCCTTATTGTAGAAAAACACAATGGTACTAGTAATGATGAAAATCGATGCACTATGTACATGGTGTCCTACCTGTACACATGTGGGCCCCACGTAACCACCTGGCTCTGGAAAATGGGCAATACTTTATTTGATGCACCATGCATGGGTATGTACATATGCGCAATCCCTTGCTCCAAAAAACTCCTGACAGCGTTAAATGTGACTGGTGCATTGGTCAAGCCAAAAGGCATGACAATGTACTCGTAAAGACCAAACTTAGTGTGAAATGCGGTCTTTACAATGTCTTGATCAACTATCTTTATTTGATGGTAGCCACTTCTTAGGTCAATCCTACTGAAGTAGGTCGACCCCTGTAGCTTATCAAATAGGTCTTCTACCCGTGGAACGGGAAACCTATACTTGATAGTGATCCTATTTAGTGCTCTATAGTTGACAAACATACAATATGTGCCATTTTTCTTTTGCACTAATAACATTGGTTAACAAAATGGGGATGAGCTAGGCCGAACCATGCCTTTCTCAACCAGCTCATGCACTTGCCTCATAATCTCCTGTTGTTGAGCTTGGGAAACTCGATAAGGAGGTTTATAAGGCGGTGAGTTTCCTTGAAGAAGCTCAATTGCATAGTCGTCATCCCCTTGTTTGGGAGGTAGCCTTGGGGGATTCACTCTGTTTTTCTGTACGGTACCATGTGAGTGTACAATAGTGGGGTTTTTGGATTTTTTACATAAGAATATACAATAGGGGTAGCCCCTCATTATTTCATACTCATACCGTACACATAAGGGACGGGGGGGGGGGGGGGGGGGGGGGGGGGGGGGGGGGGGGGGGGGTTACATTGGGTCTACATTCAACTACCTAAGTCTACATTCAACTCCTAAGCCACCTTAAATACATTAGTAAGCATCTCTCTCTCTCTCTCTCTCTCTCTCTCTCTCTCTCTCTCTCTCTCTCTCTCTCTCTCTCTCTCTCTCTCTCTCTCTCTCTCTCTCTCTCTCTCTCTCTCTCTCTCTCTCTGTGTGTGTGTGCATCGATGAATACTTTCATGGAGTGGTGAAAGTAAGTGCAAACTTATAATTCTCTCATTTTTTTGGTCAAAATTAGAAGCCTTTGTCCGTAATTACACTAAAACTTATGTAAATTTCCTCGTTTTCTTAAAGCCAAGCTCAAACCCCTCTAATTTATCAAAATTCCCAAAATACCCTTCAAATTTTTATAATTCCCAAAGTACCCATGTATCTATTTTGGTCGGATTGATCAAGGTTTTTTAAATTTTATCCCTTTTTGAGAATTAAGATGCATTTTTGAGTGGTTAGCATGTAGTTTGTCACATATTACCTCACAAAATAGGCGATTATGTCCACAAAGATAACACATAAGTGTAGTCATCAACAAAATGTCAATCATTGAAGAACAAGAATACATCCTAATTCCTCTCTGTCCTGCCACACATTGGCTAGAGAGAGAGAGACTGAGAGAGAGAGAGAGAAGAAGAAGAAGAAGAAGAAGAGAGTTTTAACATTGTAGGAAACTATCCCAAGATACCTTAAAGATCTAGCCAACGAAGAGAGTTGAACTCAAGACCTGTTATTCAAGAGAGAGAGAGAGAGAGAGAGGGATGGAGAGTGTTAAATCTGGTATCTATTATGCTCGTTCAATGTAGAAATGACACATCGTGAGAACGTAGATTTTCACTCTATATTTGTTTCACCACCTTTCATGGCAACATGATGGTGTTCAAGCATCATCTACCTGCACTATTTCAACATAGGGGATGCACGAGATCGATCTTTTCTATCATCACCGTTTGAATATGGGGGCAGCACAAGTTTAATCCAAGCATCTCTCAAGTGCACGATGTGAACATAGAGAAGGTCAACGTCCCCTCTAGCCCTCTTCTTGCGTTGCATCATGTGAATCCAACCTACCTCTAGAAATCTTCATGCAAATTTGACTGAGCAATAATTTTCTTTTCCCAACTTTTGAGCATTTCCAAATGTTGGTCCTTCGTTGCAGACAGTGAAGAGGCTTTGTACGTGTAGAGAGCCGAGGTTTCCAAGGTTTTCTCTTTATCCTCGCTCTCTCCCCCTGCGAGTCACAGACGAGCTTCCAAACTCCATAGCCAGCTGCCCTGCAAGGTATCTCTCCCCTCCCTTAGAACCTCTGATTTAACAAGGTACTGTGCTTTACCTCCTTTTCTGTGCATGCTTCCAATCTATTATTTTTCCACCTCAGGGCCTTCTGCTTCAGGATGATCTACTTCGGCAAGCTCTGCCATTTAGATATTTAGATTTAATCCTTTCTATTAGAGTTCCACCTTAGAGACTTGCCCAGTATTCATGGATTTTTTTCTCCATTTTCTCACATTGTCAATCTCAAGCTCTCTAGAAGGCTTTTCTCTCACTATGCCGTTAGCAGTTTCTATTTTCTCTTGTGTGTTTCATCACCGGTGCACCTGTGCGTTTGATCTACGTCCATGTGAAGATGGCCCCACTGCAGGTGTCACTTTGCAGTGCAATGGGGTTTTGAAGGATCAGACTAGCATCTCCTTATCCAAGGTATCAAGTGTAGGTGTGGCTGACCTTGAAGTAGCTATTGTGAAGGCTACGAGCCATGATGACACTTTGATGGAGGAAAACATTAGGAAAATTTTGAACTCATTTTTGGGCCTTTTAAGACTGCCACATCATCAAAGTTGTACAAAAGAAAGCAACCCGGTAGACCCCTCTAAATATACATAACCCTTGCAAATGCTCTTTTATATGCACAGCATCAGTCATTCATACAGATCAGAATTTTGAAAGTGCCCGAAACTGAAATTTATGAGTACCTATGCGTAGCTTATGTCGCCACGATTCTATAGACTACTAGCACGCAGAAAACAGACATCGTTTGATACACTTACGGCCACAAATAGCTCGTAGATGCATCTGCGTGTGCGCTTCGTCTCGCGTGGAATGCTTGGCATTGTCGCGTAGCTCTCCTTGAGCCTACAACAATGGTGCAGTCGGATCTCCAATGTGTTGAGCGAGCCGGGCGTAACGAGAGGATAAAGCTCACACTCACTCTCTTTCTCTCTCTCACACAGTAGACGGCAGCGCTAAAGTTTTGATTATGAAAAGTCCTCTTTACAAAATGACCTAGGTACCTTATATACTAAGGCTACCTTAGGTTTAACCAAAAATGGGGTTAAAAGGGTCAAATGGCTTTGTATTTACAATCTGGAAGTGCCACTGCACCCTGGCTTCTGAAACTAGAATAACTACTCATTACAAATGACGTTTATAGCCATAATCCGCAGCATTTCATATCTCGCAAAAGATAAGACTTTGGTACGAAACTTGAGTTATGTTGTGTTGTTGACCCAGCAGTCAACATGGCTGCATTGAGAGGTTTATAATCCACACAGACTCTCCACTTACCATTTTTTTTGGTGTGACTACTACTGGGAAGACCCATTCTGAGTCTTCGACAGGGTAGATGAAACCTACTTGTACCAAATTTATTACTTCTTTAAGCAATGCCTCTTGTTGGATTACTCCAAGTCTTCTGAGGTTTTGTACTACATGTTTAGTGCCTTCCTTGAGCTTTATGTGGTGTTGCACTACTGTAATTCCTATGATCTTATCATAGCCATCAATGAACAAAGTAGTGAAGTTACCTAACATGGAGACGTACTCCATCATTTCTTCATTGGTTAACTCATTTGAGAGCATTTTTTGTAGCTTACCTGCATCCTCCAATGACTGCATACCTGATGATCCCTCTTGGTTTGCCGAGGTTGCTTCAGATTGGGCTAATCTATCATCTCGGTTTTTAAGAATGACTCCCATTACTTCGATGCTATTGTCACTCCCGTCGGTGGTGGTTGTGTCTTCTCCTGAGGTAGACGAGTAGTCGCTGGTGGACTCGTCTTCTGAAGCCTCCAAGATCATATTGCGCTGCTTTCCAGTCCTCATGTCGTAGAATATGGACTTCCCTTTAGCATCCTTCATCTGGATCATCCCGGTGCTCCAGTCTTGTTTAGCTTCCATAGCCATAAGCCAAGGCCTTCCAAGAATGATGGGGTAGCCCTCCCCTTTGTGTGGCATGACAAAGATGTCTACCTCCACTTCTGTATTGAATGCTTTTACTTTGACTGCGTTTACAATGCCTACACATTTTACTCTTACATTGTTTGCCACCTTGGCTCGGCAGGGTGCCGGCCTACTTACCTCTAGCCTAGATGGTGCATCATCTTTTCACTCATGACGCATATTTGTGCGCCACCATCTATGTAAACGTTTGAAATCCGCTGCCCTTTGATGTGAGCGTCCATGGTTGGCAGGATGTCGTCGAGATCCCTCCCAGAGATAGCCCCAGCTATCCATGGTCTTGATTTCCTGGTACTTACCATTTTCATCCATTGCCTCCTCATTCTGGGTGCAAGGTGGAGTAATTGGGGCCAAGTTATCTTCAGGCCCTGCATTAACACATCCTGAACTAAGTCATAGGGTTGTGCATACTCACCTAGTGAGAAGTCCACGATGTCTATCTTCCACCGCGGCTTAGCTACTTGCTTGCTAGACTCGGCCTTCCCTTTCATCTTCTCTTCTTTTTGAGATGCCTCCTCGTGCCTTGCACGCTTCACTCCCATAGCTTCCACTTCTTCTACCTTCGCTTTTCCTTTGTGCTTCTCTCGAGCTGAGTCTTCTACCTTCGCCTTCCCTTTAGCTCTAAGCTAATAACACTCACCGCTTGGTTCACAGCAGGTGGTGGGGGTAGTGGCGGAATAAGAGGTTGGGGTGGTGGTTGTTGTTGTACAGGTGGTCGCAGGATTTGGACCGGTGCGATTGGTCTTGACTGCCTAGGTGGTGGTGGTCTTGCTATTGGCGGAGAGATTTGATTCTGTCTCCCCCCTCTATTGAAATTCTACCTCCTCGGGTGTGGTCAATAATACATTCCATGGCTGTCTTCCCCGCAATTGTAACAGTGGTATTCTGGGTTATGCCTTCGTTGTCCCCTTCCTTGTTCTAGGTTTCTTCCAGATGCATGCCCTTGCTGCACCAGATGCACATATAAACTCTCTAGTTGGGTGGTGATGCGACTCAGCAGGTCTTGTTGTTCTTCTGATGCCTCCTGTGGTTCGACTCTATGATTGGCTGTTGCAGCCACCGGGGTTGGTCAGGCCGAGCTTGTTTCCTCTGACTCGTTTACTCTTGCTTGCATGCGCAGCTTCTTGTCTTTAAGGCGGGCTACTTCGACTACCAACTCATATATTGCAGGAAACCTTCCCTTCACCTTCTCTCTAAGCGGCGACCATAGACCAGCAATGAAACGATCCTTCTTTAGGAAATTAGGCGCTCCTTCGCCTTCCTCTAATGTGGAAACCCATCTCTCCCATAAGTCCACAAACTTTGACTCATAGGTGGCATACTCTAGCAGGCCTCCCTGCTTTAATTCTGTCAGTAGCTGCCATAGCTTCTCCGAGGTTGTGCCTCCACCAAAACTCTTTAAAAAAGAATCCCTTAACACATCCCATGCATTCTTGGTAGCCTGGGCAATGCATTATACCAGGACTTGGCCTCTACTTTCATCAATAGAGGAAAAATTCTAAGTCGTGAAGCATCGTCATCTTTGTTGGAGACGACACAAGCAATGTCGAAATCATCCAAAAAGTCGGTGGTGAGATCCTCTCCCTTATTTCCACTAAACGTGGGGAAAGAAACACTTGCCATGGTGGTGACTCGGGAAATTACAAACCCTTTTTTTTTAACATCAACAGCAGTCGCTCATAGCGGCTTTTTACAGGGGTGGATGGATAGGTTAAAACAAGATAAAAATAGAGACATTACAGGAATGATGGTAGTCTAATATGGGGAGAATGATAGGGTTCGGGGAATTGAGGATTTCTCCTAGTACTGCCGCACCAAATAGGTAAACGATCTTCTGTGGTAGAAGACTTTCCTATCTACATAGATATCCACATGCATATGCTGCAGAAATCTAAACGAGAATGCCGTCGGCCTGTTTTCCATCATGCACAGAGGGTGGAATACTTACTTATACTCTTACCGTACCAGTGTTGATGAGTCGGCACATCCACAAGAGGTCGTCGCCTTTCATGGGGTCTACCTTTCCTTCGTTGCTCAGCAAGTTCGGGGTGATGGCAACGCGTCTGACCACTCCCAGCCTTTTGGCCAATAGCAATTGTAGGTAATTTCCGTAATCGGCGTGTTGCATGAATTCTACTCCATTCAGCTGCAGCTCGTCTCCAGCCCACTGGATCTCTCTTGTGGTAGAGAGCTTCTTCAGGATAAGTTGTACAGGGAGAGGAGGAAGGTCCACCACTCGCTTCCCAAAACAACAAGAGCAATAGCCGAACCACTCTTCCGTAGGACATGGGAATCTTCTTACCACTTCTTCTTCTAGATTGCCGAAGTGGATTGGTAGCACTCGCATGTGTCGTGCGAATCAATAGGCGACCTTCCGCCGCTTAGCTTCGGATGACTTCTTCTTTGACAAAGTGGGTACAACCCGGCTCTCTGAGCTTGAAGCACTTGCTTGGCCAGATGCCTCTCCCTTCGGGGTCATGTGTTTCGAGGCTAGCCTATCTTCTCCTTGCCTTTGGCTCAAGCAGCCCCTTTAGGCCACTTTGGAGTTATATCTTTGACTGCAGTTTCTTTAGGGAAAAGAGGCCTCACCGTTTACTTCCCTTCCTTGACATGAATGACTTCTTTGTGATGAATGTCGATGTAGATGACTTCGTTGCTGGCACTCAGCGACCGTGTGCCTCGGTTGACAACAGTGATGGCACTTCACCAATCTCCCACCTGATGCTTTCGATTTATAGTTAGAACGAGCGACACGAGATGAAGAATTTACCTCTTGAACGATGATGACACTGCAGCCTGGCAGTAGCACCTCAATGAAGGCGGCTAGTGCCTCCTTCATCTCCTCTTCTTCCGTCCTCCAGTTAGAAAATTCCTTCAGCCACTCGTCCATGATTGATAGTGGGCGTCACTTTCAGCATTGTAAACTGAAGGGTCTTAGAAAATCCCTCCTCAGTGGGGGCACCAAATGATGGATGCAAAGCGGACACGGAACCCCGACGACCTCTAAATCGCCGGGGGCCGAATGGCGTGCCTCGAGCCTGCCACCCACGGTAAAGCGAACAGGGGGCACCACCTAGATTTGAGAGGCTAGGACGCAAAACCCACAATGATATGAACACCGCAAGCCTACACACCGAGAGAGAGAGAGAGAGAGAGAGAGAGAGAGAGAGAGAGAGAGAGAGAGAGAGAGAGAGAGAGAGAGAGAGCGAGCGAGAGAGAGAGAGAGAGAGAGAGAGAGAGGGAGAGAGAATACTTGCAAATGATGAAGACCGTCGGGGGTGTGAGGGTGAATTAATTCTACAATATTTACAAGGCGGCATGCCGTGGTGGTAGAGAGGTAGGGGGAGGAGGTGGTGCAACCTACTTGGTGCGTTCTCTAAGGCGACTCAATGATTATGAATACTTAACACCAAGAGCATACATACGTGCGTGCATCGACCATTGGAGTCAAGAGATGGATGTGGTTCCCTTCGCATGGTGCAATTCCAAGGCAAATCCAACACACAAGCCGCCTCCTCATGATGGTGATAGTGTCAATCCTTCCTACTACACTCTACCAAATGCTTGGTTCCTCATGAACTGTCCCCCCCCCCCCCCTCGATAGTGACCTCTCAGTGCCAATTTATAGGTGTTGGCTACTTGGATTATGGTAATCCCAGTGTGGTTAGGGTAAGCTTAATCGGGGAAACAAAGCAAGTGGTGGGCCCGGTGTGGTTGACCCTTGCTTTGTTTTGGGAGTTATTAAAAGATGGGAATCTCTAGGTGGGCCTTTGTGACCATCACCTAAAGAGAGGATATTTACAAAGAATGGAAATTTACAATGGCTTGGGTGAAAACTGAAGATAATGATAAAAATAACCTATAAATTACTGGGATGGCGTCGTGGTTGCGTGTTGCCGGCGAATGGTGTGTTGCCGGTGCGTCGGTGTCGAGCGTACTTATTTTTGGAGTCGGCCGGGGCATGCCTTCGGCGCATTTTCTCTTTTTGTTATTTGCGGGGCATGCTTTGGATCCTTCTTCTTTTGTTGGTTGATGTCGTAGCCGTTTTCTTTGTATTTGCAGTGTGGTGCATATATGTGTGTGTGTGTGTATGTATTCGTGCATGAGGGCAGGTGTGTGTGTTTTGTATAGGTATGTGTGTGCGAAAACGTGCGTGCGTTGTGTGTGTGGTGGGGTGTGTGTTGTGTGTGTGTGTGGTGGTGTGTGTGTGTGTATTGTGTTGTGGACTATGCTGCCCGTGAGGGCGTGTGTGTGCGTGATATGCGGGCTGCTGCGCACGACACGATTTGGTGGGTGTGTGGGTGATATGCGGTTGCTACACAACGCGATGGGAGAGGAGGGGGGGGGGGGGGGGGGGGGTATGGGAGTTGTGTGGGTGAGAGGGAGAGGGGGGGGGTTGTTGTCTTGCATGGGAGCTTGAGGACGAGGGGGGGAAAAGTCAATGGGTGGGGGAGTAAAGGAATATATCCGCGGGCCAAAAGGGGGGGGGAGTGAGGCCTAGGGGAGGGGAATAAGGCCGAGGGAGGGTGAGGCGAGCGGGTGGGGAAGAGGGAGGAGGGGTCGGGGAAGAGGGAGGAGGGGTCGGGGAAGGAATATTAGCGGGCCAAACGGAGATGGGGAAAAGTGGTGGGGGGGTGGTAATGTGAGGGGGAATGTAAGGATGAGTGTGTGAATGTAAGAATACAGAGAGCGGAAGGGGGGGGTTTCTATACAGCTCACACAGAGGGAGCATGAGAGAGGGGTCGGGAGTTTTTTTTCAGAGCTTCTGTCTGGCCGGGGAGGGTAAATTGGCAGAGAGAGATATTAGGGAAGGGGTATGTAGGGAAAAATGGGTGAGAGAGAGAGAGAGAGAGAGAGAGAGAGAGAGAGAGAGAGAGAGAGGGTTTTATCTGATGCCCGTAGGACGGGGGGGGGGGGGGGGGTAAAATGAGTTTTCCTTTTTTTTTCCTTGATTTCCGAAAGTCGGCTATCAATATCATGCTTATTCATATGAAGAACTTTTGGCAACACTAGAACCTATTAAGGAATGGTGACAACAATATTTGATCTAGAATATTCAACCAAAAAAAAAGTGTGGTTGTTGTCAAAAGAGAGGTCACAAGGTTTCTAATGCTGAGTATTGTCCATATTCAATTCTTCAAACTTTGACGGATATTCTCACAAGTCCAAAACCAATTGGATGAAGATATTTAGGTTTGAATGGTGTTTTAAAAATCATCCAAACCTTCATGTGAGTCATTGAACAATTTTGATACTAAGCACGACTTCAAAATGCTTCAAGGAATTGTGATTAACACTTTGCAAATGGTGGAGATGAATATTCCATAGCTAGATGAAGATTCCTCACCTTTGTTATCAATTACCAAGGTTGGTCGTACTTTGGGAAAGGAATATGTTACCAGTATTGGGTTGGACTCGTCTCCAATTTAGTTTGAGCCTAGTACTATTGTGGTTGCTCATACGGATATTTGATCATTTCTCTATTGTATCGGACTTAGATAATAATGCCATCTTTGGCACAATTTAATCAATTGATTTATCTAGCCAGTCATAGTAAATATTAATCTACTTGATCATCCCACATAAAAACATGATGATAATACTTTCTTGATTGTCTTCACCTACAAGTTGGTCTACAAGTATTTATTAAAAATGTGTGTGATTTTGTTGCTCATAAGGAAAGGGAAAAAATTTAGTAGGCCACTCAAGTGCTATCAGGTATAGTTGGGGTTGTTGAATTAAGTCATGTCATTGATTCCCTGATATAAGAATGGAACGATGCTAGGAAAATATGTACATTGTATGAGCATAATGTGGCTATGAAGGCAAGGTTTAAACGAAATGAAAGAGAAATATCAAATTGTATTGACTCTTTAAAATCATATGCACAAAAATTAAATCAAATTTTACTAGAGAATCCATGCATCAATTGGCAAAGGAAGATGGAACATATCTATTTGATGTATCTTCCAAGGAAGTATGATGTTTCTAAAGGCATTACTTGGATTACAATAGTAGAATTCCATCTCTCATATTGTACAAGGAAGGATGCACCGGCTCCATGGGTGATGGTAATTCTCAGGAAGATGGAGACACTCATTACAAAGGAGGTGATGGTGTTCCATGAGGGTGATGTACTTGTCACGAACAAAAGGGAATGGGTGAAAAACTAGTGCATTAGGAAAGACGGTTGTGATCAGGGGCCACTAGAAGAGTATCAACTATCTAAGAGATGGTTGGAGGCAGGGTTTTAACAATCATGTGATCGCATGAAATTTTTGTGATTACCATGTGTTATTATCATATTCACATAATTATAGTTTATGTGATCACATTTAAATCGGTGAATGGTGACCTAATGACCCACCAAAATCACACGAAGCTATTATATTTTTGTGCAGCCAGCCCACTTGGATATGGCAAAAAACCTCCAGCGGGCCTGTTAGGATATGGAACATCCCAACATGACTATAGGTTTGGGTCATTTTTTTAGGTTAATAGGAAAGTCACATGAACATTTAGCGTAATCACATTGGAGAGGGGGAAAGGGGAACACACTTGAAACACAAACAACACACCCCTTTATAGCATAGGATATACACAACACCCCAATCCACTAAAGTTCACCTTCAAACTCGACACAATTTGAAGGCAAACCACCATTTTCACACAACCATACACACACACTTGTTGCTACACATCAAACCATTCCAAACATTTTGCACTTCCCAATTCGCTGCCTTCTACACACACACAACCTCTCTCAATATCTCTTTGCACAATTGACCAAAGGGGAGCACACCTGCCAACACACGCCCAAAGATGCATGCACACAAGTAGAGAAGAGAAGAAGTAAAGGTGGACCAACACTAGTACACAAAAATGATGGATTCTCTTCATGAAACACAACCATATACAATATTGCTCCATGCTGGCACACTCCTTGGCGAGCTCAACACACGAACTGGCAGCCCTACTGGCTCCCCCCCCCCCCCCCCCCCCCCCCCCCCCCCCCAACCACAGGGAAAAGGAGCTCCAAAATGGAAAAAGCCTTTACAAATTTTGGAAAACCCCTCTTATAGGAGATAACCCAAAAAACAAAAAAATGGGCCTTATCTAGCTTATGCATCTCAAGGGAACCTCATTTAGCATTTTCCATACATTCCATACACTTAGCACTTCACTTTTAGTATTTGTTGCATGGCTTGGAAACCTCGTACACTTTCCATTTCCATCTCTATCATACATTGCAGGTGAACCACCTCTATATTGGAGCATCCTAAGGGGCAATGATGGTGTCATCGTTGCTCCCAAGTTCACCCTCAAAACATTTTGGCCTGTGGGTGTGGGAACCTCCTCCGACAGTCCTGCCACATCGACAGGTGTGCCAACTGACAATGTGCCACCTATGCTATTGTGTAGTCACCCCTGCTGACTAGCAAGATTGCCCAAGAGCGCATGCAGTTGCTCGGCGCAAGCAAGGAGACACACCGCCATAGCCAGAAGGGGAAAAAGCTATCTCTCTCCCTTTGTGTGCCTTATGGAGGGTAAGCACTCCAAGATATACCATGGACTTGTTGCCCCTCTCTTTGCATGTGGTACTACTCCACTACCACGTGGTAGCCCATGATGCAAAGCACAACCTCATCAGAATCCATCTCCTTGCTATAAGATGTGGACTCATCCGCTCTATTCTCCTTTCTTGTATCCCAAAAAGTTGACCTTGTCTCCTCATCATCATCAGTAACATATATTGACTCAATATCAACATCCTCATTCTCCTGTTGCTCCACAAATATTTGACCATCCTCTTGGCCTTGCACACCTCCCTCATCCACTTCTAGGCTCTTGGTATCTACAACCTGGCTACACTCTACTATCTCTTTATGCACACTAGCTTCAGAAAAATAGTCTTCACCTCTTCATGTTGTTATGGAAATCAATATCTTGTTATTTATGCCAGTTGACAGGTGAAAAAAGCATGGCCGAGCTATGGTCTATGCAAAAGGACATCACATTTTTGTATCTTTTACTACATTCAAGTGCTCTTTATGAGAGCTATGAACATTATTGTGTCTAGTTGGGCAATTTGTACTCACTTTGAGCATTCAAGAAATCTATCAGTAAATACGTGCAAGAAGAAATTGCTCACTCTTGCATGGGGGGAGATTATACCCAGTGCTTGTGTCCTTCTTCTCTCTTTTCATCTCTCCTCTCTCACCGTGCCGGTGTAGTCCTCCGCTTTAGGAGGTGCATCTGCGCGTTCTATCTCTCTTATCTTTCTCTATGTCTCTCTCTGTTCATGTACAATTCAATTATATTTGTCAGGTATACAGATTTGTCAGATTTAAGGCTTGCAATATGTAGTTTTTGGTATTTTGCAAGGCGAACGCACCTTCTGTTTGAAGTAGTGGTATCAGAGCCAAGGCTATGCTCCATGTTAGCGGGTCGTCGCAAGACGAACGTCTGTAGCATAGCCATCAGACACTAACATAATGTCAATACTCAAGGAAGTGACTTGAATGGGGCGCAAAGACTCTTTGAGACCGTCAATCTCAAGAAGTGAACCTTAATAAGAAAACACACCAACTCAACAAGCAAACCAACACTCACTAATCAAGAAAATCTACTTATGTTCTTTCTCAGAGCTCTAGATCATCGCGCTATTTTGGCACTCGAACGGACTCAAAATGCAATGAAACTTTAGGAGGAGGTCTAAGATACCTAGGGGCACTATCCTAACAAGTCTGGTCGCAATCCCACAAGGTACCAAAATCACAATCCACTATGCAAAAGGTCTTGAAAGCTGCAACATAACTATCCTAAAAGGTCGCCCTATGGTCTAGGAACACTCTCCTATGGTCAAAATGACTAAAAATAGTGATTAAGCACTCAAATCTGAAGATTAGGCTTACTAATATGTAGTTGTGAACCTCAACAAAAATGACAATGCTTACACTTAATTGAAAGAGCAAAGAAAGAGGAACACAATCCAAGTTTTAGAATTGAAAACTGATTACCCAATCATTAGGAAAGTTGATTACAAATTGGAGCAGCTTTGTAGCTTGAGGGTACGTTTTTAGAGCTCCCTTCTTCTCTAAAGATAAGCCTCTTTTCTATTAAAGTTATTGAACTTTATACCTAGGGATTTTTAAATGGCAAGTGGCCGGTTCACATGGACCTTTACAATCATCGTGACATAATTACAACTCAAGGAATTGATTCACTACTTTGGAATCAAGATTTACACAGAGTATTACTACACTAGCTCAAAAAACTAATAGAGTACAGATGTGGTGTCCTGCTACGTGTCCGACCAGTTGGGTGCCCGTTCGATCAATCCTCAAACATTACCCCCTTCCTAGTTTGTGTCATCCCTTGACACAACCTTGTGCAGTCTTTTCATAGGGTTGTCTTTAGGTTTGTCTTCAAGGTTGGTCTTTAGCTTGGGACGTGATTTGTCGTTGATGACACTCCCTTCTTCCTTGAGTGCTTCATATCTCATGTGGTCTGGTTAATGCATGTGTTGGACTTGAGTTGTCAAGGCAATTTTGCATCTTGTTGCTAATTCTTCTTCTTTTTGCCACTTTCTTCCATGAAGAGTTCTTTTTTGATGTTTCTATCTTTGTCATTGACTTGCAATATTTCACTAGCTTCAGCACTATGGAACTCCTTATGTTTCGTTGTTGAGAGCTTTTTTGTTGAAGTTATCATTGTTTTTCCATTTTCTTTGTATGACTTTCTTCGCTTTTCCATTGAGCATTGAAGCTTTGTCTTCAAGGTTGGTCTTTATCTTTGGAAGAGATTTGGCGTTGACGACACTCCCCCCTTCCTTGACTAATTCATATATACCATGTTGTTGATACGTGACTTGATCTTTGATTATTGCGGCAACTTTTCTTCTTGTTGCACAGTCTTCTCTTTGTTGCCAATCTTGGCCACCGTGAAGAGAGATTTTCATGTTTTTGAAGATATTCCTCCAGCTTTCTATCAAGATCAAACTCTCTTTGATGTGATGGGAGTCAATTATGTGAAACATATCCTTGTATTCCCCAGTACTCAACTTGAGTACGGCTTCTACCACACCAAAGCTACGAGTCGGCATTTTTGAACTTGTGTACATGATGTCCTCTAGCTCTTTGATTGGTGGATTTCCCATCATGATCTACGTTCCATAATTCATTAGATTCTTTGTTGCTTTTGGATCTATCACAACAGCTGAACATTTGGTTTTGAGTCATGTTTCTCTGCATATGCTGAATTTGATCGTCGTAGGAGACATTCAATCTTCTTCCTTATCCCTGTTCTTGTCTTGATCTTATGTTTGTTGAATATTTGACTATTGTGCTCTTTTTGAAATTGGCTTCTTTGAAACAACTTTTGTCAATTCTTTAGGTATGTCAATGATGACATATTCTCATGGTTGATCTGCCTCCTTCATTTTCACTTCTCCCTCATGCTCAATGACATAGCCATCTATTTGACATTTTTTGCTTTCACACTCACAAACCTCATTAGCTTCCTTCAACACCTTTATGATAAACAAGGGAGTTATATCATAGCCATCTTCATCGCAAAATTTGGTGTTGGTTGCCTCATTTACGTAGACATCAAGAGTCGCCAGTATTTGATCCCGTCACCACTCTCCTTTGGAAAGGGTTCCTTAATGTAAGGTTCATCTTCTCCTAAACGCTCTAGGATGCAATCTTTCTTTCTAAGACTCCCACATTTTGATGCCTCGCACATCCAAATATGCGCTTTGCTTTGCAACCAAGCAGGTACCTCATTTTCTTGTTCAATTGTGGAGTTTAATTCTTCCCCCGGGGTTCTCTCTAAAGCTCTATAACTATGATCTTTGACACTAACTTTTGTAGTGACCTCTTTGTGTCTCAAGTAGATATAGTCATAGCCCTAATCTTGTACCATTTTTAGCTGACGCATGAATGGTCTGCCCAATATGATATCAAAGTTGCTACTCTTGTCAAAATTCATTATGGAAAAAGTGTGCTCATACTCAATGCCACACGAGGATACAATGATTTGTTCTAATATTTCAATTGGTTTCTCCATGTATCCATCTGCTAATTGCAGTTTCAATTGAGTTTTTCTTAGAGCGGGCTTTTCCCATTTTACCCACATTGCCTTGGTTGCAATGGCAATTCCTGCCCCACTATCTAATATTGCAACTGTCTTTACTTCTTTGTACTCAAGTGGTAAGGTGGTGTTTCCTTCATCGCCTTCGCAGTAATCTCCTACCTTATTCACTGGTACCAGTTTTTCTTGTGGTTTCTTAGGCGAGGTGTCATCCATGTTTTCATATGCAAGTTGGTCATCTGAAGGGATTTTCAACCCCATATTTTTTAGTTGTTTTCCCATTTGGCCCCATAGATACGTTCTAATTTTTAGTAGCTCTGAGAGATAAAGTGTGCATTGTACAGGAGAAGACATCAATTCATACAAACTCTTGGTATCCATCATT
The DNA here is from genome assembly GCF_014529385.1 of Adiantum capillus-veneris. Taxonomy (NCBI): domain Eukaryota; kingdom Viridiplantae; phylum Streptophyta; class Polypodiopsida; order Polypodiales; family Pteridaceae; genus Adiantum; species Adiantum capillus-veneris. The sequence goes on from NC_140938.1 coordinate 138,163,855, forward strand.
TTTGGTGTGGCTTTCCACTGAGAAGGTACCATTTTAACCTCCAATTTTGTTTCGAGTTCTCCTATGAAATATATGAAAGTCTGTAGAGAGTGTGGTTTGCTCTCTTCAGATGCTACAGACCCGACATCCCCATATAAAGATCTTATATCCCCTGGGGAAAATTCATGACCCATGTTTATCTCATGATATGTGCTGACTCTAAAGTAGCATTACCATCTTTTTGGTTTATGATCAATTCCCATAAGGATTGTGGCCACGGTTCTTCTATCTCCAAAATAGGCATCGTTGCTTGTGAACCCACCCCATCTGTGGTATTGGCTACTTCCCTTGTACCTAAAGGTGCCTCAACTCCCGGCTCTTCCTGGTCTCTGTTTATAATACCATGGCCCTCCATTTCCTGGATTATTTTGCAGATTAGCACCTCTGTTTCTGGAGCATCTAGAATATGTGGCTCCATAAGAGCTTGGGCCTTTTGGATGAGCTCCTTCCACATTTGCAACCTCTCTTTTTCATACCTTGGATGAGGATATCCCAGCCATCTATGCTCTTGGGTTTGATTGGGTTTTAGCCTAGCTTCATAGGCCTTCAAAATTGCATCTAAAGGTTCAAAGACTTTGTCCACCAAGACTGAATCACCGAGTTAGTCTTTGACTCTTTAGGCCCCTTTGCATTTTTGTTTCTTTCTTGCTCTTGTCTAAGCTGTTATTTTGTTTGACTCAGTTCAATTTCCAAAGCAGCTTTCTCTTGCACCCTCTTTGCTTTCATTTTATCCCTTTTGGATTTCCATGATTTTCTTCCTGCTCTCACCGAGATGTTCTCAATTTTTGTTTAAACAGGTATTGTGGCTTCCTTGGCTGGTTTGTTTTTGGCAACTTCTTGAGCTTGAGCTCAAGTCATTACCTCTAAAGCAATGGCGGGTTCTACCTCAGATCCGCTTGAAGAAGGCATCATGCCTACAACGTTCGTTGTTGCTTTCCCCTTGTAGTCTGGATTCTTAGCACAATGTTGGAGTAGATGGTCTCTCCCACAACCATCACATAATACAAATATCTCTATTCGTGGACACTTATTTGGACAACCTCGTGCCCAATGGTCACTTCCACACTCATAGCATGGACCTTCTTGTTTTGTTGTTTATCTAGCCAATGATTTTTCTTGCCTAGTAAGAATGTTCTTTAAACCATACTCCTAATTGGTTAGGAACATGAGCGTATTTGCATCCATGGAGTACTCGTTTTTCACGAGTTGTGGCACATACGTTGGCTAAGTGTAGTTGAATACTACTCTACCATCATTCTGAAGAGGTGGTTGTTGCCCTAGCACACATTGTGGCTTTGGTTGAGTGCTACACTCCTACACCATGGAGTGGGGTGATCCCCTCCACAAGTATTACATCTCCTCAATTGAGGTTTTTGCACAATCGGGTTCTGTATATAGACTTAACTGACTCTTCTAATCATCTCCTTGATTACTTGATCAAAGCTCTGAACAATAGGAGGTTGAAAATATTTCTTTGTTGTGGGTTCACTCTTCGAGGATGAGGCACTAATAGTCGCGTTTTCTATCTCTTTACTCACCTCTCCGTAGGCCTTGCAATTGTCACCTAGATATAGAGCTTCTCTAGTGGCTTGATCAAACATTGTGCATCCTTTTAGATGTAGGTCCTTTTTGAGAGTTTCATTCCTCAAGACCTCTATGAAGAGAACTGATAATCTCTCATCTTGTGGTAGCTCTCTTATAGGACATCGGTCTATGTACTATTTGAAGCGAAGTAGAGCTTCCTTCACTTTCTCATTCTTTTTTTGTTTGAAAGCGTAGATCTGGGATACTATGTTGTGTTTGATTCCCCTTTTTGAGAACTCCTCTACAACTCTTCTAAGATTTGTGCTATGTTTGGAAAATCATCTCTGTTTAGAGGTTGGAGCCACGTCAAATTCATCCCTTCTAATGTCAATCCAAATCCCTTATACTGAGTATGGAAATTTGCAATCTGTTCAACTCTCAAAACTTTTTTGAAGAGTGAGGTGTGAGCATATGGGTCCCCTAACCCATTGTACTTTGTCTTGACACATTGAGCCACTTGATATGGTCTTAATTGTTGTGGTTCAGTCACTAATCTAACCAATCTATGGTCTCTTGGAAAGACATCTCTCATGCTCGTGTCTCGTCTTGGAGAAAATCCTGGCGGGATCCTCTCAGATATGTGCTCATGCATTGTTATTGGCTGAAAGTAAGTATAGATTGGAGTACCCTCATATGGGTATCATTCTAACTCAATTGGATTGACAAGTTTGTACTCTCTTTCATACTTACCATCAAAACTTGAACATCATTGGCATCTGTATACGTGAATGCACAGAGATTCTTATGGAATGGCATCTCTCTAGCATAGGGTTCCACACTCTTATAGAAGATATATTGATCCCTGTTTGTGAATCTATATATGCCCTCATGAGTGTAATTTGTAAGCACTCTCATGGATTTATTGGTTTTGATGAATGTTACATTTGGTTTATTTATCAGAGGATGCCTCTCCTCTAGGTATTCTCCCAATCCCCCTGTTGTCCGCATTGAGACGTTTTTCATGTTCTGAGTGGAGTAGAGAACCCTGGTGGTGGATGATTTATCATGGGCAAGGCTCACTCAAAATTTTCAAGGTAGTCCTTGACAAGCCTACTTTGGCTTAGTGCAACCTATCCCTTTTTTCCCTTGGTCAAGTCTCTCAAAAGTTAGGTCTTTGTGGATTTTTGGTCTCTAGAAACTGGTCTTGGGATACGCTAACAGTTTGAATTTAGGAAACCTAGAAAAATTCATCTCAAAATTTTGGTCTATGTGTGTCCTATTTCCTGCAAGCTTTCTTCCTAGCTATACTTGACTCAATTTGGAGTTGTCTATAAAAAATTACAGCAATTTTAGTGAGCTGCACTTGAAACAGCACTCAAAACAGTTTTAGGACTAGGACATATGAACTTTGGCTTTTATCTTGGTCTCTACAAGGTATTTTTAGCTCCAACTTGAGATTTGGGATGTAGTCAAGTATGTATACAAGATCATCAAGTCAGATACCCCCACTATGCTGAGGTGCATGGATCACGATCCATGTTCCTCTGTCAAATTCTTTTCTCCAAATTTTCTTTAATTTTGATAATATGTAGACAAGGTCATGTGCAAGCTTTGTGCAAATTTTCAACAAATTTTGCGGTTGAGGTACATGGATCGCGATCCATGTTCAAACACATCTGGACTTGATCTCTTAGGAGTTTGTTCTTGACTATGTCCACAAACTAAATCTCAAATCATTTTGGATTTGGACTTGTTTTGACAGGTCAAATGGCCAATACTAGTCCTATACTGTGGTTTTTAGTATGTCACCTGTTTTACACCCTTTTGACCTAAATTTGTTGGGTTTTTTTTCCAAAATTGGACTTGGGAATATGTTTCCTTATATATGCCCTAATGATCTGGAAAGTTTTAGGTCAAGCTATCACGATGGGTGCATGGATCGCGATCCATGTTTGGAGCCCAAATCGACTTCTCTTGGTACCATTAGATTGAGCATGATTAGTAGGTCCTATGGTATCAATTTTTTTGAAAATGGACCTCTGGATTGAAAATGAGGTCAATTATGGCACTTTCTCAGAGTACTTGGTAGTTTTGGGTTTTGACTTGTTTTTTGATATCCAAATTCACTTTTAAAAAAACCACTAGAGTCCTTGTGATGTCCTCTAGCTATGGTACAAGTTTGGTCTCGGTCTGCAGGGGAACATGGATCGCGATCCGTGTACCTCTGTGTCATATGGTAATGAAACTTGGCACACAGCTTGCCCTTGGTCTCATGATCTCTGTTTGTGATTTGGACTTTTTTTGTCATGTAAAAGTCAATCCTTAGGTCTATTTTAGGGTTTTTACCTTAAGCTGTTTTTGGCACTTTTCACCCACTTTTTAAACTTTTTTGACGATGCCTCTTTGGAGACTTTTGTTCACAATGGTCTCTGCTACAAGCTTGAAAAGTTTTTGTCCAAAAATTTCTTAGGGGTAATGGATCGTGATCCATGTTCCACCACTTTTGGATCATTATTTTGGTGTGCTAATAGCTTGTGATGTTTTTAGCTCGTTCCACAAAAAATTTCTGAATTTGTATCAATTTTGCTCAACGAAAACTGACTTCTACAGTCTATTGTGGCAGTTTTGACAATGTTCTATTTTTGGCTTTTTTTACCACTTTTTGCAACTTTTTTGCATATAGTTCTTTTGGGAAAGTTGTTCCAAATGATACTAGCTACCTACTGCTCAAATCTTAGCCAAAAGTTTATGATGAGATACATGGATCGCGATCCATGTTCCATCACATCTGAACACTAAATTTGGTTTGATGATTACCTGCATTGTTAGTAGTCTACTCCACCACTTCTTTCTGAATTTAGACAACTTTTTCCTAGTCAAAAAGTGAGTTTTTCTATGTGCCCTGCGGTTTTTGACTAATTTTTGTATTTGGCTATTTTGACCAACTTTTTAAAATTTTGTTGACATGGTTCCTTCTGACAAAGTTGTTCCACTAGTTATCAGGGATGTACTTGTCAAATATCAGTCCCAAATGTCAAAAGTTACATGGATCGGAATCCATGTTTGACATCATTTTTTTCATAAATTTTGTTATGTTGGTTCTCTATTCCCTGTAGAAGCCAAATCTCGCCCCTTTTTGGATTTCGATCCCAAAAAGTTAAAAAAATCCCAAATTTTGTGTCTGCAATGCCTGTTTTGATGTTTTTGCCCTATCAACCAATACACATGAAGTGTGCATGGCTTGAGAGCAATAGAGACACTCGTAAAATTAACATTGGCCAACTATTATGAAGGTAGATCACACTTTATCTCTCTCTCTCTCTCTCTCACCCACCACCACCCAATGGACATGAGGTATGCATATCTCCCCTTCTCTCTCTGATAAAAGCCACCACCAAAAATATCTCTCTTGCCAATAATCATCCCATTGTCTCTCTCTCTAGTCCCCTAGCATGCATACTTGCAGCCGATTGCTTTACAATAGTTACCATCCATTTCTCTCCCTCTCTACGGTCTCTACCTCTTCTCTCTCCCTTGTCAATAAGTAGCCACATGCACACACGATCCTCTCTCTCTCTCTCTCTCTCTCTCTCTCTCTCTCTCTCTCTCTCTCTCTCTCTCTCTCTCAGTGCAGCCGTTTTTTGACGTAGTAGACAGCAGTCCACTCTTTTGATCATAACTTCTTCATCCGAACTCCGATTTGGGTGATCTATAGCCTCAATCGAAGAGCACGAAGTCCTCTACGCATTGATGTAAAGACAGAAATTTTCAGAGTTATGGAAGGCGTTTTTGTAGCAGCATTTCCGAAGTGAACAGGTTCAACAAAATTGATTCTCATCTCCTATTTTACATACAATGTCTTCCGGCACTCGCAAGGATTCTTCTTCTTCAACAAGATCCACAACCATTGTGGAAAGTGATCCAAAATCTCCTAAGTGTGGAGATAGCAACACAACCACCCAACCAACGACATCGAAAACCATGATCATGGCGTACTTGGTATCATTGCAAGAGACCGTAAACAAACAAGGCGAAGACTTACGAGCACTTGCAATGGAGAATGGCACACTAAGGGTACTTGTGGTTGAGAATGAAAATCTCAAGAGGACACTTGAGATGCAAACAACACGTTTGATGCAACTTGAAGAGGAAGTCAAGGAATGTAAACGCTCTCTTGTGGACTTGAATGCTTTGAAGGAGCGGATGAGCAAAGTAGAGCATGACCATGTATTGAAAGAGGAGAAATTTGACACTATGAGCCAGGATGTATGCGACATGAAAAATGTATGCACAAACAAGTCTTGGGCTGATGTATGTGGTAGCAATGTGGTTTCTAATTCCTCACTCATGCAAGCTATGGTTCAAACAAAGAATGTTGAGAATGTGGATGTGGAGGAGTTGAAAGAACGGGAGCGACGTTCCAAGAACATTGTTATTCGTGGAATTCCCGAAGAGAAGTTAGAGACACCTCCTTCTCTTGCCATTGTTATTGAAGATTTCTTCAAAACCCACTTTGGCATGTCCGGAGTTATGGTCTATGGAGCACATAGAGTGGGGAAGCAAGGAGCTCCTCGCTCGGGAGAACGGCCAATTGTATGCACCATGCCGGATGAGACCAAGCGAAAGATTATCCTTGATAATAGTTGGATCTATTTGAGGGATACAAAATGTTTTGTATGTGAAGATCGCACTATTAAGCAACAAAATATGCGTCGCAAGGCATATGAGGAAAAGAATAATAAAAACAAGGAGATCTCTCATGAAGAAAATGTGCCCAAGGAGGAGGAAAGTCTCTCAAGCAAATAGGGATGCGTGACCTATGAGACCGAGTTACAATTGAAAATATGCTTTTAGAATTGTAATGGATACCCATGGAATGCGGGGGTTGGCATTGATGAACTAACAAGCAAAGCCGATGTTGTACTTCTTGTTGAAACTTGGGAGCATGATACACAAAGGATTGACGGCTTGGAGGATTACAATGTACATTCATTGATGTGGTCAAAGAATCTCAAGCAACGAAGAGGACAAGGAGGGTTAGCATGTATGGTTAAGAAAGGATTGGAAGATTTTGTATCAATTGTGAAAGATGACAAGTACAAACGTTATGTATGGCTGAAAATTATGACACCAAAAAGAGCATCCATTTTTGTAGCCGGTTGCTACATTCCTCATCATGATTCTCCCTTTTATGCTTGCATGGATAGAGATCAACCATTTTTTGATTTGGAAGAAGACATTGCTTATTTCAAAGGTGAAGGTGATGTTATTGTATTTGGGGATATGAATGCTCGCACAAAAACATTGCAACATGATACTCAACAATTTCATATGCCATACATTTCAAGGGAGTTGGAGAAAGTTCACTTGTATGATCATACTTCAATGGATGAGAAAGAGCCGGATCACTATGGAAAGTTACTTTTACACATGTGTAATAGCACAGGTATGCTCATTGCCAATGGTGTATCTTTGTGGAGTGGAACCAATGGATTTACATGTAGAAGACATAATGGGGATAGTGTGATTGACTATATGCTACTCTCTGAAGCCATCATGTATCGCATAAAGAGTTTTATGTTTGGTCAATGGACCCCGGAATCCGACCATCGCACCTTATGTATTGACCTTTCATGTGGAGAAGCAACTAAGCATGATAATCTCAGCCAAAGGAAAGAGAAGTTATCACTATGTATGGATTTCAAACGGGCACCAATGTACATTGAAATGGTTGAGCAAAAATTATGGATGACAAAGCTTCAATGTGATGCACCATTGGAAACTAAATGGGAAGCTTTCAAAAAAGCTATTTGTTCTTGTGCGGAAGAATGCTTTGCCATAAAGCATCTCCATGGTATCAACAAAGATAGATCACGCAAAAGGTGGTTTGATAAAGAATGTCAAGATGCTCGAAAGTCCTTGATAAAGCTTGATGCAACTATGGACAAAGACAACTATCAAAGTCATTTGCATACATACAAGGCATTGATTCAAAAGAAGAGAAGAAAATGGGAAGTAAAGCAACAAGAATTTCAAGTCCAAGAAAAGGCACATGCATGTGGAAGATTTTGGAGAAACTTGAGAGGCAAGCGGATTGAGAATTTTGGTAACTTGAGTCTAGTGGATATGTACACACATTGTAGGCAATTATATGAGCAAGAAAATACTGAAAAAATGCCATTTTATGGTTCACTCCCATGTATGCCGTCTTTTTTTTACTATTGAGGATGTAAGCGGTGGGCTTGAAAAGTTGGCCACTCGCAAAGCGGGAGATCTTCAAGGTATCAAGCCGGAGATGATCAAATGGACGGGAGATTTTACCCATGAGTGGATGTGTGATATGTTCAACCTTGCACTTCAACATGGTATGCCTTATGATTGGAGTACTAATTGGGTTAAGCCTTTGCATAAAGGAGGGGATGTAAAGAATGTAAGCAACTACCGGACTATAATAATTGGGTCACTTATGGCAAAGTTGTTTGGGTGCATAATGGAAATGAAATTGAGTGATTGGGCTGAAGAGAATGACAAGCGTGCAAAGGGACAAGCGGGTTTTCGTCGATGCCATAGCACCATTGATCATCTTGTCACTCTTCGTGTTCTCATGGAGGAAAGTCGGTTGAAAGGCAAGCGATTGTATTGTTGTTTTGTGGACTTTAAGAAAGCCTTTGATATGATTCCACGTAACAATTTGTGGAGAAGGATGGAAGAACTCCAAGTGCCAAGTGAGTTTATGCTTGCGGTTTCTCGAATCTATGAGAAGGTGATTTGTCAATTGCGCATGGGAAGAGAAATTTCAGAAATTTTTGTAAGCACTATTGGGGTTAAACAAGGATGTCCATTGTCACCAACTCTCTTTGGTCTATGCATCGATCAATTGGAACAAATGGTACTTGACTTTATGCAAGAAGAAGGCATTGAAGAGGTCACTATTTGCAATGCGGTAATCATGCTTTTGTTGTATGCGGATGATGTAGTGCTTCTAGCACACACTTTAGAAGATGCACAAAAGCTTATGGTTGTCCTTGAGAACTTTTTCTTGCATAGTGGGCTGATTGTAAATGAATCCAAAACAAAGGTTATGCTTGTGAAAACCAACCATAAGGAGAAGCCATGCATTGTGTACAACAACGAGACACTTGAAGTTGTTGAGAGCTTTAAGTACCTTGGCCTTGAGGTTCCATCCAATCACAAGTGGCATGAATGTGCTATGCGTCGTTTGGAAGCGAGAAAGAGAGCATATTATGCATTTGAGAACATGTGTAATGCGGGAAACATCAAGTGTTGGGTTCTCAAGAAGTATCTTTTTGATGCATTGGTGACACCGGTTCTTCTTTATGGAGTTGAAGTGTGGGGCGGGAGCATCTCAAAGTCTACTTGGAAAGAGTTTGAGAATGTCCAAAAGCGTTTTCTTACAAACTTTCTCCAAGTTAAGACACAAACACCATATATGCTCCTACTTCTTGAGTCGGGATCTCTTCCAACTGAGGTTATGGGCATGGAAAGGGTTGTGGAGTACATGATAAAGATGCGTCAAAACCCCTCACATCGACTTCCTACAATTGCATGGGAAGCAAGCAAAAAAGTTCAAAAGACGCATAAAAGCAAGATCTTGAGCACGGGATGGATGCAAGACATAAAGAAGTGGTTTGGGAGATGGGATGCATTACACTTGCTACATGATGCTTCAATTGACTCTCAAGTGAATGAAGCTTTTCTACAACGCCAATGTATTACGGCTTGGGAGAAATCTGGTGGGTCACGCTTCATACATTACACCACCTATATTGCCCCCAACTACAAAACCATGTTCTTCGCTGAGAGAGGAAACCGTACTCACACTTACATGATTGAGCCTATTCCCTTGTCCGCGATACGCACTATCGCAGCAATTTGGCTTAGCTCCCATTTCCTTCGATGCGAGATAGGGCGTTGGGGCAATGGAGAAGAGTCAAATCGATTGTGCACATTATGCTCACTGCAAGTTCGAGAGTCTGAGTACCACACACTACTAGAGTGCTCAGCTTTTGATCACATCCGAACTTGCTTCTCTCACATTTTCAGCCATAACTTAGACCTACACACTTTCCTCTCCCAGCCAAAGTGTGGGCTCTCCATTGCGACTCTCATCACTACAATTTTGGAGCATCAAGAGTCACTCATCAGCCATACACATACTACATCACATGTAACTTTGGTCCCATAGGTCATATTTGACCTCCGAGGACGATAATAAAATCTATCTATCTCTCTCTCTCTCTCTCTCTCTCTCTCTCTCTCTCTCTCTCTCTCTCTCTCTCTCTCTCTCTCTCTCTCTCTCTCTCTCTCTCTCTCTCTCTCTCTCTCTCTCTCTAAAGCACCCACACTCACAGACTATACCTACACCCCTCCCCCCTCCTTCTTTGTCCCATTCGGCATATGCATGGCCATACAAGAGCAAAGTTGAGGGCAACACACAGAGCGTTTGATGCAACCAGGATTGGTTCTGCCCACACACACACACGTACATTCAAGAGCTCCTACACACACTTTTGGCAGAATGCAAAACGGGCTCCCTCTGCACCCATCAAGGATCTTACAAATAAGGTGTGAGCTGTGTGCCGAGGATGTTGTAGTAGTACATCACACCGCGAGTGATTCCTCCAAGTTCCACCACAACACCCATGGCTTCTTCCTTGCCCAACAAGTCAATCATCATCCTTCTCACCCTCCAGTCCTTGCAGGATCAACTTACACATCTTCGTCGAGACTATGATCACCTTAAAAACCATTTTTGAAAGCTTTTCCTTAGATTTTTGGACGTGCAAACCTCCGTCCATAACCTAAAATCCATTTTAACCAGCCTCACTGAACACCTCCTTGGATGCCCACCCTCCACTAACACTAAGAAACCGCGTCTCAACCTCCCCTAGCTCTACTTTTCTTGACCCTACACCATAGACCAATTTTTATTGTAATAAGCCTATAGAGGCTCCCTTCCACCCTCTTTTCGTAGAACTCTAATGTAGCACAAATTTCTTTTATGACATTGTAACATCTCTATCGTCTCTCTTATGATGTGATTTACAACTTGTCTCTTCGTGTAATGTCAGTTACCATTTTATCATATTGTCACACCACCTCTCGTGGCACAAGCAGTATGGCATGGTTTTCATGATCCTCTTTCAATACGTAAGCAACACAATATTACCAAACCCCTTGCTATTTCTAGAAATCTTGTTAGCCTTATATTTTAAGCTAGTTAATGCTTTAATTTAGCACAAGCTAGTACAAAATTTTATATGCTCATATCCACAAACACTCCTACTACTAGCCATTAGGAAGAGAATGGAGTCTAGGAGGGATTCTTTATTTGGTAGTTTCCCGGGGCGGTCACTTATCAAAAGCTTCCTATATCACGTGCGTTCAAGAGGTTATTAATAATACCTCAATATACATACTATTTTTACACTACATGCCTATTTAAAAAACCCCCACCCCCCTCTGTATGTATACATTTTGATACAGTTTGATCTTTTAATAATCCTCTCCGGTTAACTCACGTGATAGCATACACATTCTAAAACGTGACCACCTCAGGGGTAGTTTAAGGGAGTCAAACCTTTAGTATTAAGTAAGCAGTCAAGAGACAACTTTTGAATTCAAATAGGCAAAACGGCTAGTTTATTTGAATTCAAATTTTCCCCCCCAAAATGAAATTTAAAATCTAGCGGGCAAAAGTATATCACATAACATATCTATGGAAAGAGCTCGGCATGTAGATTCCAAATTTGTAATTTCCACTCAAATCAGAGAGCATATGTAGGAGTTATGGAAGGCTAAACATCATAAATTTGTCCACCCCCGTTTTAGGGGGAAAAGTGCATCCTTTGACCACTCTTACACCCCTATTACACACCCACCATTCTTGCACACATGGCATGCATCTATTTGTCAAAATGTTAATCACCTCCATAATCTCATGGCAAATAAAGAGCCCCCCCTAGACCTCATCCTCTTCCTAATGTTGGTTTGTGACCACTTTTTGCAAATTCATATAATTACTGCTATGATATATTATATGATCTTTTCATAATTCCTTTCATATACCAAGGTTGTCAAATGTAATGAAGTCATCTGTAGGAATTAAAATTTATTACACTTATACAATTGTGAAAATTTAAAAGAAAATCCATTCCACCCTGTGCTTGATCGAGATTTTTCCACCCTCTATCAATTTTCTTGAGTCTTCTCTCCCCAAGGTTGAGAGAGAGATCGAGAAACTCTCTTCCTTGATTTTCATGCTTATCCTTGTGCATCCTCTCCAAGAGAGAGAGAGAGAGAGAGAGAGAGAGAGAGAGAGAGAGAGAGAGAGAGAGAGAGAATCCTTCTCTAAGTCTTGCAAGCTTGAGAGAGGCTCCTTTAAGCTTCCTGAAGGCCTTGCCAAGAGTTCCTCGTTGATCTCCGAAAAGAGTGCTTGTAATCTTCCCCTTGAGCTCCAAAAAGAGTCCTCTTGAGAGCTCCTTCCTTCCCTCGTTTCTACACCTCTCCCTCCTCCTCCTCCTCAACCCACCACTGTGGATCCCCTCTCTATGGTCGAGAGGGAGAAACCCTACCAATGGAGAGAGAGAGAGAGAGAGAGAGAGAGAGAGAGAGAGAGAGAGAGATCTTCCTTCCAATTCCCTCTCCTTGCCCTTCACATTCTCCCCCCCGATTCTTCCATGCTTCCCAATAATAATGCCATTCTTGCATGCTAAAAATACCTTCTAAAATTAGCCCCTCCCTAAGCAATGAGGATGCCGTCATTTCTAAGGCCGTGGGAAATAAGGAGATGATGTGGCATGTCTTATTTTGGACCGCACCAAAACCACCTCAAGGCCATGACTAATTTCCCTTCTTGCTTGTCATCATCCCCGAGCACTCCTCTGGCCGCTATGAGCTTGCCTTCCCCTCTCTGCGCACTCTTTCATTGCCTTTGCCATGCTTCCATGTTTCTTTTCTTTTCCATTCACATGATGAAAAGAAATACCCTTAACATTTGCATCACATGTGCGGCTGCTGATGGCTTTGGGCGGCTATTTGGTCCTTCAATTCATAAAGGCACCACATTTGGCATGCACAACGACCAAGGCATTGCTCAACATGACATCTTTTCTTGGCAGCCCCTCAGTAACCACATAATTGTGAATTTTTGTGCCCATATCAGTGTCTTGCGTAAAGCCACATGCCTTCAAGATGCATGATTGCATCTAGAGAGAGTCCCTCACTTCGCATCTGTTAAAAACACACTAGATCTTGTGGGGCAAATCTTGCAATCAGTGCATTCGAAGAGACGACATTTTTGAACTGAAAGCTCATCCAAAACTTCATTTGCTTCTGTACAGGCACCACATTTGACATACGTAACTTCCAAAGCATTGCATAGCACATCATATGTGTCTCCATTAGCCATACAGCATACAACTCAACTAAAGCACTACCAAGCACGGAATCCTTTTCTAGCATGCCCTGGTTGAAGCCCAAAAACTTCCTGATGGAACATTGTTTGAGGCGACCAAAGTGGTATGGAACTGGACCCCGATTAAAATTAAACCGAAAATACCTTGACAATTGAAACTCCAATTTCCAATCTAAAAAGACCGACACGATCCACAAAGTGATCACTTCATGCCCATGCACTCATATCAACTTTGACCCTTCATCAGCTGCTACTCAATCTAGTATGGATATGCAATCGACTCAAACTTCAAACTGACATAACTTCCTCACCCGTAGCTCCAATTTGAAGAGCTGTAAAGACAGGTATGGAGAGAATGTTGAATAAACATGACATGAGGGATGGGTCGTCAAAAGGGCTCATTGATAAAACCAAAGAAATGGCTACACAAGTTCTCAGTGCGAATAGACATGCAGGCGCAAGAAAGGTACAAATGTGTGTGGCAAAGGAAATTGTGACAACAACTTTGATGCAAGAGGGGGGCTCTAGCCATGTACTTGGTAAGCAAGAATTTCTAAATGTTGTTGAGCCGATGTGTCCCTTGGTGGAGGACAATTGGTGAGGATGCTTACATGTTTCTCTTGTTTGGACATAGTATTTCGAAGTAATTTAACTCTGAAATACATGTTTTGAAGGCCCATGGCTGCAACTAGGAATGGACCAACAAAGGAGAACTTTTGTGTGGACTCCTTGCTGCGGCTAAAAATAGATTACACATATGATTTTTCCCACAAATGCATTTGGATTGGATTTGGTTAATCAAATGCAATGAAGTGGACTTGGAGATCTTTGCCACTCTTGGGTGCAGTTTGATCACACTCATTGAGTGGCAGATTGGGTGACCATGGTATCCCACGTTTACAATCTAGGTTTTTTTGTCTTATAGGCATATTTTAAAAGTTTGGCATATCTTAAGAAACAACCAGCAACGTGTTTACTAATGTGCTTGTCTTATGTTGCAGCATGCAAGATCTCCTACAACTTGTGATATGAAAGAGGAAGACATGGAAGCACAAATTATTTTTTGGCAGTGCATAAATGAAGTTATAGAGGGTCATGGATGTGAGAGAGTGGATTTCCATGGATTCATGGTGGAGGAAGCTCAAGCCAATTGGAATGTAGTTCGCACAATGTTCAATGGTGGCAAAGACAATGTTTTACAACATCGACAGAGATCTTGAATTTTTCATTTCAAACAAATCATGGTGGCACATATTACAAAGTACATTGTCTCTTCATCTCAACAAACTCACAAAGACATGTGAAAAAAGTGGCATCTAGCCCCCCCTTTCTAAAGAGGTAGCTGCAGTGGAGTCTTGTCTACTTCGACAATGGAGGCGTATGGAAATTGCATGGATAAAAACATCCGTGCAATGGACTCTTGGTTGGGTTGGTGGGAGGTGCGTATTGCACATTGGGAGAGAATCATGTCAGTAATAGAGGGAAGTTTTGATGGGGCAAACACTCCAAGAACCAACTTGGCCGAGAGCAGGCATGGTAACTGGCTTGCAAGCAAAGGGTTCAAAAAACAAATATCATTGTATGATGCATGTACTTCAGATATAGCAAATGAAATACTACAAAGCACGAAGGAAATTTCTTGCTCTCAAGGTAAACATATTGGAAAGGGTCCTTCACTAGAGAGTCTCAAGGAAAGATTTTTCTCTAGTCCATCACAAGTGATAAGAGTAGTAAATGAGGCTACATCTGGAACACCCATGTATAAGGTTCACACCCCGCTTCAAGGAGACAAAGAAGCCATTCGGCAAAAGCAAGGGCCATCGATTGTGATTGATGTTGAGGATGAATCAACACAAAGGCCATAGTACAATGCAAAAACATGAGACCGCACAACCAACGAAAGGCCAAGGAAGATTGTTTTCATGGAAGATTCATGGATAGTAGATGGAAGTGAGAATTCCAAAGAGAAGACAAAGTTTTGTGTTTTGGAACGAAAGGTCAGTGAAGCTATGTGGGCAATCAGAAGAACCCCTCTCGATAGTTGTGTGACATGCAGTGGTACCCCCAACGGTGGAAAAAGATGTGGACAAAATATTATGGCATGTAGTAAAGGGACTCATGCACCATCCTTTGAGGGGTATAGAAAACATCCAAATGAGCTATTCATACAATGGTTTTGGTTATGTCCCAGACATGTTATTCATTGTTATGTGATGGATCATTATATAGAACTAAGGCCAGCTCCTCCTCCAACAACTTGGCCAGTTGATCTAGGAACAAATCTCACAAATGAAGAAGTTGAGGTACTACTTGAAGGAGGATTTCGAGTGGAGACAGTTGGAAGAGATCAAGAGAGTGCAACGACAATGCAAACTCCTCCCATAGGTGGAGGTGATTCCTCTTCCACTTCAACAAAAGAAAGTAGCAATGGTTCAATGCTAATAAATGGCATAAGAGTCAAATTTCATACTTCCATTTTAGAGGAGGCAGCTAAGAAAATTGGTCTCACTCTTTGTTTAAAGGCTGGGTGATTGAAGAGAAATTCATTGTAGACAAATCACATGAAGTCTTCAAGGTTGATCATCACGCAGTAGATGGACATGTGGGGTGTATGAGGTGCACATCAAGGATGAGCCCTATTACTCATGCCTTGATTTCACCGATATGGAGGCCAATAAAAATCTTACTTGGCTTGCAAGCACTTGTACTTCATTTTTTTGAGAGTTCTTGGATTGAGCCAAAATAAAAACATGTTCATACATCAACCCGTGCTAAGCAAAGTACATGTCTATAATTCTCTTATCCGTGAATGCACATATCCAAACTTAGAGTGAAGCCCAAGATTTTACAATTTTGTGACACATTTTCCGCCATGTATTGTAGCTGGCAAAGTTGATATAGATTGGGTAGGAATTGGACCTTTGGCAAATATTTTTTGGATTATCTTGGGTTATAAAACTTTTAATCTCTCTTTTTGTTAGCACTAATCTTGATACAAATTGATTTAGTTTTATACTTCTCAGAGAGAGAGAGAGAGAGAGAGAGAGAGAGAGAGAGAGAGAGAGAATCGATGGGTGGGGTAGGGGGGAAGAGAGAGAGAGGGGGGAGAGAGGAGGAGGGGAAGAGAGAGAGAGAGAGAGAGAGAGAGAGAGAGAGAGAGAGAGAGAGAGAGAGAGAGAGAGAGATTTTATTATCATCCTCGGAGGTCAAATATGATATATGGGATGAAAGTTACATGTGATGTAGTATGTGTATGGCTGATGAGTGACTTTGGATGCTCCAAAATTGTGGTGATGAGAGTTGCAATGGAGAGCCCACACTGTGGCTGGGAGAGGAAAGTGTGTAGGTATAAGTCATGGCTGAAAATGTGAGAGAAGCAAGTTCGGATGTGACCAAAAGCTGAGAATTCTATTAGTGTGTGGTACTCAGACTCTTGAACTTGCAGTGGGCATAATATGCACAATCAATTTGACTCGTCTCCATTTCCCCAACGCCATGTCTTGCATCGAAGGAAATGGGAGCTAAGTGGAATGGCTACGATAGTTCATATCTCCGACAAGGGGATAGGCTCAAGCATATAAGTGTGAGTACGGTTTTCTCTCTCAGCGAAGAACATGGTTTTGTAGTTGGGGGCAATATGGGTGGTGTAATGTATGAAGTGTGACCCACCGGATTTCTCCCAAGCCGTAATACATTGGCATTGTAGAAAAGCTTCATTCACTTGGGAGTCAATTGAAGTATCATGTAGCAAGCGTAATGCATCCCATCTCCCAAACCACTTCTTTATGTCTTGCATCCATCCCGTGCTCAAGATCTTGCTTTAATGCATCTTTTGAACTTTTTTTCTTGATTCCGATGCAATTGTAGAAAGTTGATGTGAGGGGTTTTGACGCATCTTTATCATGTACTCCACAACCCTTTTCATGCCCATAACCTCAATTGGAAGAGATCCCAACTCAAGAAGTAGGAGCATATATGGTGTTTGTGTCTTAACTTGAAGAAAGTTTGTAAGAAAACACTTTTGGACATTCTCAAACTCTTTCCAAGTAGACTTTGAGATGCTCCCTTCCCACACTTCAACTCCATAAAGAAGAATTGGTGTCACCAATGCATCAAAAAGGTACTTCTTGAAAACCCAACACTTGTAATGGCCTATGAACTTTGAGAATAGTGGAATTAAGAGAATTAGAGTGACCATTGTTGTGAGATTAATTTGAGAACATAGAGGGTGAACTTAATTGATGCTAGCAACATAAACATAGCTCTTAATTAACTTGGCATGAATAATACTTTTGTAAGAGAGAGAGTATTAGAGAACATGAACATAGTTGAGGACTGGATTTCCTTGGAGTCGTTTCCCCCTCCAAAAGGTGTTTGTATTATAGATTATCCCATCAAGAGAGACTTGGTACAATACAATCTTTGTGCTCCTTGTGACCTAGGTGATGCAATGAAGATGGAAAGCTTTGTGCATCACAATCATAACATAAACTTTGCAAAAAACATTAACTATCCCTAGCCTCAGTCCCAAGTCCTCAAACACCTTCGAAGATGGAGAGAGCTAGCGGGGAATGAGGGTAGGGAAGAGGAAGAAGAATCATTCATAGGAGAAAGAAATAGTTCCTCACTTATCATCACTCTTCTTGCTTAGCATATCATAATAGCATAGTAATGAAGATGAAGAAGATGGGAAGCTTAAGCATTGAAGCATGGCTCTTGGTTGGATTTGCATTCCATAGCCAAGAGTGTTGGTGTAGGCTCTCCACTTCTCAAGATAGGAGAAGGAGATGGAGATCTTGCACTTTGCACTTCACACAATGAGAGAGTGTGTGTGTGGTTGTGGGAGAGTATACCCCCTCTCATGCTTGTTCCATCTCTCTCTCTCTCTCTCTCTCTCTCTCTCCCCTTATTATTTAATTATATCAGTTGGATACATGTCCTCTTTTTCCTCTTTGAGAGAAAGAACTTAATTATTTATTTTTATGCATCTAAATTATCATTGGACCTCCTTAAAGTCTATCCAATAGGATTCAAGCACATCATGAGGGCCACATGTGGAGGATCTTGACATGTCTTTTATGCTTCTTAAGATATCATGTTTGAACTGAACACTTCAAGCACCTAGTCAATTAAGCATGGAAACCATTTATGTCTCTTAAGAGTTTATGTTTGAATTGAACACTTCAAGAACCTTAGTCATTTAAGCATTATAAGCACCTCAAGCTTGGGAAAGATTCCCATAAACACTTTAAGCACTTTAGTTAGCAAGCACGACAAGAACCCGATGCTCAGGTAGGATTCCCACCTCAAGGTCAACCCTAGCTTGCTTAAGGTCAAAAGATTTTATAACACTAACTTTTGGAGGTCTTTAATGAAGCTAACCCTAAGGTCTTTTAAGCTCCATTAGATGCACATTGCTCTTTGATAGACTAACTTCTTTTGAACCCCTATTGAGATGTAACCATCTCTCCTCTTGGTCCCTTGCTGAGGTAAATCTAGAAGCACTTATTGCACACTTCTCTTTGGTAGACCGTCTCCTTGTGGACCCTTATTGAGATGCAACCATTTCTCCTTCTGGTTCTCTATTAAGAAAGGTCTAGAAGCACATATCTATATCCTAACTAGTGTTCCCCTTTTATATTTCCATATTAAATGATCAATTTAATATGAGAAAATTATTTGGTAAAGTTAGATATTATATTTTATGACATTACCTCTCTCTTGAAATCATAATCATCCTCGACTATGAGTTAGAGAAGATAAAGCCTAGTTATTAGTCCATGTTTCTTAGCGGATAGAGGATCCCTTTTTACCTTACGAGATCATTCCAGAATGGATGACTAATCCATTTGGTGCTCGGGAGATTTAGATGCCGCAAGCATGTCTTCTCTTTAGTCCATATCATACTTCCAAACTAGAGTGATAAGTTCTACTTGGTGTTTGGGAGACGTCGTCACCACAAACATGATCCTAAGCATGCATACTTCTTGAATGTTGTGCACAATAAAAGAAAGAGACTAAGTCTTATAAGAAAAAAATATTTTTCATTTAAAATGCATTTTCATTTGCTTACTCTAGTGTAGCATTGTAAGCATTGACAAGGTTCATAATATCCTTAAGCTAGGTTCCTTGCATCCCTCTAGCATCTTTAAAAGGATAATCCTTAAAGTTAATAAGATATCATCGGATAATCTTGTCTTTTCTTAATACATTGTCTTCATGTCGTAGGATGGACTCAGATTGAAGTACTGCTTCTTGATCTTTGATTTTTGGAGGTTTCGCAACCATTACTTCTTTTGGTGGTGCTCCTTTGTAAGGCTTAAGTAAGCTCTCATGGAAAACATTGTGCATGAGCCAATGGTTGGGAAACTTTAACTAATAAGCCATCTCATTGATTGGCTTAAGATTTTATTTTTTTTAAAGGACCATAGTATCTTTTTCCTAGTTTAGCATAATACTCTTGGTGGCCTGTAGGCTTCTTGCCCGTAGTATGCTTTAGATGAGCCTTGAGAAACTTTAGCAAGACCCAATCATTTTCCTTAAAGGCTAAGGCTCTTCTGTGCTTATTAGTAGCAACCCTTTTTTCCTTTTCTGTGAGATGGATATAGCCTTTTAAATATTTGGAAAATATTATTGTAGGTCTTGACTATATTCATCAGCAGCGAAGATCTTCCCATGTACTTTAAGTAGTAAGGGACTTTTGGATCTTCCCTCTTTAACCCCAAAAGGTGCTTTCCCCATAGAAGTATGTACAATGTCATTGTACGCATACTCTACAAGAGTTAGTTACTTCTCTCATTGAGAATGTTGATCTACGTCCATGACATAGGTTTAGTAGATTCAAGAATCGTTAGATTAGTTATTTCTTTTTGGTCATTTGTTTGTGGATGATAGGACAAAAGAGAAATTTAATCTACTTCCTAGATTCTCAAAGAGACCCTTCTAGAAATTATTGGTCATTCTAGGATCTTTGTCCTACACTATGGATGTTGGCAAGCCATGATACTTGAAAATTTGAGATCTAAAGAGGGTTGCCATTTGATGTGCCTTAATAGTCTTTTTGACAAGAATAGAGTGCTTTTTATTGCTAAGCCTCTCAACTGAAACAATCCAAGTTGCTTCCCTCGATTAACTAGCTCTAAGGTCAATCCTACTGAAGTAGGTAGAGCCTTATAGCTTATCAAACAAATCTTCTACCCAAGGCATGGGAAATTCGTTTTTGATAGTGATCCTATTTAGTGCTCTATAGTCGACACACATGTGATACGTGCCATCTTTCTTTTGCACTAAAAGTACTGGTGAACAAAATGGAGAGGAGATAGTCATCACCATCCCTTTCTCCACCAATTCATGCACTTGCCTCATGATCTCCTCTTGTTGAGCTTCTAAAACTCAATAAGGAGTTTTATTCGGCGGTGAGCTTCCTGGTAGAAGCTCTATTGCATGGTCATCATCCCCTCGTTTTGGAGGTAGCTCACTAGGGATGCCATCAATAAAAACATCTTGGAATCTATTTAGGAAATTAGACAACTCTAATTCCTCTTTATTCCCTTTATTGCTACTTGTGAAAACATTAGAATCATTTACATGTTCTCTAACAAAAATCATGTACGCAAAAATAGAGTGTTTCATTGACTTATCCAAAGCAAGCGTATTTACCAAGGATATGGTGTTTCCAGACTCATTAGCATCCATGTACATGCTTTTTTCATGTAGATAAAGTAGATTCTCCTTTCAAGGAACTTCATGTTGGCAGCCATGTGGTTGAACCATGGTGCCCCTAGGATAACATCCTCATGTTGGAGACGAGAGATGAAAAAATATTCTTTGTCGACATAGCTTTGAACATGAAGCTCCCAATCAAGGGAGTAACAGAGGCTTCCTCTCCCTTGAAAGCTCCATCGGCAGTTACAGATCTCCCATCTCAAAATCTTGAATGCCCAACTTAGTTTCCAACTCTGTGGATATAAAGTTGTGAGTAGAACCAGGGTCAAACAAGATGAGAGCATCATGCTCCCTTACTTTTTCCCAAGCGTAGGAAAGTGATGAGCCTTTGCAATGAGTATCCTCTTTTGGAGCTTCAACCATGGAAGCTTTAGGAGTTTCATTGAGTACATTTCTTTTGGGGCAAGAATGATGACCATGTCCTTGCTCCCCACACTTAAATCATTTATGGTCTTTATGAAAGGCCTCTAATTCTTTGGGAGAGAGCTTATTTTTACCTTTGTAAGCTCCTTTCTTCTTGGCCTTGTTGTTGTTGGTGTTGGTGTTGCCTTGGGAAGAGTTTTGAGCATTTATCTTCTCTTTAGCTTCATTTCCATCCTTGTTTTCCATGGGCTTCAAATTTCTTCTTGCCCCTTGTTGGAAATTGATTCTTGAAGCAACCATAGTGTGGTGGATGACTTTGGTGATAGTTCTAGGCCGTTGTGAGTTGACACACTCGGCCATTTCTTCAGATAATACCACACAAAATTATTGCTTTTGTTTGGCAAAGTGTATCCTTTGAAAGACTGTAGCTTTGAGATGTAAATCCCAAAACTTGTCTACATATTTATGGATAGTCTTGTTGAAGAGCAGCTTCAAGCTCCGCCATTCGGTAAGCACTTTGTCCTTTTCATCGCTTGCAAGGAATTTCTTCATGATGGAAACTCGCAGAGTTTTCCATGTCTTTGGGGCCTCGCCATTGCCACGAAGGCTAACCCACCATTGATGAGCATATTTCATGAAGTGCATAGCTACATGGCGTAGCTTGGAGGACTCCATGAAGCCCTTGTCTCCAAAGGCCGCATCAAATTGCTAGATAAAGGCCAATACTTTGTCAAGGGCACCAAAGGTGCCATCATAGGTGAGAAAAGAGATACTCTTTCCTCCCTCTTTGAACTTCTTGAGTTTTTGTGATCTTTGTCATGCAGGGTATGATTTGCGATCTCCTTCCCTCTTGTATTCTCTAGGAGAATAGCCATAGCTTTCATCGGAAGAGGAGGAAGGTGAAGAAGAAGGATAAGAGGTGACCTCTTTCTTGCCTTTTTCTTCCTTTGTTTCCTCTCTTCCCTTTTGGAGTGATGAGGAGAAGGACTATGGGTTGACCGTTTCCTCTTGGAAGGAGTTGGTGATAGTCTAAACCGTCGTCTTCATGCAGCCACATCTTTAGAGGAGCTTAGGGATTCACTTCTTTCTCGTTCCTTGGATTCCTCCTCTCTTATGGGAGAGAATCTTCTTTTGGGAGTCTCATCAAGAGGCCTCCTAAAATCTCTCTCCTCTTGGAAATGAAGGGAAATCCCATAAGCACGACGTTGTTGGGTAACTTCCGCTAGCAAAGTAGGGTTTCCCATAGCTTGATGCAACCTAGTAACAAGATAACTGATAAACATGGGGGCATCATCATTAGCACCTTTATGTGAAAAATCAAAGTTATCAATGTTCCTTCTACTCTCTTGGTTATTGTCAGTCATGCTAATTATACTTATGTGTTTACTTAGTGTATCCTTTAGCAATTCAAAACCTCAGATGCTACTCCTCTTAGCCTTTGAAAATAAGCACTAAAGTATCTACACCCACGGCTCGAATTGGTTTATTATAGAGAGTAGTGGAGTGGGTCTAACATTGTAGAATTGCCAAGGGATAGCTCCGTTTGGACTACTTATGGCTCAATAATGGTAAAGCCGTAGAAAAGTCTAAAAAGACCCCATTATTAAGACCAAATCTCCCGAGGTGTGCACCATATTCCACATAGTGAGCTCAACAAAACCAATAATAGATCCCAGTCCCACTTACCCTAATATAATTAACCAAATCAACCATTTATAGGCTACTTAAGGACCTTTCTTATTAAGCAAGAAAAGAGAAACCAAATACTCTAATACCAATGTAATGGAAATGGCCTATGAACTTTGAGAATAGCATAATTAAGAGTAGTAGAGTTAGCATTTTTGTGGGATTACTCTGAGAACATAGAGGGTGAAGTTAATTGATGGTAGCAACATAAACATAATTCTTAATTAACTTGGCATGCATAATACTTTTGCAAGAGAGAGATTATTAGAAAACATGACAATAGTTGAGGACCAGATTTCCTTGGAGCGAGTCCCCCCTCCAAAAGATGTTTATATTATAGATTCTCCCATCAAGAGAGACTTGGTACAATACAATCTTTATGTTCCTTGTGACCTAGTGATGCAATGAATATGGAAAGCTTCATGCATTACAAGCATAACATAAACTTTGCAAAAAGCATTGACTATCCCTAGCCTCAGTCCCAAGGTCTCAAACACCTTCGAAGGTGGAGAGAGCTAGCAGGCAATGAGAGTAGAGAAGAGGAAGAAGAATCATTCATAGGAGAAAGAAATAGTTTCTCACTTATCATCCTCTTCTGGCTTAGCATAGCATAATAGCATAGTAATGAAGATGAAGAAGATGGCAAGCTTAAGCATTGAAGCATGGCTCTTGGTTGGATTTGCATTCTATAGCCAAGAGTGTTGGTGTAGGCTCTCCACTTCTCAACAAGCTTGGAGAAGGATATAGAGCTCTGCACTTTGCACTTCACACAATGAGAGAGTGTGTGTGTGGTTGTGGGAGAGTATACCCCGTCTCATGCTTTGTCAACCTCTCTCTCTCTCTCTCTCTCTCTCTCTCTCTCTCTCTTATTATTTTAATTATATCATTTCGACATGTGTCGTCTTTCTCCTCTCTGAGAGAAATAACTTAATTATTTATTTTTATGAATCTAAATTCTAATTGGATCCCTTTAAAGCTATCCAATAGGATTCAAGCACATCATGAGGACCACATGTGGAAGATCTTGACATGTGTCTTTTATGCTTCTTAAGATATCCTGTTTGAATTAAACACTTCAATCACCTAGTCAATTAAGCATGGAAACCGTTTATGCCTCTTGAGAGTTTATTTTTGAATTGAACACTTCAAGAACCTTAGTCATCTGATCATAAGAAGCACCTCACATTTGGGCAAGGTTCCCATAAACACTTTAAGCACTTTTGTTAGCAGGCACAACAAGAACCTCATTCTTTGGTAGGATTCCCACCTCAAGGTCATCCTTAGCTTGCCGAAGGTCAAAGGACTTTTTAGCACTAAATTCTAGAGGTCTTTAATGAAGCTAATCCTAAGGTCTTTTAAGCTCCATTAGATGCATGTTGATCTTTGATAGACTGCTTCCTTTTGGACCCCTATTGAGATGTAACCATCTCTCCTCTTGGTCCCTTGTTGAGGTAAATCTAGAAGCACTTATTGGACATTTCTCTTTGGTAGACTGTCTCCTTTTGGACCCTTATTGAGATGCAACTATTTCTCCTTTTGGTCCCCTGTTGAGATACGTGTAGAAGCACATATCTATATCCTAACTCTTGTTTCCCTTTTATTTTCCCATATTAAATGATCAATCTAATGTGACAAAATCATTTGGTAGAGTTAGATATTATATTTTATGACAACATGTGATGTTTCTCGCATTACACATGTTCTCAAATGCATAATATGATCTCTTTCCCGCTTCCAAACTCCAAATGGCACATTTATGCCACTTGTGATTGGACGGAACCTCAAGGCCAAGGTACTTAAAGCTCTCAACAACTTCAAGTGTCTCATTGTTGTACACAATGCATGGCTTCTCCTTATGGTTGGTTTTCACAAACATAACCTTTTAATTTGGATTCATTCACAAAAATCAGCCCACTATGCAAGCAGAAGTTCTCAAGGAAAACCATAAGCTTTTATGCATCTTCTAAAGTGTGTGCTAGAAGCACTACATCATCCGCATACAACAAAAGCATGATTACCGCATTGCAAATAGTGACCTCTTCAATACCTTCTTCTTGCATAAAGTCAAGTACCATTTGTTCCAATTGATCAATGCATAGACTAAAGAGAGTTGGTAACAACGGACCTCATTGTTTAACCCCAATAGTGCTTACAAATGTTTTTGAAATTTCTCTTCCCATGTGCAATTGACAAATCACCTTCTCATAGATTCGAAAAACCGCAAGCATAAACTCACTTGGCACTTTGAGTTCTTCCATCCTTCTCCACAAATTGTTACATGGAATCATATCAAAGGCTTTCTTAAAGTCCAGAAAACAACAATACAATCGCTTGCCTTTAAATTTCCTCAAGAAAGGGATTAGAAGGATGCTTCCATCCTTAGAGAGCAATATGATTTTTAAGTGGTGAGATCGCATGCTTTGCTACATACTTTGAAAAAAGTAATTTGCAATTGACAACATAGACTCCTTAACGATTTGTCATAGCCATAAAATAAGTGATCAAATGTAAATTGGAACTATGATTTTTTAAAAAACTCAAAAAAATTATTCCAAGACACCAATAAGCTAGCTATGAAGCTGGAGGATTGCATAAGCTAAAAACCTAGCTTCTACCTAAGACAATAACATAAAATTCTGAAAATTGATGCCTATGTGTAGGAAATATTTTATGAATTTATACTAGAATAGGTAAAAAAATTAACTGGTTTCAAAAGGGTGTAAGGAAAGACAAATAGCTAAAAGTTACTCACGAGTGAGCATGAGAAGCTGTATAAGATTGCCATTCAAAACCATTGGTAAGAGCGAGTGATATCCGCCATAGGCGAGTCACGTGAGCTAGTTCGTTTTGAATCTAATAGGGCACCTCAATCTAGAATAGCTCAAGCACAAGCATGCAATTATTTATTAGCATGTGTAAAGTTATAGTCATTTGTTTATTTGTGTTAGATTTTAGTTGTGGACTCAATAAAGGTCAAGTATATCCCCCTATAAAGTATAAAAACTAGCAAACTTGAAGGGCCTTCATATTTTTCTAGGGTCCTCTTGAAACTTAATCCATACCCACAACTTTTGGAAGCAGACAAATATAAAATTCAAAAAAGGGATTAGGTCTCCCCAATCTCGAAAAAATAAAAATCCTTTCAAAACATCTTAAGCGTGTAAGTGAAGGGTGAGTTTAGGAAAAGACCTATGAAAGTGGAAAGTCAAAAGACTTTTTTGTGTCCATATTAAGAGGCCGCCTACTTCACATTGGTGCATTTGTGTTTTTCTTCTGCTTCATTTTCCCTTTAAAGTTTTACTTTCTTTAAAGTGTTTTACACTATATACATGCACTGTAAGTAGTGAATATATATTTTTTGAATCCATTAGGAATTCAATAAGGGTGAAGAGGCTACCTAGTATAATGTGTCAAATTCAGAAAAGGGATTAGGTCTCCCCACTCTCGAAAAAATCAATATCTTTTTAAAACATCTTAAAGGGTGAGTTTACAAAAAGACCTATGATAGTGAAAAATCAAAAAACTTTTTGTGTCCATATAAAGAGGCCGTTGACTTCATGTTGTTGCATTTGTGGTTTTCTTCTCCTTTATTTTCCCTTTAAATTTTACTCTCTAAGTAGTGACTACTTTTTTTTTTTAAGCCATTAGGAATGCAATAAGGGAGAAGAGGCTACCTAGTATAATGTGTCAACAGATAGACATTACCCACCAATAAGCAACTCCTCATTCCATGCAAGGTGAAGGGACCCTCTGATGATAGAGAGGGTGGTTTGAGTGTCTTTTAGAGTTGGTGGTAGTTTAGATGATCCTATGATTGGGAGCCATGATTTTCACTGGTGTTATAAAAAAGTTGGGGTCCAATGTATTTTAATCGATTGAAATCGTAAATTCCTGGTTAGATTTTGAACTTGCCTTGAAGAAAACGGGGAGATTTGCACAAGTTTTAGTGTAAATACGAACAAGAGCTTCAAATTTTCACCTGAAAATCAAGAGAAGATAGTTTGCCCTTATTTTCTTCACCTTAGGAAAAATGTATTTTCTAGCCATGATTTCCACCCATCATTCTTGCCTAAGGGCCTTTAACACTAGGTTATGTTTATGTCATTTAAGCGGCTTGAACCACAATAGTGCCTTGGCCCTCATTCTATAAAATCCCTTTAAAGACTACCTATTTTTCATGAAACCATGAATATAAAATATCAATGTGGTCCTTTCACATAAAAGAACATTTTAGTATATGATTTATCACAAAAAAGTGCAAAAGATAAAATAATTGTTTTCTAAGAATAGTAAAAAGTGACTAAATTGGCTTTTAAACTTGACAGCATCCAGAGCTTAAAACAAGTTGACAATCTTTTTCCTAAATTTGTTTCCAGAGCTTAAAACAAGTTGACAATCTTTTTCCTAAAAATAGCATGAAATCTTATTGTGTGCATGTCCAAGTATTTATAAAAAAAAATTTGAATGTGTTTTGAAGGTTTCTAAGGGGAGGAAAAAGAATAGATTCAGAATTGAGACCATAGAGAATGTGTGGGTGAAGCGCTTATTGAAGAAGTCCCTACAATATGTTCACAGTAATCGTGTTTTTTTTAGATCAAAATGAATGGTAAATTATACCAACCATGTTGAGCAAGGGCACATTGGCCCTTCACCCACAACAACCTTGACTTAGAGGCAAATGTGCCTTAAGGAAAACTACAAACATATATGCAAGTAAATATGCTAGGTACAATTTTGCAATGGTTTTTTGAGCGAATCAAACAAGATGCTCCGAATTAGGCTTGCAAAAGAAAGTCAGCGCCGGGGGGGGGTTAAAAATGAGGTGCTGTGTGGCCGCATGGAGGTACGGGCGGTGTGGGTCAGGTGCACAAGCCAAACATATTGAGGTGGCACCACGTAGAGGCAATATGCCTAGTGCCTTCTTTTATACGCACTAGTATGTGACCCCGCATTGCGGCGGCTACATGTGCGTTAATTGTAACAACCATTGTTCTCCTTTCCTTCACAAGGAGAGAAAATGTGGGAAAATGCCTATGATTCTCATGTGAGCTTTTATATCTCTTTAATACACTTCTGCATCAACCACCAATATAACTACTTTCTAGATGACAATGTATGACAACACACAAGGTCTAATTGCCCTCCACATTCACATCAACCAAGCACAAATCTATCTTTTGTATCAACACTATGTCTACCTTTTCGAGTGTAAGATCGAACAACTAATGAAGTGTTGTTACTCTCCACATTCTTGTGGATTGATTTGGACAAATCTCCTTCTAGTTAGTCATGCCAAGCTCCAACATACTCCTCCCAATCATGGCAAGTTTGTCCCTCCCGCCTCCTTCTCTCTATCCATGTGTGTGTGTGTGTGTGTGTGTGTGTGTGTTGAGTTCAAGAATGATCAGGTCA
Organism: Adiantum capillus-veneris; assembly: GCF_014529385.1. NCBI lineage: Eukaryota > Viridiplantae > Streptophyta > Polypodiopsida > Polypodiales > Pteridaceae > Adiantum > Adiantum capillus-veneris. Next base: position 138,192,041 of record NC_140938.1, read on the forward strand.
GTTTGAGGTCTCTTGGGAATGAATTAAGTAGGGCTCCCTTCACATGATGTCTTGTCTTAACATCCTATGTTTCTCTCTAAGGAGGCAACAAATTTGCGATTAGGCTAGAGACGTCCCCTCACACAATTGATATGGGACCCTGGTGAGTGGCAGTGGCCCTCTAAATAGACTAATAGAGAGCTGGTATCCTTCTTTGGATATAATGTTTGCATTGAACGACGAATTCTTTAGATGCATTAGCATCTCTTCTCACCATCCTTACCAATCAAGGCGTTGGTCATGATAGCAACTCTTCCATGCTTCTCTCATGTATTTTTGGTCTTGCATTTGGAGCATCACAATCAACTAAGTCATCAACTGCTATTTGTTGGCACTTTGGATACATGTACCAACCATGACCCAACATGCCAACATTACACCACATAGAAGTAGAAGAAACTTTGCCATTGGTATGCACAACTGATTTGGTGAGCAGTGTGTCGTTTGCTTCTCAATGGTAGTATTCATGATGGGTGTGTGACTTGGGAGTAATTGCATGGCTATAGAAACTTTGTCTTTATATGGAAGTAAATTTCAAAATTTACAGGTTGGATTGCACTCAATCTAGCTAGCATGTACACTTGCAGCTACCAAGACTCGTTGCATGGATGTTGAGGTCTCTTGGAATCGACCATAAGCAGCAGGCTAGTAATATAAGGCACATATTGTTTGTTTGTGTACATTTGGCACCATTGGCATCTTAAAATGTGAGGGCAATGAAAGCAGAAAAGTTCCCTCAATCGTTTCTCTTTGCAAGAGTTTTGGGCATCATGCTAAAAGAAAGGGCGTGCTGCAAAATATACACACACACACACATGCATGTTCTTCTTTGAGAGAGAAGACTGTATTCAACCATTCACATGCTTGCCCTTACCCATATTTTATACCATAGCAGCCATTTGGCTTAGCTCCCACTCCCTTACATGTGAGACAGAGCATTGAGGCACTACATGGAGGAGAGTCTCTTTTTGTATGCGAATTATATCCCTTTACAATTTGAGAGTGCGATCATCATACCCTACATGAGTGCTCAGCTTTTAATCACATCAAGCTTGCTTTACCCACATTTAGCCCATACCATGGGCTACATACCTTTCTCTCCTAGCCACCTCATGGATTCAACTTGCCAGTGACCACCCTTATATCCATAGTCTTCAAGCATGTTACATGTTGTACTCCGTCCCATAGGTCAATCTGACCTTTAAGGATGATCTCTCTCTCTCTCTCTCTCTCTCTCTCTCTCTCTCTCTCTCTCTCTTCTCTCTCTCTCTCTCTCCCTCCCGCGTTAACATTTGAGGTCACTGTGATTGTTTCTATGATATTAAAAGTTACGTCCCCCTCTCCTTCTACAAGTATGTGAGCCTGCAAGCCCTTGAGTTCAAGAATCAACGTTCATCGGCTAAAATTTTTAGGTCTCTTGTGATCTTCTTCTTCTCCTCCTCTCTCTCTCTCTCTCATCTCTCTCCTCCTCTCTCTCTCTCATCTCTCTCTCTCTCTCTCTCTCTTCTCTCTAACTTGCTATGCAACATGACGACTTGTTGCCAACAATGTTTGGATTGGATAAGGTTTGCCTACACTTAATAGTTGAGAGTCGAGATTAGTCAGTCTCAAGATTAACGGGTCTCAAACCACGTCAGTAGGAAGAAAAATGTTTATCTCTCTCTCTCTCTCTCTCTCTCTCTCTCTCTCTCTCTCTCTCTCTCTCTCTCTCTCTCTCTCTCTCTCTCTCTCAGACTGCATGTCTAGTTTGTAGTATTAAAATGAAGCATGTGAGAGGCTAAGAACCTGGTTGCGTGTACTAGTGAGCCTACTTTCTGCTCGATCATGAGCCATATCTTCTCTCTCTACCTATCTAATTGTGGTAGTTAAGAGCCTCAAAATGGGCATGCTGTCTTGGTTAGCAAGAACGTGCTCAAGATCTGTCTCATCACTTAGTCAAATCAAGCATTTATCTTTGAAGCAACCGGTTTTCTTGACTTGCAAACAAAGATGGAAGGCTATTTAGCCGTTCCAAAGTGACCAGGCTCTAAATGTAAGCAAAATGACATGGAAGCAACCCTACAATAAGGGACCGGAGTCATCGTTTCTAGGGGGAGGCAAAGGTCCCACATTAGGTATGCAACACGAAGGAGGATCCAAATGAGCAAACGATTGCTAACTCCAAGACCAAGGCCAATAGCCTCGGTTGGCAATGATCATCCTCCAATGCAATCACTAAGTGTTGTGGAAAAATCATTTTTTCAAAGATACCAAATTGCTTTTCTTTAAATTTACAAGAGGAAAATTAGGTTTATTTTGCAGGTTTTCACACTATCTTTCTCTATTTTGGGGCGGAATTTCTTCTTCTTCCCTTTCCCTCAACCGGCATTTTTGAAATTGAAAACAACAGTATATTAATCTAAGACACATTTTCCCAACATTGAATTGAAGACCCGCCTTGCACGATCATTCCCGTGAGAATTGTAGCAGCAGCAAATGCCACATGTCCCTTTGCAGAACCCCTTTTTTCTTGCCTATGTTAGGAGTTCGAGATGTGAAAAGTTGGGAAAGCTAAAAAACCTGGATGGTCATGTTGGAGCTCTCAACATTGTAGCATCCGCTGATGATTGGCCGAAAAAAGATGAAGAAAGTGTAGAGATAGATGTGGGACTCTGTGTGTGTGTGTGTGTGTGTGTCGTGGTGTGGAGGGCCACATGCAAAAAATGAGGTCGTCGGATCAAGGGTGGCAGACACGCAACGGTAGAGGAGTATTGGCTCAGCAAGCGCTTGTGACGAGTGCGACATGTATTGGATCCAGAGTCTTTGCATCCTGGCCAGCAGAGGATTGACGTTGTATAAGGGTGTGGGGCTTGTGGCGGATCAGCTGTTGGCATTCTCTGTCAAGCGCCAAGGCTAATCAATGGCACTCTCTCTCTCTCTCTCTCTCTCTCTCTCTCTCTCTCTCTCTTTCAAACGAAATTAGACACATACACTCCTTATAGGACTGAATGGGATTGGCTCTCTCTCTCTCTCTCTCTCTCTCTCTCTCTCTCTCTCTCTCACACACACACACACACACACACACACACCAATGAGAGACACACGACGATTCCATAGAAAATGAAACATGATCTCTCTCTCTCTCAGATACACATGGCAGTGCCGTAGAAAATGAAACCTGATCTCTCTCTGAGATCTGCGATGTGACGCATCTCTCTCTCTCTCTCTCTCTCTCTCTCTCTCTCTCTCTCTCTCTCTCTCTCACACACACACACACACACACACGCGTGCGCACATTTGAGGCGGACCAACTTATCGAAGCATGGCACATCTTGCTGCTCATTATTTTCCCAAGCTACGAAGTAGGGCCACCCTTTACAAAAACAAAAGTAATCACCCTTCAAAATTGAAGGCAAGAGAACTCCATGACCTTGCTAAAGAGTTTAAATAATTTATATATATATAATATAGTACAACATTATATATATATATAAAGTACTAAGTATTGTGACTTTTTAACATAATTGAAAAGTCAAAACTAAGTCTTTTCATTTTCTACCATGAGAGTACTTTCTATTTAGCTTTCATTTTTACATCTCAAACCAAATGACATTTCAAACCAAATGTTTCCTAAGGTTCTTGTAATGAAGGAGAGAGTGACACATGGATGTCCTCTCCTTCTTTGAAAATTTTAAGCTCAATTCTATATAGTACTAGTAAAACGGCACCGTCTTCGGCGGCGGCATGGCCCCTCTTTACCCCCTTGTCGGCAAGTCGCACTCGCCCTCAACTTACTCCTCAAAGCCACCCAAATTGGATTTTGCTACTATGTAGAGATTTGTAACTCCCAAAAAGCTACACCTATAATTAATCTCCCCAGAGAGAGAGAGAGAGAGAGAGGGGGGGGGGGGGGGGGGGGGGGGGGGGGGGGGGGAGGGTATATGCACTGCCACCAGCCAGCTTTAAGCAAACTTGCTTTGTGGCTCTCTCTCTCTCTCTCTCTCTCTCTCTCTCTCCTCTCCTCTCTCATCTCTCTCTCTTTTCAGGTCAATAGGCATTTAAGAAGAGGTTTAACATAACATTTCATTTCAATTCAATTCTTTCTCTCTCTACCTCCTGCGAGTCTCTCCTCTTCTCTCTCTCTCTCTCGGTCTCTCTCTCCTCTCTCCTCATCTCTCTCTCTCTCTCTCTCTCTCTCTCTCTACATCTCTTCTCTCTCTCCAGGTCGTTCGAGCAGGCTGCACTTGCATCCGCGATTTTAGTGCACTTGTTTTGTGCAACATAAAGGCAGAAGGCCATCTCCAATAATGACAACCCCCCCCCCCCCCCCCCCCCCCCCCCCCGAGCCGGACCTCCTAACCAGTGCTCGAAAAAAACTCTTTTTCCAGAAACTTGGCAAACCTACACATGTGAAACCATAGAGGTAAATTTTTTATTGAAGGTTTTCTTACCTTCAAATAAAAAATTTAGAGGTAAATTTCAAAATTTGTAGGTGGAACTACACTAAACCTAGGTTTTCTTCGAGCACTGCTCCTCGCTCTCTCTCTCTCTCTATCTCTCTCTCTCTCTCTCTTTCTCCAGGTTGTTTGAGGTAGGATCTCCAGCAACAACGACAACCCCCCACCCCCCCCCCCGGGACCTCATTGCCAGTGCTCGAAAAAACTCTCTCTCTCTCTCTCTCTCTCTCTCTCTCTCTCTCTCTCTCTCCCTCTCCTCTCTCTTCTCTCCCTCTCTTCTCTCTCTCTCCTCTCTCTCTCCTCTCTCTCTCTCTCTCTCTCTCTCGCTCTACTCTCTCTCTCTCTCTCTCCGTGCAAGGTAACGAAGACGAAGGCGAGGTGAGCAGGTCATTGGATTTAATGGTACTCTCTCTATAACTGCGTTTTCGCCAACGATTGCAAGCATTGCCCGAGAGCTCAGCTGTCAACAGCCGGTCGCCTCTCTCTCCCTCTCTCTTTCCGAGCGTGCACGTGTAGGCAGTCCCTGTGACCTGTCTCTCTCTTTTCGAGAGCGCAAGTGCAGGCTACACTAAGTCTGCTCTCTCTCTCTCTCTCTCTCTCTCTCTCTCTCTCTCTCTCTCTCTCTCTCTCTCTCTCTCTCTCTCTCTCTCTCTCTAGTGTTCGCTAAAAATGTGTCTCAGCTTAAAATCGTGCCGTTTTCAATTTCCAAAATACCGGTTCACGGCAAGGGGAAAAGGAGAAATTCCGTCCCATAATAGAGAAAAATAGTGTAAAAACCTGAAAAAGTAGCCTAATTTTCTAGAAATTCCTCTTAGTGCAAATGACAAACCCTGCTTGACGGTGCCAGACAATCCCTCTCCCTCTCTCTCTCTCTCTCTCTCTCTCTCTCTCTCTCTCTCTCTCTCTCTCTCTCTCTCTCTCTTTCTCTCTCTCTATTGAGCGTAAGCACCAGTGTTCGGGAAAAATGTGTCTCAGCTCAATATCGTGCCGTTTGGAAAAATGAGCTCTCTCTCCCTCTCCCCCTCTCCCTCTCTCTCTCTCTCTCTCTCTCTCTCTCTCTCTCTCTCTCTCACACACACACACACACACACACAGCCGTTTTTTGACCTAGTACACAGCAGTTCACTCTTTTGACCATAACTTGCTCATCCGAACTCCGATTTAGGTGATCTATAGCCTCAATCGAAGAGCACGAAGCCCTCTACGCATTGATGTAAAGACAGAATTTTTCTGTGTAATGGAAGGCTTTGCTGTAACAGCATCTCAGAACTGAAAAAACTGTCAAAACTTTGCGTTTTTGTTGCCGACTTGAGGGCAATGTCAGACAAAACTCGCAAGGGTGGAAAAGCCACACTCGCCATGGAGAATGATGCAAAATCTCCAAGGAATTTGGATGCTAATCCAACCACATCGTCTACAACAACGGAAGCAATGATCATGGCTTACTTGATCTCGTTACAAGAAACCGTCAACAAGCAAGGTGAAGAGTTGCGCGCACTTGCAATGGAGAATGGTACTTTAAGAGTTCTCGTTGTGGAGAATGAGCACCTCAAGAAGGTTCTTGAAATGCAAACAACGCGCTTGATGCATCTTGAGAATGAAGTTCAAGAATGTAAACGCTCTCTTGTGGACATGAAATGTAGTGAAAGAGCGCTTGAGCAAAGTTGAGAGTGATCATGTATTGAAAGAGGAAACGATAGATACAATACGACATGATGTATGTGAGATGAGAAATGCATCCAAATCATGGGCTGATATATGTAAGGATAATGTGGTTTCTACATCTCCTATCACGCAAGCCGTTGTCCAAGCAAAGAATGTAGAGAATGTGGACACTCAAGAATTGCAAGAACGACAAAAACGCTCAAAGAACATCGTCATTCGTGGAATCAAGGAGGAAAGCATGGAAAACACCCAATCTCTTGCGGTTGCTATTGAAGAGTTTTTTGCTACACACTTTGGCATGTCAGGAATCATGGCTTATGGTGCACATCGAGTTGGAAAACAAGGAGTCCCTCGCTCGGGAGAAAGACCTATTGTATGTACCATGGCTGATGAGGTAAAGAGAAAGATCATCCTTGACAATGGTTGGATCTACCTCAAAGGAACGGGTTGTAATGTATATGAGGATCGCACTCTTATGCAACAAAATGTACGTCGCAAAGCATACGAGGAAAGAAGCAAGAAGGTTAGGTATCATCTCAAGAAGAAAAGGCACTTGAGGAGAATGCAAGTCCACCCAACAAATAGGGACACATGATCTATGAGACCAACTCACGCTTGCGAATAAGCTTTTGGAATTGTAACGGGTATCCATGGAATGCGGGAATTGGCATTGATGAGCTTACCAATGACTCCGATGTGATATTTCTTGTCGAAACATGGGAGCATGATGCGCAACGAATTCTTGGATTTGACAAATACGATGTACATTCTTTGATGTGGGCCAAAAATGCAAAGCAACGAAGAGGCCAAGGAGGCATAGCATGTATGACCAAAAAGGGTTTGAAAGATGTTTCCATTGTCAAAGAAGATAAGTATAAACGCTACTTATGGCTGAAAATCAGCCCACCAAATGGTCAAGTCATGTTTGTGGCCGGCTGCTACATTCCTCACTATGACTCCAACTTTTATGCTCGCTTGAATATGGATAGAGATCAGCCTTTGTTGAACTAGAGGAAGACATTGCTTATTACAAGGATCAAGGTGAAGTCATTGTTTTGGAGACATGAATGCTCGCACAAATATGTTACAACACGACACACAACAAGTCGACATGCCGCATGTATCAAGAAGAGTAGATGACTCATACATGTATAATCGAAGTTCTAATGATGCAAAAGAAGTGGATCACTATGGAAAGTCACTTCTACATATGTGCAATAGTACCGGAATGCTCATTGCAAATGGTGTATCTCTATGGCAAGGCACCAATGACTTTACATGTAGAAAGCACAATGGTGCTAGCGTGATTGACTATATGTTGTTCTCAGAAGCCACTCTAGAATGCATACAAAGCTTTACACTTGGTGAATGGAATCCGGAATCGGATCATAGGATGTTATGTATTGACCTCAAGTGTGGTAAACGGCCGAGCATGTAGCCTCCAATCATGATGTGAATCATTTGTACCTACGTCTAGACTTCAAACGAGCACTTATATATGCTGATATGGTGGACCAAATGTTAAGCATGATAGAGCATCAAGGGAGCCCAACATTAGAATGCAAGTGGAAAGTTTTCAAAGAAGTAATTTTCTCTTGTGCGAAGGAATGCTTTTCAGCGAAACACATGTCTTACAAAGGTCTAAGAACGGTAGCACCAAGAAGAAATGGTTTGACATGGAATGTAGTCAAGCCCGAAACACTTGCTAAGATTGGATGCAATCAAAGACAAGGAAGTTTACTTGGAATGTTCACACACATACAAAGCACTTGTTCAAAAGAAGAGGAGAAGGTGGGAAGTCGAAAAACAACTTCTTTTAGCACAAGAGAAAGCACATGCATGTGGCAAGTTTTGGCAAAATCTAAAAGGCAAGCGCGTTGAGAGCTTTGGTGACTTGACTCTTGAGGATATGTATATGCATTGTAAGAACCTCTATGAGCAACCCAATGTTGATAAGATGGAGGGTTGTAGCTCCCTTCCATTTATGTCTCCCTTCTTTACCATTGAAGATGTATGCCGCGCGCTTGAGAAACTTGCTACTCGCAAGGCAGGTGACCTTCAAGGTGTCAAGGCTGAATGATTAAATGGACAAGCAAGAAAACACGATATTGGATATGCGATATGTTTAACCTTGCACTTCAGTATGGCATGCCTCATGATTGGAGTGCAAATTGGATCAAACCTTTGCACAAAGGAGGAGATGTAAACAATGTGAACAACTATCGCACTATAATGGTTGGTTCTTTGATGGCAAAGTTATTTGGATGTATCATGGAGATGAAGATAAGTGAATGGGCTGAAAAGAATGGCAAACGTGCGCTTGGCCAAGCAGGTTTTCGAAAGCATCATAGCACTATTGATCACCTTGTCACTCTTCGAGTTCTTATGGAAGCGTCTCGATTGAAAGGAAAAAAGTTGTATTGTTGCTTTGTGGATTTCAAGAAAGCTTTTGACATGGTACCAGCGAGGAAATCTTTGGAGACGTATGCAAAGCCTTCAAGTGCCGAGAGAATTTATGCATGCAGTCTTTCGCATCTACCAAAAAGTGATATGTCGATTACGTATGGGAGATGGAATTTCAGAATTTTTTGCAAGCACTATTGGTGTCAAACAAGGATGCCCACTTTCCCCAACCCTCTTTGGCTACTCATTGATGAATTGGAATACATGGTTCTTGATTTTATGCAGCAAGAAGGCATAGAAGAGGTTAAGATTGGAAATGCGGTGATCATGCTTTTGCTTTATGCCGATGATGTAGTGCTCTTGGCACATACTTTAGAAGATGCACAAAAGCTTATGATGTCTTGGAACGCTTTTGCCTACATAGCGGCTGATCGTGAATGGATCCAAAACCAAGGTTATGCTTGTAAAGACCCTCAATGACGAAAATCCATGCATTGTATACAACAATGAGAAACTTGAAGTGGTAGATCACTTCAAGTACCTTGGCCTTGAGGTTCCATCCAATCATAAATGGAAGGATTGTGCAATGCGTCGCTTGAAGCCGAAAGAGGGCTTATTATGCATTTGAGAACATGTGCAATGCAGGAGAGATCAAGTGTTGGGCTCTCAAAAAGTACCTCTTTGACACATTGGTGACACCGTGCTTCTTTATGGAGTGGAGGTGTGGGGTGGAAGCATCGGGAAGTCTACTTGGAAAGAGTTTGAGAATGTCCAAAAGCGTTTTCTCACCAACTTCCTCCAAGTCAAGACACAAACACCCTACATGCTCTTACTTCTTGAGTCCGGATCGCTTCCATTGAGGTCTTGGGCATGGAAAGGGTTGTGGAGTACATGCGTAAGACACAACGTAGCCCTTTGCATCGACTTCCTAGAATCGCATATGAAGCAAGTCAAAAGGTTCAAAAGACATGCAAGAGCAAAATACTAAGTTCGGGGTGGATGCTTGATATCAAGAAATGGTTTGGAAGATGGGATGCATGTCACTTGGTCAAGGATGCGTCGATCGACTCCCAAGTTAATGAGGCCTTCTTACAACGCCAATGTATCATGGCTTGGGAGAAATCTGGAGGTTCTCGCTTCACAGCATTACACCACACACGTTGCCCCAAACTACAAATCTCTCTTTCTTCTCGGAACGAGGTAACCGAACCCATTCCTACATCCTTGAGCCCATCCCGTTGAGTGCGATGCGATCCGCACCATTGCCTCCATTCGTCGTCTTAGCTCCCATTCTCTACGCTGCGAGACAGGACGTTGGGGCACTGGCGAGGAGTGTCATCGACTTTGCACCTTATGCCCTCGTCAAGTGCGAGAGAGTGAGTACCACACACTACTTGAGTGCTCATCTTTTGACCACATTAGGTCCTCTTTTCCCATATATTCAGCCATGAGCTCTCCCTACATACCTTCCTCTCCCAACCACGATGTGAACTCTCTATTGCGACGCTCATTTTCAGCCATTTTTGGTCGCTCGAGAGTCACTTATGAACTCCACTCACACCACGTGACATGTTCATTTGGTCCCATAGGTCATATTTGACCTCCCAGGACGATAATAGAACTATCTATCTATCTATCTATCTATCTATCTCTCGCTGTTTCAATTGTCGGGCGGCACTGAGGGCTGCACACTGGCGCGGGGCTTCGTGCTTCGTGCAGTCTCCTCTCTCAAACTCTCTCTCTTCGTGCAGTCTATGTCCGCTGTCGGGCGCCAGGGCACACCGCTTGAATTTTACGCAGCCTCTCGCAGCAGATCGCCTAAAGTTGCCGAGCATGCTGCTGCTGACGCGTGTCGGGGGGGGGGGGGGGGGGGGGGGGGGGGGGGGGGGGGGGGGGGGGGGGGGGGGGGGGGGGGGGGGGGGGGGGGGAATCCCCTCCCCCATTATCTATTAGTATGAAAATTGCCAAAATATAACGTAGCCTAATTTTCTAAAATTTCCTCTTGGCAAATTCAAGGAACGGAATTTTGTATGTTTGGAAAAATGAGCTCTCTCTCCCTCCCTCTCTCTCTCTCTCTCTCTCTCTCTCTCTGCTGCCCTCTCCTCTCCCTCTCTCTCTCTCTCCCTCTCTCTCTCTCTCTCTCTCTCTCTCTCTCTCTCTCTCTCTCTCTCTCTGCTTGCCCTCTCTCTCTCTCTCTCTCTCTCTCATATAACGTAGCCTAATTTGCCAAAATTTCCTCTTGGCAAATTCAAGAAACGGATTTTGTATGTTTGGAAAAATGAGCTCTCTCTCCCTCTCTCTCTCTCTCTTTTGACCATAACTTGCTCATCCGAACTCCGATTTAGGTGATCTATAGCCTCAATCGAAGAGCAGGAAGCCCTCTACGCATTGATGTAAAGAAGAATTTTTTTGTGTAATTGGAGGCTTTGCTGTAACAGCATCTCAGAGAACGGAAAAAACTGTCAAAACTTTGCGTTTTTGTTGCCCGACTTGAAGGCAATGTCAGACAAAACTCGCAAGGGTGGAAAAGCCACACTCGCCATGGAGGAATGATGCAAAATTCCAAGGAATTTGGATGCTATATCAACCACATCGTCTACAACAACGGAAGCAATGATCATGGCTTACTTGATCTCGTTACAAGAAACCGTTCAACAAGCAAGGTGAAGAGTTGCGCGCACTTGCAATGGAAAATGGTACTTTAAGAGTTCTCGTTGTGGAGAATGAGCACCTCAAGAAGGTTCTTGAAATGCAAAACAAGCGTTGATGCATCTTGAGAATGAAGTTCAAGAATGAAACGCTCTCTTGTGGACATGAATGTAGGAAAGAGCGCTTGAGCAAAGTTGAGAGTGATCATGTATTGAAAGAGGAAACGATAGATACAATACGACATGATGTATGTGAGATGAGAAATGCATCCAAATCATGGGCTGATATATGTAAGGATAATGTGGTTTCTACATCTCCTATCACGCGGGCGTTGTCCATGCAAAGAATGTAGAGAATGTGGACACTCAAGAATTGCAGCAAGAACGACAAAAACGCTTCAAAGAACATCGTCATTCGTGGAATCAAGGAGTAAAGCATGGAAACACCCAATCTCTTGCGGCTGCTATTGAAGAGTTTTTTGCTACACACTTTGGCATGTCAGGAATCATGGCTTATGGTGCACATCGAGTTGGAAAACAAGGAGTCCCTCGCTCGGGAGAAAGACCTATTGTATGTACCATGGCTGATGAGGTAAAGAGAAAGATCATCCTTAACAATGGTTGGATCTACCTCAAAGGAACGGGTTGTAATGTATATGAGGATCGCACTCTTATACAACAAAATGTACGTCGCAAAGCATACGAGGAAAGAAGCAAGAAGGTTAAGGTATCATCTCAAGAAGAAAAGGCACTTGAGGAGGATGCAAGTCCACCCAACAAATAGGGACACATGATCTATGAGACCAACTCACGCTTGCGAATAAGCTTTTGGAATTGTAACGGGTATCCATGGAATGCGGGAATTGGCATTGATGAGCTTACCAATGACTCCGATGTGATACTTCTTGTCGAAACATGGGAGCATGATGCACAACGAATTCTTGGATTTGACAAATACGATGTACATTCTTTGATGTGGGCCAAAAATGCAAAGCAACGAAGAGGCCAAGGAGGCATAGCATGTATGACCAAAAAGGGTTTGAAAGATGTTTCCATTGTCAAAGAAGATAAGTATAAACGCTACTTATGGCTGAAAATCAGCCCACCAAATGGTCAAGTCATGTTTGTGGCCGGCTGCTACATTCCTCACTATGACTCCAACTTTTATGCTCGCTTGAATATGGATAGAGATCAGCCCTTTGTTGAACTAGAGGAAGACATTGCTTATTACAAGGATCAAGGTGAAGTCATTGTTTTTGAAGACATGAATGCTCGCACAAATATGTTACAACACGACACACAACAAGTCGACATGCGCATGTATCAAGAAGAGTGGATGACTCATACATGTATAATCGAAGTTCTAATGATGCAAAAGAAGTGGATCACTATGGAAAGTCACTTCTACATATGTGCAATAGTACGGAATGCTCATTGCAAATGGTGTATCTCTATGGCAAGGCACCAATGACTTTACATGTAGAAAGCACAATGGTGCTAGCGTGATTGACTATATGTTGTTTCAGAAGCCACTCTAGAATGCATACAAAGCTTTACACTTGGTGAATGGAATCCGGAATCGGATCATAGGATGTTATGTATTGACCTCAAGTGTGGTAAACGGCCCGAGCATGTAGCCTCCAATCATGATGTGAATCATTTGTACCTACGTCTTAGACTTCAAACGAGCACTTATATATGCTGATATGGTGGACCAAATGTTAAGCATGATAGAGCATCAAGGGAGCCCAACATTAGAATGCAAGTGGAAAGTTTTCAAAGAAGTAATTTTCTCTTGTGCGAAGGAATGCTTTTCGGCGAAACACATGTCTTGCAAAAGGTCTAAGAAGGGTAGCACCAAGAAGAAATGGTTTGACATGGAATGTAGTCAAGCCCGAAAAACACTTGCTAAGATTGGATGCAATCAAAGACAAGGAAGTTTACTTGGAATGTTCACACACATACAAAGCACTTGTTCAAAAGAAGAGGAGAAGGTGGGAAGTCGAAAAACAACTTCTTTTAGCACAAGAGAAAGCTCATGCATGTGGCAAGTTTTGGCAACAAAATCTAAAAGGCAAGCGCGTTGTTGAGAGCTTTGGTGACTTGACTCTTGAGGATATGTATATGCATTGTAAGAACCTCTATGTGAACCCCCAATGTTGATAAGATGAGGGTTTAGGGTTGTTGTAGCTCCCTTCCATTTATGTCTCCTTCTTTACCATTGAAGATGTATGCCGTGCGCTGAGAACTTGAGAAAACTTGCTACTCGCAAGGCAGGTGACCTTCAAGATGGTCAAGGCTGAAATGATTAAATGGACAAGCAAGAAAACACGATATTGGATATGCGATATGTTTAACCTTGCACTCAGTATGGCATTATGCTCATGATTGGAGAGTGCAAATTGGATCAAACCTTTGCACAAAGGAGGAGATGTAAACAATGTGAACAACTATCGCACTATAATGGTTGGTTCTTTGATGGCAAAGAAAGTTATTTGGATGTATCATGGAGATGAAGATAGTGAATGGGCTGAAAAGAATGGCAAACGTGCGCTTGGCAAGCAGGTTTTCGAAAGCATCATAGCACTATTGATCACCTTGTCACTCTTCGAGTTCTTATGGAAGCGTCTCGATGAAAGGAAAAAAAGTTGTATTGTTGCTTTGTGGATTTCAAGAAAGCTTTTGACATGGTACCCGCGAGGAAATCTTTGGAGACGTTTGCAAGCCTTCAAGTGCCGAGAGAATTTTATGCATGCAGTCTTTCGCATCTACCAAAAAGTGATATGGCGATTACTTATGGGAGATGGAATTTCAGAATTTTTTGCAAGGCACTATTGGGTGTCAAAAACAAGGATGCCCACTTTCCCCAACCCTCTTTGGGCTACTCATTGATGAATTGGAATACATGGTTGCTTGATTTTATGCAGCAAGAAGGCATAGAAGAGGTTAAGATTGGAAACGAATGGTGATCATGCTTTTGCTTTATGCCGATGATGTAGTGCTCTTGGCACATACCTTAGAAGATGCACAAAAGCTTATGAGTGTCTTGGAACGCTTTTGCCTACATAGCGGGTTGATCGTGAATGGATCCAAAACCAAGGTTATGATTGTAAAGACCCTCAATGACGAAAATCCATGCATTGTATACAACAATGAGAAACTTGGAGTTGTTAGATCACTTCAAGTACCTTGGCCTTGAGGTTCCATCCAATCATAAATGGAAGGATTGTGCAATGCGTCGCTTGGAAGCGGAAAAGAGGGTTATTATGCATTTGAGAACATGTGCAATGCAGGAGAGATCAAGTGTTGGGCTCTCAAAAAGTACCTCTTTGACACATTGGTGACACGGTGCTTCTTTATGGAGTGGAGGTGTGGGGTGGAAGCATCGGGAAAGTCTACCTGGAAAGAGTTTGAGAATGTCCAAAAGCGTTTTTCTCACCAACTTTCTCAAGTCAAGACACAAACACCTACATGCTCTTACTTCTTGAGTCCGGATCGCTTCCATTGAGGTCTTGGGCATGGAAAGGGTTGTGGAGTACATGCGTAAGACACAACGTAGCCCTTTGCATCGACTTCCTAGAATCGCATATGAAGCAAGTCAAAGGTTCAAAAGACATGCAAGAGCAAAATACTAAGTTCGGGGTGGATGCTTGATATCAAGAAATGGTTTGGAAGATGGGATGCATATCACTTGGTCAAGGATGCGTCGATCGACTCCCAAGTTAATGAGGCCTTCTTACAACGCCAATGTATCATGGCTTGGGAGAAATCTGGAGGTTTCGCTTCAGCCATTACACACACACGTTTGCCCCAAACTACAAATCTCTCTTCTTCTCGAAACGAGGTAACCCGAACCATTCTAATCCTTGAGCCCATCCCGTTGAGTGCGATCCCACCATTGCCTCCATTCGTCTTAGCTTCCCATTCTCTACGCTGCGAGACAGGACGTTGGGGCACTGGCGAGGAGTGTCATCGACTTTGCACCTTATGCCCTCGTCAAGTGCGAGAGAGTGAGTACCACACACTACTTGAGTGCTCAGCTTTTGAACACATTAGGTCCTCTTTTCCCCATATATTCAGCCATGAGCTCTCCCTACATTACCTTCCTCTCCCAACCACGATGTGGACTCTCTATTGCGACGCTCATTTCAGATTTTTGAGCATCGAGTGTCACTTTTATGAACTCCACTCACACCACGTGACATGTTCATTTGGTCCCATAGATCATATTTGACCTCCCAGGACGATAATAGAATTATCTATCTATCTCTCTCTCTCTCTCTCTCTCTCTCTCTCTCTCTCTCCTCTCTCTCTCTCTCTCTGTGTGTGTGTGTGTGTGTGTGTGTGTGTGTGTGTCAATTGTCGGGCGGCACCGAGGGCTGCACACTGGTGCGAGGCTTCGTGCTTTGTGTAGTCACTCTCTCAAACTCTCTCTCTTCGTGCAGTCTGTGTCCGCTGTTGGGCGCCAAGGCACACCGCTTGAATTTCACACAGCCTCTCGCAGTAGATCGCTGAAGTTGCCGGAGCATGCTGCTGATGACGCATGGTGGGGGGGGGAGGCGGAATCCCCTCCCCCATTATCTATTAGTATAGAAAATTGCCAAAAAACTCCACTAATTTGTGGAAATTCCCAAAATACCTTTGTATCTATTTTGGTCGAATTGTTCAAGATTTCCTAATATTTTTCCCCTTTTGACAGCGAGATCCGCTTTTGAGTGATTAGCATGTAATTATGTCTGAATATAATGAAATGAAGTAATTCATCTCCAAACTTCAAAGCTTAATCTCACAACTATGGGTATTTTGGGAACTCTGGAAAATTTAAAGGGCAATGAAATTTAAGACAATGAAATTTGAGGGGTATTTTGGGAATTTCCACAAATCAGTGGGCGCATGTGCTGCGTAGCGCCGTCAGAGGCCTTAGGCCACTCTTCTCTCGTGCGCGCTCTGTGTGTGTGTGTGTGTGTGTGTGTGTCGCGCGAGGGTAGTATGGAGCATCGTCTCTCTCTTTCTCTCTCTTCGTGCAGTGTCTGTCCGTTGCTGTTGCGCGCCAGGGCACACTCGTCGGATGATTCACGTTACGACACGTGTCAGGGGGGGAGCCGGAATCCCCTCCCCTTTTATCTATAGTATAGATAGATATATAGTATAGATGCCTTGGCATACTTGACAGCCCTAGCGTTGCGTCAGACTGGCTTAGGCCAGCGACCATTTCTCTGAGTGTGAGATCTCAAGGTCGATGCCTACGTTCGTGCTTGACACCATGGTTGGAGCGGATAGAATCTCTGAAGATTCCACCTAATAGGTGCAGTATAGAGCAAGTATGTAGAGGGTATATCTTTACTCGATCATTATGCCCATATGGCTTGAACGATCACTATGCCCATATGGCTTGAATAAGTCTACTACTACCAAGACATAAGTCTACTACTCCTACCTATTTCCCAATTCATTAGCTGGATTCTCCACCAATTCCTTTTTGGATCATACACATCCAAGTCAAATGCATCGCTCACCTGCACAGCTTGATCCCGCGCACGACATTGACGATAACATAAGGCATTCTATGGTTTAATTTCTACCTTAATCCATGAGAGCACAAGCAATTGCTCCCCAAAAGCGCAGGTGCTCATATAAAAGAAAAAAGTTGTTTCGACCTGTTGTCTTGCCCTACTGCGCATGACACCTTGTCATCATGTCGTCATGGCCTTGCTTTCCAGGCCTCACCCCAAGTTCTCGTGTCAACGCTACACCATGCGCCACCTAGTCCCCTCGCCACCTTTGTATGCAAAGCCAATGCGTGTCGGCTGCCGCCTCCATCCTCATCTCCGACTGCCTTTGCACTGAGCAAAAACGAGACGTCTTCGCCTTTCCCTTTCAACAAAAAAAACCTACTCAAAGTATTCCCTTTTCCTTTACCCACCTCCTGTGCGCCTTGCTTTGTTTTGCGTGAGAGAGAAGGAGACATCCTCTATAGTGCCCCCAAGAGAGAGAGAAAGAGGGAGAGAAGTTTTAGGGAAAATTACCAAAATACCCCTATAATTTTTGGAAATTCTCAAAACACCCCTCAAATTTCAAAAAAATCCAAATATATCCCCATATATCCCCCATAGTTTATCTATATCTTACTATATATAAAGCAGCTTAAATTTTTCAACGAAGGAGGACCCTCCATGTATCATTCACTACTTTACTTAAAGAAAAAACCTTATAGAATCTGTCATTTCTTTAAAGTTTGTCATTTCTTTAAAGTTTGGAATGTTGGAATATGTGAATCTTTTCATCCTTTCAACTTTTAACCTTTTAAGTAATAAAAAAGGTTTGACTCTACTTTTTCAAGACTTTTTTTTTTGAAAGCCAATTGAAGGGTGACTCCACTTTGTTTTTGGAAAGCCAATGGCTAATGTACGCTACCAAAATTTTATCAATTTACTTCAAGATGATCTTAAAATTTGGTTAAGATTTTACAACTAACATATTAAACCCTGATTTTAATCGAATATTGGTCTCGAATAGCTCCAAAATGGAAAGGTGTGCATGTGTGTGTGTATGAGAGAGAGAGAGAGAGAGAAAGAGGTCTCAAAGAGAGTGCCATTTTTTTCTCTTGATCAAAATAATTTTAAAATAAATCTTCTATACTTTTTATAATGCAGCTTAAATTTTTCAAGGAAGGAGAGACCCTCTATGTGTCACTCGCTGCTTCACTTAAGAGAAACCTCTCTAAAATGCTAAAGGGAGAGTAAGACTCTAAGAATTTTTTTAGCTTTTGTGAGGATGTAAAATTTCTTTTTCTTTGGTAGTAGAAACTCCTTTAGTCACAAAAAATCAAATACTTTCTCCTTTACAAAGAATAACTGTATTGGTTAAAGTGCACATAATAAAAAGGAGATAAATTTAGTGGAGATTTTATTATTTAATAAGAATTTAATTTTTAAAGATTTATTTGGTTTTTTCTTTTCAAGACCAATATTGACCTTATTTTTAAAAAAACTTTTTATTTCTTTAAAGAGATTGAAAAAGAAGGTAAACAACTCGTGTGGTGTCGACTTGGGGTAGTTTCACTTGGAGAAAATACAAGAAAATGAAGGAGTAGTTATCCATGTGAGAGAGAGAGAGAGAGAGAGAGAGAGAGAGAGAGAGAGAGAGAGAGAGAGAGTCGCATTGTTGTGTGCCTGTGTAGTGCACGAGAGAGGGGAGAGAGGAGAGAGAGAGAGGAGAGAGAGAGATTTTTCTTTTGAGCTCACAAGGCTCCATTCACCAAGGACACCCTTCAAGCCCTTCAAATTTCTCGGGGGGGGTGGGGGGGGGGGGGGGGGGAGGGAGGGGTCACTTAATATTTATGCGACTATCACGTAAGCACAACAGAAGGGTTTTTTTTTCCTCTCACATTTTCAGATACAAAAAGATACCATACAATACAATTGAATTATTTTTTATATAGACTGAATTGTTTGTCAAAAATTCATAGATAAGGAGTTTAAAATAGTCCTTGAGCGCACGTGATATACAAAATTTATATTAAGTGACACACCAAGTCAAATTTCCAAGATAATATGGCTTTCTTAGAGTAATAGTGTATTTTCAAAAGGGTAGCTAACATTTCTCACCCATAAAAAATAAATAAAATGCCCAACAAAAATCAACCCTCTCATTGGCATCCCAAATAGGGAGAGAGATTGCCAAGTTAACGTACCTTTTACCAGTTCTTGGATATTTTGTCATTTTTGTTTTTAAAAGTTAAACGGTGGAAAATTCTTAAAACTCAATAAATTCTCTTAATTCTGATAGGCAAAGGTGCCTATTAAAAATCAACTCCACACACGCACGCACACATAGAGAAAAATGTTTTAGCGTCGAGCGAACGATGCAGCAAGTAGAAGGGAGTAGAGTAGACAGAGAAAATAAAATGTTTAAGGGTGTAAGGTCAATCTAAAAGAGACGTTAAAGTTACATAATAAGTCTTTAACACTTGAACATCTATGGAAAGGAGAGAGAGAGAGAGAGAGAGAGAGAGAGGGAGAGAGAGAGAGAGAGAAGAATAATAATAATAGTAATAATAAATTTTTTAATCCCATAGGAACAATCCCAGAAGATATATATGGCAACTTGGGTGCGAATAAAGTTATTTTTGTTTCTCTCTCTCTCTCTCTCTCTCTCTCTCTCTCTCTCTCTCCACACACACACACACACACACACACACACACACACGCGCGCGCGCGTGTGCGTGCGCACATACATGCACATGTCTTGAAAAAGAAAGAATTTAAAATGTTGTAGGAGCGATCCAAAGAGATCTCAAAGATCTATTCGATGGTCTCAAGCTCAAGACCTTAGAGAGAAAGAGAGAGAGAGAGAGAGAGAGAGTTGGAAGATGAAACAAAAATAACTTTATTCTCATCCAAGTTGCCATATATATCTTTTGGGATTGTTCCTATGGGATTAAAAAATTTACTATTCTTCTTCTTCTTCTTCTTCTTCTCTCTCTCTCTCTCTCTCTCTCTCTCTCTCTCTCTCTCCTTCTCTCCTTTTCATAGATATTCAAGTGTTAAAGACTTGTTGTGTAACTTTAGCGTCTTTTTTAGATTGTTGTTACACCCTTAAATAATTTATTCTCTCTTTCTCCTCTTTTCCCTTCTACTTGTTGCGTCATTCGTTCGATGCTAAAACATTTTTCTGTGTGTGTGGTGTGTTGTGTGTGTGTGTGTGTGTGTGTGTGTGTGTGTGTGTGTGTGTGTTGGGGGGGCGGGGGGTTTGATTTTTAATAGGCACCTTTGCCTATCAAAATTCAGAGAATTTATTTTTTTTAAAGCATTTTCCACGGTTTAACTCTTAAAAACAAAAATGACAAATATATCCAAGAACTGGTAAAAGGTACCATAATTGGGTAATCTCTCTCTCTATTTGGGGTGCCAATGAAAGGGTTGATTTTTGTTGGGCATTTTATTTATTTTCTATGGGTGAAAAATGTTACCTACCCTTTTGAAAATACACTACTACTCTAAGAAAACCATATTATCTTGGAAATTTGTGTGTCAGTAGCTATAAATTTTGTATATCATGCGCCTTCAAGGACTATTTTAACTCCTTCTCCTTAGATTTTTGACAAACAATTCAATCTATAAAAGAAAAAAAAACAATTACATTTTATGGTATCTTTTTGAATCTAAAAATGTGAGAAAAAAAAACCCTTCTGCAGTACTCACGTGATGGTCGCATAAATATTAAGTGACCCCCCCCCCCCCCCCCCCCCCCCCCCCCCCTTCCCGGAGAAATTTGAAGGGGTTAAAGGGGTGTCCTTGGTGAGACAGAGACCTATGAGCTCCACCCAACAAATAGGGACACATGATCTATGAGACCAACTCACGCTTGCGAATAAGCTTTTGGAATTGTAACGGGTATCCATGGAATGCGGGAATTGGCATTGATGAGCTTACCAATGACTCCGATGTGATACTTCTTGTCGAAACATGGGAGCATGATGCGCAACGAATTCTTGGATTTGACAAATACGATGTACATTCTTTGATGTGGGCCAAAAATGCAAAGCAACGAAGAGGCCAAGGAGGCGTAGCATGTATGACCAAAAAGGGTTTGAAAGATGTTTCCATTGGCAAAGAAGATAAGTATAAACGCTACTTATGGCTGAAAATCAGCCCACCAAATGGTCAAGTCATGTTTGTGGCCGGGTGCTACATTCCTCACTATGAATCCAACTTTTATGCTCGCTTGAATATGGATAGAGATCAGCCCTTTGTTGAACTAGAGGAAGACATTGCTCATTACAAGGATCAAGGTGAAGTCATTGTTTTTGGAGACATGAATGCTCGCACAAATATGTTACAACACGACACACAACAAGTCGACATGCCGCATGTATCAAGAAGAGTGGATGACTCATACATGTATAATCGAAGTTCTAATGATGCAAAAGAAGTGGATCACTATGGAAAGTCACTTCTACATATGTGCAATAGTATCGGAATGCTCATTGCAAATGGTGTATCTCTATGGCAAGGCACCAATGACTTTACATGTAGAAAGCACAATGGTGCTAGCGTGATTGACTATATGTTGTTCTCAGAAGCCACTCTAGAATGCATACAAAGCTTTACACTTGGTGAATGGA